>NC_135179.1:18275046-18930046 GCF_041146795.1 Maylandia zebra | reverse complement strand
TCCTTTCTTTTGAAATTAAAAGCCTTTGGAGTTGTAGATTTGATGAGAAATAGCAGAGAAAGTAGGGTAGGAGGATAGCGGAGGAGTAGAGGACACGTCTGCGGGTCCAATTTTCTATGGTGACAGCCAGAATGAGGTGAAAAATCCTCCAGGAGGCGAGAGATGCTGGAGGGTAATAAAGAATAGATACCTCTTCCCTCTGCACTTCGCTACACAGAGGAATCTGACCTCAGTCACTCCTGCTCCTCAGTTTGTCCTTCCTTTGTACCCTCTTGTTCTGTTTCTGTCTTTTCTTACTTCTCATTACTTCCCCCTGCCACCACGTGTCTTGCAGCAGCCTGCCTCACTTCTTCCCATCTATCCCCTTGAATGGCAACTCTTCAACATAAAAGTGGGTAGAGAAATCATTTTTAACCAACAAGTCGGGCTCAGGTTTCTTTATATCCCTCTCTCTGTCTCTGTTGTCAGTGACTGGTTTAATATTTCTCTGTTTACATTTACCATGTCTGCAATTAGAGCTCTGCTTCAATACAAATTGTATACACTGCTGCTGTAGAATTAAGAGAAAAAAAACAGCTATGGTGGTGAAGCGTCTCTCGGCTTTGACACTGTTTATGTAAAAGCAACGTCAGCCAAGAATAGGTTTCCTGTGACCTTGTCTGAAATGTGCATGCTTGTGTGACCCACCATGTCCACGATGGCGCTGTTTATGTGACAGTAATGAGGTATGCCACTGCACTGCCCAGTTGAAAATGTAGCAACAGGAATGTCAAGAAAGAGAAACAAGAGCAGAAGTAAAAACAGACACTGCACATTTGTCAAGCTGCTGCTGTCTTTCCTCTCTCAACCCTTCCACTTTCCAAAGAAAGAGACAGAATGGGAAGAACAGCGGGACAATAAGACAGAGGCAACATACCATTTCCCCCCAGCTCTGTTATTTTTGCAGCATAATGTGAAGCGATACCCTCCCTGGGAGTTATTCAGGGTGGGGCAGAATTTACTTAGATAGTGGGTAACAGTAACAGCCTGCACAGATTCAAGTTGAATCTTTAGGTATCCAAACCTGAGCTGATGACTGACAAACACTATGAATATTTAGGGGTGATGCAATTACCAAATCACAGCACGAGTCCTTATGAAAGAGGATATGTTTTTCTTTCTTTAAAAAAAAAAAAGATCAAGAACTGATCTCAAATATTTGGCAGTAAGAGTTAATTAGTTTACCAATTTTTCTTTATTACCGCACATTTATGATGTTTGTTTTTCATTCACTTTACACATTTTTCTGTCATAAATCCTCCACTGTGTGTGAAGCATTTGAACTACGCCATCAGTAATATAAGATTAACTTATGGACAACTCATGGTTGGTGACCACAAGTCAAAACAATTCTATAGAAATGCTTATCTCTATCAACAGATATGTCAATATGGATATTTTGAAACAAAGGACAAGATTTTCATTACTGGAAGCTTTGTGGTTAGCTCATCTGGCCAAAGGACCAATGAGCCCATGCCATGCTGATTCATCTGTTGTCCATCCACAATTTACAAGAAGCACTATTCCTGCTACAGTGTTGGTCATAATTTAAACACATTTACATGCAATGGTAACCGAGTGGGTCTTCACCCAAAATGTGCTCAAGGACAAGCTCATATTTGTCATTTTCAATTGATTTTAATCCTCATTAGTTTGTCAAATAAAGCCAACCTTATATCTTTCTGGATTTCACACATTTACAATAAACTCTGAAGTGTGGGGGATTGAGAGCTGGATGAACAACTATGTCAACTGTTCTGATTTTAATTTCTAAACCACTTGTCATCTAAGTTCTACTGAAAAGTCATGTTCGAACAGGGACCCTGTGTGGAGATTAAAGGCAGGGTAGAATTAGCCAAAAGTGGGAAAACTGCAGCATGATTTGACTTTTTATTATCTTTTTTAAACTTGTCTGCAATTTGCAAACACTGAGCCGTGGATAGAACAGGAAGTCAAAGCCTAGACATCAAAATTGGCAAACTAGCAAAAGAGGTCCCAGGTTGCAAAGAAGCTAACATGATAACCAATAAAAAAAAATGTAGAGAAAGCCCAAAGGTTTTCTTTCAACAATAGCAATAGCTAGCATGTTTATAGCATGTCTACTATTTACCTGAGTACAGGTAATCTAATAGGACGTTCTTGTAGAACTTTCTCAACCGCTTCTGCCATGTAGGCTAATTTTGTGCCACACGTAACATTTTTGTAAAGTACATAACATGCCCCTCAGCATGTACCTTGAATTATTACATTGACATTCTTCTCATAGAAGCATTAAGCATTTCTATACCAGAGCCAGAAATCTGAGCCCTTGTAGCTACACATTAAAAAAGTTAATGAGACATTCTATCGACCGACAGGAACAACGTCTGCAGAACAGATGCTGCAATCTCTACAGTGAAAACACACATTTGAGATGAATTAGGGTGAACGTAAATATGTTTTTTTTCCATTACTTAAATCTGCTTTTAAACACTCTCTCCCAGTTACCAAGGAAACCACATTAGGCAAATCAATGAAGGTAATGTCGCTGGAGAGGGAGGGTATACCTCAACTCTCTCATCTCCCCCAAACGATTTGCCTCGCTGTGTGTGTGTGTGTGTGTGTGTATCTGTCTCTGTTTGTCTCTCTCCCTCTCATTTTCTATGCCATCTCCCTCTCATCCTCTCCCCTCTCTTTATCTGCCGCCTCTCTCTCACTCACTCCCTCTTTCCCCCTCACAACACTTGCTTTCTGACAACCACTGCCAAAGGACTAGCAGGCGCAGCGCATCCCTAGATTCCATCACTCGGCAGGCAGGGGGGCCTGGAAGAAGAGGAGGAGAAGGGAGGGGGAAATGCCCCCTAAAAAAGTTCAACAGTTGCGACGTTCTGGACTTCTGTGTGACAGCCTGTAGCTTAAGTGGTTATGGCCTTCACCGGGGAATAAGAGGGGTTGACTGAAGAAAGATTCTGGGGAGAGAAGAGAAACGCCCGTCAAGCCAAGCTATCAGCCGCTTATCGTTATAGTTGACCTCACTTTGTAAAATCCCTCTGAAGTTAGAACACTTTGGACTTCATCAAAGTGACTAAAAGTGAGGAAGACAGTGGAAGACAACTCTGCTGAGCTTAAAGTGCTCAGGCTGAGGACAGCTGGACAGGTTTACATGTCCTGACTTGGACATATGGGCGGCCTCTCAAGATGTTGAATCTGGACGGGTTAGAGGTGATTGCGGTGCTGCTGGTCATGGGTCTCTTCATCAAAGTCTTAGAGCAGTTTGGGATGTTCGAACCTGTCGGTGGGGAAGGTAATGCTTGTTTGTTTCTTTAAGAGTTTTGTCTATTAAAAATAATTATATAAACATAAACAAATTGAGTTCTCTGATATTAAATGATACTTGTTTGTACAAGTGAGCGCATGAACAGTTTTATCTGCACCACGCATTCCTTCTGGTTCTGAATGAGCTGCAATCTTTTCCAAGGGTTTGGGTTACCAGTGCAACAGTGGGCCATGCAACACACTCTCTCATTTCCCAAACACACACACACATACACACATACAGAGTAACTTTAGCCGTGCGTGTGTGTGGCCTCTCTCTGCCCCAGGGGTGTGTGCTTTTACCTTTTAATCGATATCACTATGGAAAGAGTGGGTCTGAGTGCAGTGTAGAGGCACTTGTCTCACTGAGGGAATGTCAGCCGTACTGTTTGTACTCTCATTAGCTTAAAACCTAAATGTATAGTTGGGTAAAGAAGGGAGATATGGAACATTTTCTTTGAACATTTTCAAGTCAGTGCGCTTTCTTGTTGGGTTTATTTGAGAAAGTCAAACCTGAATCAGATCCGTCTTTTAGTAAATAAATTTTGGTGCTTTTCTGATCGTTGAATCATTTGTACCAAAGCTGTACTAAAGGGGTTTAACAGTTTAACAAAATGTAATATTTACTGAAAGATACATTTACAACACAAAATACAAAAGCACCTGCCTATTAGTGAAGAAAAAAAGGTCCATTTCTGCTCTGGCTCACCTCCAGGAGCTGTCACCACACACCAAGGCCCTGTTTGGCCTGTCTTATCAGGGTGACCTGTGTTTTGTCCCCCCCCATCCAGTTCCTACTTTATGTTGTTCACGCTTCCTTATCTTTCATCTGTTGGTGACAAGAGGACAGATGGGATTCGCATCCCTATTATCTGTTTTGTTTACTTGTTTGCTTGCTTGTTTTTTTCTTTGCACATTGCCCACAGTGCTCTGTTCAGTTCAAGTAACTTTAGCACTCTAGCAAGATTTTCTTCTCAGCATTAGTACCAAAGCACCTCTACTCCACTTTTGAGTGCTTTAAATATTAAAACCTTCACAGATTAAAAGTTCTGGTGTATTATTCTGGATGTTACACTGGAGGAGACACTCTTCATCCCTGATGCACCAGCTGGACTGCACCCAGTAGTCAAGGTGTGCCAGCAGCTCTGTCATCTCAATAAAGTTCCTCTTGGAAACCTCTCATCTACACACAGCACTCTACATACCAAGCATGCACACAGACAGACACACACACACAGAGACACAGTGGAGATCCCATTTATTCTTCCATTATACTTAGGACATCAGTCTTCTGCATATTTTGACCATGGTTTATGGAAAGTAGCCGCCTTAATAAATATGTGTGTGCGTGTGTGCCAACTCCCTTGTGAGTACTTTAGCTAATGAATTTTTTTAATGGAGGAACTTAGTCCAGATGGCAGAATGAATGCATCACTCAGACTATCTGCAGAATCACCAAAGAGTTTAGGTCCAAACCATATATGAGCGTGTGATATACCAGCTTCAGTCTCAGAGTATGCGTGCTATGTATGTTCATGCCAAATGCAACTTCCAGTACAGTTACATTACACAGCATGCACTGTGTCCACTGATCAAGTATCCATTCCATTTAAACTCATTAGTACCTGTCTCCCTTAGGATTACCCCCTTACTAAGCTACCAGTGGGGCTTGAGAAAAACGAGATTATGAAATGATAGGTAAAATTTATTTCTCCATTTTCCAAAACTGATATTTTCTAAGAAAGAAGAAAAGAAATAAAATATTCATTCTTTCTCTGCTCCCTCTTGCCAGACTCATTTTCCTGTACCCATACTGAGTCATCTTCTGGTGAGACCGAGCGAGACCAGTAAAATAAGGAGACTGTGTGATTCTCATTACTTTAATGAGCTGTGCTACTGACCCATTGGTGATTAAACGCATATATACAAAGTAAATGCACATACTTTTGTGGAGAAAAGGAGAGGAAACTCTTTTGTTATCGAGGATGCATGCAGCATGCGTGAAGTGCACTCTGGTCGGGAAGTTTACAAGGTTCTGATAGATTTAAAGCTAATGGATAATGGCTGGAGTGTGTTCTTTGGAAGTTTATGAGGTGGAAATAGAAGGGATGTGCTGGTCTGTGCTGGATGGCAGCATGCCTGAGAAGAGTTTTTATCAACACTGCAGTTTCCTCCATCTTCACCCTTTTCTTTGAGTAGAATGTGTTGACTTTAACTTATTCAAGAAACAAAAGAAATCTCTGTGTAAGTATTTACCTGTGATAAACATACATGTATTTACTCTGCCTATTTCTTTTGCTGATTTACTTCTCTGAGAATATCAGTGACTAATATCCTAAAATCAAGCTAAGGCCTACTGTTTGTGCTGTAATGTATTCACTCACTTCATGAATGAAAAGTGTGGCATCTTGCCATATGCTCCACAGCCTCGTTTAGCCTTTGATTTTCAAATAAATTTGCCTGGCACCGGGTTGGATGAGTTAGCTGGTGTCAGGGACATATTGAAGTGCTGCTTCATCACTTCTGCAAGGTCTTTGATACTTTAATGTCTCATATCAATTTATACCAGATTTAACATTAGGATGTGGCCCATACAGTGGGGCAAAAAAGTATTTAGTCAGCCACCGATTGTGCAAGTTCCCCCACTTAAAATGATGACAGAGGTCAGTAATTTGCACCAGAGGTACACTTCAACTGTGAGAGACAGAATGTGAAAAAAAAATCCATGAATTCACATGGTAGGATTTGTAAAGAATTTATTCGTAAATTAGGGTGGAAAATAAGTATTTGGTCACCTCAAACAAGGAAAATCTCTGGCTCTCACAGACCTGTAACGTCTTCTGTAAGAAGCTTTTCTGTCCCCCACTCGTTACCTGTATGAATGGCACCTGTTTGAACTCATCATCTGTATAAAAGACACCTGTCCACAGCCTCAAACAGTCAGGCTCCAAACTCCGCCATGGCCAAGACCAAAGAGCTTTCGAAGGACACCAGGAAAAGTATTGTAGACCTGCACCAGACTGGGAAGAGTGAATCTACAATAGGCAAGCAGCTTGGTGTGAAAAAATCAACTGTGGGAGCAATCATCAGAAAATGGAAGACATACAAGACCACTGATAATCTCCCTCGATCTGGGGCTCCACGCAAGATCTCATCCCGTGGGGTCAAAATGATCATGAGAACGGTGAGCAAAGATCCCAGAACCACACGGGGGGACCTGGTGAATGACCTGCAGAGAGCTGGGACCAAAGTAACAAAGGTCACCATCAATAACACACTACAACGGCAGGGAATCAAATCCCGCAGTGCCAGACGTGTTCCGCTGCTGAAGCCAGTGCATGTCCAGGCCCATCTGAAGTTTGCCAGAGAGCACATGGATGATACAGCAGAGGATTGGGAGAATGTCATGTGGTCAGATGAAACCAAAGTAGAACTTTTTGGTATAAACTCAACTCGTCGTGTTTGGAGGAAGAAGAATACTGAGTTGCATCCCAAGAACACCACACCTACTGTGAAGCATGGGGGTGGAAACATCATGCTATGGGGCTGTTTTTCTGCCAAGGGGACAGGACGACTGATCCGTGTTAAGGACAGAATGAATGGGGCCATGTATCGTGAGATTTTGAGCCAAAACCTCCTTCCATCAGTGAGAACTTTGAAGATGAAACGAGGCTGGGTCTTCCAACATGACAATGATCCAAAACACACCGCCCGGGCAACAAAGGAGTGGCTCCATAAGAAGCATTTGAAAGTCCTGGAGTGGCCTAGCCAGTCTCCAGACCTCAACCCCATAGAAAATCTGTGGCGGGAGTTGAAAGTCCGTGTTGCTCGGCGACAGCCCCAAAACATCACTGCTCTTGAGAAGATCTGCATGGAGGAATGGGCCAAAATACCAGCTACTGTGTGTGCAAACCTGGTAAAGACCTATAGTAAACGTTTGACCTCTGTTATTGCCAACAAAGGTTATGTTACAAAGTATTGAGTTGTATTTTTGTTATTGACCAAATACTTATTTTCCACCCTGATTTACGAATAAATTCTTTACAAATCCTACCATGTGGATTCATGGATTTTTTTTTCACATTCTGTCTCTCACAGTTGAAGTGTACCTCTGGTGCAAATTACTGACCTCTGTCATCATTTTAAGTGGAGAACTTGCACAATCGGTGGCTGACTAAATACTTTTTTGCCCCACTGTATGTCAAACCAACCTGGAGATTGCCATTTCTACTTTTTAGTTTCGCTATGGTTCAGTGAATATGTGATGATTTTTGAGGTGAGGTGCGCACAATTGAGTAAGAATATGAGGACTGTTTGGTTCAGAGTCCTGTGGTCGATCCAAGGGGAAATATCACAGCAGAGCTTCAATTTGGACAGAAGACTTAGAATAGACTTTAAATTTTGCAGTTGCTCCGTTAGCTGCGTCGCTTAAAATCTTTTAAAACTCGTCATCATCCAGGTATTCACCTGCTCTGTGCAACTGACCATAACTGTTACAAAGCATAGCCTGAATAAAAAAATTCAGTGTTTTACATGTAAAGAAATAATTTGTAAGGGAATATAAATTTCCTCACAACCATGGCTGCTTCTTTATAGAGGGCAGTATCCAACAGCTTATATTCTTCTTCTTCTTCTTCTTCTTCTTCTTAGTAGTAGTAGTAGTAGTATTTCCATCTATCCATTTTCTTTTGCTTATCCTATTCAGGATTGTAGACATATTATTATTATTATTATTATTATTATTATTATTATTATTATTATTATTAATAAGAATAATAAAATAGTATCTTTAGTGGTAGCAGTAATAGAAGTAATAGTGGCAGTATGTTTGCACTTTTATTGTTATTATTGTTAATAATTGAGCAATCAGGTGGAATGTTATTATAGGGAAATAATGTAGAAAGTTATTACCAATTAAACACCAAAGTAATATGAAACAATAACCAAATAATATCTTGTGTCAGCAATACTTATAACTGAGTAATATTACACCTAAATCTGTGTGACTGGGTTACATAGAAAATAATGTGGAAACAAATTTAGTAAGAGTACAGTAATATATCCTGCTATCACTATTGCAAACTGCTACCCAAATAACTGTTACGTCTGTGCATTAACATTTTATAACCTGACTTTAAAGCAGTTGTGACCTCATTAAAATGAGGTTACATATAACAGTATTGGATATTATATTGCTGGAATTAATCCCACCTTCTGTCTGCAGCATTCTTTCATTGAAGATAACCATGTAAATACAGTGGCTTATTACCTGATACTACATGTTTGGTAGTTTATAAGAAATACCATGTGAATTCCATGTAATAATATAATAAAGCAAACTTTGAGTAATGTTATAGTTATATAGAAATACGTGATAATGTATTTGTAATAACAAGCAACCAGGGCTGCAAAATGCAAAACTATACGTTTTTCCTCGATTTTATAGTAATATTTCTACAGCTGAAAACCTCAGACCAGACAAACATATCTGTATTTGTTAAATGTGGATGGTACTTCACTGTCACTACCAGATAGATAGAAGAGTAAACTGCTCTGCTCTCATCATAAGACCTACAACTGGAAAAAACAAAAAGATTTTATACTTCAATATCCTGACCATATGAAAGTTTATATGCCTTTGTACTAATGTACTAATAAAAAAATTTTTAAGCAGGATATTATATTGTTACCAGTATGTTACTATGCACTTACTAATTGGTTTTGTTTAATAGGCATTGATTTCCACATTATGTCACCCAGTTTCCTGCTTCTTATTGCTCAATTACATACATTTCAGTGCAATATTACCATCACTAACAGGTCTAATCATTTAAATAAGACATAAAAGATTTTAAAAAATTGTGTAAATACTGTATTTTCTAGTACACTTCTCTCAAAAGAAGATGGATGTGATAACAATAAAACATATACATTCACTAAATGTATTATAAACTATATAATAATGGATAATCTATATAACAATCTATAGGTTTCTAACTCTGAATGGCCAGATATTTGTATGTGCATATTTTTCTCTGGTAAGCACTATATCTTAGGTCCATTATAGAACAACATCCTCTTCCTGTCTACAGTGAGGCTCAGCAAATCATCTTTTTCATGCTTAAGAGGATATTTGGCCAGTTGGCTAGGATCCTTGGTTGGTGTGTGTCTATTTGATGGAAAGGAAGTATGATGACAACATGAAGGAGATGGATAAGAGCAGGTAAAAAGCTTAGCGGTCAGCAGAAGACCTATCTATGTCTAAGCACAAGCACATATGCATGCACATGCGCGCGCACACACACACACGCACACACACACACACACACGCACACACACACACACACACACACACACACACATACACACACACACACACACACACACACAGGCGCATTGTCTATTAGCTTACCTATCAACACAAGGGCAATTACAATGAGGGCAGATGGGGGTTTGTGTGTGTGTTTGCAGTCCATTCAGTCCATTAAGAGTAAGTTGTGTTGCTTCACACCCAGTATAAGGGTCTGTGAACGCTAAAACCATCCCTATATTATATCATACCAAAAGCACATTTAAAAATGTTATCCGAAAGTCATACATTTTGCAGCAGTGAATTGTTGAAAGACTTTTCATTGGGCTCTTTTGGAGAAATTGAAAAAACGATAGCAGTTAAGACACTTTATCAATGGTTTGGACAAGGATCATTCCGATTGTGGCAAACTTTATAAACTGCAATAAAAGTGCAATGAGGATCAAGGAGACTGTCCTTGTTGACCTTGCCCGAGCCTCTTTCTGCCTCTGCCCCTCTGATGGCTAGCCAGGAAGAAGATGAGAGCCTGGGACACGGGAGGATCAGACAGGGGATATTTAATACGCAACTCTCTCTGTTCCTCTGCATCCTTCCCTCACTCCATCTCTCTTTTTTTCTTCATTTTTTCTTCCTCCTCTCTGCTTTTGTCAATGTCTGTCTTCGTTCTCTGGCTCCCCATCCCCTGATTTCATTATGGCAGTTGTGTGCGTGCGTGCGTGCGTGCGTGCGTGCGTGCGTGCGTGCGTGCGTGCGTGCGTGCGTGTGTGTGTGTGTGTGTGTGTGTGTGTGTGTGTAAATGAGAGACTGTATTTGTATGGCAGGTGCTCTGTGAATAAAAGAACAGAAGTTGTAGACGTTCCGTTGCTCTTCCTCTGACACACGTCTGGAGAAAGATGATAACATTGAGAACAAACTAATGAATACACACACACACACACACACACACACACACACACACACACACACACACAAACCTAACCTTGAAAAAAAATCTGTCATTTTTTTGTAATTTGAAAGATTTGCATTAGCGCGGCTTAGCTTCATATTTGAAGACCATTTTACGCCAAGCAGCTTAACCCGTTAATGTTCGGCTGTGCTGTTTTCAAGATGAATTTGATTTTTCTGAGTTGCTTCAGCAGTTTATCAGGCACAAAAGAAACCAGCAATATTTGATGAAATATTCACCCACCCCGCTGTAGCAGATCTGTCAGACAGACTAAACCTGGTTTTTGTTTTGAATCAAAATACAAAATGATGATCCTCTTTAGAGCTACCTTGAACCAGCTGATAAGCAGCAGCTGAATAGACTGTATCTTGCTTTATGGCAAGGATGTCAAACATAAGGCCTGGGGGGCAGAAATGTTCCAGCAAAGACTCCAATCCAGCCCAGTGGACATCTTTGAAAAATCTTATGGTGGCTATAAAATCTTTACTTTTAACTGTATTTTCATACATTTTAAAGCTTGCACTAGGGATAAAGACCTCCCCCATGGCCATTCATACTCACCAAACTAATGAAGTGAGAGCTAAACAATTTAATTATAGAAAAGTTCCCTTTTTTAACCATTTACTCTAGAAATTTCAGTTTTACTTCCAATGTGTCCACACTAAAATAAATAAATAAAATAAGAACTCACAAAAACTGCAAATGCACCTGGAACTGAATGGGAAATGGAATTTTCCACAGTCTGGCCCACTCAAGATCAAGATAGGCTGTATGTGGCCCACCTTAAAAGGAATTTGACATCCCTGCTCTTTGGTATAAGAACCCATATAGCAGTTGAACACAGGCGCTGTTAAAATATAAGACATAGTTTTCTGAGACGGCAATGGTTATGCTGGGATAGAAGACAGTAAGCTGTGGTTATGGTAAGAACAATTACTCCTAAAACTACTTAATTAGGCCGCAGACATTACTTGTGGTAAAGCTGCACTTTCCTTTCATGTATTAGAATATAAGAGGTAACCATCAGGGCAAATGGTCGTGAATAATTCAGGTCTCAGCCACACATCTGTAGTTTTATTACTGTGTCTTGCTTGGTTTTGACCCCAATGGGCTGAATGTAAATTGGAGTAAAGACTGAAAGCGCTGCCTGATGGTTCAGCTCTCTATTTATTCTTATCTTTTTAAAAATTTCTCTGATTCTCATGATTCTTACATTACAGTATTAACAAGGCCACAGAAACCTGGCAGCAGGATTCACGAGTATAAAACATTTGTGTTGGACAGACAGTGACTATTGTTTACCCTGTCCTACAACAACAGAATAAGGCTACAGGCTGCTGTCGTTCTGCCATTGATTTAACTGCCAATTTGATCTTTATTCATGGCAGGATACCAGTAAGCATTTGGGATAACTTTCCTGTAAGTTGCTGCACGCTGGCTGAGCTGTCCTCAAAGTACATGTTTCACTGTCTTGTGTTCCAGCATAGTAATGTGTTGTTTGGCTGAGAAAGTAGTTGGTTTGCTCCGTAATATAGTTGCTGTGGCACTAATTTAAACTTAAGAGTTGTTTTAGTGGTTGTTTTAGAAACAAATCTTTCCATAGCTGAAACCAAACCTTCGGAGTGCTGAGATTCCAACCCCCTTAGCTGATAACGTTTTTTTCCCCTTTTTTTTCTGTTGTATCGACCCACAGGATGTTTTCCTGATTTGGCTCCTGGCAGGAAAAGGCAGAGCAGAGGTTTCATGACTTGATAGAAATAGGTTTAGAGGATTGTTGTCAGCGATGCAAACCCAATTTAGATTGACTGCTTTACACCACTCACAAACACAGGATGCATTAGAAAAAGGCATGAAAGCTGCGTGTCAGAAGGTTCAAAGTACAACTTTAATGCTGTTTGGTCTGCTGCTGCTTTGATCTTAGACAATGCCATAATATCAACTGCGGATCTTGCAGGGAATGCGCGCTTGTGAGAGAGAGAGATGGCATTGGAAATCATTAATAGCTTGTGATCTTTCATTTCTCTCAAACTGCTCCCTGCAGCTGAATTAAATCAAGGACAGTAACAAGGAAAGAGCATGCCAAGAGTTGAACAGCATTGTTGACTGCTGTTTTGCTAGTTGCATGTCTTACCTTGCACTGCCCTCTACAGGTGTGCTGCTTAATCGCTTCAATCTAAAGTTTCTCAAAATTTAAAATGGTCAATTTTGTGCCTTAAAGACCTTAAACACATTTGATTTAATGAGCTGTAAACAGATCAGCTACATTTTTTTTAACCTACACACGATCATTTAACAACTAAGACTAATGATATCCTTCCAGTAGTTTTTGGCACTTTCATCATGTATTTGTTAAATATAAACTGTAACAGATCTAGCTTTTCTGGTTGATCCTAACTTTAGTCCCTATCATTAAATGTCACACGAGTAAAAGAGAGAGACTCCCAAACTTAGCATTCGGATGCTGCCGATGTCTCCCAAAAACATAAATTAGTACATCTCATTTCCTCCAAACAGACAACATTTTTGATCCGTCAGTGTCACCGGGTTGTGTGCACTTTCTAAAGAAAACTGTTCATTAGCTGGTCTCTGTAGTTTATACTGAAAGGACTCGGCTTCAGTAGAAACTGTTTTTGTCCCCCATCGCCGTATTAAAAATATCCTCAAAAGCTAATGATCTATGCAAATGGATCTCTTATTTCACTTATCTAATTGGAAACACACTAGCCAATTTTGAGCACCATTTGTCAATGACCTCCTCTGTGTCTCCTTCGCTGCACGCTTTCGCACACACATATTACACCCCCCCCCCCCCCCCCCCCCCCCCCCCCCTGCACTCTCTTAGACATTTTAATCAGTTTTGAGAGGAATAATTGCCCAGGTAGACGTCTAAATATGGAGGTATTTCAATTACTTGGTGTGTCTGGCCTCGGGCAAACTATGCCTCACAGAGGCTAATCAAGTAAGACTGATTAACCCAACATTTTATTATAGTCTACGTGTGCACGCATGTGTGAGGGTGTCACCATTTATTGTAGATTAAAATTCTCCCAAGTAAATGTTTGTCATTATATCCCTCGGGATGCATTAGAGCTGCCACCTTCTCATTTGTATGACACATAAACAATTTAGGCAAAAAAACAAACAAACCCCAAAACCCTTTCATCTGTGATTTCTCAAACTGCCCTTTAAACACCTTCAGATGGGATGGATGGTTAAGATGGGGATAAAAAAAAGGAGCACTATCTCAGATAACCACTACCCTGCTAATTATATCACACAGACTGTCAGATTCCAAGCAAACAGAAACACTCTGTTGGACACTCACTGCAAAGACCTCAGCTGATTAAAAATGAAGTGACAATTATTGTATGAGGAGCTTAATCAGGATTTTGTTGTTTACCAAACTTTTAAATACAGAGAAGCTTCACAGTGTGACTGATTTGGAGATTAGTATGTTGTAAGTATATACACTGAACAAAAATATAAACGTAACACTATTGTTTTTGCTCCCATTCTCCATGGGATGGACGTAGAGACCTAAAATTCATTCCAGATACACAATATAACCATCCCTCCCAAACAGTGGACACAAATCAGTCCAAATGTGTGGTAGTGGGCACATCTGCTATATTGAGATAATCCATCCCACCTCACAGGTGTGCCACATCAGGATGCTGATCTGACATCATGAGTAGTGCACAGGTGTACCTCAGACTGCCCACAACAAAAGGCCACCCTGGAATGTGCAGTTTTTTGCACTATTGGGGGTCTGGGGACCCAGAACCGGTCAGTATCTGGTGTGACCACCATTTGCCTCATGCAGTGCAACACATCGTCGCATGGAGTCTATCAGATTGTCAATTGTGGCCTGTGGAATGTTGGTCCACTCCACTTCAATGGCTGTGCGAGGTTGTTGGATATTCGTGGGAACTGGTACACGCTGTCGTATACGCCGGTCAAGCACATCCCGAACATGCTCAATGGGTGACATGTCCGGTGAGTATGCTGGCCATGCAAGAACTGGGACATTCTCAGCTGCCATCTGCCCTGAACAATGTGAACCATGATTCATCCGTGAAGCGCACACCTCTCCAACGTGCCAGACGCCATCGAATGTGAGCATTTGCCCACACAAGTCTGTTACGGCGACGAGCTGGAGTCAGGTCAAGACCCCAATGAGGACGACGGGCATGCAGTTGAGCGTCCCTGAGACGGTTTCTGACAGTTTGTGCAGAAATTGTTTGGTTGTGCAAACCAATTG
The DNA here is from genome assembly GCF_041146795.1 of Maylandia zebra. Taxonomy (NCBI): domain Eukaryota; kingdom Metazoa; phylum Chordata; class Actinopteri; order Cichliformes; family Cichlidae; genus Maylandia; species Maylandia zebra. The sequence continues at coordinate 18,915,196 of NC_135179.1, read as the reverse complement.
TTCCAGCAGCTGTCTGGGTGGCTGGTCTCAGACGATCTTGGAGGTGAACCTGCTGGATGTGGAGGTCCTGGGCTGGTGTGGTTACACGAGGTCTGCGGTTGTGAGGCCGGTTGGATGTGCTGCCATATTCTCTGAAACGCCTGTGGAGACGGCTTATGGTTGAGAAATGAACATTCAATGCACGGGCGACAGATCTGGTTGACATTCCTGCTGTCAGCATGCCAATTGCACGCTCCCTCATTGCTTGTGGCATCTGTGGCATTTTGCTGTGAGACAAAACTGCACATTCCAGGGTGGCCTTTTGTTGTGGGCAGTCTGAGGTACACCTGTGCACTACTCATGATGTCAGATCAGCATCCTGATGTGGCACACCTGTGAGGTGGGATGGATTATCTCAATATAGCAGATGTGCCCACTACCACACATTTGGACTGATTTGTGACCACTGTTTGGGAGGGATGGTTATATTGTGTATCTGGAATGAATTTTAGGTCTCTACGTCCATCCCATGGGGAATGGGAGCAAAAACAAAAGTGTTGCGTTTATATTTTTGTTCAGTGTATAAATCCAACTTTCCACCTCATCCTGAATAAAAACCCCATCAAAGATAATATTGGCTCCTCTAGCTACTCTGTGACATGGACAGATATCAAATTCTAGTCAAATTTGCATCCAGACGTTCTCAAAGCATAACTCCTGGAGCATTGATACATGAGTATTGGCGATGGTGGTGGGAGTATCACTGACATGATGCGTTTAGGGGCCAGGGAATAGCAGCAGGCAAGTGAACTGTCAATCATTGCTTTCAGTCATTGGCCATCTGAGACACATTCAAACCTTAAAGCCTCCTGAAAGCTTAGTAAAATGATTTTCAAAATCAGTACAAGCATTTCCCCGGGTCCAGCCCATTTAACCCCCTTCACTTCACCAAAGTAACTGATTCATCTTCTACGGTGACATGAAACAGCTTCTCAGTTGAAAAATGATCGGGCCACTGAGCGTTGTGGGAGGATTAATGAATAGGCAATACAAGGACCCAAGGAGGAGTAATACGAAGAAGATGGAAAAAGTAGTCTAATTTTTAATTTTTTTTTCTTGCTCTGAGCCTTTCTTAAAACCAGATTTTTGTAATTACAGAGGATGAGTATCAACTGAAAAAAGAGCTGTGATTCAGGTGTCTATGTTGGACCCAAGAAAATGGTTTTGGGAGATGAAATCTCTTCCCAAATTTACAGCTAGAGTGGAGGCAGTGTCAAACTGAAAGTGAAAATTCATTAAAATTAACAGTTTGCTTCATTTCCAGCCATTGTAGTTGCAGCTTGTTAGATAAGTTGTGAAAGCCATTCTGTTTTAAGCCGCAGTAATGGCCTGGCTCAAGAGATGGCAGCGTCAGTTGGTAATTGGTCGCTAAGGGCCGTCATTGACAAGAAACAATTGCAGTGTCTCCTGGCATTGTCATGTAAAGTGTGAATTTGTCATTTAAATGTACTTTAAAAGTTTAAAACTAAAAATGATTCACAGAGAAGTCTTACTTGTTTGTTGCCGTTGCTGTTAGGTGGTTCTGTTTGCTTACGTTTTATTTTCTTTTGAAATCACTCATCAATCACTCAACCCAGTTGGTTTTACTTCTGCTCTTTAATTAGATTTTTTCCCAGTTTTTCAGCAGCAATAATCAAATCAGCATTTCTTCATATCAAAAGCTCTCAGTTTTAAAATTATCTGCTGGTTTCCTGCATTTGAGTCCTCTATCTTTTGCCTGGCTTAGTAAATGCAAATTCCTGTTTGAGTTCTGCATAACTTTTATTATAAAGGCATAATCTTTTTTTTTTTCTGCACTACATGAAAACATATAATGTGAAAAGCCGTTGAAACAAAGGATGTGCTGCATTCATTTCAGATGTCTACAAAAAACCTCACTTCTCAACCAAATTTAGCCCACTCTGATTTTACAGTTACCTGGATGTCTAGACATATTTTGACTTACAAGTCACCAAATCAGTGCGTACGGGGATGCAAACAGTGCAACAGTGAAGCAAGCTAAACTTTGTTACCATTATTAGAAGCAACAGTAAGATCAAAAGTCAGTGCCTTAGAATATTCCTGGACTCACAGAGCCGTCATGTTTGAACAAATATTGAGGAGAGAAGCAACGTCTTGGTATATGACAGGGATAATAATGCTTTAGGTAAGAGATAATGACAGATAGGTATGACCAGCCTTGAGCTGTAGCACTTTTATCCTTGATTTGACTCTGACTGTATTTGAGAGTTTGGCCTGAATATATCACAGTATTTAGAAAGTTATGTTGCGTATTCTATTTAAGTTAATACACTCACTAGCCCCTTCATTACCTAAACATTACTAGCACTGAGCTGGATCCCCATTTGTCGTCATAACTGCTCTAATTCTTCATGGCATAGATTCAGTAAGGTGCTGGAAACATGCCTCAGAGATTCTGTTCCTTATTGACATGACAGCATCACACAGTTGCTGCAGATTTATCAACTGCACGTCCATGTTGTGAATCTCCCGTTCATCACATCTCAAAGATGATCTGTTGGATGGAGATCTGGTGACTGTGGAGGTCATGTGAGTCCAGTGAACTCACTGTTGTTCAAGAAACCAGTTTGAGATGATTTGAAATTCTTGACTGCTGCAGCACCTATTAGGAGATGGGTACACTGTGGCTATAAAGGGTTGTCAGCGACAATACTCAGGTAGGGAATTATGTTGCAACTAAGACACCCAAAGTGTGGCAAGAAGATATCCCTCACATCATTACACTAGCAGCAGCAGCCTGTACCATTACTACAAGGCAGGCTGGATTTATACTTTCTTGTTGTTTACACCAAATTTTGATCCAACCATCTGAATGTTACAGCAGAAACCAAGAGTCACCACATGACGATGTTTTTCCAGCCATCTGTTGTCCAATTTTGATGAGTCTCAGTTTTTTGTTCTTAGCTGACAATAGTAGTACGTGGTGTAGTCTTCTGCTGCTGTAGCCCATCTACTTCAAGGTTCAGTGTGTTAAGTCTTCAGAGATGCTCTTCTGCATTCTCTCTCACTCTTCTACTCTCCTTGGTTGTAACAAATGGTTATTTGAGTTACTTTACCTTCCTGTCAGCTTGAAGCAGTCTGGTCATTTTCCTCTAACCTCTGGTATCAACATGGCATTTGTAGACATCTACTCTTTTTTTTTTTTTTAGACAATTCTGTCTAAGCCAGTGTTTCAAACACAAGGCCTGTGGGAAAGAATTGGCCTGGCAACGACTCCCACTGGACGGCTTTGGAAAATATGAAAGCGGGCATACATTTTTTAACTTTATTTTTTAGAAGTTTTGCAGCTTTTCCTGCTGATTTTCTCTCAATTTACACATTTATGATGTAGAAAAACTGAGATGCGGTGTCAAGATTACCCTTCTTTATCTTATATTAAGATATCTGAGGGATTAAATGTGTAGGTGAAGACTGAGAGGTGAGTTTCACTCATCACCACCCCACTTAAGATCAAAGTGGGCTATATGTGCCCTTCAGTGTAAAATGAGTGTGACATCCCTGCTGTAAACCCTAGAGGTGTTTGTGTGGTAAAATCCCAGTACACAGCTCAGATCAGCCCATCTGGAACAAATAACAATGCCACATTCAAAGTCGGTTAAATCTTCCTCACTCCGATGGCCAATTTGAACTTCAGCAGGTCGTCTTGACCATATCTATGTGCCTAAATGCGCTGAATTGCTATCATGTCACTGGCTGATCAGATATTTCCATTTTAAAGTAGTTGAACAGATGCACCTAATGACGTATCTAGTGAGCATACAATGCGTTATGTAGATTATTTATAGAACAGCACCTGTGAAGACATTTATTTTAATGAACACTTGTTCCTTGCTTGACATCACAAATTAAATGTCTGCTTTAGAATAATGGAAACAGTTGACAGTGATTGCCCAGTTTCTGACACTGAACATGAACTCGGTTGCCTTTTTGTATAGCACTACTGAATGGATTAGTGAGTAGACGACATTACTTTCCCAAAACACTTGCCTGCCTTGGCAAAGAAACGCAAGTTACCAACTCTGTACTTTAACTGTCATTTGAAATCTTCCTGTCTCCTACCTTGCAGAGTGGAAAGAAGAAGTTATTTTAAATAATTTATCAGTTTTTTCAAACTTCATCATCAAACAAAAATGTAAAAAAAAGAAAGAAAGAAGAAAAATAAAAAAAGATTTATGCATAAACTTTGCTTTTCTTCTTTCTTTCCGCAAACAGTGTGTTTAAAGCGAAATCACAATGAACTTGGCAAAGGCACAGTCTGCACAAATGCAGTATGCAAACAGGACTCAAAATGTTTGCCAAAGAGCCCTTGTGCACCTGACTGTTTGACAGTGGGATAGCCCTAAAACCTCACAGATTTAGCTGTAACGAACTTCAAAGTCTGCAAGTCTTTGAGTGTGGACATTGAGATTGGGTTCATGGTATCACAAGACCATTGTTCTCATCCCGTTTCCTATAAAAACTTAATATTGCTTCCTCCCTAGCCATGACCATGAGCCTTCTATATCTGTTAGTAGTTATTGTATTTAAATATATATTGCACTTTTCCTCTTAACATCTGAACCATGTAGCAGTTTAGAAAACATTTTTTTTCCGTCAGTTATTTGTTACTGAAATAAGAAAACAAATAATAATGTTGCCCTGCTGACAGGAGCTGTTTATTAGAAAATGTAGAAATGCATTGTTGTGGAACAAGATTATCAATTACATATTTTGTCATTTCATTTGGAGGACTTTTTGCAATTCTTATGCCTCAGTACATCGTTCTTGTTACCACCACTCACAGTAATCAGTTGTAGGTGTTACTTAATTTCAGGTTTAGCACTACAGACAGTCAATTTTTGCACTGACAAACGAAGAAAATGACTTTAGTGTGGATTGGCCGCATCTTGCCAATAACAGATCCACTTATAGTAATAAGGTCATGACTGGATCCAATATCGGTTCAGCTGGGATATCTCAATTCCACTTAGAAATATAATTTCCTTGATCATGTATCCATTATACACTGTGCTTTAGAAGGCTCATAACTTTCTTACCTGTTGTACTCACTCATGCCTTGTGCACCTTGTTGAAAGGTTAAGTGTCTAAATCAGTTTCCTATCCACTCTGGTACATTAAATCCATTATTTTCTAGGGGGAGGGTGTTGTTCTTTTGGGTTTTTTTCAGTGTGTCTGTCTGTGCTTGGATGTCAGTGTGCCAGATGTGACAGCAATAGATCTCATTCCAGCTGAAATGTTCCACGCTGCGCTGGAGTTCAAATGCAATATTTGATAGCCAGATTTCACCTCCAGGCTGTGTGTTTGTGTGTTGACTTTATACTCAGGGGAGATTGTCACATCTGTGAGTTTGTCCACAGGCGTTGCTGGGTCAGATGCTTTGCCACTCTGTCATCGCAGTTTTTCCCCTCCCTTATGTTAAGTCTTTTCCTGCTTCTTCTCTGCCTAAATTTATCCTTCCATTTCCCATAGCTGCCTCTTTTGGAGTGATTATTTGTTTTGGGTTTTTTTTTTTTGCATTTGCTATTCTTATCGTTATTTGTCTTTGACCATTCCTTCTCGCCCCTCCTTTATCTTCCCCTCTCATCTCTCCATTCATTCTTCTCATCTGTCTCTCGCATGTCTCCCCCTCTCTGTTTCCCCTCTTTACCTACAAGTAGTACTACTCTATCCTTCCCCCGCCTCAATTTCTCATCCCCCTCTTTCCTCCCTTCACTTCCATCACTGACCCAATTAAACATGGGGAGGGACACAGCAGTAGGAGAGTGACGGAGGTAAGGCAAGATAGAGAGGGAGGACAGGCAGAAAGAACAGAGAGTTTGAGTCAGCAGCAAGAAAACCAGAGAGAGTCAGAAAACAATTGCCACCAACCTGCCAGGACATACACAGTGCATTGTCCGAAGTTCACCTGGAACTTAAACCACCTTTGACAGCCTCAGAGGAGGTGGGGGTGGAGTAGCAAGTCGAAATTCCTGCTGCCACGCACTTACCACTCTCGAAGAAGAAACGAGGAGAATAACAATCTACCTTCAGTGAAGACAGCGGGTGGGGAGCTGTGCGGAGTTAGGATGGCTGAACGCCGGGATATAGCTGGAGACTGAGAGGCTGAAGAAAAAGACATTGCATTCTGGGCTGGAAACTGAGGGAGGGGGGCACGGTTGCCCCTAGGCAAGAGAAAGATTTTTGGTGATAGGAAAAGAGGGAGAGGAAGGGGGAAGGATGCATCTGTTCTTCCAAGACAAGTGGGAGGTGGAGGGGCTGCAGACTGTGGGTATCCTCCTGGTGGTCTGCAGTTCCCTCAAACTGATGCACTTTCTGGGGCTCATCGACATTTCTATGACAGGTAAGAGAAATTATTCAAAAGAAAAAAAGAGGCACGGAAAGGGTTAAATTGATAAATATAGTCAGGGGACAGCTGGAAGAGAACACTTACCTGGAGAGGCAGGCGTCTGCATATGTATTCATGGTGGGTTTCTGTGTTTGAGGTTAACATGAAGTAGTTTTAGCCTAATTCTTTCACTGCCTAGCTGTTCAGTCTGTCACACCCATTTACAGCCCTGTGTAGTGTGTGTGTGTGTCTATGTGCGTGTGTGAGAGAGAGAGATCTTTTTTATGAGGCTTGGTGTATGCTTGGTGTATCTGTGTCTCTCTATGTCACACATAAGTTCAAAAGTATTAAAACTGCAGCCCATTCAGTACCTCGTTCATTATAATCAGCCACAGGCTATACGTGACATTTATTAATGCGACGAGGACCTGCATTTTAAAATATTCTCATTGTTTTGATTTAAAGAAAAACTCAGTTTGTTCATCATGAAGAGCTTTACAGTGTTCTCTGGAGAGTTTTAGAAAGTCTGAGAAAGGCCACCCTTGTGGTGTCTTCAGGCGTGTCTACGCCTCGGCTTAAAGAGTGCTGATTTCCTTTTCCTTTTTTTTTTTCTCTTGTGGGCGAGCAGGTTAGGGCATTTTAACATTTTTAGATGGTGTACAGTAGTGAAGCAGATACAGAATGGGGGAGGGAGACAGAGGGCTATTATATGCAATAAAGGAATTAAACCAGCAGGTTGCAGCTATGTGAAATGTGTCTTAACCACAGTGCCACCAGCGCACCCTGAGGCCACACATTTTTAAGGCTGCATGGCAGACTGGGACCGTGCTGTTTGGAACAGTCAAGCTTTTACCAGACAGCAAGGCTGTAACAGTGGAGGCATTTTGGGAAATTCCTCTGCTGCACTGATTTTGAGCATCATTCTCTCTCTCTCTTTTGTTTTTGGGGGTTTTTTTTTTGCCTCCAACCTTACTAACTAGCTTGATTGCAGTTTAGAAGAAAAAGAGGAAGGAGAAGTGGAAAGTAAAGGTAAAGGTCCCCGGACTCATTTGAAACTAAAGGTGCTTGGGGAACTAACTGAACCACTTTTAAAATGTAGCTCTGCGTGGCTTCACTCCTAGAGATCATAACTAAAAGTCCCAGTGTTGGGCTTGCAGATACACTAAGCAGTACAGTGTATCTGTAATGCTTGCTGTCTTCCCTGTGGTTCAGGGCTTACACGTGATTTTCTGCATTCCTTGAGAAAATCCTCAGATTTCTCAAGTTTAGGAAGTTCCTTCAAAAGTTACTAAATATTGCCAAAAATGTGCTGCCACCATTTTACTAAAAATAGAGCTGTTCTCTTATTTACTGAAGTGTTGTGATGGTCTGTCAGTGTGCCCTGAGGGAAACTATCGCGCTCTAATTGCATCACTACAGGGCATGCTGGGTAAGAGCATTGTGATGCTGCACAATAAGGAACAGTGTTTTTTTTACTTTTCTGCCTACTCAGGCCAGAATGAAAGAAGTTCTGGTCTCATTGTCAGTGCCACTCAAAAAACAATTTTAACTTCAAAGACTAGAGAACAAATTGATCACGTGTCACTTCAGTAGCTCAAGGAGTAGAGTAACCTACTTGTTTTTGACATAGGACTCTGTTAGTATGGAGGATAATAGATAGATAGATAGATAGATAGATAGATAGATAGATAGATAGATAGATATGTGTGCATATTAAGGTTACTGCCTCTGAGATCAAATATCTCTATTTCAGGAGAATCATATCCATGACATCTAAAGCACGTTTACTGAGACATCAGAACAAGAAATGTTAACGCCAGAAAAGGACAAAAATACAGACAAAATAACAAAGATGGAGCGAGGGCTTTAAAAGGGAGCCAGGAAAATGTGTCTCTAAACAAGCACATCTAATCACTGACAGTCTCCAGCAGATTTGGCTTTTTATGGGTCTCACAAGTATTTAAAACTCAGTGTTCCATGTGGAGCACAGGCAGTAGATATCACAGCAATTTTTTTTGTTCATTTCCGTTTGTTTGTGTCTCTGTTTTGGCCTTCATATCAGTATAACACATGCTGATAAGTTCAAACTGTAATCTGGAATGCTACCCAAGAGAGTTTCCAATCATAGAAATGTTATGATTTAGCATTTTTGCTGTACTAATATGTTGATTGCAGTGTTATAATTACCGGTACAAAAAATGTCTGGTTTTGGAGCACTAAAAACAATTTAGGTGTAACTAGTGTCCATACATTGTTGGTATGCTTCTTTACTCTCTTTCAAATTGATGTATTGCACACTGTTGTCACTTCTTTGACACCTATAGTTGCTATTTATGTTGAATATGATGAACTATACTGAGCGATACGCTCATATGTTAATTAGACTAACAATACTCTATGAAGAAATTACAAGTAGGTAATGAAACACTCATCTCAAGGTCCATTTAATAGCTGTTCTGAAGGTTTCTGGAAGTTAAGATATTAAAATATCATAAAGGTCACTAATTTATTCATTCATTTTATGGCTCCACTTACTCCATGATTAATCTTTTGTGGGTTACACTGGACATTTTCTGACTTATTTTTGCACATTTCATTGGTTGTTAAGCATTTGATAGTTATGTCTGCATTGTTGTCAGCTGATGAACCTGTTTGCAACAAAAAAAAACACACTTGCCCACAAGCAGACCCTTGTGCCTATGGCTGAGCCTCTGTGAGACTGCTCGATAGAAGAATCTGGTATGCTTGGAGAGCATGCTCTGCTTGTTCTGGTTGCAAATGATGCCAGAGCCACATGTTGTCAGGAGGGCAAGAGCCCCTGACGCTCCACAGAGCAGAGAGATAACAGGGTGAGACATAACAAAGGCGAGATAAATCAGTGGGGGTGCTGTGGTTGTGTTGGTTTTCAGTCCATCATGTCCTACTTCATCCCTCAGACTGCTGGGGTCCTCCTTAAAGGGATATGTGGACTTCTATGCAGTAAGTACCCAGGTTTATCTGTGCCAATGTGTTTTACGTCTACTAATATCCATTTCGTGACACACAAAACAATCTCTGGTAGATGTTATGGGCTCTGGCTGGGTTTGTTTTTCTGTTCACCCTTCTTGCAAATTGCTTTCAATTACCACCAGTGTGTGAATGTGTGTGTGAATGGGTGGATGACTGTGTATAGTGTAAAGCGCTTTGGGGTCCTTAGGACCAAGTAAAGCGCTATACAAATACAGGCCATTTACCATTAAGTGGTTGTTTAACCTGAACGTGAGTACAATGCTGGTTTATGTTTTGAATTGGTATACTCGGCACTAATATTTCTAAAGTCAGTGTACTGGATATGGCACCGTGATACAAATCAGTCTTATGAGGTAAACTGTGTGTTTATTGGGGTGAGCTGAGAGCAGGTGGTACTATCTACAGCTTGAAGTTGGTGGTCTCCCTTTGCTAAGCCAAGTCAGCAGCATGAATCCGTCTGTTGTTGAATCTGTCCGTTGCATGACTTTATAGGCATGTGTGTGTGTGTATATCACAGTATGTGTATCTAACTCTTGTGCTATGGTTGGTGATTTCAGGTAACCCTTCCACCAGCCAAAGCAAAAAAACCATAAAGCAGCGATTCCTCAAACTGCTGCCGTGCTGCAAGCCTTCGACTACCCCCTCAATCAGTCAAAGCAAGTGCTCTTTCACTCTATACATCTCTGCTTTCTCCTACTTGCCTCTTTAGTCAGTTGAGAAGACTGGCGCAGACGCTCGTGTGGATAAAGTCACATCAAAACATTCAGGCTACACATAAATCTACATACACCCTTACAGACTCCAAAAACTCTACAACTATCTGGTGTTGTGGATTGTGGGTCAGAGCTGTTTTTCTTTTTGTGATTTGAGGCGTGTGCCATATATTTGGGTACTGGAATGTGTGTGTGTTGGTATGTAATATACCAGAAATACCATGTTTACAGTACAGAGGTCAAAGTCAGGTGCAAGCTAATAGGTTCCAGCTAGAATGCAAATGAAATAAGAAATATCTGGCAGTGTCTTTACTTTGAACTTTTTAAATGTCTCTTCCATTTTTACGAATGATAAACCTCTTCTTCCACTTCCTCACAGGCCACTCGTTGTCTGTAGTGTGCTTCAGCTTTTCAGATAATACTTAAGATGCTGCAAAGATGTGTGGAAATTTCTAGCGTAATCTCACAGCTATGTATGGAAAATAGTGTTTGTTTATGTTTAATTTATTAAAATATCACAAGATATCATAAAGATTTAAACTTTATGATAAGCTCAAGATCTGTTTGATAACTTCAGCTAGATATCTTGGCCAGGTCATGGCTACACTGGGGGTTAATGTGGTGTAGATGCTAACTAAAACTTATCTGTCCCTCACAGACAGCGTGGAAGATGACTTTGAGTTATCCACTGTGTGCCATCGCCCTGAAAGCATGGACAAGCTGCAGGAGCAAACTAAGTTTACCAAAAAGGAGCTCCAAGTCCTCTACAGGGGCTTCAAAAATGTAGGTCTGGTTACAGAAGACAGTGAGAAAACAGGGGTTCTAGTTGAATGTGTGCATATCCTGTGCAAGATGGGAATTAATGAGTTTACATTTTTTTAAATGTATTTTCTTTCTTTTTTTTCCCAGGAGTGCCCAAGTGGTGTGGTAAATGAGGAGAACTTTAAGAACATTTACTCCCAGTTCTTCCCTCAGGGAGGTGAGTTCTCCCAGCAATAAGCACGAAGAAGTCCAACAGTGCCAGTAGTTTCATTTATTTCAAAATGAAATTAAAACAACAGTTGTTAATGTTAATTTAGCTTTTTGTCATGACAGTGAAGCAAATATAATTATCTTACTCTAAGTCTACTCGGCTTGACTGAGGTATATGCACTGCAGAGAGGCAAAGTGATTTTTCATTTCACAATATTTAGGTTGATGAAATGTTAACCACTCACCTCCAGTTGTATTTGAAATTATTTTTATATCTACTCTATATTTAGACTGCTGCTAATCGCAGCTGTTCAAAGACATGTTTTGAGGGCACACGGGTTACAGTAAGTCTCTACCTTTGCAGATTCAAGTATGTATGCACATTTCCTGTTTGAAGCCTTCGACACGAACAAAAACGGCTCGGTTAGTTTCGAGGTAAGCTCTATTCTATTCTTACATATCAGCTTCTTTTGAGGAATAAAGGAAGATGTGTGCTCTTCTGAAATTTGTCATCACTTGTGTTTGCACACAAATATGTATTTGTACACCCAGATTAGGCTGTGATAAAGGTTTGACTTTATTTACTGTGTCAACATTTAAGTAAAGATAACACAATGCAGGAAATCGTTCCCGCTTTTGTTGCAGGACTTTGTATTTGGCCTGTCTATCATCCTGAGAGGGACCATTAATGACCGGTTAAACTGGGCATTCAACCTCTATGACTTGAACAAGGATGGCTGCATCACCAAAGAGGTAACACACATGTGATTGTGTTGGATTTGTTGATTTCTTGGTCTTGTTGATTACTTGCTGATGATTACTCATTATCAATATTTTGCAAGTATGTAGAGATTTCTGGCAGAATATTTATCAATGACATTTTCCATCACACAATAAAAAAAAAAAAAATTTTATTGGAAATTCTCAATACTGTTTTCTCTGTTTCTTGATACACTTTACAGGAGATGCTGGACATCATGAAGTCCATCTATGACATGATGGGGAAATACACGTACCCCACCATGCAGGACGATGCCCCAAGAGAACATGTGGAGAGCTTCTTCCAGGTCAAACAAAACCATGTTTTCTTTCCCCCTCGTTTAATGATTGTTTAAAAGCAGAAAAATATTGATGGCACCAATATTGTTTTGGGGAAAACAATGATGCTGTTAGCCAAATAAATGTCTGGTTGTTGTATTTTCATTTCAGAAAATGGACCGGAATAAAGATGGGGTGGTCACCATAGATGAATTCATTGAGTCTTGCAAAAAGGTAGAGCATTCCAAATCCTGAAGGAGTATTGAAAACATTTTTAGAAATGCACTCCTTTAGAATCCCACCACGCTAATCATGTAACTACAACTGGAGAGAGAGCTAATTGTAGCATAAAGAAAGTCAGGGGAGACATCTAGTCTTGCTCTTTCTAGGAAATCACTGCACCTGACCAAGAACTATTTTCTGCACATAACTCTCCATAAAGCCACAAATTGCACATAAACCCGTGCACATCTCTTACCTCTTTGTAGGATGAGAACATCATGCAGTCCATGCAGCTGTTTGACAATGTCATCTAAACATCTGGACCAGTGAGGACACTGGCACCAGAGAGGGGTACGTGTGTGTGGGTGTGTAAGAGGAATACGGGATTGAAGAGAGAGAGAAAGAGTCTGATTCCATGTGTGTTGCGTGTGTGTGGCTGTCTCCCGACTTGCAAGCTTGTGCTCGTGTCTCTGTTGAGAGCTGAGTCCTGAGGACACAGAGAGGGCCCCCTCCCTCTAACTGGACCCCCCAGTGGCTTCCTCCAAGCAACAAAGGAGAGTACCCAGCGCCCATCCTCATCATGCAGAACCTTATGTTTTATCCCAGAGACACAGAGAAAGCAAGCAAGCAGTGGGCTCACAGCCACCTGCACACCTAACACCCAACCAGCCCCTGCCTGTTTTATTTGAACTTTTATTGCTCTTGCTGACGGAGGGACTATCACAGCCTTTTAATGGTTGAACTCAGAAGAAGGATGCTCTCCCAAAACCCTGATCTCAGATCACTTTTCCCCTTTCCTCCGTAATGGCTGAGAGATGGCATTGTGAACCTGATCTTGCCTCTGCGGATGTGGGTAACACCTTCCTGGAGCCGTTAAGACTCATGGCTCATTTGCTGGCCATACAAATAGAAATGAATCTACAGCCACCTGGTGGACAAGAGAGAAAAAGACACTTCCTGAGGGAGCAACCAACAAACTGGTGATCCGAGCGATTCCGTCTTACGGAGGGAGCTTCAAACTCGTTTTTTCCACAAGGGACTGATTTAAATATCGCATGATGATGTCACTAATATCTACTTATGTATTTACAGAGATACTCCAAAGTCTGCTCGTCTGTCTGCTGTCCTAGTCATTCACAGGTGCCTCACCCTTTGCGTATGTGTGCGTGCATGTGTAACAGGAGATGTCATCTGTCTTACAAATGTAAGACTCTTGTGACACAACACCCACCTTCATTCACAAGATTTCGGTAGAGTAATTCCCGGCCTTCCAAACTATTACAATCCTAACAGTAGTTGTCTATTGACTGTTGTACATTTTCTAGCATTCCCAGTGGTGTGATATTAGGCTGTACAATGTGGGGATTGCACTATAATTTAATGAGCCGTTTTGACCCTAGCAGCTTCTCTCGACATGGGAATGACATACCACAATCGTACTAGTCTATGAATATACATTCAAAGAGAAGATTATTAGATTGCAGATTGTATTTGTGAACTTATTGTAATCTGAAATGTCATGTGGTTGTCACAGGTTCTACCACTTGAAAAAACACAAAAGTCCCCACACCCTTTTTGCATTAAATCTGACTATTTCCATTTCAAGGAGGCATAAAGTGATTGTGTGTAGCAGGGGAAGACAAAGTTTGATAGCAGTTTTCTTTTTTCTGTGCCCCCATTGTTCACTCCATTTCTTATTCTCCCTCTCTGTAACACCAAAGAAAAGATATCAATTAAAAAGGTACATAAAGCCACTTAAGGCAAGACATTTAGCCCACCTGTGGGTGAAGACAGAGGGAGTTACTGGGTATCAAGCTGGATAAGGGGCAATCAGAGATAAGAGGTAGACTACATGTAGTTTATCTGCACGCTGTCAAGTGCAATTTTAGGTTGTGAACCCATCCATTAGGCTCAGATTAATTATTTTAGAGCAATTTGCAACCACTTATTTGCTTCTTTTCACACTAGAACTAAGCAACACAAATGTGAGATGATGTGAGGCACTCGGGCCGTAATTAAATCGGCCAAGTGTCTTAAAAGCTGAAACAAACATGAAATAGCAATAATGTTCTCCACTCACCCAACGTCTCCTTCCTCTCAGAGCACACTATAACGGCCCTGGTTAAAATATGCACTTCCGGCCCTGCAATTTCTTATTTTTTTATGTTCTGCAGTTTTTACATTTATACGTTCTGGAAGAATGGTTTGGCTCTGATTGTTCCTGCCCACAGTTACGTTATTTTCCCCAAACACAAGGAAAACCTGTCTATACCCGCATGTACTGTGTCTAGAACAATGAAAACCTACTAACCCGTGGTACTGACTGTCTAGCTAGCCTAAACTGGTTGCATAGCATATTCAAAATGTGTATATTTTGTACAGAGATAATAAAAAAACAAAAAACACAGTTACTATGCAAAATGGACTGGCGTGTGAATTTATCAGACTATACATAAATTGTCTTTATTAAAATACGTCCTTTCAGTGAGATAAAGTACAAAGTACCTGTAGCAATAACATTTGACATTTTGACCTGTCACAGCAGGAAAAAACAGTGTATATCAGCTTAAGTGAGGACCTGCTTTTATTCATTCTGGTACACTTTCAGTGCTTTGGGAGAGTCATCATAAATTCCCCCTTTTTCCACATCTGTGAGTCCAAAAAAAGGGAAATAGGCAATGTCCATAATAATATTCAAATTATGATTCATCATAATGTCAACAGGAAACATTTACAGCTTAAATATACATAATTACATAAACCATCCCAGGAGCCAGGTCTCCTTCCACTAACAGGCAGTAGTATCTATGCAGATTCACCCGACCATGTGACAATTTCATAACCAAAATGTCATCCAGAACATTTTTTAAAAGTGTGAGCATCAACAAATACAGTAATTCAGTCTACATTTCTGAAGAACCAGCTGACTCCAAACCATGTACACAGCCTTCAACTGCCAGGTTATTAAAGCTGAAAATTTTGTTTTGTTTCGTATGTTCTAATGAAATTCCTGGCACAGCAAAACACTTCACAAGTTGGGTTTCTCTGACAGCAAAAGCTTTCGCAATCATTTGAGTGTATTTCTGATGACGGCCTTGATGCATATTTTTTTTAAGGACTCTCCTGTGTAAAGTATCATGAGCACAGCAAGTGGGACATGGATGACCGGTGGAAAAAAAATCTCAAGTAAAACTGAATTTAATGAATGTGATTTCTTTTTTTCCCACTTTAGGAATATTATCTTTATTTAAATAAAGTTTAACTTGTATTGTGATTTCTATTACTCGTGATTGGGGGAAAAAAAGATTGCAATGTGCAGGGGTGAAATTGTTTGAGCTTTTTAAGTGGGGGCTGACATACCCCACTGAACAGATGCTTCAGCATATACAGAAAAGTCCATCATTAAATAAAGAACACAGTTTCATGTTTTTCAAGTTCACTACTGCCTCTTAAAACTTTGACCTGCAGCGACCAGGGATAGGTTTTCTCTGTAAAACAGCAGAAATTTACTTGGGCATTCTGCGAAGCTCTGCCAGAACCCAAATAGCCAGCGAGAGAAGAGCCACTGAGCCAGACTGGTGAGTTGCAGCCAGCGGAGTGGGGACATAAAGTAACAGCGTGGCGATACCTAGTGCAACCTGAAAAGCACAAAAGCACAATTTGTTTATACTGAAGGGTAATGGACCTATTTGTATAGCAATTACAGTGTCTTCTAGCCTACCTGTGTATAGGCCATTGCTGCCAGGAGGCTGATGGCAATCTTAGCCCTCTTGGGAAGCATCATTCTCCTTGAGAACAGATACAGGCCTGTAATTGCAGTCAGAGAAGTAATCCCCTGAGAAAAGAAAAAGACATCTTGAGGGGTACATATTAACATTTCATTACACATCAATCTAAAAGAGTTATAAAACTTGGAAATATTATGTTTAATTAGAATAAAAACAATGAAATGCCAACATTTTTTAGCTATAATAGCATACCAAAATTCTATGATCAAATTGCACAGTGGTGGGATTTTCGAAGAAATTCTTGAGGGTCGGAGAGAAGGCCAGCAGATCATCAGGAATCCATCTATCTGCCATCTTAGGGAAGGAGTTATAAACAAGCCCAGCATCCAAACCAGCGACAAAGGCACCTGTGTAAAGGTACATGCATAAATGATTCAAATACATCTCCATGAATAGAGATTAAACCACATTTGTATTGCCTTTAATTACATTAACTTTACTTTTCTACACAGCCGCTCAACCCATTTGCCCTCTAAGAGCCAACTTTACAAAAGACCTTTCGATTAAAATCAAACCAGATGAATAAGCTTTTTGTTTCAACATTTACCAAAAGCCAAGATACAGTACTCAAATTGTAGCCCAAAAACATTACATGGGGTAGCAGGCCAAATGTCTTTCCTCAAACCATAAGTTTCAGAGTCAAAGTGCGAAGCTTCATACAGACTGTGAGGTGACTGGCGTAGTATGCGCCTGTTAAGAGAGGAAATGTGACACTATATACACTTAGGGTTACTCTAATGGAGTCAGCTGTGAGTTGCCATGAATGACTCTGAGTGACTGTCACTCTAGTATTCATTAGTCAGTCTTGTTGTGAATTTACAGTTGAAGAATTTTATGTAACACATTGTGCTTTTTGCAGACGCAAATAAGCAGAACACTTTGAAGATGTATTGTGGACTCCTACTCTTCCGGGACTGAAAACCATTTGCACATGTCAAATTCTAACTGCTCCTCTAGCATCATTGCCATTTACCAAGAGCTTCCTATGTTCTGTCAGAACAAGTGCCACTTTAAAGAACACCTATGATTCTATGATGGTCGTCTTCACTATTAACATCCTGCTTTTTGAGAAATTTCTGTGCAATTTTGCTGTAGTTACAGGTAGTTCACTTTGTTTCCCCAAAGTGGCTTGAGACTGAAAGCAGCACTTCGGTAGACAGATTCTGCGACCCCATTTGTGACACTGAATTCTCTTAAGATCCAGTATTACCTGAAAGAGCAGTGAGGAAGACGAGTCCACCAGTACCCTTGGCAAACCTCCTGAGCTGCATGAGTTTTTTGGTTTCTGCTATCTGTGAAAAAGGTACCATTATTCAAGTTAAAAAAAAAGACTGTTTCACTTTACATTTCTCCAAAATTTATCATTTGTGTTTTTTCTGTAGGCAAGAGTCCCTCTGTACCCTGTGAGCTGGCAGCAGCAGAGTAAGCCCTGTCCACATACTGGCACAGTAGAGCAATAAGGCAGAACCAAGATGGGCGCTCAGACGATACTGGCTGACACGAGGGATGTCATGAGACTCGGGCTTCTCCTCCAACCCGCTTTTCACCATGTACCACCCCAGAAGGCCCTGACAAAACAAACACATGTATACACATTCCTTACTTTACATTTATAATAAACCCGATGGTGACAATAATTAAATATTAGTACAATCAACCTATTTAAAGAAAAAAGAAAAAAAAAAACAATGCTATAAGTGACTGAGAATTAGCTATGACGTAAATCCAAAACACATCTGAAACTAACAACGCAGCCTGTTCAGTACAGCTGATTCCTTCTGTACAATTCCGGCTACTTTTACGCCGGAGTTTTTAAACTTGTCAGTGACAGACTAACGTCTCAATATACGGAATGATAATTATAGCATAAAATATAAGGACTCAGAAATGTCAGCAATGTCAGTGTGAAAAGAAGCTGCAACTACCAGAATATAAGTGAGAGAATGCACAAAGAGGTAGAAAGCATTGAGGGACAAATAAGTTTACTAATGGCTACTTCTGCAGGTTATGATGTAGGCTCAACAAAGATTCACTGCAGAAGTCTAAATCAGGCATGAGGTAATGATTATTTCCAGTGATCTTCTCATTTCCACAGCTGTGTCTTACCTGGAAGAAGACAAATCCACAAAGACCCAGCACTTTTCCCTTCATGGAGCGAGTGAAGTATCCTTTTTTCCAGAAGTAAATAGTAGGGAGGATGTATGCCAAGCCAACCAGCCTGCCCCACATACGATGTCCCCATTCCATGTAGAAGATAAACTTAAACTCTGGCAAAGTCATGTTATGGTTCAATCTAAACAAACAAAACACATAATAATACCAAATTAACTCATTGCCGCATTAGAGGCCAGACCAATACATAACACAGAGACACATTTAATTAAATTTATCAGGCCTTTATGTACTGTGATTCTGAAAAATGAGACCTTACATTTTGAATTCTGGAAACTGCTGGTACTTTGAAAACTCAGCTTCCCACTCTCCTTCTGACTGTGGTGGTTTCATCTCTCTCACCAGATGCCAATCAACCATGGAAAGCCCAGATTCTGTCAGTCTAATAAAAAAAAAAAATACATAAAAATACAGCAATGTAGTAAATGCCTGTTAACAGTACTTCAGTGAGTAAGTAGCACATACAGACATACTAATTTTAAAACATGCGTACCTTGTGACACCACCCAAGACAATAGCCCCAACCACCAGTCCACTGCAGCCAAGTAACCATCGACCCACTATGCGATTTGAGGCTGCATTGGGGACAGAAGCTGCTGCTGCTGAAGTGGACGTTCCTCCCTCCACTGTGACGGTGCTGTGACCTCTCTTCAAGAGCCATTTTCGAAGCGGTGAACGCTAATGTAAATAAAAGGGAGAAGTGGCTTGAAATGATGATGGACAACACAAGCATTAAAGCTTCAACTTTACCTTATTATAAAAATTAAAAAAAAGTCATTTTAAATGTCATTTACACTCAGCACCCTTCATCCAGTACATCGACTATCCCTTCTCTGCACATGTCCAACCCATCTCAACCTTTATTCTTTAATTTTGTCCGCTCAACCTGAGCTGTTCCTGTTATCTGCTGTCAGACTCCACAACAAAGACTCTGTGGATGACCACACATATGCAGACACACACACACACACACACACACACACACACGTGCAGTACCACTAAGTGTAATTTATCTGACGAAACATAGTATTTTATTCTATTTTATATTGCATGTTATTCCTTTTATCCTATTCCACTGATTTTCTTAATTTTTGCTGCTTGTAACTTTGCACTGTCCACTTTCTGCCGTGACCCAACAAATTTCCCACATGTGGGACTAATAAAGGTTTATCTTATCTGTCACAAATCACCCCTGGCATTGGTCTCCACCCACACCCACGACTGCCTGCACTTTCTTCTTCACTGTGGCTTTGGATGCAGTGACACCCCCACCTTGAACCCATCTGTCACTGCTACCCCACACCTCACCAGTGTCTAGCTGTCCTCCAATATAGTGCACCACACACATATACTCGCATATAAGCAGCATGTTAACAAATTACGAAAGCACAACACATGTAAGGTGATTCTATAGTTTTAGATATGTAAGAGCTAATTAACCTACTTTACTTCAAGCTTATAAACAAAGGCTTACGGTATTGCTGAATTTGATATCACTATCTTTTCTGAAAATTTAGTTACTGATAAATCAAAAACCTTCTTAAAGGGTCTATGATATTAGTTCTTCCATTCTGAATTTATTTTTTCAGCTCAAATGCTAATCTAAGAGTTTGCATTGCCTAGACATGGGTGATGTAAGTTAGCTGTTGGACGTGACTACTCTTGAGTACACCTAAACACCTAATGTTACCTGTCCTAACTAATTCAAACACATATTAAAAACAAAGCTGAACAAAGAGCAGCTGACAGATGTGTAATGTGACATATTGTGTATATTACTGGCAGCGTGTGACCTTCCCAATGACGCTTACTTAAGCTATTGGCTAAAATTAGCGGCTAACACAAGTCATACTCACGGTGCTGTACTGAAAGCCCTTTCCAGCACTTCTGCACCCACAAAAAATTGTTGTCCGCAACGACGAAATTAACATCTCTGTGCTCCAAGACTCGTCGCTAGTGCTGAAGCTATCCAACAGTGTTGCAAAAGCTTCAGCACGTTTGTTACTGTGCTGTCACCCGGCTGGTTTCCTAACGGCCAGTTTCAACTTTGACCTTCTGACGTCACAAGAAATTTACTCACTAAATAAAATTTATGTCTTTTTCTTTGTCAGGAACGAAACATACTCAACATAAATAAATATATATATATACAACAAAATATATATACATATAAATAATATACCAGGCTTTCGAAATTATATTACACAGACTAGAACGTTTGGGGGGAGGGGGGCTTGTTTTGTCTTCAGGCGTATCCTGCATGGGCGGGCATACGTCGCATTTCGCCCAGTAATGCATCATAAAACGTTTATATATTATCACCCGTCTAATCGCGTGTTTTGAATTCAACGACCCGGAAAACGGTGATCTACGGACTAGCTGTATGAGCTGAAGTAAGTCTCACAAAACATGACCTGACTTCATATCGTTTTTAAACGACTGATACGGTTCCATGAGTCGATAAGACGTGGATTTAACAGGTAGCTGTAGTAGTAGTTAAAACCTAAAGATGAATGAACGTGTTAACTGAGGAGTTTTCACGTAATCTTGTTTGCTCACTAACTGTATTCCTGTCTCTTATTAGACTGTCAGTATGGCAGAGTGCTTTTTAATGGAGGTGTGCGTGGACTCAGTGGAGTCTGCTGTCAATGCTGAACGAGGAGGTCAGTAAAGTGAACAGTAGTGAACACTGTCATGCCGTACTATTATTAAACTCACTGTGGCGTGCTTGCTAGATTGGTCATGCACAGGCAGTTCTACTTAAAAACAGAGTTAACGGTTGCATAATATTGAAGTGTTAGCTCAGACATATCTCTACCATGAGTATTAAATTGGCACGCAGTGTTATTTAATTCCTCAAAGATTACAGGCTGTAAAAGTCTATATAGGTGTAATCAGAACTTGTCTGTCCTGGCAGGTGCGGGTCGACTTGAGCTGTGCTCTAGTCTTCTGGAGGGTGGGCTCACTCCGAGTCTAGGTGAGCATCTGCAGATACCCCTAGCAAAAAACAAAAGAAAAGAAAAGAAAAGCTGTCGCATCAGGCGCCAGCAGATCTTTCAGGTTTTAGTCAACTGGAACTTGCCAAGTTGCATTACTGCCATCTTCTGGAAAATCCTTAAATACTATTTAACAGACAAGGCTTGGGTCAAAAAGACTTTCTACCCTTTCTCAATCACATTACTATGACCTCCATGGAAAAAGAGATCTAATAAGGACTTAGGAAAAAAGAACAGGATGCACATAGAATTTGACTGTTCTTACACACAGCTCTACTTCAAAAGTAGGAGTATGATGTTTAGAGGTCACCTGTGGGTTTATATACCCTTTAACAAATCTAAACATCAGCAGACTATGACATAAAATAGAATAAAAAAAAACACAGTTAATGTGTTAGCTGTCGATTATGGCTATGTTTGTTTTTAATAATAGTCAGGTAGTGTATCTCTTTGAATTATGGGATGTCATTATGTCCTTTTCTTTCATAAAGCCTGCTCTGATGCAGCCTCTGCTAAGAGAGGTAAAATAAAAGAATAAAAACCTTTTCTTAGTATTTAGAGAACTCGATTGGCTCTTGTTATGCCACCTAGACACACTTCAGTCGGTTAGAAACCTTCCTAAGCAATTTCTTTCTATGTGACTGCAGCCCAGTTCATGAAAGAAAAGCATTAAAGTGTGTAGATCCTTGTCGTTCTTACCTCTCTGCAGGTTTGCTGTCATCATGTCTCTGAAGGTCATACTGGTTCAGTTTGGTGGGATAAAGTCAGAGACACGATGGATGTTGCTTGTGCTGTGGAGAGTTTTATTTTGGCTGTTATGTCTATTCATGTCTATTATTGGTTTTTATTACTTTTGATGTTCTCTTTTCCGCTGCTTCCCCTACGTTGTGCCATACCAGTTTATTATGACTGTGTAATATACATACCTACTCTCTGTGTTTAGTCCAATACAGCAACCACTGTTGAACAATTTTATTCCACCCTCTGATTCGCAGAGTTTCATATAAATACATATAATGCCTTTATAACTTGAACCCAATTAACTATGTCTTCAGTAGTCCATAGTCTGTACTAAGCATTATCCTATTTTATATAGGAAGCCTGGGCATTTGTTGCATGACACATAATTCCACCTGTACTTTACTCCAGGTGTGCTACATGTAGTGAAGCAGTATGTCAAAATCCCCATCTATGTAATGATACGCCCTCGTGGGGGCGACTTCCTGTACTCCGACCTTGAAGTGGACGTGATGAGAAAGGACATAGAGCTTATGAAGAGCCAAGGAGCCGATGGGCTCGTTCTGGGTGCCTTGACAGAAGATGGACGGGTGGATGCAGAGCTCTGCATGGAGTTATTGGGTATGGTCTCTTTATATATTTGACCTGATTTGTTACATCACTCTAAATAACAATGAAAAGGCCAGACAGAATATATACAGTAACACTAAAAATAAACCAATAGTTATAAGAATTATATCTATGAGTTCGATAGATTGAGGAAACACCATCAACCTTTAGAAAGAGTACACAAAAACATATGCCTTCTTTTAAAATTAAATATTTCTGGTTTATATTGTAGAGACTTGTGATTTATTCTAAATAGTATCCCCAGATTGTTTCCAATACTGCAATATTGTAAATATACTTTCCTAAAAAATGAAATGCAAGTCAGAAAGGCAAAATATTATCACAATAGTGTAGAAGCCACAGAAATGTCATTGCTATGTCCAAGATTTTTAGTCACTTTTCAATGATAAGACAGATCCATAATACAGTCCCAATCAAATGCTGAAAAATGGCAAAAAGTAATATTTTGCATGGTTGGGTCTTAACAAGCTTCCAAGTAGAGCTTCAACATGCAACAAGAAGAAATGGGTGTGAGACAAAACATTTATTTGAGATTGCAATTTATTGAAAACAACGGTTAAACTGAAACAGGCCATTGTTGCCATTTTTCAAGTGGTCTCAAACTTTTGATCGGGACTATTTCTATATTAATCAAGTCACATCAGATTTCCTTCCATTTCCTTCAGTGTGGCACCTTTTATTTAGCCACAAAAAAGAAAAATAAACATGAACTTGCTGTTGAATTGTAAAGTTCTGAAAAAGCTGGCAAAACACACAAGAGCCAATATTTCTGGACCCTTCATTCTTCACATGTTTTCACTTAAAAAGAAAACAAATAATTTACAAGGCCTAAAGCACTTGCAGTCTAAACATGAGCGTTTGACCTTAACTTGGGTTAATTATTTATTAAGGGATCAACAAAAGATCTTCCGGAAACTGTATTAGGAGGTGCAGACATGATAGTGTGCAAAACAATTGAATGTAACTCCTGCACACTGTTTCGCTTACCTCCAAAACATTTATTAAATTACATTGTTTTGGTCTGAATAACCCATTCACATGTATGGAAAAGCATACCAGAAAAGTTCAAATCATCCAAGCAGCTGATGGACACTTTGCTCTGTATTTTTGCCGTTAGTTAAGGGATAACATTGAAACAGACACCAGTTTGTTTCAGTAATTTTGTTTTTGTGAAAGAGGAACATTTTACAGGTTGTCAGGAGTGCAGAGAGTTTGAACTAGTAGGCTTGAGTATCCAATATTTGTATTTTTACTATGCAAATATAGCTAATTTATTATGGGACACCACTTGTTATGAAGATGCACAGGTAAAGACGTGTTACAGCAGGCTTGGTAATCCAGTTTTAATCTCACACAAGGTTTCATGTAGCCCGTCATATGTCAGCTCTCCAGAGAAGGAAATGCACTACATCTCCACAAGATAGTTGTGACCCATGTTAAGCGAAATCAACCAGCACCATGAGTTCATCATATTTCCAAAGGTCCTACTGAGACCTCAGAACATGGTAGGGCTAACCTCCAAAAATCAGACACTATATATTCTCTCAAGTTTTTATCACTATCTTTGCATTGTTACTTGCAATATGCAGTATAAAAAAGTGAAGCCAACAATCTTTGATATAGAGTATAGCAGTACAGCTGGCTATGAGTGATGGCTTTCATAAAGGTAGGGAAAAAAAAGCTTATATTGCTTATATTATACAAGTCGTATTTCACAGTTTTGCACTTTTGTTTGACATTTTGTACTTTTCCATTTCTTTCTTTTGTTTTCTTACTTTTTTGCACACTAGCTGCTGCCCGTCCCTTGCCTGTCACCTTCCACCGAGGTAAAAGTTTCTTCTTCAAAGTGCTTTTCAGCTTTAAGCTTTTAAAATTCTTTTCAGCTACAGTTACACTTAAAAAGCATCACAAATTCTTAATGGAATAAAAGCCTTACATAATGCTATTATCAGGTATAGCTCCGAAAAGGTATAGAACGTCTTAATGATATATTATTAAGCCTGGGCTTTTATTATGACACTAATCATGATCCTACTGCAGCTTTTGACATGGTTCATGACCCAGCAGTAGCTCTGGAGGCGCTGATATCGTTAGGGTTCGAGCGTGTGTTGACTAGTGGCTGTGACAGCTCCGCTTTGGAGGGACTGCCTCTCATTAAACGGCTTGTTGATCAAGTACGTGTACCCATATGATTGTCTTTCTTTACATGCAGACATATGAAACTCTAATAGCTGTTAGGTTATTGTTCTTGATCTTTCATAAAACCTTTAATTTTCACATCATTTCTACTCAACAGGCAAAGGGCAGAATTATCATAATGCCTGGTTAGTGCCTCCGCCATTGCTCCTTTGTTATTTATGTGTGAATTTTTACAACCTTATTTATTTATTCACTGTCACTGTTTTTGTTTTGATAACAGGAGGAGGCATCACAGAAAGGAACCTACAGAGAATATTAGAGGGGTCAGGGGCTCAAGAGTTTCACTGCTCAGCCCGCTCCAGCCGGGAATCTGCAATGAAGTTCAGGTGTGTTTATTTTCCAGTCTCAGGCGAGAGGTGGGATCTGTCCCTTTGGTTGCATGCATTAGGAGACTTCTTGCAACCTCATGTCGATCTAATTATTATTTTTTCTATATAATTCTCTTCTTCTTCTCTTCTCTTGACGTTGTGCAGGAACACCTGCGTCTCAATGGGAGCTTCTTTCTCAGCACCTGAGTACGGCCTGAAGGTGGCAGATGTGAGCAAAGTCCGAACTCTAAACGCAATAGCCAAAAATACCTTGTGACTGTATAACAGTCATGATAGACTGGAAAAAAAAAATACCTCAAAAGTAATCATGAGTAATAATACTGATGTGTACTGATTAAATTCCATAAATAAATGTCATAATCGCCAGAAAGCTCTGCTTTTTGTTTTTTTCTTTTAAGATATAAAATCACCAATGAATCAGTCCTTGTCCAGTTAAAGAGCAAAGACATTAATGCATCTCACAGAGTATCTGTGAATAATATGATGTCTATATATGGGAGCACTTCTCTAGTGATATCATCCAATAATGTGCATAGAGAACTACTCATGTGTCTGAATGTGCAGTCTGATTTATAGGATTTGGAAAACAGGTTTGCTAAAATATGTTAATAATTTAAACATACAGGAGATGTGTACACAAATCTGTAAAAGTTCACTTTTTGGGTGTGTGTGTGTGTAAAAGATTCTGTAAATATGAGATGTTTAAAAAGCCCCTCAGCTGTGAGGAGTATAAGAAGCTGAAAAAATGTGTAGTTTGTAAAGTTTTCAATAATAATAAGGCCATTTGTACTCTTCTTTTTTTATTATTAGTGTATAATTCACATACTGAGTCTTTTACACAGGTAAAAACTTTTCATTGTAGTTTTAATTTGTTTTGATGATCTATGTATGCACAAACTGTTATTTTACACAGTCATGAACCTCTGGTCTCACATCTTAATAGATTTTTTTTTTATTTATTTTTTTTTTATAGGCATTCATAAAACAGACTAATCCAGGTCAAACAGATTCACACCTCTCTGCACACTAACAAATGACATTGCTACAGTAATGCCCCCCATGTATGTTCAACTACAGTTGATTTCTACACTGAAAATGTGTATTTTTTTCCTAATGAAAGATAACTGCTTTTTAAAATGGCAAAACAAAATATCAGTTTTACATAACTCCCTATTTAAAGTGATACATAATGCACAGTTGTGACTTCCTGTTTTCGTTTTTTCTCTGTTCATTTTCATCTTCTTCTTCTTCTTTTAATAAAAACAGTTTTCATATTAGATTACATCTTCTGTCTTTTAAAAAAATATTATGCATTATGCACAAAACTTTCCCTAAAATGATTTGACTTGGTTGAAATATTAAAAGCTCTTTAATTGTTTTTATTTGACTTTTGACACACTGCACAGACATTTCTGTTGTTGTTTGGCTTATCTTTGCTTATCAGCTGGTGGCGTCTGGTCAGAGACAAAGTTTTTTACAAGTGAACAAAACGCTCTATCCTCTATTATAAGGGCAGTACAGAGTGATTATTCTTATTAAAGTACATTTTTGATAATAGTTTAGTCTACGTGTCAGTAGAAAGGAAAGCTAATCTGAGTTTTGATGACAGATAAAACAATCATATGTGTGTGTATATATGTACATATATAAGTGGAACCAGAAAAGTTTTTAAAGTCAGAGAAGAGTTTTTTTTTATTCAAATATTCATCTACATCTCTGAGTTTTACTTTTATCATATTTAAAATCTGCTACAGTCAGCTTTACCATTTCTCTGAAAAAGCTGCATCTTTTTTTCCTGCTGTGAGTGTCCTACCCTTTGTACAGATATCTTAAAATCAAGTCCTTGTCAATGTAATCGGATAAACACTGGATAACGACATGCATGAGTTGTTTTCACGTGTAACATAGCTGTCCTTGATGCTTTACACCCAATGAGTCATGTGATGTTACCAGACATTTTAATAATTAACCAGTTTTAGGACCATTGCAATCAGTAAAAGACTCACACACACTTGTGTGTTGTCACGCGCTTTAATAACCTCCCTGCTTAACGTGCTTTCCCTGTGTCATGCTGATTCTTCATTTAACTGCAACTACAATTTAGGAAGTCTCTATTGAAAAATTCACTGATAATCTTGTTTACCAAGTTGTTTATTGGTCTGCCATTAGTTGCGAGCATGGTTAGGAGTATGTACAGAGGTGAAGTTCAAAGGTGATTTTGTGTTTTCTCTTGCTGTTTTGAGAAGTGTCTGAGGTTTGCATAACACATAACTTCTATTGGTTTGTCAAAACCTATTGATTATTCTTAATCTTAAGTAGTTTCATTTTTATCCTCCTGTGTAGACAGACTCACTCCTATTAGCAGCGATGATTTTTTCATTTTATGGGTGATTGAGTCTCTGGTGCCTAGAAAAAAATTCTCCTACAAAAATAGTCCATCAACACAACTGACAGCAGCACAAAAGCTTTTTTTTTGTTAAGCTGTAAAAGCTTGATTGCTCCTCCAGAGACGCTCTCAACCTTTAGTTAAATTTCTGCAGAGCGCAGACAATGAAAATTAATCTATACTCAATCTTACGTTGCTCTTTGGTTTTTGGAGCATGCACCCTGATCAGAATGGGACACAAAAAACAGCAAACGAGAAAGAAACAGCTTCACTAGTTAGCAGTTTGTCAGCCTGCAGCTTGTTTACAGTTCAGCAGCTTCAACCTTCAGCAGCCTCATTCAAATGCATGACTACCCAAATCTAATCAAATTGATTTTGATCCGATTGAATCTGACTTTTGTTCCACAAATGAGTCTCGGTTCAGAAGACAGTGAAGACGTGCTGAGGAGAAGTGGAAACATAACAGGAAAAGGGGTCTAATGAGACCACTCCCTCCCTTTCCTGAAACACATGCCCTTTGGTGGGCTGTCCCCCAACACTGCAAAAACTGCATGGTAAGACTTATGCAAGGCCTTCTCTTTTGTGAGAAACCCATCTGCACGACATGTTGAACTTTAAACACATGAGTGTGGAGGAGTGTCTTTGTGCTGGTGCAAAGCTCGATGCTCAATGACTTTGCTAAATCTGTTGGATGTTCTCAGTGGCTCATTAGGAGAGCTGTAGTAGACTTTTTGAAGACACTGTTATCCAACTAAAGAACATCTGCCGAAAAAGAAAGAAATCAGCATTCGGGACATGACTATCAGTTCTTCTATTCTTTACACCAATCCAGTATAAGTGTCTTTTCTCTGCAGAGGGAATAAGCAACTTTTTCTTTCAGCTTAAAAGCTTCATGGATCAAAGTCCTTCACAGCCACATCCTGTAATTGTCAGTGGAGTGTGGGCGGACAGAGGAGAAAGCAGCAGTATTTGAGTCAAACGCGGCAGTAGCGGAGCAGAGGGTGAGAGGCGTCGGGTTGTCCGGTCAGCTGAGGTCGACTGAAGCCATCACTGTAAAGCATGTGTGCGGCAGCTCTGGAGGAGTACTGTGGGTCCATTTTTTGGGTGAGTTTAACAAACAGAAATAACTAAGAAGTAAAAAAGTAACTTTTAAGAATTGAGGAAAACTTGAAGAATTTAGGTAAATTGATTCACTGTGGCCTCCAGTGTTTTTAGCCTCTTGAGATTGAAAATCACTCAATAAGCTGATGCAAACACATATGTTTAGTAACCTACAAAGTAAATTGTCTGGAAAATAAGTTGAGAATTGCAAAAGATAGACACAATATCTTAAAACATCATGCCAGAAACCCGCTGATGTCATAGTGTAGCCAGATGTTTGAAGTCCTTTCTGTGCTTCTTTCTATGCTACTGTATGACAAGAGAGAAAATCTAACCTATTTGAGACAGATTAAAAGGCAGCATACATTGAAGACTTTGTCAGAAAGATTACACAATAATGAACAGCTGTTCATTGTTATCATTATAGAAGGTTGTGCTTCCTATTTTTCATAGGAAGCATGAAGTGGATTTTCCAAGAATACAGAAAAATAGATGATTAAGTTTTATACAGAATTTTATCATAAGCAGCATCAGCATTTCCTCCCCTTTACACATAGTAAATATGTGACAGGCCAGTAATCACTAGGACATGACGTAACCTGTGACTCGGCCACAGCTTTAATTCTGTGTTATTATAGATTTTTAAATAAAAACACTTGTTAAAGTACATTCAGATATGTGTCGCTTCAGTCACATGATGTTTGCTTCAATACAGTAATACATTAGCCATTAAAAGAGTTATGTATCGCTGTTAGCCACCTTCAAAAAGAAAACACAAAATGGTAAGGATTGCTGCTTTTTTCACATAAGCTACCATGTTATACTTCTAGTTTGAACTGTTTGGTCTGACGATAGTTAAACTTCGAACCATTTCTAGACTTTTTCAAAAATAATTTTACACATTAAACGTTTTAATCTGTGATAAACGGAGTCTGTGCCTGTGATTTAATATTGGTGGGAGATTGATGAGATTTGCCAGCAGGATTTTGTGATGCATGTGTGTTTGTGTGTGTGTATGTGCCCTTCAGAATGCTTCATATCTGGAGCGACCAGACCCAGACATCCCAGTATGTGTGGAACAGACAGTTCTTGTCTGGATACCTCTGGGCTTCCTGTGGCTCTTTGCCCCGTGGCACCTGGTGCCTCTCTTTAGAAGGCCAAAAGTAAACACAAAGCACCTGTCCAAGCTTTACATCTGCAAACAGGTAAGAAATACTCTCTGATAAAGACATCCCATCAAAAACACAAATGCTTAATTTTATAACTCAGCTGCCTGTTTTTTGGTTTCAAATGTTTACACCACGCATCTGCAATCTGGACCTTAACATGGAAAAATTGTCTTTTCTGTCGACATTTTAAACACTTTTTTTCAGAATGTGAATGTAAGATAAGGTTCAGCAGTTAAAGTTTGTACATCATTTTGTACAAACACATGCAAGGAAAATTCTCCTATAAGGTTTGTGAGTTTATTATAAATGCATGTACTGTGTATGTGCTGTTCTTTCGTGGAAAGGCCAAGAGATCCACACCAGAAGAACAAAGAGATGTGTCATTCCTGCACTCTGTAATTTCAGCAGAAAGGCAGGCATCTGTTATCAGTTCTCCAAAACCTTGAAGGGAAGAACTCAGTTTGTTTTCCCATTGTTACGGATTCAAATATTGGGGATGGATACAAGAGGAAAAACCAAAATAACAACACTGGTCCGGCCGGGTTGAGTCAAACGATGATTTTAATGATCACATGCGTGGGAGACGGACACCGTACGCAGACAGCATCAGATCTCAAAATGGTGGAGCATTGATCAAACTCTTATAGCCTCTAGTGGCCCCCACCTAATCATAAAAGCCTAAACATTCACATTCTTTCTCTCACACGGCGCCTAAGCTACGACCTTGGCTCCCTGTTTATCTGCTCCTGCTGAGATGGGGCAGAAAACCTCTCCAGTATGTTCTGTTCTCTTCTAATCAGACAAATAAGGCGATGACTTTCTGCGAACAGTATTTCTTATAACTCAGCAGTATAATGCATCATATAACAATATCATTCATTCACAATAAATCAGCAGTCTAATGTAATGCAAATCAGTTTAACAAATTCAATAGTTATCACCTTCTTGTAATTCAGGAGAATAATGCAAACTAAAACTACATAATAATTCACAATCTTTAATTAGGGGTCTAACATGGCATAAAATAATATTATAATCCCACAGTCCCCCTGTTGAGCTCTTTAGAATAAAGCTTCAAGCAATGTTTAATGCAATGCTTGTTATATGATTCTGATGTAACGATAATGCTGATGCTGAAATAACAGTAAAACACCCCCTTTTGTCCCGTTTATAAACTTCACACATAAACGTTTATAAATGCCTCTTTTAAATTATATTTCCCCCTGTTTTTCCCTTACTGACCACAGCAGGGGAAGCTTTGTTTTGATTCAGCCATGAATCCAGCTCACCTGATTCATCACTGAGCCCCACCGTCACTGGTAACTGACAGAGTGGCGCTGCATACTTGTCCTTTAATGTCACTATTTCCAATCTGTTAATTAGAGTGCTTAAACATGAAGTAGACTACGTCCACAACAAGTCAATACAGCTGTAAATGTGGCCAATTATCAATCTATTACCAATCAATAATGAAAAATAGCTTTTATTTTATTTTATTTTAGTCAATCACTCACCCAGAGGATCTCCAATCCCAGAAAATTCCTTCTCCTTATTTAATGAGTCCGTCCTCCTTCCATGCCTTGGTAACTGGTCCACCCAGAGCCATATCATCTTGAAATATACATACAACAAGCCAAACCACACCTTGGTCACACCAACCCTTTTCCGCCCTGAAGATGTCCAACGCCATCTTAGTCTGGACCAAGGTTTTAATAGTTTTGCAATTTTCATTAGTTTTTATTTTTATTTAGTTTCGACTTCAGATTTTCAATTTTCTGTCAGTTGTAATTAGTTTTTACCAATTGTTTGCTAGTTTAGTTTAGTTTCTATTTTTTTGAAAGTCCTTAGTTTCAGTTTAGTTTTGATTAGTTTCAGTTATATTTTTAGGTAAGCTAGGTTAGCCTTCTTGTGTGAGCTTTTCAAGTGCACTTTAAGGTTTGTGGGATTTTTTCCCTTTAGAAATGTCCCTCATAATTTGTGTCTTTCCACTACAAGACACTTGCTTTATCCAAAACACAGTCATATTCAAAGTAATCCCAAATTGGACTCTGGCGCTTTCTCCCGACTTTTCCTGACATGATTCTGTGCGTGGACGGAGCAGCAACACAGACGACTCGACTAACGTACTGGCCACCTGCTGGCATAATGAGACAGCAAGAAAAAATCTGGAAACTAAACTTCATTTTCACCCTTGACTATTGTAGGACACGCACACATCAATGAAACTAAACACATTTTTGCTATAAATTCAGTTAATTTTAGTTAGTTTTGTGAACACTCATTACAGTTTTAGTTAGTTTTCCTTTTTTTAATTTTATTTTATTTTCGTTAACGAAAATGTTTTTTCACTTCTAGTTTTCGTTATTTCGTTAGTTTTCGTTAATGATAATAACCTTGCTCTGCACACTGGAATAAACATCAACATTTTACTGCGTGTTATTTCACCATCTTATCGATTCCAATGCTCCATCCTTATTTGGTTTGCGACATTATGTTTATCTAGAACTCCACTCTGTCTCTAAATGTTTGAAGAATTTTTCATGTTTGGGGTCAAATTTTGAGAATTTGACCATAAATGAAATTTATGGTGTCATCACCCCCTTCGGGGCTTACTTTTCCCAGTGTTGATGATATTCCTCCCTATTCTTTGCAAGTACCCCCTTTTGGTGGCGAGAAACTGTTGGTGTGGTCAAGTGGGTGCTGTAAAAACAAAAGCTCAGGACAGAACAGTTATCAGTCATGTAGCCTACTTCATACAAAATTAGCATATATTTGATTTCATATTGATCCTCTGAGTGTAATGGTACATTTTAATTTGAATTTATCAAAGCTAAACACAATAATTTTTCTTTATTTTGGTTTTGTTCTTGTGCAGCACCACCTCCTATCACACGCCCCTGTCGGTTCTATCCTACTTTTAAATTGCTGACTATTTCAAGAAAGCACCTAAAAAACGGGGACCAGTGTTTATTATTACATATCTCCATTTTGAATGTGACAAGCCTACCATTTCCCTGTTATCCATAGATATTAATAGAGTTTTTTGGCTTTCCCCCCCCCCCCCTCTATAACAGTTAATTGACTTTTTACAGAGGCCCGCTATGGTTAATAATAACATGTTCAGTCATGAGTGAAATCAAAGCTTTTCTTCACTTTAGCATTTAACCTTCCCAACAATATAATGTGATATATTAATCGAAACACAGCTACTAAAACACAATATTCTTAATGCAAACATCAGTAACTCAAAATTAGCAACCAAAGGGTTAAGTCTGCAGTTCACACTCATGTGAAGCTACAGCCTCCCCCTTCAGTCCCTGTCATCCTTCTGTTCCTGTAAAAACAAAACAAAGCAAGACAAAACATCCACCCTTCTTTTATAGGCTGGGTGAATTGTTTGTGGACATTTACTAATCCTAAAGTCAGTACCGTTTTTTTCTCAGTAGCTCCGGCCTGATTTCAAGTCCTGTGTCTGGGACTCCAAGCCTGACTGATGGGTTTGATTATCAGCCAGCTCCTCCTGAGCCATGCTCAGTTTCTGCTCTGATGCCTTAAGCTCTTACTGAGGGCAGAAACCTCAGAGTCTTTTCCGTACAAGTCAGATTGAAGTCCATTGATGTTTCTCTTGCTTTGCTTCCACGGCCTTCTGCGGCTCTGCTGTTCGGCTCTTCTCAGAGGTCAGCTCCTGGCTGAGCCCCGACACCTGTGCCTGCAGCTTATTTTCTTCTTGTGCTTTTGTCCATTCTGAGGTGCCTCCTGACCTCAGTTACTCCTCCTGTCTCTGGCACGCCCTTTTTGCCGCCCGATCATCCGTGTTGGTCCGTCACTGTCCTGCACAGTTTTAATGCAGAGTTGTTAAGGTCAGAATTCTTTTGCTCGGCCTCACTTTTCATCTGGGCTTAATGGGCGTCTCGTCACAGCTCTGTCAGCTGAAGCTGTCTGGAAATCTCCCCCGTGTAGTGAAACAGGCCTTGGGTTTAACGCTCTCTGTCTCCGCTGCATGAGATCGTTTTCCTGCAGCAGTGTTGACATTTTCAGGTTGTTGTTGTGGGTCCAGCTGCTGTAGCATTTGGTCAGGGTCACATCAAAGATGGTAGAGGAGAGAGCAAAGATGGTAGGGGAGAGCAGGAGTCCAGGTCAGCCTCGGCTTTCCGGGCCGACAAAGCAGCCTGTAATAAAGCATAAAGAGAAAAAACAAAAACAAAACAAAAACAGACGAACAGGAAAATGATGTTGTGTTGGCTGTGTTATTCAGAGAGGGGAGAAACAACGGGGCCAGGCCCTGTGTCAGCCTTCTCTCCCCCTTTTTTTTGGTTTTTCTCACTATATAATCAACTCATAACCCACCAAGTTGACAGGACAACACAGGTACATGTTAAAATTCATAAGCTCATGTTTAAAAACCCAAAAAGGAATTTTCTTTCATTCAGTAATCACTTGTATTAATCAATCAGCAGAAAACATGTCACAATTTGAATCTTTTTACCACTAAATCTGTCGTGTCATCACTGGTTGGTCAGACCAGTGTCCCTTTTTTTTTTAAAGTTAAGTTGTTGTCCTGCAACCCAGAGAGTTTATTTGTTAGTAGTGGGTAAACTTTATCATTTAACAACAGGTGTATGTTAAGTATCGCTGCTTTAACTTTGCTGGAAAATCTTCACGTGTTCATGAATGTAAGCTGTTTCTTCATTGCGTGTGTGTGCGTTTGTAGGTGGGTTATTTTAACTTTTTTCTCAAACGAGGCATTTCTCTAACACGTGCCTTTCTTATATGTTTCTTTGGTTGTGTGTGTGTGTTTTTATTTTGTTTCCCAAAATTTGATTTCCCACCTTAAATAACAGCATTCCATGTCTTCAGTCAGGAGTTAGAGCTTGCTTGTGAGATTCAGGGACACATGGTGCCAATAACAATTCAGTCAAAAACTTGCCTGAAAATTTCCAGTGATGGTAACCAATAACTGGAGGAGAAGATGTCCTTTAAGCTTCTTTTCCGGGTGGGGACAAAGTGAGAGGTCAAGCTGTAAACTTTTGAGCCAAAGCTTGGCCTGTCTGTCGTCCCAATTCTGTTTATGCTTTTGCCGCTGTACTCAGGTTTCCAGGTTGAGAGAAATCCACCTGTATTAAAACACTAAAAAATTCGCTTAGTATTTCTTTTCTGAAAACATCCATTCGCTTCATCTGCCTAGATTTTACTCTCTCTCTCTCTTGGTGCACATTTCACACAGTCAGGCAGTTGCCTTTTATGGGCATGCAGAGTTCCTGTCTCACACACACAGCTACTCACTCCAGCAGCTGCAAAGCTGTCTTCTCGTCCTCTCTCCACACTCTCCGCCACAATCCTCCATTAATTTGAATGTATAAAACCAGTAATAATTATCCCTAGAAACACACCCTCAAGAAAATTCACTGTATTCAGTCATTTATTCATACTCACTGTGACAAATGCAATTCATGTAAAGAAGATCCCCTATAGGTGAAATTTCAATTCGGCATGACCCTGAAATAAGCATGCCTTTTATCTAAGTAAAATGAAATTACTACACCACCTCTAGTGCTGAAATTCGTGCTTGATCAAACCTTTTTGGGTTTTTAAACATGAGCTTATGAATTTTAACATGTACCTGTGCTTGAGCAACCACTAGTTATTCTGGAGTGCCCCAAGCTCCACAGTTACCAACTGACTATCCCTCAAAGAGGACAAGGCCTAGGCGTCCCCGGCCTTGGCAAGCGTTACCTCTGAGCACTGCGCTTCTTAGCAGCCTCTAACTGCCGTCCTATAATAATTTATAACACTTTAAAACAAAAGTCAACCCCCCAAAACAAGGGTATGACTGAGGCAGGTGCAACCTAGTGGTCAATGGAGCCTCAAACTCACAAAATGACCAACTCAGGTCCAACCATAACCAATGGAGCCTCTAACTTACAAAATGACCAATTCCCTATCAAACTACTTGAGCCTCTAACTCAATTTCTTAGCAGCCTCTAACTGCTTTAACTCATGAGATTTTTCATCAAAATCAAAACAGACATCTACCAGTAATTTCAGTGAGTAGACTTTAATTTTATCATGTCCAATTTGGCACACTTTGGAAATCGATTCAACAGGTAGTGCCTTACCTTCGTATAAGCCGGCTTATGCCCACTCACGTCAGACCACTGGCTCGTGCCTGTCCGTTCGACAACCTCGGACTGTCCAGACTTCCAACTTCCACCCCAATACCACAGGACGAGCCCCCAAACTGTTACGGATTCAAATTTTGGGGATGGATACAAGAGGAAAAACCAAAATAACCACACTGGTCCGGCCGGGTTGAGTCAAACGATGATTTTAATGATCACACACGTGGAAGATGGACACCGTACACAGACAGCATCAGATCTCAAAATGGTGGAGCATTGATCAAACTCTTATAGCCTCTAGTGGCCCCCACCTAATCATAAAAGCCTAAACATTCACATTCTTTCTCTCACACGGCGCCTAAGCTACGACCTTGGCTCCCTGTTTATCTGCTCCTGCTGAGATGGGGCAGAAAACCTCTCCAGTATGTTCTGTTCTCTTCTAATCAGACAAACAAGGCGATGACTTTCTGCGAACAGTATTTCTTATAACTCAGCAGTATAATGCATCATATAACAATATCATTCATTCACAATAAATCAGCAGTCTAATGTAATGCAAATCAGTTTAACAAATTCAATAGTTATCACCTTCTTCTAATTCAGGAGAATAATGCAAACTAAAACTACATAATAATTCACAATCTTTAATTAGGGGTCTAACATGGCATAAAATAATATTATAATCCCACACCATGAAAACATAAAAACACAGTACTGGTTAAAATCTATGAAAAGGCATTTTAAATAAAATAACATGATTTATTCTCCTGTCTGGTCTGTGTTTTCTTCCTTCAGCTTGTGGCGTCTCTGTTGTTCCTGACGGCCATAGCACACCTGGGAGTCACACTAGGAGAAGATTTTGGTCCAAACAGTGACCAATCTTCAGAAAATGCTGCTGCATACTACGCAAATCCAGTTTTATTTGCAGTCACATGGGTAAATAGAGCAACCTTTATATTTATTTAAATTTGAAAGGATTTGTTTTTATGTTCTGATGTGTCTTCTTTGTTAGATCCTTGTCCTGCTTTGCCATGAAGGATTAAGAC
Organism: Maylandia zebra; assembly: GCF_041146795.1. Lineage (NCBI taxonomy): Eukaryota > Metazoa > Chordata > Actinopteri > Cichliformes > Cichlidae > Maylandia > Maylandia zebra. Next base: position 18,878,184 of record NC_135179.1, on the reverse strand, counting down.
GGGAAGGAGCAATAGACTCTGCCTCTATTTTCCTCTTCTGGTTGCTCCTTGTATTGTGTGACATCTTTCCTTTCCAGACCCTCCTACGAGAGGCTCTCAGACTGGTATGAGTGAAGACATGTAATCAAGTTGGATTAAAGTAGAAGACAAATAGTAGATTTACTCAGACATGGTGCAATAACTTGATATGATTGACTTTTAGCTCTCCATGTGTTGCATAACACACCATTTTCATCTTCGGGACCCTTTAAAGTTTTTCTTTCTCTCATTTTTGGCAATTAGGGCGAGGTCCGTGATGTCCCACGTTTCAGCCTTTTCTACATTTCTTTTGGGCTTGAACTGATTTCATTAGTTCTTTCTACTGTGGCTGATATTCCCCCAGAAGCTAAAGACTTTATAAAAAAGGTACCCTTTATTTGTTATTCATTTTTGTTTGTTTGTTTTCAGAGGATTAAGTTCATAAGCATATATTAACGTCCTAAGACCTGAACTCTTTCATGGCACACATTTTCAGTCGTTCTTTGCTATTTGGGCTGATTGGGACCTGATGAATGTAAAAACAAAGAATTACCAGATTTTTTTTTACTTGGTTTCTGAGAGCAAAATTTTGTATTTTGGTCTAGACAACCCAAAATGTGATGTCCACATATGTGGAAGCCAGGCCCTAGGGGGTTAAATATGATATGATATGATATTGCGCTTTTTTTTTATCCACAGAATCCTGAAGCAGGTGCAGCATTTTTGAGTAGAATAACATTCAACTGGTTAAACAGGTAACATTAAGGTCACTATAGTCGGAATCTTAACAAGCACCTACATATGTGCTCCATGTCTTCAAAGTTCTCATTGTTTTTACAGTATGGTCTTAAAAGGCTACAAACAACCTCTGGTTCAGGAGGACATGTGGGATCTGAATGAGAGTGATAGCACTGCTTTCATCAATGAGCGTTTCCAGCATTTCATGAAGCCTGAGTTGGATGCAGCTAGGGTCCGCTTCCAGAACAAGATGAAAAACAAATCAGCTAAAACCAGAGACAGTGCCCAGGAAAACCCACAGCAAAATGGGCTTTCCAGTGGTCTGGGGAAAGGAGTCAGTCAGGATGTACTAATGATGGTGAGAGCATTTAATCAAAATCACTTCCACTCACATGTACACTATATTGAGCTACAGTCCAAACACATTTCATTAACACCACTAATCAACATCACTATGTTTTTTTTCTGAATAAATCTCATCAACTGTGCTTAAACAATCTGTTCCTTTAGGAGGAAAGGGGGAAGAAGGAAGATGAAAAGAAGAAAAAGAAAAAGGACAAAAACAAGGAGGAAGAGAACTATCCCAATTCATGGCTCATTGCCACCCTTTACAAGACCTTTAAATGGATTCTGATCGAATCTGCCTTCTTCAAACTTGTGCAAGATGTGCTAACCTTTGTCAGTCCTCAGCTCCTTAAGTGAGTAAAGTATTGCAAAAATATTACAGAATCAAAAGTACAGAAACACATAAGAACAGTGTTGCTTCTGTTGCCCATGTAAACATTTTTAAAAATCCATTTAGCTGTCCTTGAAGGTTTTTAAAATCAACATTGTCAAAGCCTTTGGGTTAACTATTCACTATTTATTGATCAGTTTAAACAACTGATAACAGGAGTGCCTGAATGGAAAGAGAAAATTGCTAAATAAGTGTTAAAAAGGAAGCAGGAAAAAAGTGAAGGACACATAGTAGAAAGTGTTGAGATGCTATATCCATACGTTTTCTTTTTTTCCCCTAGATTGATGATCTCGTTCACTCAGGACAAATCCAGATATGCCTGGGAGGGCTATTTGTATGCAGTGTTGCTGATGGTGGTGGCTCTGCTGCAGTCTCTGACCCTGCAACAGTATTTCCAGCGCTGCTTTGTGTTGGGCATGAGGGTTCGCACTGCACTTATGGCTGCTGTGTACAAAAAGGTAAAACAAACGGGATTGATAGAATGACTTTTGTTTGACTTTGGTGTAAAAAAAATCAAAGACTACGTAATATAAATTACTTTAACATATCAGAAGTCATAAATTACCAGTCATTGCTTTCTGCTTAAGTTAATTGTCAGATGCTTTAGTTAAAAATCGCTTTCATCAGCACGAGTACATACTTATCACTTACAGGATAAATCTGTCTGCTCTGCCAGTAATACTTTCACTAATGATCTGATTGATTAACTCTACGAGTTCAAAAATCATTTTTGGCAACAACCCTCACCTTAATTGTGACGAATTATGATGCAATTAGAATATATATTTAATATATATATTTATATTTTATTACATTTTTCTTGCAATTCTTATATACCAGGAAATGAAGAAAATACTCATTCTAACATTGCCAAAAACTTCATGTACCTGCCACTTTTTGGCTGATATGCTTTTTTAAATTCCTTTTCTAAGGCATTAGTGGTGTCCAATGACACTCGTAAGGAGTCAACAGTAGGGGAAACGGTGAACCTGATGTCAGCAGATGCCCAGCGCTTCAATGATGTGACCAACTTTATCCACCTGCTGTGGTCCTGCCCTCTGCAGATCATCATATCCATTGTTTTCCTGTGGCTGGAGTTAGGGCCTTCTGTGTTGGCAGGACTGGGAGTCATGGTGTTAATGGTTCCAATCAATGGATTTCTGGCAACCAAGGCCAGAAAACTCCAGGTTAGCAGAGCTGCCAAATCATTTCTGTGTACAATCAATAGGTGTCTGAACAATGACACACATTTTTGTAGGTTTGACTTTCAGGTTTAAGTCAAGAGGCTTAACAAAATTATTGCATGCATTACAAGAATCTTTTTTTCAGTCCCCATTTTTTTAGAGGCCCAAAGTAAGTATAGTAGTATTAAAATGATACTCCAATAAGCAGAGCTCATTGGAAGGAACTCAACATGATTCATTGATATATAGGATTTCATTAAGCTATTCAGCGATTAGAATCTGAGAGTCCATCACAGAAGAACGGAAACCCAGTGGTAATAGGAATTAGGGCAGGACCCACGGGGGTCTAGAAGCTGTTGGTAGAGATGAAGATGGAGGCTTGGATGGAACCCAAGTAATAGAGGTGTTGAAAGATGATTGGACTAGACCAGTGATGTCAGCAATGAGCTGGACAGTGTGAGAAAGTAGAAGTGATGTAAAGCTTTGATTAGCCACCAAACACCTGGGAAGCAGATAGACGTGTGACTAAAAATGTTCCTTAATAAACTTCCATATGAACTTCATTTGTTTTTCCTTGGGTAGGAAAAAAACATCACTTAGAGTCTACCGTTAAGAGGGTTTACAAAAAACGGCAAATCAAATGAAGAAGTAGAGAAACAGAAATCAGCCAAACATGATGGAGACAATGGCATAGGCATGCATAGCTGCCAGTGGGACTGGATTGCTACTGTTTATCGATGATGTGACTGGTCATGAAAGTAGCGTGATGAACTGTTAGGTATACAGGGCTATTCTAAGTGCTAAATGCTCAGAAACCGAATGACTGACACTGGTTCAGTTCAAATGGGTAATAATTCAAAGCATATCAATAATTTCTAAAGACAAAGTAATGGGATATTCTTCAATGGCTGAGTTAGTCAACTGCTGTCAGCCCTATAGAACATGCTATTCACCTACTGAAGGCAGAAAGAGTCACAAACAGTGAGAAACTGAAGATGGCTCAGGCGTGGCCTGGCAGACAATCTCAAGGGCGGAAATAAAGCATTTGGTGATGTCCATGGGTTATAGACTTTGGCGTCCGTGGACTAAAGAAATGATTGTCCATTTATTTAAAACAGTCCTTATATTTGAAATTGTGTTTACTTTGAGTTACAATAAATATCAATGGCTTTAATTTCCAAACACTTAATGATTAATTTGTTTAATGTTTTAATCAAGGCTGAAAGTCTGCATTATTAATGTTAATTTTCTGTATTGCTTGTTTAAAGAGCTACATTGTGTCTCTTTTCAGGTAGAGAACATGAAGTTTAAAGATGAGAGAATGAAAATCATGAATGAACTTCTAAACGGGGTCAAGGTGAGCTCCCTTATTCAGTGTATCTATGGTGTATGTAGATGCCTTCCTTACATGTAAGGCTTTGATGCTTCATGAAACTGCATTCAGTAACTTGGACCATAAGTGCTTCCTTCTACCTCACTGCCTCCTCACTGTCTTTTTCTTTTGTCTCCCACCAGATTCTGAAGCTGTATGCTTGGGAGCCATCCTTCCAGAAGCAGGTGGAAGACATTAGAGGGGAAGAACTAAAAGTCATGAAGAAGTTTGCCTACCTGACAGCCGTGTCTACCTTTATCTTCACCTCTGCTCCAGCTCTGGTGAGTTCTGTGAAGGGATGTCATTGTAGAGACTAGATTCCAATGGTAAACAACCTTTTTTCTTAAACTGACTGTACTTGCAGGTTTCTCTGGCCACATTTGCAGTATTTGTTAGTGTGAGCAAGGATAATGTGTTAACTGCTGAGAAAGCTTTTACTTCCATCTCTCTCTTCAACATCCTCCGATTTCCTCTTGCCATGCTGCCCATGCTCATTGCTTCCATTGTGCAAGTAAGTGAACAGAACTAGATGAGACACATGTATCAAGCCTGTGATAACATCAAACTTAACCTGTTCTTTGAATTTTCAGACAGCAGTGTCTAAGAAGCGCCTGGAGAAGTTTCTGGCAGGGGAAGACATCGACAGTGACATTGTGCGCCAAGACCCCAGTTTCAGTATGTTCACCATTAGAATTTGCACTTGTTCTACAGCTGAAGATTGAAGCTTAGTCACAGTTTTTATCATCTGTTAAGCTCTGTCTTGGTCTGTGTTCATTTTTTAGATACTGCTGTGAGCGTATGTGATGGTTCCTTTGCTTGGGAAAAAGATGCAAAGCCTCTGCTGAAAGAGTATGTCTGTGTTGGTCATCAAAAAGTTACTAGTTAACTTAATTAACTGTGAGATGTTGCTTCAGGCACTTTTTAAAAGTTTTTCCTGTCTGGCTAAATTCAAACTCAGGATATGTTTAAAAGTTCACACAAATTTTCGTTTTCAACATATGAAACATCATCTGTGTCCTAGTTTAAATTAAACGTAGGGTTTAAATGATTTGCAAATCACTGCGTGCTTTTTTTTATCCAAATGGTACACTATGTTCCACACATTTATGAAACACAGTTGTATTTTTCCTACTGTTTTTACAGTAATGACCATATTTATTATGTGTGTCCAGTGTGAATTTGGACATTGAGCCTGGTCGGTTGGTTGCCGTAGTGGGAGCTGTTGGGTCAGGAAAGTCGTCTCTTATGTCAGCCCTCCTTGGAGAGATGCACAGTACCAAAGGTTTTATCAACATTAGGGTAATGGCTTTTTTTCCCCGTTTGTATCTGACAGTGTGCGTTAAAAAAAAAATCTTTTATTTCAATTATTTTCTTTAGTGTATCAAATGAAGAGCCTTTTCTTATTTCTCCTCAAAACTGATTTCATCGGGAGATTATTATTGTTTATTTAAAGTTTTTATTTGTTTTTTAAATGTAAAGAACATTATTCTTGATCAATGATTTTCTGGGTTTATTTGATGAATAAAAGTATGGAATTGCCATAAACAGAAGTCAGTAAAGTCAACTGGAAACAGAATACAATAAAGAGCAAAAGACTTTATTGAAGAGAGCAAAGATATTAAAAAAAAAAAAAGGCAGAACATACATTATTAAAATGTACAGACCCTAAGATTTCAATGAAACTTGTGTTCTAAACCATCAGTTCTTAGGGTGTTTTTAAATCTTTAAAAGGTTGAGAAATGTAATAACAGTTCCTTGTATGTCTCCTTCTTACACAAGTATCTTTAGTTCAGGTATTATTTCCTCCTAGCCAGTGTAACATTTGTTCTGGATGAAAAACTGCATGAATGCCAAAATTTCTATGGCAAAATAAAAGGTTGGTTAGACATCAGCAAATGAGTTTCACTGTATTTCTTTCCAGGGTTCTCTTGCTTTTGTGCCACAGCAAGCCTGGATTCAAAATGCCACTTTGAAGGATAATATCTTGTTTGGATCTCCACATGAGGAAGAGAGGTTCAAAAAAGTTATACAGGCCTGTGCTCTTGCCCCAGACCTTGAGCTGCTGCCTGGAGGAGACCTCACTGAGATTGGAGAGAAAGTGAGTTGCACTTTGAATTATTCAAGTTTTAGGTTACACAAATATTTTTATCTTTATAAAGATTATGTATATGGTTTTTATTGTTTGTAAAATATTTATTGGTGATATTTTCAGAAATAAAAAAAAATCACATTTACAATGTAGATGTCTGAAAAACTCATGTATCAAATATGATGCACTTGGCATTACAGGGTTAATGCTATATTGAAATGTTGTTCTTGTGCTGAAGGAAAAGCTTCTTTGCATTTAAAAGAAGCTCTGTGTGGGGTTTTTTTTAACCTATTTTTGCCTCTGCTTTTCTTTTCCCCTCCTTTCTTCTCTTCTCAGGGTATCAACCTCTCAGGGGGTCAGAAGCAACGTGTGAGTTTAGCCAGAGCGACCTACAGTCAGGCTGATATCTATCTATTAGATGACCCTTTGTCTGCCGTGGACTCTCACGTAGGAAAGCATCTCTTTGAAAAGGTTATTGGACCCAATGGAATACTTAAAAACAAGGTTTGTGCTTGACTGCTTGTATTGTGATCAACATTAAATATTTCACTTTAAAATAGCTATTATTTGGAAACCGGGCATGTAGTTTGTAATGGAAAAAACTTTTTAACCAAAAGTTGCTGTGTTCGTTCCTTTGGTTTGTTCCTATATAAAATTTTGTTTTGTAGGCTCACCAGTCAACTCTGTCTGTGAAGGTTCTCAGTCAACCAGGTCATCGTAGTCTAAGGAGCTTGGAAAGAAAAGCGTCTGGACTTCTTTCACCTCTCATCCAAGAAACTTCTCCAGGTTCATCCCAAAGACAAAACTCCAAAACACTGTAAAACTTAACAATGTAGTACATGCTGTACAGTGTAGCGAGGAATGCCCAGACCTCTACATTGGAGAAACCAAACAGCCACTTCATAAACGCATGGCACAGCATAGAAGCGCCACCTCCACGGGACAAGACTCAGCAGTCCATCTGCATCTAAAGGACAAAGGTCACTCTTTTTAGGATGCCAATGTTCACATTTTGGACAGAGAGGACAGATGGTTTGAAAGAGGAGTGAAAGAAGCCATCTATGTCCACTGTGAACGGCCATCTTTGAACCAAGGCGGTGGTTTACGACACCAACTTTCTGCCTTCTATAATCCAGCTCTGAGACCCTTCCCAGATGCCTTAATGCCCATTCATATCCTGGGCCATTTGACCTCAGGAAATCACATGATAGGGTGGGGCGAGGTTTTACAGCCTGTTTATCCGAAACCTTGGCTGATAGTGACCTAAACCCGTTTTTATGCCTTGGCTCATGTGTTTAGGTAGAGGATCATCAAGGGGTCCTTTGTCCCACTTTGGAGGGAAACTCCCACAGGGCTTAAATCTGGGACTCTCCACCATTTGACCCTAGAACTGAAGAAGCTTCTCGGATGAGAGGTGAAACGTCTTCAAGCAACTTAAAGAAGTCCAGACGTTTTTCTTTCCAAGCTCCTTAGACTATGATAGAAAATATCACAAAAGTTTGATAACTTTTTAAATGATTTTAAATGATTAAACCAACTGTTGTGAATTCAATCTATGAACTGCAATTTGTTTTCTTTCAGTTTTAAAATAGTGTATTTGTGAATTTTTTTTAACATATGCACTATTTTATAATTTTTCTAAAATACCATTTGATAAAAAAGTTTGGATGTTTTGTTAAATTTTTTAAAATATTGTTGGGTGTATATTTAATTCTTCTAATAATTGTCGAGTGAAACTAAACTTAAACTGATTCAACTGAATTTAGGTATATTTATTCTTATATTAATAACTATCTCATTCAACATATTTATTAATGCCTACTTTAAATTTAATTAATATGCTTTATTACTACTTCTGTGACACCTTCTTTATCTGATAGCCGATACAATACAGTACATATGAATATTTTTATTTATTTGGCTTAAGTAATTTGTGATTTCAAACTTCAGTCTCATATATCTCTGACCATACAGACTCGTATCCTGGTGACTCATGGCATAAGCTTCCTGCCATACGTGGATGAAATAGTGGTTTTGGAGAATGGAGTCATTTCTGAAGTTGGATCCTATGAAAACCTTCGTGCCAGTGGAGGAGCTTTTTCTAAGTTTCTCGACACATATGCCACTGAGCAGAACAATCAGAGAAATTCAGAAACAGGTGATTGCAACCTTTTCTTAGTATATTAGGAATATGATCTGCACACATTGCTTGTTTTGTTAGTTTTACAACCAAAATCTATGCTAAAATTATACATCACAAATATGAATTAATTAATTACATTTCTTTTCTCATCTTTTAAGGATACTTTGTGTTGATGTTGTTCACATATTGACCCAAATACCATAAATTACTGCCACATATGTAAAACACCATGTATATTGTTAATTTAGGTGAGGGCCAGGACGCAGAAGACTTTGAGCTCATCCCAGGTGGAGACGATGCCCAACCTGACGGTGCTTTGGAGGACACTGTATCACTTACACTTAAGCGAGAAAACAGCATCCGCCGCAGCCAGCGCAATGGCAGGTTCGAGCTTGTTAAAGTTGCAGATTAAACCAGGGAAACAGCTTGTCTCAAATAGCACCTTTAGCAGAATGTGCAACACATATGGACAATATATAATAATTTAATCATGTTTTACCAGATCATTTTTCTCACCTTTTTTAGTGTCAGATTAAGAAGAAATACTTCCATTAAAAAATCTGCAAATGCTGATGAACCAAAGAAAGGCCAGAAGCTTATAGAGAAGGAAACTATGGAAACAGGACAGGTAACACAATGTTTTTCTACAAATAGCACAAGATTACAACAAATGATTGCCTGTTTCCTGAGTGCCGTCTCGCGCTGATTTCCAGGTGAAGCTTGCAGTGTTCCTGCAGTACCTGCGAGCCATGGGCTGGGGATATTCTGCCATGGTTTTCCTGATTTACTTCATCCAAAACGCTGCTTTCATCGGTCAGAATTTGTGGCTGAGTGACTGGACCAGTGATTCTGTGGAGTACTACAACATGACATACCCTTCCTGGAAGAGGGACACAAGGGTGGGAGTGTTCGGAGCTCTTGGAGTGGCTCAGGGTAACTGAACACTGAATCCTTTTCTATTTGCAAATATTTTCATGTTAATTAAGTTCAAGGAACTGTATGTCTTGGAGAAAGAAAAATTCCCCCACCGCAAAACACAGACAAGGACAGAAGATGAGATTGAGATAGTTACAGAACTAAGGACTAAGAATATAAATAACAAAACTTGGGAGCTCAAGGGAAATAAGATTAAACTCAAAAGAGAGAAAACATTAGGACAAGAACATAAAAACTTCACAAAACAGAAATAAAATTCAAAGCCAAAACCATCAAACTTAAAGCACATGGCCCAAAAATCTAGGATCCTAACACATGCGTAGACAGCCATATTAATTACTACTCTTTCTTTCTTGCACATAGGTCTTCCCATCAGTCAAACATATAACATGTGACTTCTCACGGGAAGAAGTCCCGTGAGATGAACGAAGCTCAACCACTCAAATTTTGTTATATTTGATTTTCCCACATACTGATTCTTAATTCTTAAAAACCCATGACAGTTAGCTTATCATCAGTCTATGGACAATGCAAAGCTTTCAGTAATGTAAGTAATAAGGCAATCAAATCATAGAGTATTAAAGCTGTGAGTCATTTGGGTATTCAATTTTAAATCCTGTGGTCTTGTTGCCCCTATCAAAGACCGTTTTCTTCCTACAGCCATGCTATGATCAGATCAAGTTGCCATGACAACTGCCCCCAGCTTCATTTCTTGATCTCCAATGGCTTCTTCTCAAGATATATGATATGTTATTAAGTGGGCTATACAGACCGTATGTCTGTTCATTTTCTCATTTAATAATCTAACTCATATAAAGGCTTCAACTTATCTCAGTAACTGTGATACACACAGAGGATGCCACACCTGAGATTCAGTTTCTCACTAACAGCTGTGTTATTTGAACAGAAAATAAAATAAACTAAATGTCCGGAGGCCTGGCCGAAAGAAACAAAGATGTGGAAGCAACACAATGGGGCGAGAGACCTGGAATTTCCGTCTCTAAACTACTCATAGTATAAGAAACTAGAGGAAAATAGGAAAGATGCTAAAAAGCTGCTTGGGCTGGGCGAAGGATAGCAAGAGCCTTTTCCTCTAAATAGAAGCTCAGTGGCAGACGCATCTGTGAAAGTAGGAGTAAGTACATAAGTGAAAAAGGTGAGAGAAGAGCACAGAGGACGAGAGAAGAAAGAGGAAGCAAACACAAGGGAACAGCACGTAACACATAATTTCTATAGCATGTTCTTGTTCTTTCTTTATTTGCACTTTAACAGTATTTTTTATACTGCGTAAAGATTTTCTTTCTGTTTGACTGGATATTAAAATAATAAAGAAACATTGTGTCCAGTCGATATGCAACTCATTTTATAACAATTTAAATAGTTAATCTGTTTCTCAATAATATCGTATGCTTATGCTTATCTTATACTGTACAATCGTATGCTTACCTTATGCTTGTAGATATACTTGGGTTTTTCCAGTAGACAGTTATTGGGATATTCTGGACTTAAAATATTATTCAATGATGTGTATAAAATTTGCAAATTGTGGTAGAACTTGAAGGCTTGCAGTTCTTCAAGTACTTAAATCATAAAATATCTCATTTCAAATTCAGTGATGTTAAAACCATAAAAGAAAAAGCTAAATTGATGTAGCCCTATTCAACATTTCAGAATAATGCTTGTGCTAACATGGGGCCTAATTTTAGGAACTTTAAGTATTTAGCTAACAGGTAATTAGTGTAAAGAGGGTTTAGAGTGGGTGTCTGTGAGTGTGTGTGTGTTTTTTTTTTTTTGTTCAGAATAAAAGAGAACACAAATACAGTAATTATTCCCTGAATTATTAAATGCAGGGGTATATTTTCAGCAGTAACTAGTGGATCGTGTTTTAAGATGTACAAAGGTAACTGTCTCTGCATAAGACAGACAGACTCGGGTGTACATTGAAATTTTGTACCTCGTCATTTTATTTGTCCCTTTTTTACAAGCTAAACTTTGTCATTAGGAATATTTGATTTTTCAAACTTGGTCCAATCCAGTTAACTTTAGACAGTTAGAATTTGTACAAGTAATTGTTGCAAATGGCATAAAAAGCACACTTGAGTCTTATGTTTAATGTTCCATTCAAAGTGGATTTTTCTTTGTGAAGAGTATAGAATAATTTAGAAACCCTCCTACCTTTACTGCAGGTCTCTTAGTGTTCGTCGGCACACTGCTCCTAGCAAATGCTTCTGTCGATGCATCTCGTATCCTGCATTCAAAACTGCTTAACAACATCCTGCGAGTTCCCATGGTTTTCTTTGACACCACACCTATTGGAAGAGTGGTCAACCGCTTTGCAAAGGTAGCATTTGTATTTCACTTTTTAATCATTCCTTTTCTAGATTTCATTATTTTCTCATCCTGTGGCTTTTATGTTTACAAGTACAAGATGCAATTATTTTTTAATTCCATTTTTCAAAATTAATAGAAGTGGAATGTTCCCCAGTTCTGCTTAAACCTTTGCATACAGTCCTTCCCAAATGCCTCCTCAAGTATACAAGAATGTACCCTGGTCTGTCTGGAATTGGTACAGGTGTTAGTAGAAACTAGAGTAAAAAAAAATCAGGATTAGATTATTTTAATGTATTCTGAGTAGCTTGAAAGCAGTGTTATGAGTCATAGTTCAGTTTATATAACAGGGTTTATATCTAACCCGTCTAACAAAAACCAAAGGTCTTGTGTTCTTATCTTGTTTTACCCACCCGCTATGATCGCCATGATGCAGCTCCAGTTGTAAAAACACTTTCATGCTGTGAAAACTTATTTTAAACTCTTTTACAAAACCTTTGCTTTTAGGACGTCATCCTCTCATCTAGCTCTAGAACCTTCTCTCTTCCAGTGTGCTGAGTAGTCTTTGACCAGTTTGATCTTACTATATTCTATTTATCAACAAAAAATGTAATTAGCTTTTGATATATATTTATATACCAACTTTGCCTCAAATTTCAAAGTACACAAAAAAGTTGGTGGATAAACCATTAAAAAAACACAAAAAACACCTCCTTTTATTGACATTTGCACCAAGTTCCTCATTTCAGCAGGTATTGTGTTTTGTTGTGTTATTTAACACTTTTTTTGCTCTTATAATTTCACCATTTTTAATATTACTTTTGATTTTTTTACATGCACTTTATTGATAAAAATGTACTTGACTTGTGTTTTAATAAATACTAACTTTCCAACTATTATCCTAAAGGATATTTTTACTATAGATGAGGCCATTCCTAATTCCGTCCGCTCCTGGCTCCTCTGTTTTCTGGGTGTACTGGGGACGCTATTTGTCATCTGCCTGGCAACCCCTTTCTTTGCCATAGTCATCATTCCTTTGGCAGTGATCTACTTCTTTGTACAGGTAAGCCGAAAGAAGAAGAAGATTTGCCTAACTAACTAAGAATAGGAAACTAATGTTGTTTTGTCTTTCTCTCTACACCCAGCGCATTTATGTCGCCACTTCAAGACAGCTGCGGCGACTGGACTCTGTGTCTCGCTCACCGATATACTCTCACTTTGGTGAGACGGTGTCCGGCCTGTCAGTGATAAGAGCCTACAGGCATCAAGAAAGGTTTCTTAAACACAATGAAGTAACTATAGATGAAAACCTCAAAAGCGTCTACCCGTGGATTGTGTCTAACAGGTCAGATATTCAACGGTGTACCTGCAAACACAGAGAAGCATGTGATGTAAATTGCTCATAAAACTGACCCTAACATTTCACTGTTAGACATTTCACTCACTTGTTTACTCAACAGATGGCTGGCCATACGTCTGGAGTTTGTTGGAAACCTGGTGGTGTTTTTTTCTGCTCTGTTTGCTGTCATTTCCAGAGATTCTATTGACAGTGGCCTGGTTGGCTTGTCTATATCATATGCCCTTAATGTGAGCCATTAAAACACTCATACGTTTATCATTATTTCATCACTGTTTATGTATTTGGTAATACTAAAATCCAGCAATAATTTAAACACTGACGTCTATTCTACACTGTTCTGCAGGTAACCCAGACCCTCAACTGGTTGGTTAGGATGACCTCAGAGCTGGAGACCAATATTGTAGCTGTGGAGAGAGTGAGTGAATATACTGAGCTTGAGAATGAGGTATGTAGAAGATTTTTAATGACAATTCTCTTTATTAGATGAAACTCTACTGTTATCTTAATAAGGCATGAATTTCAAGATTCCTTCAGGTTGTTAGTTGATTGTAAGCACCACAATGCAACGGGGATAAAAACATAATAATAATAATAATAATACAATTTAGTACAATATCGTACACGTACACTGGGCTTTAGCTGCTGATCTTGAGTAGTGACACATTGTTACCTTCGCCAAAGAGGTTATGTGTTTTTGTAGCATTTACATGCTTGCCGTTCTGTCTGTAAACATGACAGCTGGGAAGTTTTGACTGAATTTTGATTAAACTTTGTTGTTTGAGTTTACAGTGGGATCATGTTAACAATCCACTCAAATATGGCTTACGGCCACCAGGGTCTTCAAGGACAACTCAATGATTTATTGGTTGAAAATGGACAAAAAGCCTTAGAATCTTTGGTGTATATGGTCAACATATAATACTACCATATAAACACCACAGCTACTGCCATTGATTGTGCTGACAACATTTAGATATATAGGGAATGAATAATGGGGACTCTAAATATCAAGTTACTCTGGATCTCTTCTTCAAGGTCAAATAATGACAATCTTTTAATAGGTCAGACTTATATAACATGCCATATATATTTAAATAAACTATGTTAGAAATTTGACTTTGTTTGTATTGGCAACATTTGTTTTATTATGACATTCTTATGTACATTACAATAACAGGTTATAAGTGTTTAAATACGTAGCAATTCAAATACAACTATAATGTTGAAATTTTGTTGCTTAATGCATGTTTATGTAGGTTTTGATATTACTATAATATCTTTGTATGTATATGTGAGTGCTTCAATTTAAGAAAAGATATATTCTAGTGGTTATCTTAGCTAGTCTTGATAACGTCTGCATAATAATGAAGACGTTATCAAGACTAGCTAAGATTCATTTATTCTGTTTGTGTTTGTTGTTACAGGCTGACTGGGTAACTGACACTCGGCCCCCACAGCAGTGGCCAGAGGCAGGAAGAGTGAAATTTGAGAACTACAAAGTGCGTTACAGACCCGAATTGGATTTAGTGCTGCATGGAATCACTTGTGACATCGACAGCACTGAGAAGGTACGTGTTTGTGTGTGTGTGTATCTGAAAGAGAGACAAAGTGAAAGAGAGAGAGCATGCATGTATAAAGTTCATGCAGGATTTATTAATATGTTAATGATTTACAGAGTAACCTCGTAGATCAAATAGATCAAGATATAGAAAACAATATCTAATATGTTTTTCACACGAGATACAGATTCAAATACTATAAAAATTCTTGTTTTTTGCATGGAGGTTGCTTAAATTATAGCTTGGTTTTTTTCCTCTATCACTAGCTTCTAAAATAATAGCGGTTTCTCAAGTGTAGCTTACAGATGGTAGACTTTAAGTTTATTTTTAGTTGAGTTTAGAAAAAAAATAATTTGTATTTTAATGTAACTTTGTCCTATAAAGCACTGACATTCTGTACTTTAGTTTTTTTGATGTTTTACGGTCCAGTCTGTTAATTATTTACTCAAAAAAAAAAAAAAAAAGCCACAGAACAAACAGTAATGACAATAATTGATTTTAAACAAACAGTAAAAAATAATGTAAACTGTCAGCTTGTGTCTTTAGTTGTACATCACTCTATACTATAAACAACTGTGATATCCAAATATGTAACTAGCCTATCTTTAGGATAAAATGTCAAATGACATACTGATAATGTGAAGTGGACACAATGTGAACACCCTGAATACAGTGAAGTCAAAGTACACATTAGAAAAGACAGTCTGTATTGCAACAACATATAAAAGAACAAGATATAGCTCCTTATGTTGTGGAATTATCTACAGTCAGCATTGTTTAATGCCTTTTCTTTACCTGTTGTGACAACAGTTTATGAAAACTTTTTTCAAATATGTGCCAGCTGTTATTTTGATCTTATGTGTTTTCTCTCACTGCATTCAGATCGGTATTGTCGGTCGCACAGGAGCTGGGAAATCAAGTCTTACCAACTGCCTGTTTAGAATTATTGAAGCTGCTGAAGGTTACATCCGCATTGATGATGTAGATATCTCTAAAATAGGCCTGCATGACCTGAGAAACAGACTCACGATTATACCACAGGTATACACATCAATATAGACAATAACCTTGTCAAAGAATTAAGTATATTATTAAAAAAATACACTGACATTTTTAATCCCATGTGCACAGGATCCCGTTTTGTTCTCGGGGTCACTGAGGATGAACCTGGATCCATTTGACAAGTTCAGCGATGAGGAGATTTGGAGAGCGCTGGAGCTCTCTCATCTAAAGAGCTATGTATCAGGGCTGCAGGAAGGATTACAGCATGAAGTGGCAGAGGGAGGAGAAAACCTCAGGTGGGTAATAAAATTAACAATACAGCCTCTGTGGTCATTTGAAAATGATGATGACTTCAAACTCAAACCTAGGGAATGTTGGCACATAAGCTGCAAAATTCTTTAGATGTATACCTTTTCCACACTTCATTAGTCTAAACCTAATGCAATTTTCAAAAAAACATGCATGCATAAACTTTCATATACACATGAGTTCCTTGTGTGCTTTTTGCATAAACCCTCTTGAGATATCAATACTTTAATACAATCTTTCCAGTGTTGGGCAGAGGCAGCTGCTGTGTCTGGCCCGAGCTCTCCTGAGAAAGTCACGTATCCTAATTCTGGATGAAGCCACGGCAGCTGTTGACCTGGAGACAGACAACCTGATTCAGAACACCATCCGCAAAGAGTTCTCAGACTGCACAGTCCTTACCATCGCCCACCGCCTGCACAGTATCATGGACAGCTCTAGGTGAGTTATACCTTTTCCCTTAACATTTTTGGATGAAATTTTTGGAATTCATGACAATGTTTTTTCTCAGTGGGCTACTATTAAATCCTGTGCTTCTTTCCAACAGGGTAATGGTGCTTGATGCTGGAAAAGTAGTGGAATTTGATTCGCCGAGCAACCTGCTTGAAAAGGAAGGTCATTTCTACGCCATGGCAAAAGATGCTGGGATAACATTAGAAAGCAACACAAATTTATAATGTCTACTTATACTGTTTTTTTAGGGAAGATTTACGGCCACAATTTTCTGTGTATGTGTTTTATTTGTAGGTTACATTGTGAAGACTGGATTTTACGTTTATGTAAAGAAACACTGACATATGTATTGTATTTATAGGGAAAAACATAGGGAAAACATATTGTATATGTAACACATTTTATGTGTGAAAAATAAAATTTATTTCTGAAATCATGCTTAAACTGGTTTTAAATAAAAAAAACACTCTTTTTTTGACACAATGTTATCAGTTTATGATTGTGCACTTATTTGTATTTTTATATGACAGCAACATGCAAACATCTTGCCTGTGTAAGATCAGGTTCCCACAAACATGTGTATATCCAGGAACTAAAAAAATCAAATAATGAAATCAATTAATACTGATCAGGCCTCTGCATCCATTTACATCCATCTATTAAAACTGGCTTTGGAATGGATAAAACAGGCTAATATTAGGCTTCGGGAATGGTCTTCCCAACCCTAACCTCAACCTTACTGAAAATTTGTGGATTACACTTAAAACCGGGTCTATGCTAGGAAACTCACCCATTTAAACTCTACCAATTCTGTCCAGAAGATGGTCAAATATCCAGCCATAATTACTCCAGAATCTTGTTGACAGCAACCAAAAATGTCACCCTGAGGTGTAACTTACAATATTTGACCAAATATTAGTAGACATGTACTCGGTATGTGTGCTGTACAATCATTCCATCCTGGAAAACGATGACTTCAAAGAAATCATTAAAAGACAAAAAGTGTGTTAGGGGAAAAGTCTTACATAACTGAGACTTATGAGACTGAAGAATTAAGGTAAATTCAAACGAACATATCAGACTAGTAACATACAAAGTAATTTGTCTGGAAGGTATGTTGAGAATGACAGCAAACAGACATAATAGCAGCTCATAATACCATGTCAGGGACATGTTGATGTTGAAGTTGGTATTGAAGTTTGTGGTGTTTTTTTTTTTTTTTGAAAGATTACAATGACATACATAAACTCATCATTGATATGAATGTTTTTCACCACAACTGTATGTGTACTTATGACAAAGTGGAACTAGAGTACTTTTCAAAACCTTACTGTTTTAAAATATTTATGTAGAAAATAACAGGAAAAGGGATCTAATGACCCCACTCCCTCCAAATCCCTAAATGCTCCCTCCCCTTCCCTTTTCAGTAGGTTTTCCCCCTAACACAGTTAAAAGAGCATGGTAAGACTTATGTAAGTCCTTCACTTTTTTTTCCTCTCTCAGGAGCTTATTTGCGCAAATTACAAAGCTTGATTCTCTAAATGATTTTGCTTTATCGGTTGAATGTTCTCATTGACTCACTAGAAAGCCTGTAGTGTACTTTTTGTAGAAACCAGGCACAGATTCGAATCTTGTATTCTCTACGCTAATCCAGCACCTCTCTGTTGTATTAATGTTGTTTCTCTGTAGAGGGAATAAGCAACTTTTTTTTCTGCTTAAAAAACCTCATGGATCAAAGTCCCTTACAGCCACATCCTACAATTGTCAGTAAGCTGTGGGTGGACAGAGGAGAAAGCAGCAGTATTTGAGTAAAACACGGCAGTAGTGGGGCAGAGGGTGAGAGGCGTCGGCTTGTCTGATCAGCTGAGGTTGACTGAAGCTATCACTGTAAAGCATGTGTGCGGCAGCTCTGGAGGAGTACTGTGGGTCCATTTTTTGGGTGAGTTAAACAAGCAGAAAGACTGAAGAATTAATTCAAACAAACATATAAGACTAGTAACATACAAAGTAAATTGTCTGGAAGGTATGTTGAGAATGACAGCAAACAGACATAATAGCAGCTCATAATACCATGTCAGGGACATGTTGATGTTGAAGTTGGTATTGGAGTTTGTGGTGGTTTTTTTGAAGATCTTTCTTTCCTATACTTTGGAGACAAAAGGTTTAAGGCAAGTGTAAAAAGGGTAAAAAGCTGTTCATGTTATTGTGTCAACCCATTCAACACAGATTAAACAAACAAGAAGGTAATGATTTCTATTTGTCACAGCAACTATGAAAGACCTCTTCCAAATATGCAGAAAAGAAGATGATTAACGTTCTGGTTTCAGAGTTTCTGGTTTCAGAGACTTAATCAGTTGCACTTTATGGTTCCCTTGGAAGGGCAGCAGGACTTTGTTATGTATATGTGTTTGTTTGTATGTGTTCTTCAGAATGTTTCATATCTGAAGCGACCAGACCCAGACCTTCCACTATGTGTGGAACAGACAGTTCTTGTATGGATCCCCCTTTGTTTCCTGTGGCTCTGTGCCCCATGGCACCTGCTGGCTCTCTGTCAGAGTGCAAATGTAAACACAAAACAACTGTCCAAGCTCTACATCTGCAAACAGGTAAGAAATACTATCTAATAAAGACATCTTCATAAAAGATTGTTGTTTCAGTTCATAGCTTAGGTAGCTGTCTTCTAGTTTCAAAAGTTTAACTGTATACTGTAAAAAAAAAGTGCTTTACTGTAAAGTTTTACAGAATTTACAGGAAAAACAGAATTTCTGTTATTTTTAAATACATAAAATATGAATCAAATTACAATAAAATCACAGTATAAAATGACAAAATGACATTAAAAGTAGTTTATGTACTTTCACATGGATTTGTTGTCAGTTAACACATTTGTTGTGTTTTGATGGAAGCATTTGTTGCGCATTCTTTTTATCTTGGGTAAAAGAAGGATGTAGTCTGAATCCAAGTTTCTAATCATTTATTGCCTCAAGCAGTTCAAACCATAAGCATGTACATGGATCTCTTTCATTCAGAAAAACACAGTCTGCAAGCAGTTAGCTGTAACCAACTTCCTGAAAGAGACTTACCTTCCCTTAACATTACAGAGAATTATATATCAATTTGTGCTTTCAATTGGTCAAAACTGTTGGGATCTGTCCCCACTCCTCGGGTGAGAGCGGCTGGTGCCTGGCAGGGGCAGTGTTCCTGCTCTCCTGATGTGGTCCTGCGCGCGTCAGCTGCCTGCCCAGCTGCCTGTGAGCCCAGGCTCATGACCAAGCCTGTGGTGCGCCACCATCGCTTGCCATGCGGTCGAGAAGACCAGCTTCACTGTTGCCACTGGACAAGCAGCCGGCGTGGTTCGTTGCATGGCTGTGGTGAGGCTGACACACCCGAGCTGCATTAGCTTGTCACGCCTCCCCTGCCTATAAGGGCGAACAAGGTCCTGAAGGATATTGTTGTTGGTGTGTGTAGATGTGTACAGCAACCAAGCGTAAATAAGTGTTTAAAAGCATTAAGATGTGGGCGGTTCCATCGCTCTCCTGTCACAGACTTGTTGGTGTCAAAGGGTATTGTAAAAATGTGAGTTTGAATAAGCTTTCTGAACTTTTTAAGGAAATTCTGAAATTGTTATAGTTGTGGTGTTTCGGTGAAAATCCTAAAAAGTCATCGAACTATATGGAAAGTACAAAGTTACCGTAGTCCTGATTGTAGAACTTTTACATTTTCCTTCAGTGTTTCCTCAATGTGCTCATTCAGTGTTCTTCATTCTGTAAAGTTCTTGTCTCCCCGTTTCAAATTATTGTTTCCCTGTGTTTTTTACGTTAGTCATTTGTCTCCTGTATCTTGCAATTAGTTTTGCTTTCTTTTTAAGCTGTGCCTTTTTCTCCAGCTATATCTGCTTCGCTTAATTCTTATGTGTGGTTTTTATAACCTAATTCCTTTGTTCTTTGTCAGGTCATTTGTTAACCTGCTTTCATGAGCTCCAAGTTCTCTGAAAAAGCTTTTTGCTGTTAAATTTTCCCCCTATGGACTGTAATCATCCTAACTGAAGATTAGTTTTCACTAAAGGTTTCTCAGTATTGCATTAACATTCCCCTCTTTCCACACTTCATGCTAGTTCACAAATGCACAAATGCAGAAAAACAGCTACACAATGAAATACACAATCAGTACATATATGACTCATTTTACAGACTGCGCCTTTGCGCTGGACTATCTATCCAACTTGAATGGAATGGCTGTACCATCCAGTGATACCAGTTTTGAAAGGGACTCTACCAAAAATTATAATAAAACCTGCAGACAAACGGTGAGCAGTAGCTAACATTCTTCAATAAAAACCAACAAAACCAAGCTTGATGAGAGCAGTCATCGCAGGGCAAACGACCGACAGAGCCTCTCCCGAACCCAGCACAGCCCTGAGTTGTGGGCGGATCGATCCAAGTATCGATACCAAGTCGGCATCGGTATTGGATCATTACTAGCGTGGTGAGATTGATTCTTTACTTTACGTTCCACTCTCGTTTGCAATGCTGTGGTTTCGGCAAAGATGAAACAGCCAGGTCACCAGACTCGCCACACCTGTATCAGCGCAGAGCAGACACACATTGCTCCCCTTTTGTGTTTAAATGTTGCGCCGTCACATGACGTGACTTAGATGCATTGGGTCTTGTTAAGTTGTTTACATATCATTTATATTTTTACCAGTTCTTGTTGTTGTTGTTGAGAATTTTAATTGTAATTTTTGTTGTATAGTTTCTCAACAGCACTTGTTTGTTTTAGTTTGTTTACTGGTTTGCACTTTTTACTTAAGATTTTTCTAGAAAAAAATTTATCATATTCATTTTCGATAAGCATTTTCTATTTAATTATAAAATTTGTCCTAATTATGCCCTGGGAACACTTAAGGTCATGAAAATTAATTGAGATTTAGCAATTCAATGACGCATCCACCTTCTTTGTTTAAAAGTACCGATATCAGTATCGGTATCGATATCGGTATCAGCGATATTGGCCCCTATTTACTTGGTATTGGATCGATACCAAAATATGCACTATCAAACACCACTAGTTTAAATACTCTTGTTGTCAGCTGTGTTGGAAATGGTCCCTACTTCTCACTTTGACTTTGGATGTGCCTTTTGGATGATTTCCTTCCGTAACACTGCACCTGTAATTTTAAAATGAAAACTACCCCAGAAACCCTCTTTTGCCATATGTTCCTTGCCATGTGTCAATTTAACACAATTAGAGAAGCACAAGAAGATATGTGCATTGTCTCTTTAAAAAATTCCAGGGCTTCTCCCCTGGAGTAGATCTGCTCCAGGCCTGTATCCCTATGTTAAAAAAACATTATCCAGTGGTGTGTCCTGCTGTAAATCATGTGATTAAATCATATGATTAACCATCTGCTGTGGAAAAAGTGACATGGATGTTAGCACAGTGCATTTCATCATCTGTTTGCACACTTTCTCACAGTGACCTTTGCATTGTAAATATGATGTCATGAATAACACACTGCTGGTAAGTACACACAGAATTTGGCAACTGAAAAGTTAAGTCTGCATGGCCCACAAGCTCATGCGACCCTAGTATGGCGCTGTCATCTTCCTGCTCCTGTAGAAAAAACCAAACACAAAAACATACATACATCCACCCTTTCCCCCACTGTCTGGGTGGAGTAGGTGCAATCTTGAGGACATTTGTCCCCACTAGGGATGGGTATCGTTTAGGTTTTATCCGATACCGGTGCCAAATCGGTACTTTTGAAACGGTGCCGGTGCTCAAACAGTGCTCAAACCGGTGCTTAAAGAATGGAGAACACAAAATTGGTCCAAAAACCTCTCATGTTCAGCTGTATTTTTGTAAAAAGATAACAATGTTAGCCTTTTCTGCAGCTATGGGGCATATATGGCATCACTCTTGGCTGGAAGCAGTGCTTAAACAATGGAAAAAACACAAACTTTGTCCAAAAGCCTCTCATGTTCGGCTGTTTCCCTCTTTTTCCTTTGGTCATTTTAGCCTTTTTGGCCAGGGTGAAGGGAGTATCTGCCATCAAACAAGAAGACAGCCGCATGTAGCTATGATGATGTTTGCTAGTTCACCTTACGTGCATTAATGTAATAACGTGGTTAGCCTACTCAACGTAAATTACACACGAACAACATTAAGCTACTCACGCAGAGAAGAACGGCTGCTGCTGCCATCATCATTCTCATAATTTCTGCTACACTGGCAGGGCTAGGGGCCAGGACTCTCCTCTTCGGGTTTTTGGGTATGTTGCTAACTCCGGGTCCGATAACAGGCACCACACCCGCAGTAGATGTGCTCGGTGTGAGGTCTCGCAGCAAGCTATCAAATACGGCGCATTTCTCACCTTTAAAAAAACCGCTATGCGTCGCCTGGTGTTTCATCAGATTTGAGGTGTTACCTCCTTTGACAGTATCACAGTATCAGCTTAAAGCACTTGTTGCAGGCTGCTGAGTTTGCATATTTTGCTGTGAAGTACAGCCAGACTTTGACCGCTTCGCCTTGGGCATTTTTAATCTGTAGCTCTGCTCTAAAAGAACGTACGTACCTGGCCCTGCCTACTATCCTCGGAAACGTAAAATGATTGGCTAGAAGTGTATCACAGCTCAGGAAAAAAAAGCACCGAAATAAAGCACCGAAATGTGCGCTGCTTTTCGGTCTGGTTACTACCGTTTATGTCAGAACCGGTGCCATCATGACACCGGACACCGGTGCCCATCCCTAGTCCCCACTGTCAGTCCAGTCAGTCTCCTCATGTTTATTGCTGATAGCAGAACTTCTTGTGCCGCATACTTAAGTTTCAGCAATATGACATCATTTCAAAAGGAAAAAGGAGAATTTAGAATGAAGAATTCTAAATTTAGAAGTTAGAATTTCAAAACACTTTCATCCACCAGCCACACACTTCACACAACATTAATTGTCTATTAGATATTGAGTCTCTTCCCATGTAACCAGGTGTGCCTGGTAAAACATCCCCCACACATCAGGAACAAGAAACTCAATAATCTATTAGAGTTGGCACTTACTTATTTAAGCCCTCTACAGCATTCTGTTCAACTCAGTTCAATCATCTTTCCCCAACATATGTTGTTCCTAGAGTATTTAAAAGTAGAATGGGAGGGAGAGCCTTCAGTTTTCAGGCCCCTCTTCTGTGGAACCAGCTTCCAGTTTGGATTCGGGAGACAGACACTATCTCTACTTTTAAGATTAGGCTTAAAACTTTCCTTTTTGCTAAAGCATATAGTTAGGGCTGGACCAGGTGACCCTGAATCCTCCCTTAGTTATGCTACAATAGATGTAGGCTGCCGGGGGATTCCCATGATGCATTGAGTTTTTCCTTTCCAGTCACCTTTCTCACTCACTATGTATTAACAGACCTCTCTGCATTGAATCATATCTGTTATTAACCTCTGTCTCTCTTCCACAGCATGTCTTCTTTCCTGTCTTCCTTCTCTCACCCCAACCGGTCGCAGCAGATGGCCGCCCCTCCCTGAGCCTGGTTCTGCCAGAGGTTTCTTCCTGTTAAAAGGGAGTTTTTCCTTCCCACTGTCGCCAAAGTGCTTGTTCATAGGGGGTCATATGATTGTTGGGTTTTTCTCTGTATCTATGAAGCACCTTGAGGCGACTTTTGTTGTGATTTGGCGCTATATAAATAAAATTGAATTGAATTGAATTGAATATAATAATAGTCTGCTAGTTTATATATCACTTCTCATCCCACTAAGTGAACCGGACAAGATGATAATAACAGAAACGCATGCTTAAAATACTATCTGATCTTCATGAGCTTTATTGCATGTGTGTCTGTGTTAGTAGGATTAATGCATTTATACTTATTTTTGTCATTTTTGTGTACCTCTCCTCTTTGCGGTGCTCCAGAAACTTTCTCAATTCTACACTCCAAGGCAGTTGTTTTTTCTCTCCAGGCTCCTTAACCCAATTTCATTTCCCACACTAAAACAACAGTGTTCCTCCATGTGTCCTCCCCCTCCTGCGGTCTCCTCTCCCCAACCTTGCAGCAGTCCAGTGGCACTCAGTTCTCTTCAGCTTTTTCCTGTGTATTGCCACTGTCTCTTCCATTGGCATTTTACTCCAAACGTGGCAAATGTCAAATTCGGACAGTCTTCCCAAGGTACATTCACATAGTGCAGTTGCAGCTTGTTATACTGTGAGTGAGAGTATTGCAATTACAATACAACAAAAAGGTGACTCAATTAACTTTATATTCAGATACATATAAAAATCCATTTTACAGTTGATATAATCAAAAATAAACAGTAAATTGTCAATAATCTAATGAGAATTTCAATCACTATTTTACTTAGTTCAACTAGTTTAAGTATGTTTTTAAGGGTATTATAGAATCTTTTGCATTACATATGGAATAACAGTACATGAACTCCAACTAATAACAGTCCTTTAACTTCCTAAGACCCGAACTTTTTCATGTCATGCACTTTTAATTTCTCTTTGCTATTTGGGCTGATTGGCACCTGATGAATGTAAAAACAAAGAATTACCAGATTTTTATTTTATTTTTATTTTTTTACCTGCTTTTTGTTTCTAAGATAAATGAGATTCACATATGAGGATGTTTGTTTTAAATTTCGATAGAACAGTGGCAGTATAATGTCCTCGTAGGTGGATATCAGGCCATTGTAGAGCAAAATTTAGTATTTTGGTCTAGACAAAACAAAATGTGATGTCCACATATGTGGACGCCGGGTCCTAGGAAGTTAATGCAATTTTTTAATAGAATAACATGATTTATTCTCATGTCTGGTCTGTGTTTTCTTCCTTTAGCTTGTGGCGTCTCTGTTGTTCCTGACGGCCATAGCACACCTGGGAGTCACACTAGGAGAAGATTTTGGTCCAAACAGTGACCAATCTTCAAAAAATGCTGCTGCATACTACGCAAATCCAGTTTTATTTGCAGTCACATGGGTAAATAGAGCAACCTTTATATTTATTTATTTAAATTTGAAAGGATTTGTTTTTATGTTCTGATGTGTCTTCTTTGTTAGATCCTTGTCCTGCTTTGCCATGAAGGATTAAGACGGGAAGGAGCAATAGACTCTGCCTCTATTTTCCTCTTCTGGTTGCTCCTTGTAGTGTGTGACATCTTTCCTTTCCAGACCCTCCTTCGAGAGGCTCTCAGACTGGTATGAATGAAGACATTTGATCAAGTTGGATTAAAGTAGAAGAAAAATAGTAAATTTAATCAGACATGATGCAATAACTTGATATGATTGACTGTATATTTTCCATAACACACCGTTTTCTGTTTCTTCGGGACCCTTTAAAGTATTTCTTTCTCTCATTTTTGGTATTTAGGGCGAGGTCCGTGATGTCCCACGTTTCAGCCTTTTCTACATTTCTTTTGGGCTTAAACTGATTTCATTAGTTCTTTCTACTGTGGCTGATATCCCCCCAGAAGCCAAAGACCTTATAAAAAAGGTACCCTTTATTTGTTATTGGTTTTGTTTGTTTGTTTTCCGAGGGTGAAGTTTTATAAGCATAGATTAAATAAGATAGATTGAACCTTGTTTTTATCCACAGAATCCTGAAGCAGGTGCAGCATTTTTGAGTAGAATAACATTCAACTGGTTAAACAGGTAACATTAAGGTCACTATAGTCGGAATCTTAACAAGCACCTACATATGTGCTCCATGTCTTCAAAGTTCTCATTGTTTTTACAGTATGGTCTTAAAAGGCTACAAACAACCTCTGGTTCAGGAGGACATGTGGGATCTGAATGAGAGTGATAGCACTGCTTTCATCAATGAGCGTTTCCAGCATTTCATGAAGCCTGAGTTGGATGCAGCTAGGGTCCGCTTCCAGAACAAGATGAAAAGGAAATTGTTTCAGAACATACACAGTGCCCAGGAAGACCCACAGCAAAATGGGCTTTCCAGTGGTCTGGGGAAAAGGGTGAGTTAGGATGTACTAATGATGGTGAGAGCATTTCATCAAAATCACTTCCACTCACATGTACACAATATTGAGCTACAGTCTAAACGGATTTTACCAACACCACTAATCAACATCACTATGTTTTTTTCTGAATAAATCTCATCAACTGTGCTTGAACGATCTGTTCCTTTAGGAGGAAAGGGGGAAGAAGGAAGATGAAAAGAAGAAAAAGGACAATAAGGAGGAAGAGAACTATCCCAATTCATGGCTGATTACCACCATTTACAAGACCTTTAAAAGGATTCTGATTGAATCTTTCTGCTTCAAACTTCTGGAGGATGTGTTAACCTTTGTCAGTCCTCAGCTCCTTAAGTGAGTAAGATATTACAGAACGTTACAGAAATAAAACAACAGATTTAAGAGAAGAACAATGTTGTGCTTGTACAATGTCGCTGGACTTAAACTAGGAACTTAGCTGTGTTGTACCCTGCAGTGGACTACAATGGTCTCTTAATAGTTCACTTTTCTGACCTTCTGATGTATGTCTGTGAAGGTTTTCTGATGCATATTTTTCAATAAGACAATTATATCACTTAACCCTCTGGGCTCTATCCTGGCCATTTGTGGCCACTTCACTTTTCTTTTTTCATTCTGTTAATGCAAATGGAATGAAACTTCCCAAAAGTGTGTATTCTTTTCAGATTTTTTTAATTTTCAACGTCAGCTCCTTAATAATGTCAATAATACAGTGGCTTGCAAAAGTATTCGGCCCCCTTGAACTTTTCCACATTTTGTCACATTACAGCCACAAACATGAATCAATTGTATTGGAATTCCACATGAAAGTGGTGTACAAAGTGGTGTACACGTGAGAAGTGGAACGAAAATCATACATGATACCAAACATTTTTTACAAATAAATACCTGAAAAGTGTGGTGTGCGGAATTATTCAGCTCCCTGAGTTAATACTTTGTAGAACCACCTTTTGCTGCAATTACAGCTGCCAGTCTTTTAGGGTATGTCTCTACCAGCTTTGCACATCTAGAGACTGAAATCTTTGCCCATTCTTCTGTGCAAAACAGTTCCAGCTCAGTCAGATTAGATGGACAGCGTTTGTGAACAGCAGTTTTCAGATCTTGCCACAGATTCTCGATTGGATTTAGATCTGGACTTTGACTGGGCCATTCTAACACATGGATATGTTTTGTTTTAAATCATTCCATTGTTGCCCTGGCTTTATGTTTAGGGTCGTTGTCCTGCTGGAAGGTGAACCTCCGCCCCAGTCTCAAGTCTTTTGCAGACTCCAAGAGGTTTTCGTCCAAGATTGCCCTGTATTTGGCTCCATCCTTCTTCCCATCAACTCTGACCAGCTTCCCTGTCCCTGCTGAAGAGAAGCATGATGCTGCCACCATCATATTTGACAGTGGGGATGGTGTGTTCAGAGTGACGTGCAGTGTTAGTTTTCTGCCACACATAGCGTTTTGCATTTTGGCCAAAAAGTTCCATTTTGGTCTCCTCTGACCAGAGCACCTTCTTCCACATGTTTGCTGTGTCCCCCACATGGCTTGTGGCAAACTGCAAACGGGACTTATTGCGGCTTTCTGTTAACAATGGCTTTCTTCTTGCCACTCTTCCATAAAGGCCAACTTTGTGAAGTGCACGACAGATAGTTGTCCTATGGACAGATTCCCCCACCTGAGCTGTAGATCTCTGCAGCTCGTCCAGAGTCACCATAGGCCTCTTGGCTGCATTTCTGATCAGGGCTCTCCTTGTTCGGCCTGTGAGTTTAGGTGGACGGCCTTGTCTTGATAGGTTTACAGTTGTGCCATACTCCTTCCATTTCTGAATGATCGCTTGACCAGTAGAGCACTGGTCAAGCGATGTTCAAGGCTTGGGAAATCTTTTTCGTAGCCTAAGCCTGCTTTAAAACCCAGAGAGTTAAAGGAATTTATGCAATTACCTGTTACAGATGTAACAGTTTTACCATATTTAGGTAAACATAAAAAAAAACCCATTTTGTTCTCTCATAAGTTTGTTGTTTTTAGATTTACTTGCTATTACCGTTTAAAATCCTTTGTGTTAACTATTTACTATTGCCAATCTGTGGG
Organism: Maylandia zebra; assembly: GCF_041146795.1. Classification (NCBI taxonomy): domain Eukaryota; kingdom Metazoa; phylum Chordata; class Actinopteri; order Cichliformes; family Cichlidae; genus Maylandia; species Maylandia zebra. The sequence goes on along the minus strand of NC_135179.1, from coordinate 18,849,908 downwards.
ACCAGTATCCCAATACAGGAAGTCTGGGTCAGCTCTCTGTTTAAGAAGTTCTAATCGCTGGATGAGTATTACTCAGCAGGCAATGCAAAGTTCAGATGGGGCTGATGTGGCTCAGGGAGCTCGACCAGCTTTAATGGTCTCAAAATCGTCTGTATGTTTTTCCTGCTTATCTGATAAAATCCGGGGACCTGAGTAGCCTTGCAGTTCTGGTCTCCATCAGGCACATAGTTACAGCGGCTCCCCCCTGGTGCACTTGGTATTTAAGTGGATTAGCTTTAGGGGGTTTGACAGTAGGCCTCAACTGTATGTTATGTGTAAATGGCTGAAGTAACCTGTAAGAGCTATTTACATTAAAATGGGTCAATACTCAGATTTTTACCTGTACTGTTTCACAACGGGTTAAAAGGTTATTCTGGGCGCTCTCTTTTATACTCTACCAAGTCCCATTTGCCTCCCCTTCTCTCTCCTTTCAGCAATTAACTATCACTATTAACTAACAGCTAAATCACATATGAATTCTGATTCTGGGTTTAACTGTTATATTGCTACAAGATCCAAGCCAGATCATGTCTACACACAAAAAATCTAGACTCTTACACTACTCAAACTACATTTCTCATTTAACATATTGATCAAACTTATATTATGATTTATCTTTTGTCAAAAATAAAGAAAGATAAAAAATGAAGATAAAAATAAAGATTAAAACTATATATCACATTACAAAAATTGGATGTTAAACCTTTTCACCCTCTCTCAGATATGTTGAGAAGAAAGACAGGGGGCATTAAAATTTTCTCTGTCCCTCATGTCTCGACACTGGTGATTCATAACCGATAACAGGAGTGGCAGGATGAAATGAGGACATTGTTAGATAAGTGCTAAAGATGAAGCTGGAGATTAGCATGTTTTCTTCTTTTTTTTTCTGTTTTTCCTAGATTGATGATCTCGTTCACTCAGGACAAATCCAGATATGCCTGGGAGGGCTATTTGTATGCAGTGTTGCTGATGGTGGTGGCTCTGCTACAGTCTCTGACCCTACAGCAGTATTTCCAGCGCTGCCATGTGCTGGGGATGAAGGTTCGCACTGCACTTATGGCTGCTGTGTATAAAAAGGTAAAAACAGGAGTGACAGAACACCATTTATTGATATTGGTGTGAAAAAAAAAATCAAATGCTGTGTAATATAAACTACTGTTACACATTAGAAGAAAAAAATTACTAGTCATAATTTTCTGCTTAAGTCAGTTGTCAGATGTTTCAGTTTTAAAGTACTTTTATCAGCACATACTTGTCACAGAAAAAACCTGTGTTAGTCTATAGCTCTAGTTTCCATCAATACTTTTACTATTGATCTTAATGATTAATTTTGTGAGTTCTCAGTCACTACTGGTGAAGACCCTGATTGAATAGCCAATCAGAATACATAATTTTTGTTTTTATGAAGTTTTATTAAGTTTTACCAAATCTTGGAAATCAGGAAATGAAGAAAATACTCCTGAGACATCAAAAACTATTTACATTATTTCTAAAAGAAAGTCAGCTTGGCTTTTTTCAATATATAGGGTTATGGAGGTTTTTTTTAAGTGACATACAGAGTAAGAAAAAATATCACTTATATGCTTCTCTTACTTAATTTTCACCCCACTTTCTAATTAATAAGCCCTTTTTATCCCTTTTCTAAGGCATTAGTGGTGTCCAATGACACTCGTAAGGAGTCTACAGTAGGGGAAATGGTGAACCTGATGTCAGCAGATGCCCAGCGCTTCAATGATGTGACCAACTTTATCCACCTGCTGTGGTCCTGCCCTCTGCAGATCATCATATCCATTGTTTTCCTGTGGCTGGAGTTAGGACCTTCTGTGTTGGCAGGACTGGGAGTCATGGTGTTAATAATTCCAACCAATGCAGTGCTAGCAACCAAGGCCAGAAAACTCCAGGTCAGGGGAAATACTAGCCAAATCTTCTTTGCTTCTGTAAACCTCTGTGCGAGATTCTAAATTAAATAATCAGGATGAGATTAAACTGCAAATTGTAATTTTTTATTCAAAATGTTTAACTACAGTATTGGATTGATTGTTTATGTCATGGTCTGCGTGGCAGGCCGTCGGGATGTGAGGAATGAGGACCCAAACGCTGGACTCTTTATGATGAACAGTGTGTTTATTTACAGTGCTGTAAATAGTTCACACAATAAATTTAATAAGTTTTATTCAAGATGTTTAACTAAATTATTGCATTGACTGTTTAATAGATTTTGATACAGTCCCCCTCTTTCAGAGGCTCAAAAGTAGATAGACAATTGAGTGACGCAGCATGCAGGCTCAGCCACGTGTCTCACAGTCAACATACAGATTTGCTCTCATAGACCAGTCTCCCTTCTATAAACTGACCAAAAATTTCTTTGGAGTTTAATTATATTAATTATAATGTGAAGAAAGTGATCACTGTAACTTTCAACATGCGATTCTTGCTGGTGAAAAAGTTGTTTTTTTTTTTTTTTCAAATGAATTACACAGAATAAATTGCTGTTCAAAACACTTTATTTAAGTATTGTCTTATTGCCTGTTTAACATGAGCTACATTGTGTCTCTTTTCAGATAGAGAACATGAACTTTAAAGATAAGAGAATGAAAATCATGAATGAAATTCTAAATGGGATCAAGGTGAGCTCCCTTACTCAGTGTATTCATGGTGTATGTAGATGCCTTCCTTACATGTAAGACATTGATGCTTCAAGAAACTGCAGTAACTTGAACAATAAGTGCTCTGCTGCCGCACCCTTCCTTCTGCCTCACTGCCTCCTCCCTGTCTTTTTCTTTTGTCTCCCACCAGATTCTGAAGCTGTATGCTTGGGAGCCATCCTTCCAGAAGCAGGTGGAAGACATTAGAGGGGAAGAACTAAAAGTCATGAAGAAGTCTGCCTACCTACACTCCTTCTCCATTCTTACCTCATGCTGCATTCCAGCTCTGGTGAGTTCTGTCAGAGAGCTTCGCAGAGACTAGAATCAAATGGTAAACAAACTTTTTTCTTAAACTGACTGTACTTGCAGGTTTCTCTGGCCACGTTTGCAATATTTGTTAGTGTGAGCAACGATAATGTGTTAACTGCTGAGAGAGCTTTTACTTCCATCTCTCTCTTCAACATCCTCCGAGCTCCTCTTGCCATGCTGCCCATGCTCATTGCTTCCATTGTGCAAGTAAGTGAACAGAGCTACATCACGCACATGTATCAAGCCTGTGATAACATCAAACTTAACCTGTTCTTTGAATTTTCAGACAGCAGTGTCTAAGAAGCGCTTGGAGAAGTTTCTGGCAGGGGAAGACATCGACAGTGACATTGTGCGCCAAGACCCCAGTTTCAGTATGTTCACCATTAGAATTTGCACTTGTTCTACAGCTGAAGATTGAAGCTTAGTCACAGTTTTTATCATCTGTTAAGCTCTGTCTTGGTCTGTGTTCATTTTTTAGATACTGCTGTGAGCATATGTGATGGTTCCTTTGCTTGGGAAAAAGATGCAAAGCCTCTGCTGAAAGAGTATGTCTGTGTTGGTCATCAAAAAGTTACTAGTTAACTTAATTAACTGTGAGATGTTGCTTCAGGCACTTTTTAAAAGTTTTTCCTGTCTGGCTAAATTCAAACTCAGGATATGTTTAAAAGTTCACACAAATTTTCGTTTTCAACATATGAAACATCATCTGTGTCCTAGTTTAAATTAAACGTAGGGTTTAAATGATTTGCAAATCACTGCGTGCTTTTTTTATCCAAATGGTACACTATGTTCCACACATTTATGAAACACAGTTGTATTTTTCCTACTGTTTTTACAGTAATGACCATATTTATTATGTGTGTCCAGTGTGAATTTGGACATTGAGCCTGGTCGGTTGGTTGCCGTAGTGGGAGCTGTTGGGTCAGGAAAGTCGTCTCTTATGTCAGCCCTCCTTGGAGAGATGCACAGTACCAAAGGTTTTATCAACATTGGGGTAATGGCTTTTTTCCCGTTTGTATCTGACAGTGTGCGTTAAAAAAAAAACATGCAAAATAAAACAAAAACAAACACATAAAATAAACAATAAAGCATAGAAGACTTTAACAATCACATTACAATTTTTTTTTTTTTAAGTATGCAATAATAAACATTAAAGGCTTTAGCTAACAAAGCAAAAGCCTAATTCGTTCAAGGCAGTATTGATAATCTGGTCTAAACTCATCAGCATTGGTGGAGATTAATTCAGCCACAGCAGAATAAAGAAGTATATTTTTCTACAAATTGAGGCATTTTAGCACAGTTTTTGTGAAATTGAGACAGAGGATTTGCTGTGGCAACCCTTAAAAAAATTAGCCAAAAGAAGAATAAGAATTTTTGCTCAGCAAGGTTTCTAATTCATAAAATTAAATTCCAGTTTCTTTTTTGTCTTTTTATTACATAAGTGTCTTTACTCCAGCTTGGTGTGATCATTTTTTTTAGAAAGACAATGTAAAACAATGCTAAATCCACTGGGCAAGCCACCTGTTCAAAGAACAGTTTTATCCATATTGAAAAGGGAATAACTCAAATCATTTTACTCACAGAATAAACTAAGTTCAGTGGAGTTTTCTAACATTTCTAGTAAAAGAATTGATTTTTTTTCCCATCTAGCATGGTAGTGTTTGGTCTGGATGAAATTTTGTGAATGCCAGTTTTTTATGATAAGACATGAGTAATAGTCTATTTCTTTCCAGGGTTCTCTTGCTTTTGTACCGCAGCAAGCCTGGATCCAAAATGCTACTTTGAAGGATAATATCTTGTTTGGATCTCCACATGAGGAAGAGAACTTCAAAAAGGTCATACAGGCCTGTGCTCTTGCCCCTGACCTTGAGCTGCTGCCTGGAGGAGACCTCACTGAGATTGGAGAGAAGGTGAGTAACACTTTGAACGGTTCAGGTTTTTTGTTACACAAATATTTTTCCTCTATGCAAATACTGTGTATGGTCTTTATTGTAAACACATGTAAAATATTTGTTTCTTAAATACATGACAAAAAAGTAACAAAACAGAAGAGCTCTTCTGATTATAAAGGAAAGGCTAAAAGAGTGTGTCTCTTTTCCCCTCCTTTCTTCTCTTTTCAGGGTATCAATCTCTCAGGGGGTCAAAAGCAGCGTGTGAGCTTAGCCAGAGCAGTCTACAGTCAGGCTGATATCTATCTATTAGATGACCCTTTGTCTGCTGTGGACTCCCATGTAGGAAAGCATCTTTTTGAAAATGTAATTGGACCCAATGGATTACTTAAAGACAAGGTTTGTGCTTAAAAACATTTGATAATTATTTTACAGGAAAAAAGGGAGGAAAAAGGAAAAAAAAAACTTTCCCATTTCTCATTTAATTTCTTCTGATGAATCTTGACATGAAATACTATCTGCCCAGGATATTCCAGCTGTTACTTGCATAGAAAACATGGTGTCTAATTTGTAGTATTTTACCTCATTTTACCCAGGACCAGAGCATTATGTAGAGGTTACAATAGGCTAAATATCACTAAATGACCAGGATAACTGAATAGCTAATAATGAAAGGTTAGGAATGAAAGCCACTTGGAAATAGAATTACAAGTTAGAAAATGTGTCTGTGAAGGTTCTCAGTCATCCAGGTCATTGTAGTCAAAGGAGCTTGCAGGGGATTAGAGGATCATCAGGGGGTCCTTTTGTCCCTCTGTGGGGGGATACTCCCACTAGGTTTATATCTGGGACTCTCCACCATTTGACCTTAGAACTGAAGAAGCTTCTCGGATGAGAGGTGAAACGTCTTCAAGCAACTTAAAGAAGTCCAGACGCTTTTCTTTGCAAGCTCCTTTGACAAGTTAGAAAATGTCACGGCTAGCAAGGCAAGCCATGTGGAGGTGAGATACGACCCAAAATGCAGGCACTGACTTAAATGAGAGTGAGCTTTATTTACACAATGACAATACAAACAGAAGTGGTGATGGCATGTGCAGAACCTAAAGGGAAACCTTTGGGAGGTAACACAAAGACCAACAAGCAGAGAAAACAGCACGGAGGAACACAGACAGACCAGTAAAAAGAAGGAGAAAACACAGGAGCAGTCAGGGAATGAGAAACAGGAGGGAGACACAGCTGGGGTTCATTATACATAACAAGACAAGGAGAAGCAAAACTAGACACATAGGACTGGGACTATCAAAATAAAACAGGAACTAAGAGACAATTCACAAAGATGCGGACTTGACATGGAGAGACAGACTGAAGGAACATGGCACATGGAACACAAGGAAGACAGTGACTTAAACTAGAAACCAGAATAACAAATAACATCAAGAGAACAAAACCACGAATAACCAATAATCTGGAAATAGAAATTAAACCCAAAACACTAGGAAGCATGGCTTTATAAATGATTTTTAAATGATTAAACTAATTATTGTCAAGTCAGTCTGTGAACTGAATTATATTCTCTTTTTGATAAATACAACTTAATAATTTTTCATTTTTCTTTCTTTTTCTTTAATAATTACAATGTTTTTGTAAATCCTGTCAGTTCAGTATTTTTGTTATTGTTGAATTTATATTTAATTCTTCTAATAATTGTCTATTAAAAATCATTAAACTTTGGATATCTTTACTCTATTATTAATTACTATCTCATTTGAACTTTATTAGCGCCTGCTTTAAATTTAATTAATATGCTTTATTACTGCTTTTGCAACACTTCTCATCTGATAGTGAATTTATACTGGTTTTAAAGTCAGGCTGGGAGATATACAGTAGATGTGTTTATATACTTTATAAATATTAATATTTTCATTTATTAGATTGGTGAATGCACTTGAGTCTCATATATCTCTGACCATACAGACTCGTATCCTGGTGACTCATGGCATAAGCTTCCTGCCATACGTGGATGAAATAGTGGTTTTGGAGAATGGAGTCATTTCTGAAGTTGGATCCTATGAAAACCTTCGTGCCAGTGGAGGAACTTTTTCTAAGTTTCTCGACACATATGCCACTGAGCAGAGCAATCAGAGAAATTCAGAAACAGGTGATTACAACCTTTTCTTAGTATATTAGCAACATAATCTGCACACATTACATGTTTTGTTAGATGTAAAACCAAAACCGATGCTAAAATTATATAAGAATAAGAATAACTTTATTTATCCCGAGGGAAATTCTTTTGTCATGTACATGCTCAAAGCAGCAGGAGAGACAGAGGAACAGATGAATAAGATTTACAATATATACAATAAGAATAGTAGTATACAGTAATATACAGTAGGATAGTGAAAGGCATAGTATCAAATAACTCTAACAAAGTAATATATATAACTATATCCTGGAGAATAAATAACTTAACTATCTGTGCAGGCAATTCTAGAAAGTGACATAGTATTGTGCAATAGAATAAAGGGAGTAGCAGCGTATGATGAGGGGGATTAAACAAATATTCAATAAGGTACTGTTGGGTAATATTGAACGGTCTGAAAGGGAACATAATAGCATTGGTAATAGTCTCAGGATACCACTAATATGAATGAATTAAATTTCTTTTTGTCATCTTTTATGAATACTTTGTGTTGATGTTGTTCACATATTGACCCAAGACACCATAAATTACTGCCATATTTGTAAAACACCATGTATATTGTTCATTTAGGTGAGGGCCAGGATGCAGAAGACATTGAGCTCTTCCCAGGCGGAGACAATGCCCAACCTGACGGTGCTTCGGAGGACACTGTTTCTCTTACACTGGAGCAAGAAAACAGTATCCGCCGCAGCCAGCGCAATGGCAGGCAAGTTATAGATGAAACCAGGGAAACAGCTTGTTTCAAATACCATCTTTAGCAGAATGTCCATTTCATTTTTTTTTTTTTTTCATTTTTAGTGTCAGATTAAGAAGAAATAATTCCCTTACAAAATCTGCAAATGCTGATGAACCACAGAAAGGCCAGAAACTTATAGAGAAGGAAACTATGGAAATAGGACAGGTAACAAAATGTTTTTGTACAACTAGCGCAAGATTACAACAAATGATAGCCTGTTTCCTGAGTGCCGTCTCGCGCTGATTTCCAGGTGAAGCTTGCAGTGTTCCTGCAGTACCTGCGAGCCATGGGCTGGGGATATTCTGCCATGGTTTTCCTGATTTACTTCATCCAGACCGCTGCTTTCACCGGTCAAAATCTGTGGTTGAGTGACTGGACCAGTGATTCTGTGGAGTACTACAACATGACATACCCTTCCTGGAAGAGGGACACAAGGGTGGGAGTGTTCGGAGCTCTTGGAGTGGCTCAGGGTAACTTAACAGTCGTTCGTTGTTCCTTTTTTTTTATTTGCAAATATTTTCAGGTTCATGTAAGTTAACATTAAGCAACTTTATGTCTTAAAGTAAGGAAAATTCTGTACCCTGTTATTTAGGATCCACTCATTTTTAGAGCGCTATATAGATAACCTAAACTTCCAGTCTTTTTATTGTACTAGAGGACTTGTGCACTGTGAGCGTTAGGTCCTTTGTCACAGGGACCCATGCTGCAAAGTGCATAGGCACCTATAACTTTTTAGGTTAATAAGTAGAGACAATTATGAGGAATTTATTGATATACAGAATTCAGTTAAGCTATTTAATGATTAAACTCTGTTGGCCCATCTTAGCAAAATGGATTTCCAGCAATAATAGGAATTAGGCAAGACAAGGCAAGTTTATTTATATAGCACAATTCAACAACAAGGTAATAAAAAAAAAGAAAAAAAAAAGCATGATTTAAAATTTATTAAAAAAAACAGTAGATAAAATCAGTAGTTAAAATGTAAGTTTTGAAATTTAAGCTTTAAAAGTGTGGATTTGGTGTTTTATTCAAATGCAGCTGAGAATAGGTGAGTCTTCAACCTGGATTTAAATAAACAGTGTTTCAGCTGATCTGAGGCTTTCTGGGAGTTTGTTCCAGATATATGGAGCATAAAAGCTGAATGCAGCTTCTCCGTGTCTGGTTCTGACTCTGGGAACTGATAAAAGACCGGATCCAGATGAGGGATCTGGAAGGTTCATACTGGGTCAGGAGGTCACTGATGTATTTTGGTCCTAAACTATTCAGAGCTTTATAGACCAGCATCAGAACTTTAAAGTCTATCCTCTGACGGACAGGCAGCTGGTGTAAAGACCTCAGAGCTGGACTGATGTGGTCCACTTTTTTGGTCTTAGTGAGGACTCGAGCAACAGAGTTCTGAATGAGCTGTAGTTGTCTGACTGATTTTTTTAGGCAGACCTGTAAAGATGCTGTTACAGTAATCAAGCCTACTAAAAATGAATGCATGGACTAGTTTTTCCAGGTCCTGTTGAGACAGATCTTTTATCCTTGAAATATTCTTGGGCGATCGTGGCTCAAGAGTTGGGAGTTCGCCTTGTAATTGGAAGGTTGCCGGTTCGAGCCCCGGCTTGGACAGTCTCGATCGTTGTGTCCTTGGGCAAGACACTTCACCCGTTGCCTAGTGGTGGTGGTCAGAGGGCCTGGTGGCGCCAGTGTCCGGCAGCCTCGCCTCTGTCAGTGCGCACCAGGGTGGCTGTGGCTACAATGTAGCTTGCCATCACCAGTGTGTGAATGGGTGGATGACTGAACGTGTAAAGCGCTTTGGGGTCCTTAGGGACTAGTAAAGCGCTATATAAATACAGGCCATTTACCATGATTTTGTTATTGTCTTAATGTGTTTTTCTAAGTTTTGGTCTGCATCCATTACTACACCCAAATTTCTCTCCTGGTTTGTGGTTTTTAGATGTATAGATTGAAGTTCTCTGGTGACCTGTAATCGTTTTTCTTTGGCACCAAAGACTATTACTTCAGTTTTGTTTAGCTGGAGAAAATTGTGGCACAACCAGTCATTAATTTCCTCAGTGCATTTACCAAGAGCCTGTACAGGGCCTCGGTCTCCTGGTGACATTGTGATATATATTTGTGTGTCATCTGCATAGCTGTGATAGTTTATTTTGTTGTTCTTTATCATCTGTGCCAGTGGGAGCATGTAAATGTTAAACAGAGGGGGTCCCAAGATGGAACCTTGGGGAACTCCACATGTGATACTTGTGGATACTTAGGGGAGATAGTAGAAAGATATGCTTGAAGAAGGTGGGTAGAAAGATAATTAAACTAGAGCAATGACATCAGTATGATGATGATGTCATGTGGAAAGTGGAAGTGTTGTACAACTAGGAGCCAAACATCCAGGAAGTAAAGAGATGATTAATTACAGTAATTTTTTAACTCACTATTACTAAATATAAAGGCTCAAGTTATCTTACTCACTGCAACATTAAGAGCAGCCTGAGACTGAGTTTAATCACCAACAGTTATTTTATTTAAATGGAAAATAAATAAAGGGAGAGGGACGAGATGAGTGAAAAAATACAGAGGAGTACAAAGGGAGGGAAAACATTTGTTATTTATTTGTTCTTTAACAGTATTTTATTTACACCTTTCAAAAGTGTTTTTTTTTCTTTTCATATGATATTAAAAAAAAAAAAAAAAAACAGTGTGTACATTTGACATGCAGCATATTTTATTTTAATATAAATAGAAATCTAATGGAAGAACAGTTGATATCAATATACCCCAGGAAGTTATTGAAATTATCATTGAATTGTCAATGCTGCCATGGATAACAATGAAATAGTGCTGGTTGCTCTATCATGTTGTAAACTGGGGACAAATTATATGTCAGAGTTACAGTGGGGCAAAAAAGTATTTAGTCAGCCACCGATTGTGCAAGTTCCCCCACCTAAAATGATGACAGAGGTCAGTAATTTGCACCAGAGGTACACTTCAACTGTGAGAGACAGAATGTGGGAAAAAAAAAAAAAAAAAAAAAAAAAAAAAAAAAAAAAAAAAAAAAAAATCCATGAATCCACATGGTAGGATTTGTAAAGAATTTATTCGTAAATCAGGGTGGAAAATAAGTATTTGGTCAATAACAAAAATACAACTCAATACTTTGTAACATAACCTTTGTTGGCAATAACAGAGGTCAAACGTTTACTATAGGTCTTTACCAGGTTTGCACACACAGTAGCTGGTATTTTGGCCCATTCCTCCATGCAGATCTTCTCGAGAGCAGTGATGTTTTGGGGCTGTCGCCGAGCAACACGGACTTTCAACTCCCGCCACAGATTTTCTATGGGGTTGAGGTCTGGAGACTGGCTAGGCCACTCCAGGACTTTCAAATGCTTCTTACGGAGCCACTCCTTTGTTGCCCGGGCGGTGTGTTTTGGATCATTGTCGTGTTGGAAGACCCAGCCTGGTTTCATCTTCAAAGTTCTCACTGATGGAAGGAGGTTTTGGCTCAAAATCTCACGATACATGGCCCCATTCATTCTGTCCTTAACACGGATCAGTCGTCCTGTCCCCTTGGCAGAAAAACAGCCCCATAGCATGATGTTTCCACCCCCATGCTTCACAGTAGGTATGGTGTTCTTGGGATGCAACTCAGTATTCTTCTTCCTCCAAACACGACGAGTTGAGTTTATACCAAAAAGTTCTACTTTGGTTTCATCTGACCACATGACATTCTCCCAATCCTCTGCTGTATCATCCATGTGCTCTCTGGCAAACTTCAGACGGGCCTGGACATGCACTGGCTTCAGCAGCGGAACACGTCTGGCACTGCGGGATTTGATTCCCTGCCGTTGTAGTGTGTTACTGATGGTGACCTTTGTTACTTTGGTCCCAGCTCTCTGCAGGTCATTCACCAGGTCCCCCCGTGTGGTTCTGGGATCTTTGCTCACCGTTCTCATGATCATTTTGACCCCACGGGATGAGATCTTGCGTGGAGCCCCAGATCGAGGGAGATTATCAGTGGTCTTGTATGTCTTCCATTTTCTGATGATTGCTCCCACAGTTGATTTTTTCACACCAAGCTGCTTGCCTATTGTAGATTCACTCTTCCCAGTCTGGTGCAGGTCTACAATACTTTTCCTGGTGTCCTTCGAAAGCTCTTTGGTCTTGGCCATGGCGGAGTTTGGAGTCTGACTGTTTGAGGCTGTGGACAGGTGTCTTTTATACAGATGATGAGTTCAAACAGGTGCCATTCATACAGGTAACGAGTGGGGGACAGAAAAGCTTCTTACAGAAGACGTTACAGGTCTGTGAGAGCCAGAGATTTTCCTTGTTTGAGGTGACCAAATACTTATTTTTCACCCAGATTTACGAATAAATTCTTTACAAATCCTACCATGTGAATTCATGGATTTTTTTTTTCACATTCTGTCTCTCACAGTTGAAGTGTACCTCTGGTGCAAATTACTGACCTCTGTCATCATTTTAAGTGGGGGAACTTGCACAATCGGTGGCTGACTAAATACTTTTTTGCCCCACTGTATATGTTTTATTCCAGCTGCTTTATATTGTAAATTAAGGACAAAGAATCAAGACTGTCAATTTGGACCTTGGTTCAGCTTGAACTCAGCTTTACATGCAGAGCATATATTGCTGATTGAACTATTTTTTCCCCATAAAAATAAGAATTGAATATGAAAAAAGTTAAATACAATTTCTTCTGTCATTATTGCCCTATTATTATTTTGTAATAATAATAACAGCCATTCTATATCAGTAGGCAGGGAAAAGCACACCCAAGTGTTACTGTAAGTTCAAGGTTCTGTCCACAGTGGATTTGTCTTTGTTAAAAATGTAGTTCTATTATTTAGAAACGTTCTTGTTTTTATTGCAGGCCTCTTTGTGTTCTTTGGCACACTGCTCCTAGCCAATGCTTCCATTGATGCATCTCGTATCCTGCATTCACGACTTCTTAACAACATCCTGCGAGTTCCTATGGTTTTCTTTGACACTACACCTATTGGAAGAGTGATCAACCGCTTTGCAAAGGTAGGGTCTTGTAGTTCACTTTTTAAGGATTCTTTTCATGAATTTTAATATTTATTTTATCTTCTTGTGGCTTGTATGATTACAAATACAAAGTATAACTAGTTTTTAATGTCATTTCTAAAATAACAGTGCTAAAAATTAAAAAACTAAACATTAAATTTAACATTAAAAAAAGCTTTTATTTGTGTTTGCTGCAAGTTGTATATCTACTTGTATTATTTATTTTTTCCCCACTTTAGCTTAAATGTTTGAATACAACCCTAAATATTCTTAAAATTGTTAAAGTAAAGTAAAAGTATGTATAATTTTATTTGTATAGTATCTTTCAAGATAAATATCACAAAGTGCTTCACAGAGAAGCTAAAACATAAAAACAAAAATCAAGCAAGTTTAGAAAGATGAGTTTTTAGCTGTTTTTTAAAAAGAGACCACTGAGTCCACAGATCTCAAGTTCAAAGGAAGAGAGTTCCACAGTCTGGGGGCCACAGTTACTAAAGCTCTGTTGCCCTTTGTTTTCAGCCTCGTATAATGGACAACCAGCAAGCCCTATCACATGACCTCAGGGACCTTCTGAGCATGTATAGATGTAAAAGATCACTGATATATGTTGGTGCTTTTCCATGCAGGGCCCTGAACGTCAGAGTCATAATCTTAATCTTAAAGTGAATTTAATAGGGAGCCAGTGCAGCTGGTTCAGCAGGCATGTGGCACGGGAGAACTTAGAAGTCTTGGTCAGAAGCTTTACAGCAGCGTTCTGAACAACTTACAGATGCTCCAAAGAAGCTTTCCATAGACAAGTGAACAAAGAATTACAGTACTCCAAACAAGATGAAACAAATGCATGTATGACAGTTTCCAGTTCTGAGTGTGATACAATGGGACTCAGCTTAGCAATATTTCTCAAGTGATAAAATCAGGAGTGGACCAGAGATTTAGCATGAATGTCCAAAGTCAGAGCTGAGTCAAAAGTTACACCAAGGTTCCTGATAAAAGGTTTGGCAAATGTAGAACGTGACCCTGAGTTTTCCATAACCCTAGGTACAAATTTTTTTAGGAGCACAAACAAGGACTTCAGTTTTCACCTCATTAAGTCGAAGAAAGTTATCAACCATCAAACCTCTAATGGAGTCCATGCACCTATGCAAAATCTGTAGCTTGGAAATGTAAAGAAACTGTTCGTTCTTTAAGTCTTTCTTTAAAGAGGCTTTCTTCCCAATTGCCTCCTCAAGTATACAGTTCAGTTAAATTTCATTTATCTAGTGCTGACACACAGTAACAGTCACTAAAGGTACATTATATTGTAATAGTAAAGATCTTACCACAATCGAGAAAAACCCCTCAAACAATCAGATGACTCCCTATGAGTCAGTACTTGGTGACAGTTGGAATGAAAAACGTCCTTTTAACAGGAAGAAACTTCTGGCAGAACTAGACTCAGAGACGCCGTCTGTTTGGGGGTGAAAGAAGGGAGACGAGTCAAAGACATAATGCGGAAGAGAGCCAGAGATTAATAATTAAATGCAGAGTGGTGTATAAACACAACATATGAAATCAATATACTGATCAATTTTATTTTATTTTATTTACACAGTAGCAAATCAAAACAATTTGCTGTAATGCAGTAATATGGTTGTAGTGCTGTTGTCTCTGCTTGCTGCTGCTACTAAATTCAGCCACTTGTGGAAAAAGGGAAGAAGGAGCTAATTTCTCTTGTATCCTCAAATCCTACTTATAACAGCCAAAGGGTCTTAATGGACTAATAATTAATTATTAAATTATTAAGTCTTTAGAGTGGCTGTAAGACTATATTCTTTGACTCAGCTATAATCTTTGGAATAACTCAAAACTTTAAAAGTGTTTAGTCACTGAGGAACATCCATGACTTATCATTGACATTTTCTCCAATATCCTGACTTTAGCTTTTATAATTGACTTCATTCTTCTAGTATTATTTACACTTATAATTTTGCTAATTATGTACTTTTTATGTTTTTACATGTGCACTATAAATAAAATTGTCCTGTGACTTTAATAAATACTAACTCTCCAAATATTATCCCAAAGGACATTTTTACCATAGATGAGGCCATTCCTGCTTCCTTGCGCTCCTGCCTTCTGTGTCTGATGTCTGTACTGGGGACCGTATTTGTCATCTGCATGGCAACTCCTTTCTTTGCCATAGTTATCATTCCTCTGGCCCTGATCTATTTCTTTGTACAGGTAAGCTAAACAAGGTAAAGAAGATGTGTAAAAAAAGCTAACCTAACTTTCCTATAATATGAAATGCAAACTGATTTTGTTTTGTCTTTCTCTCTACACCCAGCGCTTTTATATTGCCGCTTCAAGACAGCTGCGCCGGCTGGACTCGGTGTCTCGCTCACCGATATACTCTCACTTTGGTGAGACGGTGTCCGGCCTGTCAGTGATAAGAGCCTACAAGCATCAAGAAAGGTTTCTTAAACACAATGAAGTAACTATAGATGAGAACCTCAAAAGTATCTATCTGCGGATCGTGTCTGACAGGTCAGACATTGAACAGTGTACCAAATACAGATAAGCATGTGATGCTAAATGATGAGACCCTAAAATTTGTTTGTGTGCATATTTGTGGGGTTTGTTTTCTTGACAGATGGCTGGCCATACGTCTGGAGTTTGTTGGAAACCTGGTGGTGTTTTTTGCTGCTCTGTTTGCTGTCATTTCCAGAGATTCTATTGACAGTAATGTGGTTGGCCTATCTGTATCATATGCCCTTAATGTCAGTCACAAAAACACTCAGAATTTATCCTTATTTCATCAGTTTTTATATGTGTGATATTAATAAAATGCAGAAATAATGTAAACACAGACCTCTCTCCTGTTGGGGTTCTGCAGGTAACCCAGACCCTCAACTGGCTGGTGATGACGACCTCAGCGCTGGAGACCAATATTGTAGCTGTGGAGAGAGTGAACGAATACACTCAGCTTAAGAACGAGGCATGTAGAAATACTTTGTGAGCAACACATTATTTATCCATTCATCCATTCTCTTCAGTCTATCCTTATCTGGGTCACGGGGGTGCTGGAGCCTATCCCAGCTACCATAGGGTGTGTGGGTGCTAACTACCATGCTGCCATATGACATTATTTATATTTTGGTTGAATCAAAATCTACTGTTTTCTTAAATAGGACATGAATTTTAAGATTTCTACAGGCTGTGAGTTTATTGTAACTGTAACAGTTCAACAGGAATCTAATACGCTTGTGTGCGACATCAACTGCCGTGTTTGCTCACTGTACAGTGATAATACTTTTATTCCCAGCTGCTGTTTCTCCACTGTTTCTTAACATATTACTGATAACGATTCAGATAATTGTCAAACAAACGAGATTTTGATGCAACAATTTCATTTTATGTTTCACTAACATTTGAGTTCACATGTTTGAACTCCACCTGTTATATTTGAGTTGGGTTGTTTATTCATAATGGCACCAGAGCTCCAATGATTAGCACATCCCATCATGATGTTCATACTGAATTTAATCTGATTTAGAATATAACATTGCACATGTACACTTGGCCTTAATTGTTAATCTTGGTTGCATATTTTCATTTGAGCTATTTAATTTTTTACCAAGTGTGACGTCTTTTTAAGTTTTCTTTTTTTCCTTTATTTTAGTGGTGTAATGTGTGCATGTCTGTATGTATGGCGTCTGTATAATTTTGTTTCTTATTTATCTTGGTTTGAATATTAATGCACAACATATAAAAGAGCTAACTTAGCTCAATTTGATAGCTTTTGTATTATATTACACATGCGTTCTGCTTCTTTTTCTGTTGTTACAGGCTGACTGGGTAACTGACACTCGACCTCCACAGATGTGGCCAGAGGCAGGAAGAGTGCATTTTGAGAACTACAAAGTCCGTTACAGACCTGAATTGGATTTAGTGCTGCATGGAATCACTTGTGACATCAACAGCACTGAGAAGGTGTGTGTGTGTGAGCGTGAGAGGGAGAGTCTCCATATATGTATAAAGTTCCTGTAAAAGTTATAGGTTTTACTGTATCTGATATCATATTCACCAAAGATACAAAAGCATGCACTGCTAAAAAAGAAAAAGAAAAAAATTGGATGGACATTAAATCATTGGGAAGATTTTTTCTCCCTCATTGAAAAATCCATAATATATAAAATTGTACCACTATTTTTTAATTTAAAAGGTTAACTATTAACAACGTGTGCAAGCTTTCTGCTGGCTGACATTGGCCAACTGTATCTAAAATGTAGCTTCCAGATACAGACCTGCACATCATTTTTTATTTGAGTTAAGAAAAGCTATTATGTTGAAATTTGTAATTTGGACTTTGTGCTGTAAGACATTGACATTCTATTGTTTGGGGTTTTTTTTAATGTTTTATAGACCAATCTATTAATCAATTACTCAAGAAAGATGCCACAGATCAATCTGTGTTGACAGTAATTACATATAATTAAACTGTAAAATAATGTGAACTATCAGTTTTTCTTTTAATTTATACATTATGTGTATTACTGTATATTATAATCAGCTGTGATATGTAAACATGTAACTAGTTTATGGGCAGTTGTTCCCAAACTTTTTTTTTTGCTAGGCCGGAATATTCAGCATTGCTATCAATACATCCATCCATCCATCTTCTTGTGCTTATCCAGGACCGATTCGCGGGGCCAGCAGCCTAAGCAGAGAAGCCCAGACCTCCCTCTACCTAGTCACCTCCTCTAGCTTATCCAGGGGAACACCAAGGCATTTCCAGGCCAGCCAAGAGATATAATCTCTCCATGGTTTCCTGGGTCTTTGCTTTCTTGCTGAGGACCATGGCCTCAGATTTGGAGGTGTTGATTTTCATTCCCACCGCTTCACACTCGGCTGCAAACTGTTCCAGTGCGAGCTGGAGGCCATTACCCGATGAAGCCAACAGAACCACATCATCTGCAAAAAGCAGAGATGAGATTCTGAGACCACCCAAGTGAAAGCCTTCCATCACTTGGTTGCGCCTAGAAATTCTATCCATAAAAATTATGAACAGAAGAGCAGCCCTGGCAGAGCCCATCACCAAACAAGAACGAGCCTGACATTGCCGGCTATGCGGCCAAGCTCTTGCAACGGTTGTATAAGGATTGAATGGCCCGTAGCAATGGGCCAAGGATCTCATACTCCTGGAGCACAGGACACTCCAAGGGACACGGTCGAATGCCTTCTCCACGTCCACAAAACACATGTAGACTGGTTGGGAAAACTCCCATGCACACTCAAGTATCCTTGAGAGGATAAAGAGCTGGTCCTGTGTTCGACAACCAGGACGAAAACCACATGGTTCCTCCTGTATCCGAGGTTCGACTAACAGACAGACCCTTCTTTCCAGCACCCTGGCATAGACTTTCCCGGGGAGGCTGAGGAGTGTGATCCCCCATAACTGAAATAAACCCTCCGGTCCCCCTTCTTAAAAATGGGAACCATCTATCAATCCAGAGGTACCGCCCCTGATGTCCACGCAACACTGTAGAGGTGTGTCAACCAGGACAGCCCTACAATATCTAGAGCCTTCAGGAACTCAGGGCATACCTCATCCACCCTAGGGGCTCTGCCACCAAGAAGTTGTTTGGTGTGCGTTGAAGATCTCGCAGACTGGGGCCTCTGCTAAGCAATTCTCAGCACACCCTAAGTATACATTTAGGTGCACCAGGCCTGTCCAGCATCCTCCTCCGCCACCTGATCCAACTCACCATCAGATGGTGATCAGCTGACAGCTCAGCCCCTCTCTTTATCTGAGTGTCCAGAACATATGGCCACAGGTCTGGTGATACAATTACAAAATCAATCATCAACCTGTGGCCTAAAGCATCCTGGTGCTACATGCACTGGTTTGCACATAAGTCCAACAACAAAACACCGCTCGGGTTCAGACCCGGGAGGCTGTTCCTCCCAGTCACGCCCCTCCAGGTCCCCCTGTTGTTCCCCACGTGTGCACTGAAGTCTCCCAATAGGACAACAGAGTCCCCAATGGATTGGAGTAAGCTCAAACACTGACAACGTTGAAATATTGGTGTCAAAGTAAAACTGAGTAAAGACTGTCTGCATTGCAATAACATATATCACGGAATTACTGTCAATAGCAGTGATGACTATAAGCACTGTAAAATATCTGCTACCTCTGAAAAATGTTGCTTCTTTCTGTAACATTACTGAAATGTCTAAGATCTTTTACAAACTAAGTACAGACTGAGTATATTTGCTTATTATTGCATTATTTATTGCTATACTGTTAAATACAATTTATATCCAGAAAGAAAAATGTGTAGATTTTTTTTTTTTTCTTCAAATATGTGCCAGCTGTTATTTTGATCTTATGTGTTTTCTCTCACTGCATTCAGATCGGTATTGTTGGTCGCACAGGAGCTGGGAAATCAAGTCTTACCAACTGCCTGTTTAGAATTATTGAAGCTGCTGAAGGTCGCATCCTCATTGATGATGTAGATATCGCTACAATAGGCCTGCACGACCTGAGACACAGACTCACAATTATACCACAGGTATACACATAAATATAAACAATAACCTTGTCAAAGAGTTTGATATTTCTAAAAGTACACTGATATTTGTAATCCCGTGTGCACAGGATCCCGTTTTGTTCTCGGGGTCACTGAGGATGAACCTGGATCCATTTGACAAGTTCAGCGATGAGGAGATTTGGAGAGTGCTGGAGCTCTCTCATCTAAAGAGCTATGTATCAGGGCTGCAGGAAGGATTACAGCATAAAGTGGCAGAGGGAGGAGAAAACCTCAGGTGGGTAATAAAATTAACAATACGGCCTCTGGGTATAAGTTATATATAAGTATAAGTTTTGTACAGTTCGTTATTCTAAACCTTATGTAATGTTCTGCAAAACTTACATAAACCCTAATTGTATTTGAACACATGAGTGTCATTTGTGGTTTACTTTTTTCTTTTGCGCTACAAAAACCCTCTTAAGATATCAATACTTTAATACAATCTTTCCAGTGTTGGGCAGAGGCAGCTGCTGTGTCTGGCCCGAGCTCTCCTGAGAAAGTCACGTATCCTAATTCTGGATGAAGCCACAGCAGCTGTTGACCTGGAGACAGACAACCTGATTCAGAACACCATCCGCAAAGAGTTCTCAGACTGCACAGTGCTTACCATCGCCCACCGCCTGCACAGTATCATGGACAGCTCTAGGTGAGTTATACCTTTTCCCTTAACATTTTTGGAATTCATGACGATGTTTTTCTGACATGAAGCTTAAATTTGGTCTTGTTTTGCTGCTGGTTCAGTGAATTTTGGTCGGAGATTGACAAAACATGTAGTTTCAGAATCTATGAGATATCGGCTTTCAGCACCCAACAGCATGTACATGTACGTGCCGTTGGATCTTGCTTTGTGTTTACATCTTTTCGTGGTATCCATTTACCCTAGTTTAGCTGTATGGCGATTGCTGAAATAGTTTGGTAAGTTTTAAGCTGGTGTTTCTGGAAAATACATTTATATTAAAAAACAGATTTCAGGATTTACTGAATCGATATCGCATTATTCAAATTAAAATCGATTTGAATTGGGAAATCAATTTTTTAAACCCACCCCTAATCATACATGAGAGTAATATTTGACCAAATGATCTAGACCAAGGGGTACTGACTCTGTTTTCCATTAGTAGTTTTAACACTTGGACTTGAACCTAAACTTACTTTACTGTAAGTTACTTTATTTTGGCTAAGATGTTGAGCTGACTATCTGATACTGTGCATTTGTAGGTCTGTGTGTTCTTTTCATTACTTAGATTATTTTGCTTTCCATTTCTGTTCTGGTTTATACTTTGGCGTTACATCAAGTGAAGTTACATCACTAGTAACTTCACTTGGATTCAATGAATCTTTAAATGGGTATATGCTAGATAGTTCTGCCAGTTTAGCAGGACATTATAAAAGTGAACAACTAGCAGTACAACAGATTGGCCCTGACCTCAACCTTGTAATAAAAGGCAGCACTATTTGTGTAACCCTTTAAACTTTGATTCCTTAGAATGAGCGTGTCTGTTGTATCTCCCCTGAGTTAACTGTTCACAGAGACAGCACAAATATTTACACATCAGTTTTCACTTTTGAGCTGGGGCTGCCAAAGCCACACAGTATGGACATTTCTCAGTGGGCTACTATTAAATCCTGTGTGTCTTTCTAACAGGGTAATGGTGCTTGATGTTGGAAAAATAGTGGAATTTGATTCGCCGAGCAACCTGCTTGAAAATGAAGGTCATTTCTACGCCATGGCAAGGGATGCTGGGATAACACCAGAAAGCAGCACAAATTTATAATCTCTACTTATACTGTTTTTTTAGGGAAGATTTAGGGCCACAATTTTCTGTGTTTTATTTGTAGGTTTCATTGTGAAGACCTGATTTTACTTTTATGTAAAGAAACCGTTGGGATTCAGAGATTCTTTTATTGCTACCATATAATCTGCCTTATGAAGAATGTATTAATAACATGTTTTACAGTATCATTTATCGGTAATATTTCCTGCAGGGTTTATAAAAATTGCATTGAATATGTTTGTCATCACATTGACCTTTCTATTTTTACAGGTTGAGTTCATTTTATACACAATGCATGAATGTGCTTGGTTAGAGTTGATGTTCAGTTCATTAAGGGTCTTAAGCTTCACTGGCGTGACTGTCCAGGTGATACATGCTGAGGGAAACTAGAACATAGAAGGATAACTGCAATGCATGCTTACAGTACATATAATACATATAATCTAGGAATAGGCCTGAGCAGAGGCCCCAATGTTTCCAG
This sequence comes from Maylandia zebra, assembly GCF_041146795.1. Classification (NCBI taxonomy): domain Eukaryota; kingdom Metazoa; phylum Chordata; class Actinopteri; order Cichliformes; family Cichlidae; genus Maylandia; species Maylandia zebra. The sequence continues at coordinate 18,828,222 of NC_135179.1, read as the reverse complement.
CTTCTTGTTGCAAACCTGTTGCATTTTATTCTACTTGGTAACAGATGAGCAGAGTCAATAATTAGCCTCAGAGACCCTGAGGGCTTAAGATTATTACCTTGTATGGAAGGTGTTATAGAAAAGAGAAGTTCTATGTCTGCTTATAGCTATTAAAAGATGTACGATTAACTGTGACTAAGGTCTGGAACCTATTCTAATCTGTCATTGACGCCATGGGGGGGCGTGTACCCCACTGCTTTATAAGTATCCACAACATGTATTTTGGTCAGAAGACATATGTTGATGTTTTCTCCGGGCTGTTAATAAACTCATCGTTTGATAGCACTTTTCCGGAGCCTCCGTCGTTTGTTGTCTGGTCTAAAGTTGATCGATCTCGCAGCAAAACTGACATGTGTCGTATCTATAGGGAACAACATAGGAAAACCATATTGTAAATGTAACGCATTTTGTGTAAAAAATAAAATTTCTTTCTGAAATCATGCTTAACTGGTTTTAATTTAAAAAACCTCTTTTTTGATACAATGTTATTAGTCTGTTCATCAGGCCTCTGCATCCATTTACATCCATCTATTAAAACTGGCTTTGGAATGGATAAAACAGGCTAATATTAGGCTTCGGGAATGGTCTTCCCAACCCTAACCTCAACCTTACTGAAAATTTGTGGATTACACTTAAAACCGGGTCTATGCTAGGAAACTCACCCATTTAAACTCTACCAATTCTGTCCAGAAGATGGTCAAATATCCAGCCATAATTACTCCAGAATCTTGTTGACAGCAACCAAAAATGTCACTCTGAGGTGTAACTTACAAAGGGACGTTTGTATGGGCAGAAATCTGTGCCATCATAAACTGAATTTGAATAAGTTAAATTTGAATTTGAATTGCTCAGATTGAATCTGAATTGTAACTTGAATAAATGCTTTTGAAAACTGAATTTGAATTAGTCTAATTTGAAATTGAATTTATGGTTTGAAAATGATCATCACTAAAATTGTATATATGCACTGTTTTGCATGTTTCCCTACTGTAGGGGTCTCTAAGCATACAGAGGGGGTACTCTGAGAGGGTACAAGATGACAACTTTGGAATTCTACTAGAAACAGTCGATCATTTGTTTTGTCAAAGCTGAATTCAGGGCAAACTACGCTAAATTAGCGTTTTTAGCTAGCAGCTACAATAAGCATAAAAGTTACCTTACGGCTATCATTTGTTAACATGACGCTTGTTCTTATACATGTAGTACATTTATTACCAACCTGAGAGTTTATCCGCTGGTCATTCGACATGATGAATGACTTCTGAAGTCTTAATTCAGCTCAAGATGCTGTAGATTCCCATCAGTAACACTTTCGGTCCGCTAGTAAAACGTAGTTCCATTAATCTGCGCTTGAACCGGAACCGGATGCAAGTTCCAAAAAACTGAATTTTGGAACTGAAATTGAATTGTAGAACTGAAACTGAATGGTGAGAAGTGAGACTGAAATTATTCAAGAGCTGAATTTTTTAAGGATAAAAATGCAGTTTCAAAGCAAATCAATTCATTTTCAAAATATAAAATTCAATTTCAATTTAGTGATGATCATTTTCAAACCATAAATTCAATTTCAAATTAGACTAATTCAAATTCAGTTTTCAAAAGCATTTATTCAAGTTACAATTCAGATTCAATCTGAGCAATTCAAATTCAAATTTAACTTATTCAAATTCAGTTTATGATGGCACAGATTTCTGCCCATACATTTGACCAAATATTAGTGGACATTTATATGTTTGACCCTGTCTTGATTAGAGAAAATCCAAAATAAATTCATCCTGTGCACCCAATTCTTGTTTTTTTTTAAAGTGACTCAGGATGTATGCTGTACAATCATTTCATCCTTGAAAACGATGACTTTGTCACGGCCAGTGTTGGTCAAGTTACTTGAAAAAAGTAATCAGTAACTAATTACTGATTACTTCCCCAAAAAAGTAATCCCATTACTTTACTAATTACTTATTTTCAAAAGTAATTACCTAGTTACTTTTTAAAAACACGATTTACAACCTGAAGAGGTGATAACGCGATAGATCTGTCAGCCCAATTCTACTTTTTCTACACATCATACAAAATTTAATCAAATGGAAAAGTCTTTTTTTTTTTTTAACTTGTTTTATCAGTTTTAATCTTTTAACTTTATGCATCAAGCAAAAATTTAATTATATACAACATTCTATGACTTGCATAAATTAGTTTAACATTTAAACCTATTTTCTGCACATTCCAGCACATAAAATAAAATATTTTTTGTGTTTACACTCACTCTTTCAAATAGATGCAAGTAAAACACAGCAGAAAATAAAGTCAAAGGCTCAGCGGTCCTGTTGCTCTATTTTCACCTGTAAAGCAGGACTGTGGTAGGCGGAGGTTTACCCTGGTGCAGGTGTGCCGCGGTCAGTTGAAGAATCCGCGACTTTCTCTGTGAATTTCCCATTACATCGTTGCGCACTCTGTGCTTGCTTGGAAGTTTAGGGGGTTTTTTTCGCTGTAAAAAAAAGTTTTCTTCCCACGCACAATGGACGCTAATGTTTTTGTCACTTTTTAATGGAATCAAACTCAAAGGTCAGTACTTCCACGCTGCACGCTCATACTCTCTCCCACAATCGATATGTGATCCATTGTTGATCTGCACACAGCTGTTGTCACTAACGGCGCACTCGCTTACGTCACTGTCGTGAGACATTCTTGCAAAAAACAAACAAACAAACAAACACGGTTTTAGTAACGCAGTATTCCTACGGGAAAGTAACGGTAATCTAATTACCGTTTTTGCAATAGTAATCCCTTACTTTACTCGTTACTTGAAAAATTAATCAGATTACAGTAACGTGTTACTGGTAACGTGTTACCGGTAACGCATTACTGCCCATCTCTGGTCACGGCCGAGGCCGCCTCAAAGGTGAAAGGACTCAAATGCAGGATGCTGAACAGCACGTAAGTAGTTTTAGAGACTGTTTATTTACTCAGTAAGTGTTCATAAACTGGAAAGTGAGGTTAACAAGTGCGGAGTGCCACAACTGAATCAAAGGGGTCTTAAGCAGCCTGGGCTAAGTAAGCAATCTGGGTCAGAGTCACTGTAAATAGAGTACAGACGTTCAGGTATGGTTCAGGAGAAATATGGATAAGCCGTTTGTTCTGAATCTTCCTTCATACTTCATACTTGCCGCGGGTGGTCGGTGGTGACGTGGAGGGGTGAGTGGTCCGGGTGTGTGGTCCGAAATTCCTGGCGTGGAGGCAGGGAGGCAGGCAGGTGGTTCAGGTGAACAGCCTGTGGGACTGTCAGGTGGTCCAGTGTCCGGGTTGGAGCTCTTCGGCAGAGATTAATGTTTGGCAGCTTGGTGTGGCTATGAGAGAAACACACGATGAGACAAGGTAATTCACCAAGCGAGTGCGACCTCACGGTGGTGGCCTGCACTAACTAGGGTTAGCTGAGAATCTGGCAAAGAGAGGTTGAGTACGCTGGCCTTATGAGTCCCCGGCTAAATTACCCACAGGTGTGAGCAATCAGCAGAACACTGAGGCTCCTCCCAGGGGTGGAGATGCCGGCTCGGAGGGAGACACACTGGCACACACCTGGACCATGACAGACTTCAAAGAAATCATTAAAAGCCAAAAAAATAGAATGACATTCATATCAATGATGAGTTTATGTAAATGTTTGACCACAACTGTATGTGTACTTATGACAAAGTGGAACTAGAGTACTTTTCTTATTTTAAAGTCAGACAACAATCATTTATCAAAACCTTACTGGTTTAAAATATTTATGTAGAAAATAACAGGAAAAGGGATCTAATGACCCCACTCCCTCCAAATCCCTAAATGCTCCCGTCCCCTTCCCCTTTTCAGTAGGTTTTCCCCCTAACACAGTTAAAAGAGCATGGTAAGACTTATGTAAGTCCTTCACTTTTTTTTCCTCTCTCAGGAGCTTATTTGCGCAAATTACAAAGCTTGATTCTGTAAATGATTTTGCTTTAATGTTTAATGAATGTTCTCATTGACTCACTAGAAAGCCTGTAGTGTACTTTTTGTAGAAACCAGGTACAGATTCGAATCTTGTATTCTCTACGCTAATCCAGCACCTCTCTGTTGGATTAATGTCATTTCTCTGTAGAGGGAATAAGCAACTTTTTTTTTCTGCTTAAAAAACCTCATGGATCAAAGTCCCTTACAGCCACATCCTACAATTGTCAGTAAGCTGTGGGTGGACAGAGGAGAAAGCAGCAGTATTTGAGTAAAACCCGGCAGTAGTGGGGCAGAGGGTGAGAGGCGTCGGCTTGTCTGATCAGCTGAGGTTGACTGAAGCTATCACTGTAAAGCATGTGTGCGGCAGCTCTGGAGGAGTACTGTGGGTCCATTTTTTGGGTGAGTTAAACAAGCAGAAAGACTGAAGAATTAATTCAAACAAACATATAAGACTAGTAACATACAAAGTAAATTGTCTGGAAGGTATGTTGAAAATGACAGCAAACAGACATATAACACCTTATAATACCATGTCAGGGACATGTTGATGTCATAGTTTTTGGCGGGTTTTTTTTATATTATTATTACTTATCTTTTTACTTTGGCTTTTGATTCTAACTAGTTGGCTGTTCTAGCTTATTGTGTTGTTACCTATTGTTTGTTGTCCTGTTTTATTGTTTGTTTTAATTGTCTCATGCTTTTACTGACTGTGAAGCACTATGGTCAACACTGTTGTTTTAAAATGTGCTATCTAAATAAATTTTGATTTTATTTGATTTGACCTTATAATACCATGTCAGGGACATGTTGATGTCATAGTTTTTTGCTTTTTTTTTTATGCTTTGGAGAAATAAAAGCTGTAAGATAAGTGAAGCTGATTAAAAGGCAGTAAAAATGAAAGATATACGTGTAAAAAGCTGTTCATGTTATTGTGTCAGTCTGTTCAACACAGAATGGACAAACAAGAAGGTCATGGTTTCTATTTGTCACAGCAACTGTGAGACATCTTCCAAAAAGGCAGAAAAGAAAATGATTAACTTTCTGGTTTCAGAAAGTTTCTGGTTTCAAAAAGTTAATCAGTTGAACTTTTAAAACAACTTTATGGTTCCCTTAGAAGGGCAGCGGGACTTTGTTATGTATATGTGTTTGTTTGTATGTGTTCTTCAGAATGTTTCATATCTGAAGCGACCAGACCCAGACCTTCCACTATGTGTGGAACAGACAGTTCTTGTATGGATCCCCCTTTGTTTCCTGTGGCTCTGTGCCCCATGGCACCTGCTGGCTCTCTGTCAGAGTGCAAATGTAAACACAAAACAACTGTCCAAGCTCTACATCTCCAAACAGGTAAGAAATACTATCTAATAAAGACATCTTCATAAAAAATTGTTGTTTCAGTTCATAGCTTAGGTAGCTGTCTTCTAGTTTCAAATGTTTAACTGTATACTGCAAATAAATATTTTTTACTGTAAGGTTTTACAGGATTTACAGGAAAAACTGAATGAGATTTTTTTAATATATAAAATATGAATCAAATTACAGTAAAATGACAGTAAAAGATGACAAAATGACATTAAAACTAGTTTATGTACCTTTACTTGGATTTGTTGACAATTAACACATATGTTGTGTTTTGATGGAAGCATTTGTTGCGCATTCTTTTTATCTTGAGTAAAAGAAGGATGTAGTCTGAGTTTCTAATCATTTATTGCCTCAAGCAGTTCAACCCATAAGCATGTACATGGATCTCTTTGATTCAGAAAACCACAGTCTGCAAGCAGTTAGCTGTAACCAATGTCCTGAAAGAGAGTGACCTTTACTTAACATTACAGAGAATTATGTATGATGCTTTTAATTGGTCAAAACTGTTGGGGAGATGCCGTGGTTTAGACTTGGCAATCCCTCGTTGGCCCAAAGGCTGGTCGCAGCCTTCTGGCACTCCGCTTTCCTCCGGTCAGGCGAGGACACATCTGGGGTGGTAACCTGCCTCTCCCATTTCTGTATAACAGCCTGGTTTCATGTGATGGTGGTCATGGTGGTATGTGAAATGCATACTTATTCCAGGCTTTGGTATTGTTCACTGTACTGCAGCCAAAATCATAAAAATGCATATAAAGTAAGATTCATGAAATATTTGACCTCACACATTCATCCCAAGAAAATGGTGACAACATCTATAAATGTTCCTTTTATGAGTAAATAATTTCCATTTAGTATTTGTAAACCTTCACAGGGTATATTTTTAAAAAATGGTGCATTTTTTATTGGTTATGTACTTTTTTAGAATCATTGACCAAAACTGGTAAATATACCATAAACTTATAAAAACAAAAATACATGTTTTATATTTTTCTCAAGATATATTAATGAGTTTGGACAATACATGTTAAATGCCTATGAAATCACAGGATTGTATAATTAAAAATACTATATGATTTAATAGCATTTTAAATTAAAAAATTTTTTTTAATAAATTTTGTAACACTAAAGTGATCATAATGTATTTGGAATTGCTTAGTTTTTTTTTAATACAAAAATGTCTGTAAGAAGTGAAGGGTTTAACTCCGGAAGATTTCACATTTTAGTTTTAAAAAGAAACTAGGCGTGAAGGACGGGCACTTTCCATCTAAGCTTAATAGCAGTTCGCTTTCAAGTCAGCAACGATACAGAAAGGAAACAGACTTTATATGGAGAGGTCACTGTGGATTATGGGATGCTTACAAACTGACAGTTTGGGATTTTTACCATTTGGAAGAGAAGGTGAAGATTTTTTTTCAAAAAGCTAGGGAACAATTCATCAGAGGAAAATGGATCATTTATACAAATATAACCTAAAAGACCTAACAGTGCTTACTTTTGTATAAGCACAGGCCAGAACAGTCTGACATTGTTTGTTGTAAAAACAGCAATAGCTTCTTTGAAAGGAGGAAAAAGGAGCAGTCACAGTCAGCAGCAGGGCACAACCGTACACACTGCACCTGCAAGTCAAGTGTAGCAAACACAGTGTTATTAGCACACTGTCTTTACTCTAGCTTGGCACTAAATCTCTATGACTAGTACTATTCTATATAGTTAACAGAGGTGTTAGTTAACTATTAAACAAACTCTTTCCTAGCATGATACTGAGAGCAGGCTTGCTAGCAAAGCTAAAGGCTGAAGTGATGTTAGGGTTTTTATCTTTTTGGCTACCTGCAATAGATACTGTTCAGTACAGATTTTATTATTATCATTATTATTATTATTGTTATTTGCATTTAGGCAGCTTTATTTATTCAAGTGACCCTCCAGTCAAACAGACTTGCTTTTCTTTCTTTCAGCATTCATTATATGACTTATTGGTGTCAAGGGGTATGGTAAAAAGGTGAGTTTGAATAAGCATTTTAAGGTAGTTCAGAAATTGTCATAGCTGTGGTGTTTCAGTGAAAACCCTAAAAGGTTATCTGTACATCATCAGGACCTACTCTAAGGAGCTTGGAAAGAAAAGCGTCTGGACTTCTTTAAGTTGCTTGAAGACGTTTCACCTCTCATCCGAGAAGCTTCTTCAGTTCTAAGGTCAAACGGTGGAGAGTCCCAGATTTAAACCCAGTGGGAGTTTTCCCCCAAAGAGGGACAAAGGACCCCCTGATGATTCTCTACCTAATCACATGAGCCAAGATGTGAAAACGGGTGTGGGTCACAATGAGCCAGGGTTTCGGGTGAGCTCATTGTGAAACGTGGCCCCACCTTATCATGTGATTTCCTGAGATCAGATGGCCCAGGGTGTGAGTGGGCGTTAAGTCGTCTGGGAAGGGATCTCAAAACTGGATTATAGAAGGCAGACAGTTGGTGTCGTGAACCACCGCCTCTGTTCAAAGATGGTCACTCACAGTGGACATAAATGGCTTCTTTCACTCCTCTTTCAAACATCTGTCCTCTCTGTCCAAAATGTGAACATTGGGATCCTTGAAAGAGTGACCTTTATCCTTTAGATGCAGATGGACTGCTGAGTCTTGTCCCGTGGAGGTGGCTCTTCTATGTTGTGCCATGCGCTTGTGAAGTGGCTGTTTGGTCTCTCCAATGTAGAGGTCTGGGCATTCCTCGCTGTCTGTCTTTCTTATCCTCCCTAACACCAGCTAGGGAAACCCTGGCTGATTGTGACCCACTCCCGTTTTCACACCTTGGCTCATGTGATTAGGTAGAGGATCATCAGGGGTCCTTTGTCCCTCTTTGGGGGGATACTCCCACTGGGTTTAAATCTGGGATTCTCCACCATTTGACCTTAGAACTGAAGAAGCTTCTCGGATGAGAGGTGAAACCTCTTCAAGCAACTTATAGAAGTTCAGACGCTTTTCTTTCTAACTCCTTAGACCAGCGGTCTCCAACCTTTTTTGCACCACGGACCGGTTTACGCCCGACAATATTTTCATGGACCGGCCTTTAAGGTGTCGCGGATAAATACAACAAAATAAAACTAGTACTGGTACCGAAAAAAAGAAAATTTATTCATAACACACGAAAACCGAGTAAACGATAAAAACGATAACAAGATAACGCTGAAAACTGATAAAAACCCTGAAAACTATACATTTCACACCTGAGCCTCAACTCTCGCGGCCCGGTACCAAATGACTCATGGACCGGTACCGGTCCGAGGCCCGGGGGTTGGGGACCGCTGCCTTAGACTACGATGACCTCGATGACTGAGAACCTTCACAGACACCATCAGGACCTACACAAAAATGAAGCACATTGCTAATCTGTACGCTGTGTAGCAGTTTGCAAGTATGAAGAATTACAGTGCTTTAAAGGTTTTGTTTACCGTTACCACTAACATTTTCTGTGACTTTGCAGGGACCTTTGTAGAACTACGTAAAAGTACAAAGTTACCGTAGTCCTGATTGTAGAACTTTGAAGTTTTTCTCTCAGTGTTTGCTCAATGTGCTCATTCAGTGTTCTTCATTCTGTAAAGTTCTTGTCTCCCTCTTTCAAACTATTGTTTCTCATTCCCTGTTTTGTTTTGTTTTTATTTTGCTAGTCATTTTTCTCCTGTCTCTTGCATTTAGTTTTTCTTTCTTTTTAAGTTTTGCTTTGTTCCCCAGCTATGTCCATTTCCCTTAATTCTTATGTGTGGATTTTATAACCTATTTCCTTTGTTCTTTGTCAGGTCATATGTTAACCTGCCTTCAAGTGCTCCAAGTTCTCTGAAAAAGCTTGATTTTTGCTGTTCATTTCCCCCTATGGACTGTAATCATCCTAATTAAAGATTAGTTTTCACTTTAATCTGAGGGTTTCTCAGTATTGCATTAACATTACCCTCTTTCCACACTTCATGCTAGTTCACAAATGCATTTTCAAATGCAGAAAAATAGCTACACAATGAAAAACACAATAATGGATTGGATTTATATAGCGCTTTTCAAGGCACCCAAAGTGCTTTACAATGCCACTATTCATTCACTCTCACATTCACACACTGGTGGAGGCAAGCTACGGTTGTAGCCACAGCTGCCCTGGGGCAGACTGACAGAGGTGAGGCTGCCATATCGCGCCATCGGCCCCTCTGGCCAACACCAGTAGGCTGTAGGGTAGAGTGTCTTACCCAAGGACACAACGACCAGGACAGAGAGCATCAAACCGGCGACCTTCCGGTTACAGATACGCTTCCCAATCAATACATATATTACTCATTTTACAGACTGTGCAAACCTCTTTACAACTGCACCTATTGTTAGGCTTTTTCATTATTTTCCTATATTATTCTGATGCCTTGACTGCATGCTGAGGTGGCAACCCCAAACAAAAGTACAGTAGTATAGGCCTATTTAACACCATATACAGTTTACATGAGACAATTTTATTTCTTATGTGAATGTTATTTATTTTAACTGTCATAATCAGGATGTGACAAGTGATAATAATAACAACTGTACTGCATTAAAACATTCACAGCAGGTGGCTATCCAGTCTTTAAGTGATGAACCCTGCCTTCGGGTCAAAACTACTCTGCATTTATTAAGGCTGTTGTGTTTTTAGCATGTTTAATGCTTTGTATCTTTTCCTACTTAATCTGAACAAGCCCCTAAAAAAGGCTGTGATAACTGTTGACCTCTCTCAATTTTTATTACCACTATTCATTTTAAAACTCAGTTTTGAAAACCTTACAATGTAACAACAGCCCAGCCCATGCAGCAGTATATTAATGACCAACCTCGTACTGTGAATGGATTATCTCAGTAATGACTGACTTTTGGTCCATTTACATCATCCCGACATGTAATTGCATTTGTCCCTAAACATTGGGAAACCTCACGTTAACTTTTGTCGAGTTGAAAAAAGTTAGCGTTCATCCTCCAGCTTCACTGTGTTTATATTATGCTAACCATAGTTGTGTAGCTAGCCACCATGTAGCACATCATTATATACCAGCTAGTCCAACTACAGTAACCATATAAATGTCACTGCTGTTTAGTTTCCTGTCGTCATTTATGTCGAAAGTGATAGCAGAGCTTTACGTTTTAATTTTTCAGAAATCCCTGAATCAGAACATGGTATATTATTCAGTCTTCAAAAAATTTTAGAGACTTCCTGCACACCACTAGAGGGAGCCCATGTACCACCAGCGTACCGCGTACCACAGTTTGAGAACCTATGACCTACTGAATTTTATTCAGATGTGTTGCAGCAGGGACACATGGAAAAATTTGGGAAAACTGGCCCTTGAGGACTGGAGTAATATAAAAAGAACAATGTTTTTCCAAAGGTCAGTGTAAAAAAAGAGTGTATACATTGAAGCTAAAACACATGTAGTGTAAATTCACTGTTAAGGTCAAAAACACCAAGAGGCCATTCTCTGTGAGTTTATTATAAATGCATATACTGTGTATGAAATGTTCTAACATGGAAAGGACAAGTCATTTACAGCAAAAGGGCAAAGAGATGTCTCATTCTGCGTATTTTAAGCATCTGTTATCACTTCTCTAAAACCTTGAAGGAATGAAGGGAAAGAACTTAGTTTTAAGTATTTGTTATCTCATGAAAAAAAAAACATAGTATTGGTCAAAAGTTTATGCAAAAGATTATTAAAATTTTTTTTGCATAAAATAACATGATTTATTCTCCTGTCTGGTCTGTGTTTTCTTCCTTTAGCTTGTGGCGTCTCTGTTGTTCCTGACGGCCATAGCACACCTGGGAGTCACACTAGGAGAAGATTTTGGTCCAAACAGTGACCAATCTTCAGAAAATGCTGCTGCATACTACGCAAATCCAGTTTTATTTGCAATCACATGGGTAAATTGAGCAACCTTTATATTTATTTATTTAAATTTGAAAGGATTTGTTTTTATGTTCTGATGTGTCTTCTTTGTTAGATCCTTGTCCTGCTTTGCCATGAAGGATTAAGACGGGAAGGAGCAATAGACTCTGCCTCTATTTTCTTCTTCTGGTTACTCCTTGTATTGTGTGACATCTTTCCTTTCCAGACCCTCCTACGAGAGGCTCTCAGACTGGTATGAGTGAAGACATTTGATCAAGTTGGATTTAAAGTAGAAGACAAATAGTAGATTTACTCAGACATGGTGCAATAACTTGATATGATTGACTTTTAGCTCGCCATGTGTTGCATAACACACCATTTTCATTTTTCTTCGGGACCCTTTAAAGTTTTTCTTTCTCTCATTTTTGGCAATTAGGGCGAGGTCCGTGATGTCCCACGTTTCAGCCTTTTCTACATTTCTTTTGGGCTTGAACTGATTGCACTAGTTCTTTCTATTATGGCTGATATTCCCCCAGAAGCTAAAGACTTTATAAAAAAGGTACCCTTTATTTGTTAGTGGTTTTGCTTGTTTGTTTTCCGAGGGCAAAGTTCATAAGGAGTCAAATGTTAATCTTGTTTTTATCCACAGAATCCTGAAGCAGGTGCACCATTTTTGAGCAGAATCACATTCAACTGGTTAAACAGGTAACATTAAAGTCAGTATAGTAGGAATCTTAACAAGCACCTACATATGTGCTCCATGTCTTTTCATTGTTTTTACAGTATGGTCTTAAAAGGCTACAAACAACCTCTGGTTCAGGAGGACATGTGGGATCTGAATGAGAGTGATAGCACTGCTTTCATCAATGAGCGTTTCCAGCATTTCATGAAGCCTGAGTTGGATGCAGCTAGGGTCCGATTCCAGAACAAGATGAAAAAGAAATCAGCTAAAACCAGAGACAGTGCCCAGGAAAACCCACAGCAAAATGGGCTTTCCAGTGGTCTGGGGAAAGGAGTCAGTCAGGATGTACTAATGATGGTGAGAGCATTCAAACACTTCCACACACATGTACACTATATTGAGCTACAGTCTAAACGGATTTTAATAACATCACTAATCAACATCACTATGTTTTTTTCTGAATAAATCTCATCAACTGTGTTTAAACGATCTGTTCTTTTAGGAGGAAAGGGGGAAGAAGGAAGATGAAAAGAAGAAAAAGGACAATAAGGAGGAAGAGAACTATCCCAATTCATGGCTGATTACCACCATTTACAAGACCTTTAAAAGGATTCTGATTGAATCTGTCTGCTTCAAACTTCTGCAGGATGTGTTAACCTTTGTCAGTCCTCAGCTTCTTAAGTGAGTAAGATATTACAGAAGGTTACAGAAATAAAACAACAGATTTAAGAGAAGAACAATGTTGTGCTTGTACAATGTCGCTGGACTTAAACCAGCAACTCAGCTGTGTTGTACCCTGTATTGGACTACAGTGGTCTCTTAATAGTTCACTGTTCTGACTTTCTGATGCATACTTTTCAAAAAGAAAAGGAAAATATTGAAACCAGTTCTTTTTATTTTTCTACTGGACAGAGAAGATGCAGACTCAGAGTGGTCAAAGTATTTATAATCATTTTATTCAATATATTATCTTTCGGAAGAGAGATCCGCACGATGTAAGCATCTGCAGATCAAGGTTCAAGGTTCAAGGTTCTTTATTTGTCACATATTTAAAATTAAAGGAATTTGAAATGTACATTGTGCCTGGGTTTAGAGTGTCTGGAAGAGTCCTGTCTCAGTCAATTATAGATGATGTGAGAGGGCGGATGTGTGTGTGTTTAGGGCCCGGATGGCTTGGGGATAGAAGCTCCTCTTGAGTCTCTCTGTCCTTGCCCGGATGATGCGGAACCTTCTACCAGATTGCATAAGTTGGAACAGTTTGTTGCCAGGATGGGACGGGTCCTTCAGTATCTGCGCTGCTCTAGTCCGGCATCTCCTGGTATAGGTGTCCTGAAGCGGGGGGAGAGCAATCCTGCAGCAGCGTTCTGCTGTACGGATCACTCTCTGGAGAGCTTTTTGGTCCTTCACACAGCTGTTCCCAAACCACTGTGAGGATGCTCTCCACAGCGCCTGTATAGAAAATCCTGAGGATCTTTGGAGAGACCTCTCCGTGAATCGCTACCTTATCGTGGTGGAGGGGTTTGTGTGTCCCAGGGATCCCAGGGGCTATGTTGTCTGGGGGCTTTTGCCCCCTGGTAGGGTCTCCCATGGCAAGTTGGTCCTGGGTGAGGGACCAGACCAGTCCTGGGTGAGGGACCAGACAAAGAGCGATTCAGAAGACCCTTACCGGGGCCCCGCCCTGGAGCCAGGCCGGGGAGAGTGCCCGAGGGCAAGCGTCTGGCGGCCGGGCCTTAGTCCATGGGGCCCGGCCGGGCACACCCCGAAGAGGAGACATGGGCCCATCCTCCCGCAGGAGGCGCCATAGGGGTCGGGTGCATTGTGTGCCGGGTGGTGGCCAGGAGCGGAGGCCCTGGCGGACTGATCCCCGGCTGCCAAGACTGGCAATAGGGACATGGAATGTCACCTCTCTGGTGGGGAAGGAGCCTGAGTTAGTGCGTGAGGTTGAGAGGTACCGGCTAGATATAATCGGGCTCACCTCTACGCATGGCTTGAGCTCTGGAACCAGTCTCCTGAAGAGGGGCTGGACTCTGTCTCAGTCTGGAGTTGCCCCTGGTGAGAGGCGGCGGGCTGGGTATTCTAATATCCCCTCGGCTTGCTGCCGGTACTTTGGAGTTCTTCCCGGTGGGTGAGAGGGTTTGGGGAATGGGTCCTGACTGTCATCTGCGCTTATGCGCTGAGTGGCAGTTCAGAGTACCCAGCCTTCTTAGAGTCCCTGGGGGGTGGGGGGTGGGGGGGGGTGGAAGGTGCTGCACCTGGAGACCCTGTTGTCCTGCTGGGAGACTTCGACTTCAATGCAAGAACAGCGAGACCTGGAGGGGTGTGATTGGGAGGAACGGCCTCCCGAATCTGAACCCGAGCCGTGTTTTGTTATTGGACTTCTGTGCAAATCACAGTTTGGCCATAACAAACACCTTGTTCGAACATAAGAGTGTCTATAAGTGCACGTGGCACCAGGACGCTCTAGGTCATAGGTCGATGATCGATTTTGTAATCGTATCACCAGACCTGCGACCATATGTTCTGGACACTCGAGTAAAGAGAGGGGCTGAGCTGTCAACTGATCACCACCTGGTGGTGAGTTGGATCAGGTGGCGGAGGAGGACGCTGGACAGACCCGGTGCACCTAAACGCGTAGTGAGGGTGTGCTGGGAACGTCTAGCTGAGGCCCCAGTCTGCGAGATCTTCAACGCACACCTCTGGCAGAGCTTCAACAGCATTCCGAGGGAGACTGGGGACATTGAGTCCGAATGGACCATGTTCAGCGTCTCCATTGCCAAAGCTGCTGCATTGAGCTACGGCCACAAGGTGGTTGGTGCCTGCCGTGGTGGTAATCCCCGAACCAAATGCTGGACACCAGAGGTGAAGGGAGCCACCAGGCTGAAGAAGGAGTCCTATTGGGCTTGGTTAGCCTGTGGGACTCCGGAGGCAGCCAATAGGTATCGACAGGCCAAGTGGAATGCAGCTTGGGCAGTGGCTGAAGCAAAAACTTGGGTGTAGGAGGAGTTCGGAGAGGCCATGGAAAAAGACTTTCGGACTGCCTCGAAGAGATTCTGGCAAACCGTCAGGCGTCTCGGGAGGGGAAAGCGGTGCTCTACCTGCACTGTGTATAGTGCTGGCGGAGCGCTGCTGACGTCTACTGAGAAAATTGTCAGGCGGTGGAAGGAATACTTCGAGGACCTCCTTAATCCCACTGACACGTCTTCCGAGGAGGAAGCAGAGTCTGGGGATGAGGGGAATGACCTGCCAGTTTCCGGGGGCGAGGTCACTGAGGCAGTTAAACAACTCCTTGGTGGCAGAGCCCCTGGTGTTGATGAGGTCCGCCCCGAGTACCTGAAGGCTCTGGATGTTGTAGGGCTTCTTCAGTTGTCGTAGGTGATACATGCACTGCCTAGCCTTTTTGGTCTGGACCTGAATGCGTGCAGACCTGATCTGAAGCATTAGAAGCCTATAACCTATATTATAGTCAGCTCCCTCCTCCTGTTATTTTGGTACTTACACGTCACACACAGTTTTGATCAAAACAACTTCTGCGCTACACTCTGCCTCTGCAGCTCTGCACAAGACTCCCTGTTCTGCACAGTTTCCTGTTCTGCACCGTGTTCCAGTCTTGCTCAGCAATTTATGACCTTTAAAACACTTAATGAGTGAAACGTGGCCTCTTAATATTCTGGTCTGCATAAAACAAAAATAATCAGAAAATAAGTACTAAAAATATATATATATTCCTTAACAAAAGGAAAGGAATTTATACAATTATCTGTCACAGATGTGTTTTTTTTTATTCACTTGCAGTTACCTTTTACAATCCTTTGGGTTAACTATTCCCTATTGTCAGTCTGCGGGACCAGCACCCCTATACAGGAAGTCTGGGTCAGCTCTCTGTTTAAGAAGTTCTAATCGCTGGATGAGTATTACCCAGCAGGCAATGCAGAGTTCAGATGGGGCTGATGTGGCTCAGGGAGCTCGCCCAGCTTTAATGGTCTCAAAATCGTCTGTATGTTTTTCCTGCTTATCTGATAAAATCCGGGGACCCGAGTAGCCTTGCAGTCCTGGCCTCCGTCAGGCACATAGTTACAGCGGCTCCCCTCTTTATTGGTGTGCTTGGTATTTAAGTGGGTTAGCTTTAGAGGGCTTGACAGTAGGCCTCAAGGGTATGTTATGTGTAAAGGGCTGAAGTAACCTGTAAGAGCTATTTACATTAAAATGGGTCAATACTCAGATTTTTACCTGTACTGTTTCACAACGGGTTAAAAGGTGAATATCAACAATTTAGACTTTAATTGTACGAAAATTATAATGAGTTAATGCTGAGTTTTTTCTTAACACTGGAGAGGAGACAGGCACGCCCAGGTCTGAAGATGTGCTTATCTCAGTGTTCTGTAGTCCTGACCACCGTCAGGCACAAAGTTCACTTAGAGATCCAATCTTCTGAACTGTTCATCTCACAGCAGATGAAGGGAAGAGCAAAGAATGCATTTGGGCGCTCTCTTTTATACTCTCCCAAGTGCCTTTTTGCCCCCCCTTCTCTCTCCTCCTATCTAGTCATTCAAGCACATTGTTCACTTAGGATCATCTGATGTCCAACCACACAATATGTATTTGATTAATCAAAGTTTACTTCAACAACACTTCTTTACATTTTCTTCGTAATTCTTAACATATAAGATCTCATGACATTTGAACATTTAAGAGACATCCTTCACATTGCTGACACCAATAGGTAAAGAACTAAGTTGGATCATGTCTACAGACACAAAATCTAGACTGTTTCACTACTCAAACTACATTTCTCATTTAACATATTGATCAAGCTTATATTTTGATTTATCTTTAAACAAAAAAAAAAAAAACAATAAAAAATGAAGATAAAAATAAAGATTAAAACTATAAATCACTTAAAAAAAAAGGGATGTTAAGCCTTTTCACCCTCTCTCTGATGTGATGAGAAGAAGGCAGGGGGTCTTTAATCTCTCTCTGTCCCTCATGTCTTGACACTAGTCATTCATAACCGATAACAGGAGTGGCAGGATGAAATGAGGACATTGTTAGATAAGTGCTAAAGATGAAGCTGGAGATTAGCATGTTTTCTTCTTTTTTTCTGTTTTTCCTAGATTGATGATCTCGTTCACTCAGGACAAATCCAGATATGCCTGGGAGGGCTATCTGTATGCAGTGTTGCTGATGGTGGTGGTTCTGCTACAGTCTCTAACCCTACAGCAGTATTTCCAGCGCTGCCATGTGCTGGGGATGAAGGTTCGCACTGCACTTATGGCTGCTGTGTATAAAAAGGTAAAAACAGGAGTGACAGAACACCATTTATTGACATTGGTGTGAAAAAAAAATCAAATGCTGTATAATATAAATTACTGTTACACATTAGAAGAAAAAAATTACTAGTCATAATTTTCTGCTTAAGTCAGTTGTCAGATGTTTCAGTTATAAATAACTTTTATCAGCGCATACTTGTCACAGAAAAACTATTTACATTATTTCTTAGATAAGGTCAGCTTTGCTTTTTTCAATATATAGGGTTAGAGTAGGATTATGGTTTTAAAAAAAGTGACACAAAGACCCATCTCCTGCTTTGTTGATGTACTAAAACATACAGAGTAAGACAAAATATCACTTATATGCTTCTCTTACTTAATTTTCACCCCACTTTCTAATTAATAAGCCCTTTTTATCCCTTTTCTAAGGCATTAGTGGTGTCCAATGACACTCGTAAGGAGTCAACAGTAGGGGAAATGGTGAACCTGATGTCAGCAGATGCCCAGCGCTTCAATGATGTGACCAACTTTATCCACCTGCTGTGGTCCTGCCCTCTGCAGATCATCATATCCATTGTTTTCCTGTGGCTGGAGTTAGGACCTTCTGTGTTGGCAGGACTGGGAGTCATGGTGTTAATAATTCCAACCAATGCAGTGCTAGCAACCAAGGCCAGAAAACTCCAGGTCAGGGGAAATACTAGCCAAATCTTCTGTAAACCTCTGTGCGAGATTCTAAATCAAGATAATTCAAGATGAGATTACACTGCAAATTTTAAAGTGTTATTCAAGATGTTTAACTAAAGTATTGCATTGACTGTTTAATAGCTTTTGATACAGTCCGCCCACTTTCAGAGGCTCAAAAGTAGATAGACAATTGAGTGACGCAGCATACAGGCGTTTAATTAATATTAACTATAATGTGAAAAAAGTGATCTCGGTAACTCTGAGCACATGATTCTTGCTGGTGAAAAAGTTGGGGGGGGGGGGGGGATTCTAATGAATTACACAGAATAAATTGCTGTTCAAAACACTTTAAGTATTGTCTTATTGCCTGTTTAACATGAGCTACATTGTGTCTCTTTTCAGATAGAGAACATGAACTTTAAAGATAAGAGAATGAAAATCATGAATGAAATTCTAAATGGGATCAAGGTGAGCTCCCTTATTCAGTGTATTCATGGTGTATGTAGATGCCTTCCTTACATGTAAGGCTTTGATGCTTCAAGAAACTGCAGTAACTTGAACAATAAGTGCTCTGCTGCCGCACCCTTCCTTCTGCCTCACTGCCTCCTCACTGTCTTTTTCTTTTGTCTCCCACCAGATTCTGAAGCTGTATGCTTGGGAGCCATCCTTCCAGAAGCAGGTGGAAGACATTAGAGGGGAAGAACTAAAAGTCATGAAGAAGTTTGCCTACCTACAGTCCATCTCCATCCTTACCTTCCGCTGCAGTCCAGCTCTGGTGAGTTCTGTCAAGGAGCTTCACAGAGATTAGAATCAAATGGTAAAGAAACCTTTTTTCTTAAACTGTCTGTACTTGCAGGTTTCTCTGGCCACGTTTGCAGTATTTGTTAGTGTGAGCAGCGATAATGTGTTAACTGCTGAGAGAGCTTTTACTTCCATCTCTCTCTTCAACATCCTCCGAGCTCCTCTTGCCATGCTGCCCATGCTCATTGCTTCCATTGTACAAGTAAGTGAACAGAGCTACATCACGCACATGTATCAAGCCTGTGATAGCATCAAACTTAACCTGTTCTTTGAATTTTCAGACAGCAGTGTCTAAGAAGCGCCTGGAGAAGTTTCTGGCAGGGGAAGACATCGACAGTGACATTGTGCGCCAAGACCCCAGTTTCAGTATGTTCACCATTAGAATTTGCACTTGTTCTACAGCTGAAGATTGAAGCTTAGTCACAGTTTTTATGTGTGCGGATCATCTGTTAAGCTCTGTCTTGGTCTGTGTTCATTTTTTAGATACTGCTGTGAGCGTATGTGATGGTTCCTTTGCTTGGGAAAAAGATGCAAAGCCTCTGCTGAAAGAGTATGTCTGTGTTGGTCATCAAAAAGTTACTAGTTAACTTAATTAACTGTGAGATGTTCACCAGGATTTTTTAGCATTGCTTAAGTTTTTCAAGTCTGTTTATTTGCCCCTGATGTGTTCACAGCATTGAGTATAGTTATTATGTGTCTCCAGTGTGAATTTGGACATTGAGCCTGGTCGGTTGGTTGCCGTAGTGGGAGCTGTTGGGTCAGGAAAGTCGTCTCTTATGTCAGCCCTCCTTGGAGAGATGCACAGTACCAAAGGTTTTATCAACATTATGGTAATGGCTTTTTCCCCGTTTGTATTTATCAGTGTGTGTTAAAAAAACATGTAAAATCCATAACATCTAATTACGTCTTAACTAAAATAACACAAATGTTCACACAAATGTTTTTTTGTTTTTTTAACTCAACATGTAGCATGACTGTGGCACAATCAAATTAAGTTTGCTTCAGTTTTTACTTCAGCGCCTTCCCTCATCTTTCACGAAGGCAGAATACTTTATTATTCCATAAAGAAATTATGTTCGTTATTTTTTTGTTTTTTAAATACAGAGAAAATCAATGTTGATTGAATCATTTACTGAGTTTATTTAATGACTAAAAGTATAAAATTCCTCTATATAGCAGTATCTATGCATTCTCAATCATCCAGATAAGGATATCCCAAAAAGTTCATAGTATATTTAGACTCATAGACTCCCACTGAAAACAATATTTCTACATGAAAAGCATAAACGTTTTGTGATCTACATAGTAGTAGTTACATTCAAGGAGCACAAAAAGCGTATAATTTAACAATCACAATACAATATTTTAATTTTTTTAAAATAATTCAACAATTAAACATTAAAGACTTTAAGAAACAAAGTAAAGATGCATAAATAAAAAAAACATCACCAGCCTAATTCATTCAAGCCAGTTTTGATAATCTGGTCTAAACTCATCAGTATTGAAGGAAAAAACAGCTGAATAAAGAAGTATATTTCTGCACAAATTTTGTGAAATGGAGGCAGATGATTTGCTTATAACTCAAACCATTTTACCCACAGAATAAACTGTTCTCTTAGATTTCCAGTAAATTGATTTGTTTTTCACCTAGCCACTGTAGTGTTTGGTCTGGATAAAAATGTGTGGATGCCAGGTTTTTTTTTATGATAAGACAGATGTAGTGAGACATCTGTAATTGAGTCATAATTTGTTTCTTTCCAGGGTTCTCTTGCTTTTGTACCGCAGCAAGCCTGGATCCAAAATGCTACTTTGAAGGATAATATCTTGTTTGGATCTCCACATGAGGAAGAGAACTTCAAAAAGGTCATAGAGGCCTGTGCTCTTGCCCCTGACCTTGAGCTGCTGCCTGGAGGAGACCTCACTGAGATTGGAGAGAAAGTGAGTTACACTTTGAAAGGTTCAGGTTTTTGGTTACACAAATATTTTTCCTGTATGCAAATACTGTGTATGGCGTTTATTATAAACACATGTAAAATATTTGTTTCTTAAATACATGACAAAAAAGTAACAAAACAGAAGAGCTCTTCTGATTATAAAGGAAAGGCTAAAAGAGTGTGTCTCTTTTCCCCTCCTTTCTTCTCTTTTCAGGGTATCAATCTCTCAGGGGGTCAAAAGCAGCGTGTGAGCTTAGCCAGAGCAGTCTACAGTCAGGCTGATATCTATCTATTAGATGACCCTTTGTCTGCTGTGGACTCACATGTAGGAAAGCATCTATTTGAAAATGTAATTGGACCCAATGGATTACTTAAAGACAAGGTTTGTGCTTAAAAACATATGCTAACAATATTAAAAATGGGGATTAAGAATAACCCAATCATTTATAATACAATAAGGGTCTGGGGGGAAATGCGTAAAAGGTTGGGTAGAGAAGATTGCACTTCATTCTTGACTCCTTTACTGAGAAACAAAGGTTTTGTTCCAGGAATGTCTTGTAGCATGTTCGATAAGTGGCACAAAAAGGGATTAAGGGTAATTGGCGATTTGTATCAAAACAACACACTGATGAACTTTGAGCAATTGCAGTCAAATTTTAATATTCCTAGAGACCACTTTTTTGGCTTTCTCCAGGTTCGTAACTTCGTTCATTCTAGAATTCCACAGTCTTCAGAAATAGTTATATATGATGATATTGAGACATTTCTTATTAAGCGAAAAGACAGAACTCATTTTATCTCAGCTTTTTACTCTCTCCTATATACTCTTAGTAGCAACACACTGAGCGCTATTTATAAATGGGAGAGAGATCTTAATAATCAATATACCGAAGAGGAGTGGAAAGGAGCCATTAACATGAGTAGTTCCACTTTTACTTGTAACCGCTTGCGAGAAACCCAATACAAAATCATACATCGCCTTTATATAGCTCCTAATGTCTTGCATAAGATTGCACCTCATATTTCCCATCTTTGTAGTAAATGTCAAAAAGAAACTGGCACTTTTTTCCATTACTTTTGGGAATGTAAATTAATCAAAAGATTTTGGAGCTTCATATCTCAAGAACTAAGTAATATTTTTAACAACCTGATTCAAAGGGACCCCGGGTACTTTCTTCTTGGCCTACCCTCAAAAGAATTAACATTGAATCACTTGCAGCGCAAATTATGTCACAAACTATTGCTGGTAGCTAGGAAATGTATTCTCATTAATTGGGTTAAGGATAAACCTCCCTCTGTGACGTTGTGGTACAGAGAATTATTTAAAGTTATTCCTCACGAAAGAACTGCTGCTATTTTAGGAGGAAATGAGGGTCTCTTTCTCAATGTTTGGTCCCCTTTGCTTTCTTATTTGCCAAATGATTTGTCCCAACTGTTGAGGGGGGGTGGTTGCGATTAAGATGTTCTCAGTTAAATAGGAAGCAAGTGTAAAGGACAATTCATTCTTGGAGTTTATCTTTTTCTCTTTCTATATCTGTGGGTAATTGAGTGAAAATATGTTTTTTTGTGTGTCTGTGTGGATGTGGGTTTTTTTGGGGTGTTTTTTTTTTCTTCTTTCTTCTCTGTTTGGTTGTGTTGTTTTATGCTATTCTTGAACGAATAAAAATTGTATATCAAAAAAAAAACCATATGCTAAACATTTTACTTTAAAATTAATATTTTAAATAGAAATCAGTATTTAAAGTGAAAAAAACGCGACCATTTCCCATTTAATTTCTTCTGAGGAATCTTGACAAATACTTTCTGCACAGGATATTCCAGCTGTTACTTGCTTAGAAAACATGGCATCTAATTTGTAGTATTTTACATCATTTTACCCAGGACCTGAGCATTACATAGAGGTTACAATAGGCTAAATATCACACTAAATGACCAGGATAACTGAATAGCTAATTATGAAAGGTTAGGAATAAAAGCCACTCGGAAATGGAATTACAAGTTAGAAAAGGTTTGGCTTTATAACTGATTTTTAAATGATTAAACCTATTATTGTTAATTCAGTCTGTGAACTGAAACATATTCTCTTTTTTGATAAATACAATTTATAAACATATTTAAACATAATTTATGGTTTTTTCTTTCTTTTCCTTTAATACTTAACAATGTTTTTGTAAATCCTATCTAACCCTATTTGATTGGTGAATTCTGACCATACAGACTCGTATCCTGGTGACTCATGGCATAAGCTTCCTGCCATACGTGGATGAAATAGTGGTTTTGGAGAATGGAGTCATTTCTGAAGTTGGATCCTATGAAACCCTTCGTGCCAGTGGAGGAACTTTTTCTAAGTTTCTCGACACATATGCCAAAGAGCAGAACAATCAGAGAAATTCAGAAACAGGTAATTACAACCTTTTCTTAGTATATTAGGAATATGATCTGCACACATCACATGTTTTTGTTAGCTGTACAACCAAAACCTATGCTAAAATTATACATCACAAATATGAATGAATTAAATTTCTTTTCGTCATCTTTTATGAATACTTTGTGTTGATGTTGTTCACATATTGACCCAAATACCATAAATTACTGCCATATATATAAAACACCATGTATATTGTTAATTTAGGTGAGGGCCAGGACGCAGAAGACTTTGAGCTCATCCCAGATGGAGACGATGCCCAACCTGACGGTGCTTCGGAGGACACTGTTTCTCTTACACTGAGGCGAGAAAACAGCATCCGCCGCAGCCAGCGCAATGGCAGGTTCGAGCTTGTTAAAGTTGCAGATGAAACCAATGAAACAGCTTGTCTCAAATAGCATCTTTAGCAGAATGTCCATTTCATTCTTTTCCTCTATTTTTTTTAGTGTCAGATTAAGAAGAAATATTTCCATTAAAAAATCTGCCAATGCTGATGAAACACAGAAAGGCCAGAAGCTTATAGAGAAGGAAACTATGGAAACAGGACAGGTAACAAAATGTTTTTGTACAACTAGCGCAAGATTACAACAAATGATAGCCTGTTTCCTGAGTGCCGTCTCGCGCTGATTTCCAGGTGAAGCTTGCAGTGTTCCTGCAGCACCTGCGAGCCATGGGCTGGGGATATTCTGCCATGGTTTTCCTGATTTACTTCATCCAAAACGCTGCTTTCATCGGTCAGAATTTGTGGCTGAGTGACTGGACCAGTGATTCTGTGGAGTACTACAACATGACATACCCTTCCTGGAAGAGGGACACAAGGGTGGGAGTGTTCGGAGCTCTTGGAGTGGCTCAGGGTAACTTAACAGTCGTTCCTTTTGTATTTGCAAATATTTTCAGGTTCGTGCAAATTAACGTTAAGGAACTTTATGTCTTACAGACAGGAAAATTCCCTACTCTGTTATTTAGGATCCTCTCATTTTTAGAGCGCTATATAGACAACCTAAACAGTCTTTTTATTGTACTAGAGGACTTGTGCACTGTGTGCGTTAGGTCCTTTGTCACAGGGACTCATGCTGAAAAGTGCATAGGCACCTATAACTTTTTATGTTAATAATTAGGAGGAATTTGTTTATATATAAAATTCTGTTAAGCTGAACTGAATCTTCTCAAGCTAAACTACTCAGTGTAATAAAAAAAGTGTAATAAAACTAAACAAATCAATGAAAAACAAAACAAAAAATAAGGTGGATGCTTCAGAGCTGTTCGGTCTGGGGGAATGATGGGGCTGATGTAGAGGGTGGAGATGAGTATAAAAGTAGAGAGGAGTACAAAGGGAGGGAAAACATTTGTTATTTATTAGTTCTTTAACAGTATTTTTTTTGCACCATTGAAGTATGTTTTTTCTTTTCATATGATATTAAAATCACCAAAAGTGTGTACATTTAATGAATTGCATTTATATAGCGCTTTACAATGCCACTATTCATTCACACACTGGTGGAGGCAAGCTACAGTTGTAGCCACAGCTGCTCTGGGGCAGACTGACAGAAACGAGGCTGCCATATTGCGCCATCGGCCCCTCTGGCCAACACCAGTGTTTTGCCCAAGGACACAACGACCAGGACAGAGAACCTGGGATCGAACCGGCGACCTTCCAGTTACAGATGCGCTTCCCAACCCCCTGTTCCACAGTTGCTCTTTCGTATTGTGAATGGGTGACCAATTACATTGATCAAAGTGATATGTTTTAGTCCAGCTGCTTTATATTGTAAAAAGACTGGCAATTTGGACCTTGGTTCATCTTGAGCTTAGCTTTACATGCAGTACATATATTACTGATTGAACTATTTTTTTTTTTATAAGAATAAGAATTGAATTTGAAAAAAGTAAAATACTATTTGTGTTGTCATTATAGCCCTGCGACAGACTGTCGATTTGTCCAGCTTGTGCCTTCCCTCTTGCTCTGTGGCAGCATAGGCTCCAGCCCCTGCAACCCTGAATTTCATACAACCTAAACTTTGTCATTAAGAATTTCTGAACATCCAAACCTGGTCTGGTCTCCAATTAACAAGATTCTTAATGACAATTAGCATTTTTGAAAATAAATATTATTTTGTAATAATAACAGCCACTTTATATCAGTAGGCAGGAAAAAGCACACCTGAGTGTTACTGTAAGTTCAAGGTTCTGTCCACAGTGGATTTGTCTTTGTTAAAAATGTAGTTCTATTATTTAGAAACTTTCTTGTTTTTATTGCAGGCCTCTTTGTGTTCTTTGGCACACTGCTCCTAGCCAATGCTTCCATTGATGCATCTCGTATCCTGCATTCACGACTTCTTAACAACATCCTGCGAGTTCCTATGGTTTTCTTTGACACTTCACCTATTGGAAGAGTGATCAACCGCTTTGCAAAGGTAGGGTCTTGTAGTTCACTTTTTAAGGATTCTTTTCATAGTTTTCAATATTTATTTTTATCTTCTTGTGGCTTGTATGATTACAAATACAAAGTATAACTAGTTTTTAATGTCATTTCTAAAATAACAGTGCTAAAAATTGAAAAAACTAAACATTAAATTTTTTAAAAAGGCTTTATTTGTGTTTGCTGCAAGTTGTATATCCACTTGTTTAATTTAATTTTTCCCACTTTATCTCACATTTTTTAATACAATCCTAAATATTCTTAAAATTGTTCTCTCCTTAAGTCATTCTTTAAAGAGGCTTTCTTCCCAAGTGCCTCCTCAAGTATGCAGTCCAGTTCAATTTTATCTGGTGCTGACACACAATAACAGTCACTAAAGGTACATTGTATTGTAAAGGTAAAGCTCTTACAACAATCAAGAAAAATCCCTCAAACAATCAGATGACTCCCTATGAGTCAATATGAATTTAATATGAATATATTCAATAAATCAATATGCTGTTCAATTCATTTCAGTTTTATCTGCACAGTCCCAAATCAACCTGTTTGCGTTAATGTTGTAATATGTGTGTAGATCTGTTGTCTCTGTTAGCTGCGGTTACTAAATTCAGCCACTTGTTGAAAAAGGGAAGAAGGAGCTAATTTCTCTTGTATCCTCACATCCTGCTTATACCAACAAAAGGGTCTTAATGGACAAATAATTAATCATTAAATTATTATGTCGTTAGAATGGCTGTAAGTGTCACGGCTAGCGGTATGGCATTATTTTTATGCCACTTTTCTGAGCGCACGTAAAAAAAATGAGCGCACGTAAAAAAAAATGCAGGTACAAGTGTTGCAGTTTGAGGAGAAATTTATTTTGAGTGAAGAAAAATTCATTGCTGCGTGCAAAAAATTTATTTCGTTGTTTGCTATTATCCATACACACACACAATAGCAGCCCCTCTCGCTCAGTTTTTGCACTTGCGCTCGCTCGCAATGTGTTGCTTGCGCTCTCAACACTTCTGCCCGTTCGCGCTCAACTCTTCGAGCTTTTACGCAGAGATGTGCAGAACCTAAAGGAAACCTAAACTGGGGAAGGTAGTAAAACAAACCTGAAACCTTAATCCACAGAAGGACATGCAGGGGGAAACGCACGGAAGTAACACAGAGTGACTCAGGGAGACAACACAGACAGACCAGCGGCGAGCACGAGAGGACACACACTATAAATACACAGAGAAACAGGGAAACTACACACAGGAGGGAGACACGACTGAACCTAGTTAACATGACAAAACAGGGAGGGTGCAAAACTGAACACACTGACATCAGACACTGACTTTCAAAGTAAAACAGGAAATACACAGACTGGTCTCAGAGACAAGGTACAGACGAGGAATGACAGGGATGACTAAACACTAAACAGAGGAAGAACAGAACCCGAAACCACAAACAGAACCACAAACAGAATACATAATAATAATCATAATAATCATAATAATCATAATCATAATAATAAACACAAAACGCTGGGTCACATGACCCAGGACCATGACAGTAAGACTCTGTATTCTTTGGAACAGCTCTAATCTCAGGAACAACTCAAATCTTTAAAAGTGTTTAGTCACTGATAAACATCCATGACTTATCATTGACATTTTCTCCAATATCCTGACTTTAGCTTTTATAATAATTGACTTTATTCTTTTAGTATTATTTACACTTATAATTTTGCTAATTATGTATTTTTTCTGTTTTTATGTGCACTATAAATAAAATTGACGTTTTACTTAAATAAGTACTAACTCTCCAAATATTATCCTAAAGGACATTTTTACCATAGATGAGGCCATTCCTGCTTCCTTGCGCTCCTGCCTTCTGTGTCTGATGTCTGTACTGGGGACAGTATTTGTCATCTGCATGGCAACTCCTTTCTTTGCCATAGTTATCATTCCTCTGGCCCTGATCTATTTCTTTGTACAGGTAAGCTAAACAAGGTAAAGAAGATATGTAAAAAAAGCTAACCTAACTTTCCTATAATATGAAATGCAAACTGATTTTGTTTTGTCTTTCTCTCTACACCCAGCGCTTTTATATTGCCGCTTCAAGACAGCTGCGCCGGCTGGACTCGGTGTCTCGCTCACCGATATACTCTCACTTTGGTGAGACGGTGTCCGGCCTGTCAGTGATAAGAGCCTACAAGCATCAAGAAAGGTTTCTTAAACACAATGAAGTAACTATAGATGAGAACCTCAAAAGTATCTATCTGCGGATCGTGTCTGACAGGTCAGACATTGAACAGTGTACCAAATACAGATAAGCATGTGATGCTAAATGATGAGACCCTAAAATTTGTTTGTGTGCATATTTGTGGGGTTTGTTTTCTTGACAGATGGCTGGCCATACGTCTGGAGTTTGTTGGAAACCTGGTGGTGTTTTTTGCTGCTCTGTTTGCTGTCATTTCCAGAGAATCTATTGACAGTAATGTGGTTGGCCTATCTGTATCATATGCCCTTAATGTCAGTCACAAAAACACTCAGAATTTATCCTTATTTCATCAGTGTTTATGTATGCGGTAACACTAAAATGCAGGAATAATGTAAACACAGACCTCTCTCCTGTTGGGGTTCTGCAGGTAACCCAGACCCTCAACTGGCTGGTGAGGATGACCTCAGAGCTGGAGACCAATATTGTAGCTGTGGAGAGAGTGAACGAATACACTCAGCTTAAGAACGAGGCATGTAGAAATACTTTGTGAGCAACACATTATTTATCCATTCATCCATTCTCTTCAGTCTATCCTTATCTGGGTCACGGGGGTGCTGGAGCCTATCCCAGCTACCCTAGCGTGAGGGTGATACACCCTGGATGTGTCGCCAATCTGAAACAGGGATAACACAAAAGACAGACATCCATTCATACTGATATTCATACCTGTGGGAAATTTAGAATCTCCAATTGACCATACCCCAGTAACTGCATATCTTTGGACTGTAGGAGAAAGCCAGAGTACCCAGAGAGAACCCACACAGATATGGGGAGAGCATGCAAACTCCACAAAGAAAGGTCCCAGCCAGATGCTTGAGTCTTACTCAGGACTTTCTTGCAGTGAGGCAACAGTGTTAACGACCATGCTGCCATATGACATTATTTATACTTTGGTTAAATCAAAATCTACTGTTTTCTTAAATAGGACATGAATTTTAGGATTTCTACAGGCTGTGAGTTTATTGTAACTTTGACAGTTTAACGGGAATCTAATAAGCTTGTGTGCGACATCAACTGCAATATTTGCTCACTGTACAGTGATAATACTTTTATTCCCAGCTGCTGTTTCTCCACTGTTTCTTAACATACTACCGATAATAGTTCAGATTTTGATGCAACAATTTAATTTTATGTTTCACTGACTTTTGATTTCACATGTTTGAACTCCACCTGTTATATTTGAGTTGGGTTGTTTATTCATAATGGCACCAGAGCTCCACTGATTAGCACATCCCATCATGATGTTCATACTGAATTTAATCTGATTTAGAATATAACATTGCACATGTACACTTGGCCTTAATTGTTAATCTTGGTTGCATATTTTCATTTGAGCTATTTAATTTTTTACCAAGTGTGACGTCTTTTTAAGTTTTCTTTTTTTCCTTTATTTTAGTGGTGTAATGTGTGCATGTCTGCATGTATGGCGTCTGTATAATTTTGTTTCTTATTTATCTTGGTTTGAATATTAACGCACAGCATATAAAAGAGCTACCTTAGCTCAATTTGATAGCTTTTGTATTATATTACACATGCGTTCTGCTTCTTTTTCTGTTGTTACAGGCTGACTGGGTAACTGACACTCGACCTCCACAGATGTGGCCAGAGGCAGGAAGAGTGCATTTTGAGAACTACAAAGTCCGTTACAGACCTGAATTGGATTTAGTGCTGCATGGAATCACTTGTGACATCAACAGCACTGAGAAGGTGTGTGTGTGTGAGCGTGAGAGGGAGAGTCTCCATATATGTATAAAGTTCCTGTAAAAGTTATAGGTTTTACTGTATCTGATATCATATTCACCAAAGATACAAAAGCATGCACTGCTAAAAAAGAAAAAGAAAAAAATTGGATGGACATTAAATCATTGGGAAGATTTTTTCTCCCTCATTGAAAAATCCATAATATATAAAATTGTACCACTATTTTTTAATTTAAAAGGTTAACTATTAACAACGTGTGCAAGCTTTCTGCTGGCTGAGATTGGCCAACTGTATCTAAAATGCGAGCTGGAGGCCATTACCCGATGAAGCCAACAGAACCACATCATCTGCAAAAAGCAGAGATGAGATTCTGAGACCACCCAAGTGAAAGCCTTCCATCACTTGGTTGCGCCTAGAAATTCTATCCATAAAAATTATGAACAGAAGAGCAGCCCTGGCAGAGCCCATCACCAAACAAGAACGAGCCTGACATTGCCGGCTATGCGTACCAAACTCTTGCAACGGTTGTATAAGGATTGAATGGCCCGTAGCAATGGGCCAAGGATCTCATACTCCTGGAGCACAGGACACTCCAAGGGACACGGTCGAATGCCTTCTCCGCGTCCACAAAACACATGTAGACTGGTTGGGCAAACTCCCACGCACACTCAAGTATCCTTGAGAGGATAAAGAGCTGGTCCTGTGTTCGACAACCAGGACGAAAACCACATGGTTCCTCCTGTATCCGAGGTTCGACTAACAGACAGACCCTTCTTTCCAGCACCCTGGCATAGACTTTCCCGGGGAGGCTGAGGAGTGTGATCCCCCATAACTGAAATAAACCCTCCGGTCCCCCTTCTTAAAAATGGGAACCATCTATCAATCCAGAGGTACCGCCCCTGATGTCCACGCAACATTGTAGATGTGTGTCAACCAGGACAGCCCTACAATATCTAGAGCCTTCAGGAACTCAGGGCATACCTCATCCACCCCAGGGGCTCTGCCACCAAGAAGTTGTTTAACTGACTCAGTGACCTCGTCCCAGTGATTGGCAGGTCATCCCCTTTGTCCCCAGATGAGATATACCAGTGGGATTAAGGAGGTCCTTGAAGTTTTCCTTCCACCGCCCGACAATTTTCTAAGTCGAAGTCAGCAGCGCTCCAACCGCAGTATACATAGTGCAGCTAGAGCACCTTTTTCCCCCTCCTGATTTGCCTGCCAGTTTGCCAGAATCTCTTCAAGGCGGTACGAAAGTCTTTTGCTATGGTCTCTCTGCACTCCTTCCGTACACGAGTTTTTGCTTCAGCCACTGCCCGAGCTGCATTCTGCTTGGTCTGTCGGTACCTATCAGCTGCCCCTTAAGTCCCACAGGCATCAACCACCCTGTGGCCACAGCTCATTGCAGCAGCTTCAGCATGCTGAACATGGTCCCTTCAGACTCAATGTCCTGAAGCTCTGCTGGAGGTGTACGTTGAAGATCTCGCAGACTGGGGCCTCTTCTAGGCATTCCCAGCACACCCTAAGTATACATTTAGGTGCACCAGGCCTGTCCAGCATCCTTCTATGCCACCTGATCCAACTCAACATCAGATGGTGATCAGCTGACAGCTCAGCCCCTCTCTTTATCTGAGTGTCCAGAACATATGGCCACAGGTCTGGTGATACAATTACAAAATCAATCATCAACCTGTCGCCTAGAGAATCCTGCACAGAGAATCCTGGTGCTACATGCACATGTTAGAACATGGTGATTGTTATGGCCAAACTGTGGTTTGCACAGAAGTCCAACAACAAAACACCGCTCAGGTTCAGATCCAGGAGGCTGTTCCTCCCAGTCACGCCCCTCCAGGTCCCCCTGTTGTTCCCCACGTGTGCACTGAAGTCTCCCAATAGGACAACAGAGTCCCCAATGGATTGGAGTAAGCTCAAACACTGACAACTTTGAAATATTGGTGTCAAAGTAAAACTGAGTAAAGACTGTCTGCATTGCAATAACATATTTCACTGAATTACTACAAATAGCAGTGATGACTATAAGCACTGTAAAATATCTGCTACCTCTGAAAAATGTTGCTTCTTTCTGTAACATTACTGAAATGTCTAAGATCTTTTACAAACTAAGTACAGACTGAGTATATTTGCTTATTATTGCATTATTTATTGCTATACTGTTAAATACAATTTATATCCAGAAAGAAAAATGTGTAGATTTTTTTTTTTTCTTCAAATATGTGCCAGCTGTTATTTTGATCTTATGTGTTTTCTCTCACTGCATTCAGATCGGTATTGTTGGTCGCACAGGAGCTGGGAAATCAAGTCTTACCAACTGCCTGTTTAGAATTATTGAAGCTGCTGAAGGTCGCATCCTCATTGATGATGTAGATATCGCTACAATAGGCCTGCACGACCTGAGACACAGACTCACAATTATACCACAGGTATACACATAAATATAAACAATAACCTTGTCAAAGAGTTTGATATTTCTAAAAGTACACTGATATTTGTAATCCCGTGTGCACAGGATCCCGTTTTGTTCTCGGGGTCACTGAGGATGAACCTGGATCCATTTGACAAGTTCAGCGATGAGGAGATTTGGAGAGTGCTGGAGCTCTCTCATCTAAAGAGCTATGTATCAGGGCTGCAGGAAGGATTACAGCATAAAGTGGCAGAGGGAGGAGAAAACCTCAGGTGGGTAATAAAATTAACAATACGGCCTCTGGGTATAAGTTATATATAAGTATAAGTTTTGTACAGTTCGTTATTCTAAACCTTATGTAATGTTCTGCAAAACTTACATAAACCCTAATTGTATTTGAACACATGAGTGTCATTTGTGGTTTACTTTTTTCTTTTGCGCTACAAAAACCCTCTTAAGATATCAATACTTTAATACAATCTTTCCAGTGTTGGGCAGAGGCAGCTGCTGTGTCTGGCCCGAGCTCTCCTGAGAAAGTCACGTATCCTAATTCTGGATGAAGCCACGGCAGCTGTTGACCTGGAGACAGACAACCTGATTCAGAACACCATCCGCAAAGAGTTCTCAGACTGCACAGTGCTTACCATCGCCCACCGCCTGCACAGTATCATGGACAGCTCTAGGTGAGTTATACCTTTTCCCTTAACATTTTTGGATGATGTGCCCTACCTTATTTTATTTCTGTCAGGGTCAAATTTCTTTCTTTTCCAACCCTTCCTTCTCATGCACATAATTTATGTGCATGACAAGGAATCAACCACAATTAATTTTGCTTTTTACACATTGTAATTTCTCAAAATTTGACTGAATCTATTTCCAGCAACAGAAAATGAGAAATATTGTGCACTAAATAAACCCGTTATGTAGTACCAATGACTGTATGAATGATCTGATCAAACATACATAATATGCCAGAGTGGTATTTGACAAAATAATCTAAACTTAAGGTTCACTGACTCCTTTTTCTTGACTTGGACATTATCTTACCCAGAACTTGTATATTTTGCCTTAGAGGGGCCAGATGAAGAGTGATTCAGAGATCCTCTATGAGAGCTAACAGGGAACGTTCTGGCTGTTGTTTGTGCTTATGCAACAAATGATAGTTCAGAGTACCCAGCACCCTTCCCATCTGGTGACTACATCATGCTACTAAGACGCTTTAATGCTCATGTAGGCTGATCGGACGCCAAGTGATGTTCTGTTATTAGACTTCTGTGCAAATCACACGTTGTCCATAACGAACACCAGATTTGAACAAAGTATGTCCATAAGTGCACATGGAACCAGGAAACCCTAGGTCCCAAGTTGGTGATCAATTTCTTAAGCATATCATCAGATCTGCAGCTATATTCTGAACACCTGGGTGAAGAGAAGAGCTGCGCTGTCAGCTTACCTGGATCAAGTAAAGGAGCATAATGCTGGACAATCCTGACGTTGGAGGCTCCGGTCTGCAAGCTTTCCACTCCTGGCAGAGCTTTGACAGCACTCCGAGGGAGGCTTAAGACAATGAGTCTGAATGAACCATGTTCTGCACCTGCATTTTTGAGGCTCTTGCATGGAGCTGTGGTTTTAGGGG
This sequence comes from Maylandia zebra, assembly GCF_041146795.1. Taxonomy (NCBI): domain Eukaryota; kingdom Metazoa; phylum Chordata; class Actinopteri; order Cichliformes; family Cichlidae; genus Maylandia; species Maylandia zebra. The sequence continues at coordinate 18,794,771 of NC_135179.1, read as the reverse complement.
GGTTGATGCATGTTGTGGTGGTAATCCCCAAAGCAGATGGTAGAGACCAGAGGTGAAGAGAGTTGTCAAGCTTAAGAAGGAATCCTATTGGGCCTGGTTAGCTTGTGGGACTTCTGAGCTAACTGATAGATGCTGGCAGGTCAAGCAAAACGTAGTTAGCTGAAGCAAAAACTCAAAAACCCTCAGAGAATTCAGGAGGGTAATGCCCTACTCATACGGTGTATAGTGTGAGTGTGATGCTGCTGAATTCAACTGAGGATATATTTGGATAGTAGAAAGAATACTTTGTCAACCTCTGTAACCCCTTACATGCAGTCTGAAGATGAGGGGGATGACTTGTTCATCACTAGGGATGAGGTCACTGAGGTAGTTAAACAATTCAGGATCGATAGACTGAATGAGTTCTTTAAGGCCCCAGATGTTGTAGCGCTGACTTGGTTTACACACCTCTCCAAGGTTACGTGGAGCTCTGGGGCAGTGCCTCTAGACTGGGAGAATCGGGTGGTGTTTCCCAACTTTAGGAAGGGGGACTAGTATGTGTACTCCAGCTAAAGGGAGGTCACAGTCCTCAGCCTCACCAGGAAGGTCTATGCCAGGGTACTGGGGGGCGACCGTGGCTCAAGGGATTGGGAAGCTCATCTGTAACCGGAAGGTTGCCGGTTCGATCCTCCTGCTCTCTCTGTCCTGGTCGTTGTGTCCTTGGGCAAGACACTTAAACCTACCCTACAGTCTGCCCCAGGGCAGCTGTGGCTACAACTGCAGCTTACCTCCATCAGTGTGTGAATGAATAGTGGAATTGTAAAGCGCTTTGGGTGCCTAGAAAAGCGCTATATAAATGCAATCCATTATCATTATTACTGGAAACGAGAGTTCATACTTCTCTTGGATCTTTGGATTCAGGATAAGCAATGTGGTTTTCGTCCTGTTTGGGGAACAGTGGACCAGATCTTTATTCTGTAGTCCTGTTAGTTTACAGCGAAGTGTGAAGTGGTGTGAATGTACCACTCCAAGTCTGTGGCCATAGGCCTCAGGCAGAAAAGAGTGTTTAGCCTGAGCCAGAATAAAAAGTATACGTTTCTCTGGGTGTTGTTCACAAGTGAAGTGAGAAACTGACAGATGGATTGGGGGTGATGCTGCAGTGATGTAGATGCTACTTAGGTCTGTAGTAGTAAAAAGAGAGCTGAGCTTTAAAGCAAACCTAGCGATTTAGCAGTCAGTCTATGTCCCCAACCTCACCTATTGTCATGAGTCTTAAGCTTTCTCTTAAGGGTGGCTGGGCTCTCTCTTTAAGATAGGATGAAAAGTGCAGTCATTGGAGAGGGGCTCCGAGTACTGCTGCTACTCCTCCACATCAAAAGGAGGGAGGCCCCAAAGTAGATCCAGCACATGCTGGAGAGATCATGTCTCTCAGCTGGCCTGGGAATGCTTTGGTGTTCCCCAGATAAGTTGGAGGAGGTGGCTGGGGAACACCAAAGCATTCCCTTATGCTAGACAGTATGGACATTACTCATTGGATTACTATTAAAGTCTGTGCTTCTACCCTACAGGGTAATGGTGCTTGATGCTGGAAAAATAGTGGAATTTGATTCGCCGAACAACATGCTTGAAAAAGAAGGTCATTTCTACGCCATGGCAAAGGATGCTGGGATAACACTAGAAAGCAGCACACATTTATAACTTTGTACTTGTTTTATATATGATTTAGCTCCAACAGTTTCAGGTTTCAGGTTCCATAAAATGTACTAATTGTGTTGTGAGATTGTTTTTTGTTTTTTTTTTAAATTAGGATAGCTGTTGGGAAAAAAAACACACAAAAAATGAAAGATACAAAACAAAAGTGTAATGTCTAGTGTAAGGTGTGATTACAGGAGGTTGAGGGTCACCTTTGTATATTTTATTTATATTTGTCTCTGTATTTATATATGTGTGTGTGTGTGTGTGTATATATACATATATATATATAACAATTCTGTAACTGTAACTTCGGTCGTTGCTGTGCTTTTTGGAAGTCGAATTTCCCAGAGGAACCCACCCGAGGGATTAATAAAGTTCTATCTTATCTTATCTTAAAAACTCGTCTGGGCTTCTTTTGCAGTTGTTGTAGCATATGTTGGGTAACACTCTATACAGTGGTGGGAAACTGATTTTCCCAAGGGACCAAATAAGAAACAGGCTCTGATGAGGAGGGCTGTTGTGAAGGGAGGCAGACTCAGTTTCTCATGTGCCTGCTTGGGGAATTAATTGGCCACCATTGCTCTATCCTGTATTGGTTGCAAACTCCATTCTACAATTTTTTAGATTTTTACTTTGAAATTCCTTTAATTTCATGCCAACATCAACTGTCATTCTGTTATGTTTTGCTTATTAACATAATAATAGTGCTATTTCCACATGCTGAGTGCATGAAGAGTGATGTTGGTGACAACCAGATAATATTTTCAATTTTTTCTATTACAGTGTAAGATCCAAAAGCAGATATGACCTACTGCTGTAATTAAGTGATATGAGACAATATATTGAGGAGAAGAGCAAAGAGAATGAAAAGAGTTGTTTGCACAAGACAACAAAGCAGGGGAATTGGAATACATGTGTCTCTAAAGTATGAAGAACTATACTTGATGTATATTTATTCATCCATTTATCTGCCTTTAGTTATTTTTTTGTTTTGTTGCACTTTATTCTAATTAATGGGGTTTTTTCAGCATGTAGAATAGGATAGCACTTAAAAAAAATGTGGAAAGACTGCTCCAGGTGAGGCTCGAACTCACAACCTCGGCATTGCTCTACAATGTACTGTCATATAAGTACCGCACGCTAACCGATTGCGCCACTGGAGCACATGAATCATTTTCCATATTGAATTAAAAACATACTTTTTGTACACTGATTGTTTTGTGGCTATTCTACATACACTATTTTTACATGAAGCAGCTGTTTTTAGCCACTGCTAAATTTCTACTAGTCAGTCTTGTGACCATCTGGGAGTGTGTTTGTGTGTGTGTGTCATAAGAGAGGGAGATGAAGGAAGCAAGAAAGAGGGTAAGTGAGCAAGACGCAGAGAGAAAGAATAAGACTCACTGAGGGAAGGAGAGACCAAAGACTTGTTTTTTTGCTTGTGAAGCCTGCTGCCAGTCTTCATCCTGCATCTTTTCCCTAGAAGGTGAGTCTGTACTACTCATCAAATAGCCTTTACCTTTAAATAGAGACTTTCAGTTGCATATTATAGCCTTAAAATAGTCATTAGTTTGGTTTTAAATTATATATTAGCTTATTGGTCATGTTACGGGTTGTAAAGAGCATGTATGTCAGCTTCATATTGAACTGAAAGACATGTTTGACATAATTACAGTATACTTTAAAGGTTTCTTATTGGTATATTTTTAGAATATTGACCTTTACAGCATATTTTCTCTGCAAGTACTTAGTTAAAGTGTTTTATCAGCATTACTGATTCAATTTATCCATTTATGAATGCCTTACAATATCCTAATGTTAAGCTTCTTTTTATCTCCAGTGTGTTTTACAAAGATTTTGTAGGTGACAGTAGATTTCAATATGAATTTTTTAAAAGGAAATTAAATTATTATTATTATTATTTTACAATTGAAAGGAAGCTATTAAGCTGGCTTATCCAATTATATGCACACAATCTCTCCCTGTCTTCTTATTATTTAGCAAACACACAAATTGGTTATTTAAGCTGAAGAAAAAAGAAAAATCTGATTTCTCCTGCTGTTTTAGCCACTCCACCACCCCCATCATCTGTGGCTTCAGGGGATTTATTTTTGCATCACTTCCCAATTTTATGTCTAACATTTTGCAGAGAGTGATGAGTGAGAAACTATACAAAACTATAATTGCATGGTTTGCTGCAATAACTCAATCATCAGCAATTGAAAATAGTTCTAAAACATAATTAAATGTAAAAAATTGTGTGTCCCAGCTGCAGATTTATTCCTTCCTTTCTTTAAGCAAAATCAGTAGACATTTTTAGAGAGACAAGTACAAAAATGCCTTTTATTTGTTTATTTGACATTATGGAAATAATAAATATTCCAGGATTTGTATTAAAAAAAAAGGCTTATTGAAAAAATGACATAACCTGAATACAAATAACCCTTTCTAATGACTGTTCAATGACTGTTGATCATCTGTACTCAGAGTTGATTAAGTTTAAAATTTTGTTTATAAATCAATGGAAAGTAAAGCATGTATCCAGCAGCATAATAAATAAAATACGCAGAGAAAGAACAAGGTACTGAATACGTTTACTGTTGCCATCTCTATTTTTGTATCATGTAAAGAAGAGTTAATAAACTAATTTTCCTTCCCTTGTCTTTTTAAAAGAGGTCTCGAGTGCCGTGCCTTGTGTCAGTATGGATGATTTCTCTGGTCTCTGCTGTCCCCTTTGCACTGGTCTATGACCAGGCACGCGCTTGCATCCTGGACTACACAGCTACCACTCAAGAAGATGCCTTCCAAGTTTCTACCATGTGTGAGATGACAGAGCCAGATCCTGCGCATATCTACAAAGGCGCCTTACTTCTGAGAGCCGGGTTCTTCTTTCTGGTGAGACGAGTACCATTTAACAGGTTATGTTTTTGTGTCAACGTAAAACAAAGGGACCTAACAGGCCTCTCCAATAACAGGTCCCACTAGTGTCCATCCTTACTCTTTAATCAGAATCAGAATCAGAATACTTTATTGATCCCTGGGGGAAATTATTTTTTGTTACAGTGCTCCATTTTAAACCAACATTAAGACAAGACAGACAATACGCTAACTAAGAATAGTACAATATATACATATATATACATACATACATACATACATACATACATACATACATACATACATACATACATACATACATACATACATACATACATACATACATAAGTCACTTATAAATAAATATTTGGAAAAGAAACATGTGTAGTTGTAGCAGCAAACAGTGTGTTAAGTGGATGCGTTGTACAGGGAGATGGCCACAGGCAGGAATGATTTCCTGTGTCGTTCAGTGGTGCTTTTCGGTAATCTCAGTCTCTCACTGAACGAGCTCCTGTGACTGACCAACATGTCATGGAGTGGGTGGGAGGTGTTATCCAACATTGTCTTTATCTTGGACAGCATCCGCCTCTCCGACACCACCTTGAGGGAGTCCAGCTCCATCCCCACAACATTGCTGGCCTTACGGATCAGTTTATTAAGTCTGTTGGCATCTGCGACCCTCAGCCTGCTCCCCCAGCATGCAACAGCATAGAGGATCGCACTGGCCACCACAGACTCATAGAAAATCCTCAGCATTTTCTGGCAGATGTTGAAGGACCTCAGTCGCCTCAAAAAATAGAGACGACTCTGGCCCTTCCTGTAAAGTGCTGTGGTGTTTTTAGCCCAGTCCAGTTTATTGTCAATGTGTACTCCAAGGTATTTATAGTCCTCCACAATGTCAACACTGACCCCCTGGATTGAAACAGGGGTCAAGTGTTTCCTGGTCTTCCTGAAGTCCACGATCAGTTCCTTGGTCTTTGCCACGTTGAGCTGCAGATGATTCTGCTCACACCATGTGACAAAGGAGTCGACCACAGCCCGGTACTCTGTCTCATTTATATGCTCATCCTGCACTACCTGAGGAAGAATAGCCATCAAAGGACAAACATGGGTCTTATGCCACAGGATCCAGAAGGAAGGTGAACAATCAAGTGTCACCAGAATGGGAAACTGCTTGTAAATGAAAAGAGAGCTCTAAAACTAATGGGTGAGCGATAAAAAAAAGTTTAAAATCCTATTACTGCTTTGAAGGACACATACCAGGTCAATCTATAAAGCAGTGGCTTCAGTAATGGCAGAAGAGTACAGGACACTGCTCTTCTTTATCTAATCAATGAGACAATCATAAACAGCTTTGCTGTCCTGCAATTACTCCAGTTTATATGCAAATGAATTACATTAGTGTACTATTAAAAATCATTTCAGAATGTTGAATTATCAACACTCTCTCTGTTCTGCTTTTCAGGTGCAGCTGTGGTGGCTTTTTTGTTTGCAACTTTCCTGATATCGCCTCATCACTTATGCAGGTTTACGTGGTTGTGTGGTCCGACACGGTCCTTTCCATTTAAACAATCTTGAAATCGTATTTGTCCCTCCCACTGTGGTATATCAACGGTGCTTTGGACCCCCTGTTGTTCTGTATTTCCTCCCACACATTTCGCAGGGCATGCTGGAGAACCCTGGGTAAGCTCAGACCTCACTGCTACTGGACCTATGGGCTCACGTCTCAGTTGAGACAGAGGTCTGCAGAAGAAGCAAATGTGACAGCCAAAGAGAGGATTGATGGTAAATTCTGTGAAGAAAAATGTGAAAAGAAATTTCAATATAGTGGCTAAAAATCAGATAAGAGGAGTGGACGTTATGGGGATAAACATGAAAGCCTCTTTTCAGTATGAGCTGCACTGATTAGCGCTCTGAATTCTGTGCTATACTCTTTCATGCTATTGTATCACTGCCTCCTTTCATTTCTTTCTCTTGCTCAAGGTTTTCTGAGTCTTTTTGTAAATATGGTAAAATGATTGACTCTTTCTACAGTACGTGTGGAATTCACATTTTTAGAGTCCTTTTTTGTGTAGCTACAGAAGAAAATGATTTTACAGCAACTGGTGTAAAGCTCACGTTGTGGTGTGCAGTCTTACATTTGTATATAAATTTAGAACACAGCATTTGCAAATGATTACCAAAAAAAATATTTATGAGTCTGCTGTTATAAAGAAGTTTAAAATATATGTTGAATAAGATTAATATTGAAGTTTGTTACAGGTGTGACATATTCATTTTTCAACATGGAGAAGATTCATGCGCTTGTATGCATAGCTGATGCTGCACTTGACTTTAACTGTTTTTTTGTTTTTATTTTTAAGAAAAGGTAACTCCCTAAATGAGTCATACATGTGTTGCTTTCTGGCAGCGCTGATTACACATGATTATGTGTTTTCTTCTCAGAAAACTGCTTAAAACTGGCTTGACTATTCCTACATTTTTAAAATAAGTCAATTTGTCTGTAAATTTCATAACACGCAGGATATATATATATATATATATATATATTTCAGACCTTTGAGACCCTTGTTGTATGTTTAATGCTTTATAAATATATGTTTTTTTCAAATATGTTTATGTTTTATTCTTTGGAGCACACGAGTCAAGTTTGTGTTGCCAAGACAACCAAACACCAGGAGACCTGACTTGACTGAAACCTCACCGATCAGCATTCTATAAATATAGACTCACTGAAGTATAACCTGTGGATGTATTGTGTTCCTGGACAAAGCATGATGTTGATTTATATGACATTTTAGTGCACAAGGCTTCCGTTTAGTCATGATACACTTTTTTATTGGAAATTGGCTGCTTTTTCACTCATTTTCAGTTTAGCCCTTGTACCTGACCATTTTTAGAGGAATTTTTTCTTTGTTTGTTAAACCACTTAGCATAAAAACACACAATTACTTTTCAGTCTTTTATTCATTTTTGCATACACACTCTTATACACATGTATTAGAAGAACAAAATGCCACAGATAATGGGCAAAAAATCAGAGAAAGGGTAAGGTATAGAAATTAGTTTTCAGTAGTCTTTTTAATTAAGCTAAATTAATAGGATGAAGGAGGCTGTTCCAGAGTTTAGGTGCCAAAACCTCAACGTCTGGTGTTAAAATAACTGGATACACTGATCAGATGATTGGAGAGACCAGCTGAAGTTATAAGGTCTCATTGGCTCTACTATATACGCAGGAGCCTGTACACCTAAGGGTTTCAATAATAATAAATTTACTGATCAAATAGTTAAGAAGTGTCCAAAACTATGCTCTAATAGGATTTTTTTTTTAAAGTTTCTATTTATGCTTTTACAAAATTTGCAAAACGATGTCCAAATAAATACAGTGTACTTGTCCTTCAATGCCAAACCTGTAACCTACATACTTTGAGTTGGTGTATGTATTTTAGATGTATCAAAATTTTATACTATTTTTCAGATTTAGTAACTGTATAGTCTTTGATCCACGTTAACCTTACAAACATCTGGTAACTCTAACAACAGATGCATAGAAACATAACATCAAATCAGCTCTGTCAGTGCAGTGGCTGTGGCTACAGTGTAGCTTGCCATCACCAGTGTGTGAATGTGTGTGTGAATGGGTGGATGACTGGATGTGTAAAGCGCTTTGGGGTCCTTAGGGACTAGTAAAAAAGTGCTATACAAATACAGGCCATTTACCATTTACCAAATGAACATCAGAAGGGGGAAAGCCACATATACCCAGATGATTAAGGGGCACTTCTTTACAGCTCAAGGCACACTTGCAAAAGGCATTAGGTGCATCACAGACTAAAACACTAAACGTGAACACTTCCCCAGCAACCCATCTCTGTCTGAGGATCTTGATTCCATAGCACTCTAACCCTGACAATAATCCTGGATAGGCACTGACAGATTGTGAACATAAACTGTCAGAGGTGTTGACTGACATCCTGAATACTTCTCTCTCTCACAGGCATCAGTACAGACCTGGCTTAAGACTGCCACTATTATTCAAAAAGTTGACAGTGACAGCCCTGAATAACTACTGACCTCGCACTGACTGTCATGAAGTGTCCCATGTAAAGAACTCCACTGATGTCACTGTGGACCTCTACCAGTATGATGCCATCTCATCACTGGTTCATACAGCCCTGAAACACCTGGAAAATAAGGAGTTTTATTTATATGTGCTTTTACTGGATTTCACTGCCTTTGACACAACCCACAGACTGCAGTGCAAAAACTCTCAACACTAGGTGTGAGTTCCTCCCTCTGCAAACAGGTTCTGGATTTATTAGCCAACAGGACACAATTCAAAAATGTATATTTTCAGGAACAGAAAATGATAACTGTTTCCTAATCATGATGTTGCAGTCTATTGTATCATAGCTTGCTGTTTTGTTTTGTTTTTTTGGAGAAAAAAAAAACGCAACGGACGTGACGTGTCTATATCTCGGCCAATCACAAGTCAATGGGCGGGACTAAATATGAACCAGCGGAGGATTCAAAATGAAGATGGCGGCTGAAAATGGTTCCCCAAACAATCACAAACTCGAAAGAAAGTAAGGACTTTTTGATTAATTTGACAAAGATGAACACGTTACAGTGCTGCTGAGTAAACTATGCCTCCATCAGAGGATTAGTACTAACAAAACAAAACTCTGTTTTTACTACTTTGCACTGGGACTTGTGTTTTTTCCCTGTTAGCAATAGCCAGTGGAGCTAAGTTAACCTAGCAACAGTTTATACTAACATAAGCTAATGTTAATTCGATAATTCACGCAGTCTTACTTTTAAGGCTTTATTCTCGGGCCAGCTCGAAGTTTTATCATTTCAAGTGGACATTAATCTATGGCGTATGTGTTTCCTTTAACAGGGAGACAAAATGCAATGTGTTTATCAGTCAGGAAAAGCCGAACCAGCCTGTCATCTTTAACCCGGACTTCTTCGTGGAGCGGCTGAGACATGAACATCCGCAGGCTTTCACGGAGCTGGTACTTAGCAACATCACTCGAATGATAGATCTGCCTGGGGACGAGTTTGCCCAGCTTACTGGAGACTCGGAGCCTAGAGTCCCCTCATCCAGCGGCTTTCTACGCTCCTTTAACTTCCTGAAACGGAAAGGTTAGGCCATAAGAGTCTTCGTTATGCACACATGTTAACCGCCTTTGAAACGGTATTTTGAATAAATATGATTTATGTAATGCTTATATTCTTTTGTTATTGATTTCCTGAGGGAGAAAGCAGAGTTGTGTGGAGTTTCTCAGTCATGTAATTTTATTTCTAAGGCTGAAATAATTTAGTAGTTAAGCAATCAGTACATAATTTACCATAAGCAAATATGATAAGATTGCTTGTTCCTGCTTATGGGGAGTTTAGGGGGGCATGAAAAAGAAGGCAGCATCTAACCCTCACAAATGAAAAGCAAGAGTAATCCAGTGTTTATTTTGGTTAAGCAAATCATCTCTCATCTAATTATTCATCAGGTGATGAACAATAAGGACTGAAGATTTTCATCAAGTCATCTTGTAGTTATAATTTGCCTCTCACATCTTTCTATTTTGACTAGAATAGGTCCATTTGTACACAAAAAGCCTACAATCAGCCTTGATGTGTCATTTGATTTCTTGCAGACAAAGGAGTCGTTTTTGGTGCACCATTAACTGAAGAAGGAATCGCACAGATCTATCAGCTCATCGAGTACCTGAATAAAAGTGAGTATTGATTCACCTGCTCATATAACGTGACATTAAATGAACCGTATCATCCAGAGTGTTTTGTGATATTGCCCCTTTGCCTATGTCACCTCCAGAGGCAAAGAAATTCTTAACAATATTATTTTTTGAAACACGATTAAAATAACTGGATTATACTAAATCGTATATGTCAAGCATCACACTTTTTACTTGCTCTGTAACTTAGTTTAAGCATTGAATTGCCATGAGGTCATGGTTTATTTCTAGAAAGCAATGATGTCATTCACTGAAAGTGGACACTGGATGAAAATGTTTGAATCAATAATTTATCTGAAAGCACTTTGCTCTTGCTGACTCCCTCCTTCCATTTACTTCTCTCCATCACTCACCTTACTGCTGTGTCTTTGGCTCTCTGTGTCTCCTTCACTGTGTGTCTGCCTACCTAAACACCCTCCACCCTCCCCCTTTCTGGCTGTCTCTCTCCATCTTTCTCTCCCACCCCTCAGACCTTCATGTGGAGGGGCTGTTTCGTGTGCCAGGCCACAGCTTAAGGCAGGCAGCCCTGAGGGAGATGCTGAACACTGGGGCAGAGATAGATCTAGAGACAGGCGATTTCCACCCCAATGATGCCGCAACATTGCTCAAGGCCTACTTGGGAGAGCTTCCAGAGCCTCTGTTGACACACAGACACTATCATGCTCATCTGAAGATTGGAGGTGCTGGTTGGCTCGTGCACAGATCTTTGTCATTCAGATTAATGCACGGTCAGGAAAAATATTGCTTACCTGTGCTTTGTAATATTTTTCGTCACTTGTTTTTAGAGTTGACTCGCTTTGATGATCAAGGGGATAAGACAAATGTGCCAGATAAGGAACGCCAGATCGAGGCGTTTCAGCTCCTGTTTATGCTTCTCCCATCTGCCAACCGGAGCTTGTTGAAGCTGCTGTTTGATTTACTGCACAGCACAGCTCGCAATCAGCACTCCAACAAGATGTCTGCTATCAATTTAGCCAAGATGTTTGCTCCACACATCATCTGGCCCAAAAATGTAAAGACCTTAGGTTCATTTTGTTCTGTCTTCCGAAACACTGTTTGCAGTCAAATGAACCATGACAAATAATAATAATAATACTACTAGCTTTTTGTGTTTCTTTGTGACCTCTTCTTCTTCTTTTAATTTTGCAGGTAATGGCAAGTGATCTTCAGGGAGACATAGAAAAACTCAATAATGGCATAGCATTCCTTATTAGACACTCACAAAAACTGTTCAAGGTAAGCTCCCCAGGCATTGATCACTTATTGCATCAGTGTTGTTTAACTTATGAAAAAATAAACAAAATGCTTTTTTTTTTTTTTTTTTTTTGCTTTTTTTGACAATAGAAAAATCAAAATGTAACATTTCCTTTTAAAACAAAACCCAGGCAGGTCTTATCAATTAAACGTTATTAGGTGTCATATAAACAGGCACCTAGATGGTATCTCACAACCATATGCCATGTATTATAACAATATGTCTTCTCTTTACTTAATGAAAGTTTCATAATAAGGGCCTTTGTCGCCAGGGTTACAAGTACAAACAAACGTGATAGAGAGCAAGAACACAGAAATTATATATATATATATATATAAAAGGAAAATTATAATCATTTAAATGTCCTGCAATCAGCCGCCATAAGGCTCTTTACCTGCACACATTGTATTTGACAAATTCCTGTCAATATAAAGTTTTGAGTTCAAGCAGGTTTAGAGGAAGAAAGAAGTAGGCGGCTGATGGCGCCCTTTTAACTCAGTGTCTGAAGTGTAGGATTTTAAAGGTATTTGGACAGAGAATCATCATCAAACTTAATATTTCTGAAATTTCCAGGCCATCTTAAATCTCACCTGCTGCGATGTGTCTCAGATTGGAATTAAGATCAGGTTTTTTAATTAGTCTATTGAGAATATTTCATTTATGGGTATTTTTTTTTTTATTACAGCTGGGACTTTTTTGGTCTTTAACTAATATGTTCACCTATAGCCTACATACTTGACTAACATTAAGTTTTTTCCCCATCAAACAAATGGTTTTCCTGTGTTTTTTCCATGTTACTGATGCATTTGTTGCTTTCTAGTTTTGTGTGCAGATTTTTTTCCCCTTTGGATTTGCCCAAGTTTTGATTTTATATGCTGTTAATTATTTTATGTCTAACAAATACTTTATTCAATACTAATTTGATTAAACTACTGAAATGAAACCACAGGCCACTTTAATCAGATCCCTTTATGTAGTATGAATTATTTATTTCAGTTTCAAAGTAGAACATAGTTAGCCTTAACGCACTGTGCTTTATGTCTGAATAACTTCCACATTAGTATATTTAGTTGTTTCCAGAGGCTTTAATGTTCGTCTGTTTTCATTGAAGGCGCCTGCGTATATCAAAGAATATGCCCGCTTGTACTTCACAGGATCAAAAGCTCTTCAGTCAAATGTAAGTATTTTTGTTTTCTATTTCTAACAGAGTTTGTCTTAGTAGGGAAAAAAGGGAGCGTTAGTACTGCATTGCACTTAGCAAATTACCAAATCCAGTCACTTCAGTGTTTGGTTCATTTTAGACACTTGGATGTCTAACTCCAGAACCTGGAAAGGCTGGTGTCTTCAAGGCGTTTAATAGAATAATTTTCAAACGAGCCGGAAATAAAACTTAAATACTGGTTCAGTAGTCAGATTTTAAAGCTGTTTGTAAACTCTCACTTAGAGCAACAAGTAAATCTTTGCAGTTATCTCTCAAAAACTGTTTGATTGGTTTTGTTCTATGAAAACAGATTTTTGAATGTTATTTGGTTTGTTTTGACATTTTTTAGGATGACTTGACTCTCTGTTCTGGGGCCAAAGAGGGCCCTATGACTGCAGTGACAGTGGCCTCCCCTTCTCCCTCCATAACAACAGTCACATCTGATACTCAGAATTACACTGAATCAGCCCTCAGAGAGCTTTACCAGCAAGTCAGCAGCATGCCAGAGTCTGCCAAAAAGAAAAAACTCATCAGACAGGTACTCAGTGTGATGCTGCTGTGATAAGAAAGACATGCATACAAGGTGCTTGGAGAACCAACACGTAAGGTGGTGTATTTTTCTGTGTAGATCGAGAAACAGACACCCTCAGCAGAGTCTCGGGCACCATTCAGCAGGAGGCACTGGCGTTCACGCTCTTGGGGTGGAATAATAAAGGTTTGTTGATAGTATTTGTGTGTCTGCATTACCCATCATGTGATTTCTTGCCAACCTCTTATAGACACAAAGCTTTTCATATATATTTGCCTGTGATCCTATTAATCAGTGTTTTGATTATTCCAAAATCTGTTGATCTTGTGTAATAGTTTTTTCTTATTTTTCTAACAGAAGAAAGTGTTTGGAAGCCAAATGTTAGCTGAGAAAGAAAATGGCAGACCACAGACTCATCTACCCAGCTGCTCTGCTGATGGACAGGTAAAAGAAGGAACCAGCTGTGCACAAACAAACACAAGTATATTTTAAAATAAGTCTGAGAAGGAGAACCTGCACCTTATTTAACATAAGTTTTGCTGCTGTAAAATATTAGCTAACTGGTGCTGCAGAGTGAAAAAAGTCTTTAGCACTTTTTTTCTTCTGCCTCCAACTGAGTGACTGCTGCTTTGGATACTAGTGATCAGACAGGAAATAAACTCGGTGCAGGTGATAATCTTTAAAAAACTGCCCCTAATAAACCCCTCATTGTAGTGATTACAATGTAGAGGGAAACAGCTAAGAAGTAATTCTTTTATTTTAACCATGACCAACTAAAATGTCACACTGAAATTATTGGCCACAGTTTGCTTTTAAAACTGTCATCGGCTACAGCTGGAGAGCAGTTTTCCTCATTACTGTGTTGAACTTTTCTGGCATTTCAGCCATCAGTCTGCGGTTCACCACAGGCGGTGCTTAGATTGTTAATGATGCCTGTGCTCAGCTGAAAGGACTGAACATTACCTAATCGTCTCTCTCTTTCTCCCTCTTTCCTCCACCAGGATTAATCGTGTGTGAAAGGATGTGCGCCTCTCAACTTGGGAACCATCAGTCTGACTTTTGTGTAAAAGTAATTAAATGATCATCTCGAGTTCTCTGTAAACGGAAGGTGTATTATAAGGTTTTCTTTACAAACCATGTTTAGATTATCTTTTTTTGTCTCCATTTTTTGTCACAAAGTTTTAGACTTTGAGTTAAAGAATCTCGACCTTTTTTATCGAGCTCTCTCTTTTTTTCTCAGTTCAGCAGAAGTAATTGGAGTGAGAGCGCTGATATGTTCTTTTTTTTCTCACTTCACCTCTTTTCAAGAGTTTCGTCTTACTTTCTTGTTCAGTGATGATGCTCCTTATTATGCAGTGTAATTGCATTGGTGAAATTTGCATCCTTAGCTTTGTGATTGAGTGAAACCTGTCGGATTTTAATTTGAAAAGCATTAATGTATTTATTTTTCACTGGACTTCTGGATGATTTCCATCAGGATCTCATTAGTATAGGGCATTGGATGGAAAATGTGATATACAGAGTTTCTATTTAAATGTTAAAATTGCTTGTAAGTTGTAGGATAATTAGATTTGGTCACTGAAAACCAAAGTTATTTAAATCCAAAGTGTGCCTTAAAATGAACATATCTGAAAGTTTTACGAAGATTATCCTTCCCCAGTAGCTTATTTTATGTGTCGATAAAATAAGAAGGATGCTTAGTGAAAGGTCAATGGAGCTTGTGTACTTTATGTCAATATTTGTTTGTTTTCACTTTAGCACAAATCCTTTCTTGACACTATGATCCCGTAAGCTACTGCTTCTTTAAACTGTACCTTGGTTTTCTGTGGTTGGTCTTAGATCTTACATCCGGTTTGAATTCTTATGCAGCACCATATATGGTTTTATAGCTTTATATTATTTTTTTGTTTGTTTTTTACCTTTGACGATACTGCAAGATTTTTTTTTTAATTCGTTTTTATTGTCCATATTATATTTATCGTTATTCAGTTTTAGTTTAAGTGAGTGGTTGAATGCAGATGAAGATGGATCGTTTACTTGCCCTCTGCTGTAACTGGTAATCCAGGTGTTTTTCTGGGAGAGTTTTGGCTACAACCACTTTTAACCCCACTTTCTTGCCTTACTCCATGAGTGAAACTCACTTTTCACTGCTGTTACAATTTAACTATAATGTGACCATGTAAACTGGTGAATCTGGTGCTACTGTGAAGCTATGCAACTCAATGTAATTAAAAGACATCAAGCTGCACTCCATAGTTGGCTCTTTTTTCTTTTCTTTTTTTTTGAAAAGGCCAAACTTGAGTCATACAGCATACAGACATAATTGTGACCATGCTTTCGAATGATTATTATTCTATTAATCATCACAATTTAAGTACTTCTGCCTGAACCTCTGCATTGCTTTTATGTATTCACTTTTATTTTTTTCCTGCCACAAAGTGGCGCCCTTTAGTTGTAAATAATCAGTGAAGTACAGACTCATGGGTAGAGGTTATCCACTTTTGAGTCACTAGTGTATAAAGGTTGCTGCAGCTGTCTCTGTAGTGTAAGCTCTCAGGATTTATTAAAATAAAATGACATGCCCACCATATACTCATAAGTAGCTACTTGAAAGGTTTCCCTGTACTTGAAACTCGTGCTTCTCTAACAGGACATATCAAAACATCCTACGTCCTGAAAGTTGTCAATAAAGTACATATGAGTTGTTTTAATTGTACCAAATAACCTGAAAACCTGCATTAAAAAGTTTAGGCCAGTAATCAATAATGAATTTAAATAGAAGAAGACAACTTGCGAATGCAGTTATGGGGTGAAAGTTTGAGTAGCAAGAAAATGTTTTTTCCATAACAGCGTGACTGCCTGTTTGTCATTGTGGTGTCAATGTATGGTTGGTATTGTAAGTATATGCCTTAAACATGTATGGGAATGTTCCCCAAATCATATTCATATATATATATGTATATATATATATAACAGACAATGTCCCCAAAAGGAAGTGTATTGTTTTACAGCTAAAACTCCACAGGGGTTTTATTTAGCAATGAGCTTGATGACTGTAAAATGACTCACTGGTACTGTAATCAACTTCACATTATATCAAAATATATATGTTTGTGGGTTTGTGAGTGGATGTGATTTTGCTTTGAATGTATGCATTAAAATGCCTTTTAGAGGGGGCTAATTCTGTCCATATTCTAAACTCACTAACCGATCATTTGCGTTAAAAGGAAAACACAATTAAAAGATATATGGTTTTTTTATGCCTTTCCGAGGCACAGCTGTGTTAGAGAGAAATACAAATGACTGGTCGGAAGCACACTGTGGAATTTTGGGTTTCTTTGTATTTTCTTTTCAAGCATATGTTGGTTTCTTTTTAGTTAACTACATAAGTAGTTTTGGGTGAAAGATGTATGAAAATAGCATAAACATGCATAAATGTGGGAACCCCTGTTTAAGGTTTCTATAAATGTAAATTATTAAAGTGAGTGAACGATGAACTAATCACAAAAGCCTGTCTGCTAAGATGAAGATATTATGGTATTGTTTTACACAATTATAGAAAAAAAAGAGTTGGGCAACGCAAAATTATTATTCCATCCAAAAGGATTGAACTGTCAGACCAGATGTTGTTCACAGGCATTGAAAAGAAGGTGGTGCAGTTTCCAAAACACTCCTCAATCTTCCTCCTAGTCCCACTAAGCATAAGCTCTTTTAAACACACCTAAAATGCTGAAGAAGAGAAGATGCAAAAATACCTGTTTGCTTTTTGTTGTTGTTGTTGTTGTTGTTGTTTTTAAATCTGTAATGTCAAGAAATGGCAATTAACAGAAATAATGAAGGCAAGCTGAGATGTAAAAGACAAAACTTTGTATGAGAGCTATGCAGGATTGAACACATCACTGTTTTGTGTTTGGGCTGGAGCCAGTGTCACCAGAGTGGATTCTGTTAATTAGCAGCAAATTCTAGCATAGTGTCTGTTAAGGAAAAAAAACAAAGCTGAAGCTGCAAAGAAGAGGATTTATTCAGCAACAGGATAATGATCCTAAACACACCTCGAAATCCACTCTAACCAAGACTCTAACTCTTGGAACTCTTGGCTTGGCTCCATGAAGCATTTGCAAGTTGTCAAAGAGGATATTGACCACACATGATACCAAGCTTTTTGACCTCTGGCTTTTAAAACTGCAAAGATGGGAATAAAACATGTTTATTTTGCTTAAATGAATCAATTATTTACATTTTTCTTTATCCTTTTATACCTTTTGGACTTCCTTTCCTTGGTTTGCTCTTCACAGTAACACAGAATTTAATCATGGGTGCCTAAGCATATGTAATGCTTCCACATTAATTGGTTTTCCTCATTGTAGTCAGTTCTTGGTAACATCTTCTGTTTTGCAAACTCTCCTCTGCCAGACTATTGTAAATGCTGCTATGTCGTCCTATGCCTTTGTAAACAGCAGAATTATTCCTTTTGCATATTTGTGTGCATTCCTCTCAAAGCTCTGTGAGAGCGGAGGGATGTTACCACCACCCCCTATTACCACTAAACACCACTGTCTCCTCTTTAATTAACCATTCATTGAAGGAAGCTCTATACTGCACTGACATTTTTACTGGGACAGATGGAGCTTTTACTGATTTGTTTCGAGTAAGTGCGAACACCTGCATGTGCACATTCATATGTGCATGTTCCGAACTGGACAAGCATCAAAGCAGACAGATGCACACAAACTCAAATATATCTTATTGCATCATCTGTGACTCTTTATTGTCTTTGTTATGTCTGTGTGATTTACTGATATTAATGTTAGGAGGGATCTGCTCATCCCAGCAAATCTCTCTGTAAAGTTAAAGCACTCAAGCTGAGCAGAGCCACGGCTGAGGTGTCTGATACGCACTATATTAAAGATTTCAGTATTTTTATATTTTGAAAAGTGTGAAGTGTTAATAATGCATAGCAATGATAGTTCTTGACTAATCCTTAAAAAAAAAAAAAACAAGTTGCAAAACCAGAAACGTGAATACAGACACCAACTCAATCACTTCTTGAGGCAATCTTGGTGCTTAAAGGCATCTTGTCTTTGTCTTCATTTATTTGAAGTAAAGCACTTCCCATCTCTTGGGAGAACAGCTGACATGCGGTAATAGTGGCCTAAGTATTAATTAATGGTGCTTAATGGTTTATGAAGAGTCTTTAATTAAGTAGATGATCAGTATGCAAAATCAGAGACATGCACAGTGAGGAAGTCTGATCCATGGGAGTTATTCCTTTTCTTTCTTCATAAAGTTTCACATTTCATTTTAAGTTGTCACCTTTATTCTTAATGCTTTTTTGTAATATAAATGAACCCAGCAATTATGGCCTGAAGTCATTAAGATCAGAGCTCCATTTTCTATCAAAATCTAGAATAGTGATTTGCAATTCCATGAAGTCGAAATGCATTTGGAGAGTTTCCTGAGAGCTACAATTACACTGTCAACTTCAGTCAGTCTCTGATAAATGTACACACAGTTTTAACTAAGTAAAAAAATATTTATTATTAATTCCTGCAAAGGAAATGATTTCCTACATACAGTGGTGTGAAAAAATGTTTGACCTCTTCTTGATTTTCTAGTTTTTTGGATATTTGTCAGACTTACATGTTTCAGATCATCAAACAAATTTTAATATTAGATAAAGATAACCTGAGGAAATGCAAAATGTAGCTTTTAAATGATTTTATTGATTAGGGGAGAAAGGTTATCCAAACCTACTTGGTCCTGTGTGAAAAAGTAATTACATATATAGTTAAATCGGGAATTAAATGTGATTTCATTGATGATTTTAGTGTTTAGTGTCACTAAACACACTCAGGCCTGATTATTGGCAGATGTGCTGAATCAAGGAATCACTTAAATAATACACCACCATTCTTAAGACTTTGGGGCTGCAGTGAACCACAGTGAGAACCATTATACACAAATGGAGAAAATTTGGAACAGGGGTAAAACTTCCTAGGAGTGACCAGCCTACCAAATTACTCCAAGAGTACATGGATGACTCATCCAGGAGGTTGGAAAAGAACCCAGAACAGCATTAAAGAACGGCAGGGTTCACATGTCTCAGTTAAGGTCAGAGTTCATGATTCAACAATAAGAAAGAGACTGGGCAAAAATGGCATCCATAGGAGAGTTCAAGGAGAAAACCACTGGTGACCAAAAAAAGGCTTGTCTCACATTTTCCAAAAAAGTGTGATGATCTGGGGCTGTTTTGCTACCTCAGGACCTGGAAGACTTGCTGTAGTAAATGGAACCATGATTTCTGCTTTCTACCAAAACAACCTGAAGGAGAATGTTCAGCCATCTGTTTCTGACCTTAAGCAGAAGCGCATTTGGGTTTTGCAGCAGGGCAATGATCCAAAACACATCACCAAGTCCACCTCTGAATGGGTTAAGAAAAACAAAATGAAGACTTTGGATTGGCCAAGTCAAAGTCCTGACCAGAATCCGATTGAAATGCCGTGGCGCAACCTTAAAATGTTTTTGATGATCTGAAACATCTACGTGCAATAAACATGCAAAAAACTAGGACATCGGGAAGGGGGCAAACACTTTCTCACACACACTGTATGCCACATATCGGGTTTTTTTAACGTATTTTTTTCTATTTTAAATACATATATATTTTTTTAGCTTTGAGTCCAGTGTATGATCCTGGCATTGGGAGACAGATTGTGTGCCAGTTGCTCTGACAAATTTAAAAAACAGAGCAGGTAAGATTGGGATTCTAGTGGTTTGCCTTTGCATTTGCATATATTAGATTATATTCTTTGTTCCCGTGGCTATGCTGTGCTTAAAGTATAGTGTTTGATTTACTTTTTATGGCAGTGGTCTGCCTCCCCTGCAGATTCATGATCTGTGGAGGCAGACTGAATATATGTGTTTTGTTTCTTTTATTCCAGTTCCCTGCTGCTGCTGCTGCTGCTGCTGCTGCTTCTGTCTGTGTGGCCACGCTTGATGTACATGTTAAGACCCACACTAACTGATTATTTATTCTGGCTTTTTGCCTCCCCGGACCGAGGTGTTGATTCCTCTCTTCCCTACTGGATACACACACGCACGCACGCATGCACGCACACACACAGACCACTGTCTCCCCACAGCCTCTCCCTTCAGGCAGGGGTTATGCAGTGTCATGCAGGTTAGGTCTCTCTCTCTCTCTCTAGGGGTTCGCCTGGAGGCAAACCTGAGAGAAAAGAAGGAGTGGAGTGAGTGAGAAATGAAAAAGAAAGATACTTGGTGTAGATTTGTATTGTGAATAGAGTCAAGGGAATGAAAAGGGGATCTCAGGAATGAGAGTGAGTTCAGGCAGGGTTCTGGAGGGGGTGTTGCATGGGGAGGGAGAGGAGTGGGTGAGGAGAGGAGGGGTAGGGGTGGAGTCGGGGGCTCTGCTATTTGTAGATCCTTGTGATGGATGACTAGTGTGTGTGTGTGTGTGTGTGTGTGTGTGTGTGTGTGTGTGTGTGTGTGTGTGTGTGTGTGTGTGTGAGAGAGAGAGAGACTGGCATTTTTTTCTTTCCTCTCTTTGCCTATTCCCTCTCTCTTCAGGCGAGCAGAGCAGAGCGGGACTGAGTGAGCGGAGGACAGAGACGCAGACGTGTGCAGACCAGAGCACACCAACTCCACAAAGACAAGAGAGAGGAGAAGAGTTTGCAAGGAGAACATAAGAAACAACTGCTTATTTTTCTTTTCTTTTCTTTTCTTTTTTCTCTTTTACATCTGCAAACTGTGGTGGATATCAAACCAGCATCAAAAGAATTCTACAAGAAGAAAAAAGGATTTGTATGGCTTTACAGCAGAGAGGAAAATATTAGCATTTCTCACGTGTAAATTTTTTTTTTGTTCATATTCATCAAATATATGAATTTATTCTAGTGGACTTGTAAGGTGTAACAAGACTCTTGGAAGCAGACGTAGAGAGGGGAAGGTGGACACACAGAGAAGTAAGGGCTTGTTAAAGAAGAGCAGGTTGTCGTTCTGGTGAATATGGCCATTAGAGAAAGCTGGTTTGAGGCAGGCATGGGCAGGTTGGCCAGGCAGCCACTCTGGATGTGGGTGGCAATGCTCTCTGCCCTGATAGTGGGCAATGCCAGTGGCTGCCCAGCCCTGTGTACCTGCAGCGGAACCACAGTAGACTGCCATGGACTGGGTCTCAAAACCATGCCAAGGAATATCCCCCGCAACACTGAAAGACTGTGAGTACGATCTCTGCTTTAGTTACTTCTCTGTGTGGGCGCATGAGTGTGTGTTTTTATAAAAGAAGCTTTAATATCTTCGTTTCTTACTGGTTCCCCTCTATTTCCTTGATACATTGTAGTAGTGCACACGACTTTGCTTAGACTGAAACAGAACAATAGCCCTGCCTGTAAAGCTGCGTGTATGTGTGTGCATGTGTGTGTGTGTGTGTGTGTATGTCAGAGAGAGACTGTGTGTCACTCAGGCAGTCAGTCACTAACTGGCATTCCAGTCAGGTATAAATAGGCATGAGGGACTGGCAAGACCAGAGGCAGATGTGTGCCTTTCACATGTGTCCATAATTTACTTATTTGTTTACACTTGCAGCATGTAGCTTCATTTTTTCCCTCAAGTTTGAAGCTAAAATACATTTAAATCCCCTTTTCTCTTCACTTTTTTCATATAAATGTAGAGTTTAAAAAGTAAAGTCTGACTTGAACTTTAAGAACAAGGTTTGACATCCAGTCTGCGGCACACTGTGTCGCTTTGCCTCTTTTCTTACCTCTATTGCAGTTTTGACTTTTTCTGCCTCTCCCCGTTCTCCCGTCTCCCCTTCTCCAGCTCCTCAACGCGCACTCCGCAAATTGTTAAATCATGGAGAAAATTAAGCAAATCAGCTACTTAGGCGAGTCTTGCACTAGTATCACGTAGCTGTCGTGTCAAACGGTGGGAGGATGGGAGACGGCGGGAGAGATGAGGCGGATGCTGGCTCGCAGAGTGGAGTTTCTCTGTCTTTTCTGACATTCTTCTGAAATATTCATCGGCAAATCAGAAGTGAGGAGTGCAAGGGGAAATAGATTGTTCTATTTCAGCTTTTAGAATATCAGTGCTGAATAAAACATGCTGTGGGAACAGAGGAGAGAAAGCCTGTGTCAGAGGCAGCGTTGGCATAGTGGGAGCCGGCTGCATATTTTATGGTTTTCATATTTAATTTCTAAGAACACCTTTTTTTTCCCCCCTGCTTCACGCTCTGCATGTTACCAGGTTGCATTTGTACATATGCTGGTTTAACAGTGAAGCGGAGAGGAAACATGGTTATTTTGTGGTTTCCTTTTACATGAACGGCCATTCACACTGGAACGAGCCCCTGCCCCTCTGCTCAAGAGTATTTTTGTGTTAAAAGTTGTTTGTTCATTCATAGGTCATGTACAGCAGCACATTTTATCGCCGTAGCATCTCACTCAAGACGTTGCATTTTAAACACAACGTACTTAAAGGTCATGTGTAACTTATTCCTGCGTTGTTGCCTCCCCCCTGGTTACGTGTGTGCATGTATAAGCTGTGTGTCTAGGTCATGTTGAGCGGTTCTGCTTAACAATAGAGACAATCCTCTGAGGGTTGTTGTAAAGGGTGATTCATCAAGGTGATTGCACAAATCAGCACCAGCCCCACATGATGGTCCCATGTGCATAGCGAGATTTATGTGTATGTATTGGGAAAATGTGTGTTTATCTGAATGAACTTGTGCAGCCACTGCTGGGGTCAAGAATGAGTAATGACTTTGTCAAGTTTATGTAACTGTCCCAGAGGTTTGTTGCCCTCGTCTGTACCAAACGATGCCAACGGACACTTTCTTTTCATCAATTTGAATCATAAAGATTTTAATTGTGTGATGCTCCAGTATATATAACTGCTGAACTTTAATACAAGGGAACGCAGTATTAGTGTTAGGAGGCTAACTGAAAAGGCTAACGTCATACAAAAATCTGCACTTTACCTTGTAAGGCTGGTTTTGTGCTGCATTTGTGTGAATGGGTGTACTTGCTCTCATGTATACAATACTTTAGTGTGTGTTTGTGTGTATGTGTTAGAGGAGGAGGGGGTTGCTTTTGGGAGAAAGTGTTTGTGCGTGTGTATGTAGGCTGTTGAGACAGACAGCAGAATCCCATTTGCACTTGTCACTGTGGGTTTGGATCAGGTCTGACCCCTGCGCTCCTCAGACCGAAGCCTGTAATGAGACTGTGAGCTCCACGTGTTAAAATTACACCCTGGCGTGTATGGGCCGCTGGCCGCTCCCTCCCCCCTCTGCTTTCTCTCTGCATCCATCCTCTCTCACTGTCTATTTCTTTGCCTCTCCTCCCCTTCTCTCTTGGCCTTTTATCAGGCAACACTGAGAGAAAATCTCCATCTGTAATGCTGATTAAATTGGCTCGCGCACAGTAAAGGATCTTAGTTAAGCTTTTTGTTTGACAGGTATGAAATTAAACTCTTCTCTCTCCTTGTTTTGTCTTCTTAACAGCCCCGCTCTTTAGTTCGAGTGCGTGTCCCATCTGTGAATGAGTTGATTTGGAAAAGGGGAGGAGTTGTGTGTGTTTTTGCGAGTGTGTGTGTGTGTGTGTGTGTAACTGCAAAACGTCTGTGCACTGATTATGTATTTTCTGTGCCAGAAGATACCTTGTACTGAGATGCGGGGGCATGTTGGAGCCCCTCCAGAGTAGAGGAGTTGGAGGCTGCACACCATATGCGTGTGTTTGTGTGTCTGTTGTGCAAGCCTGGATAAATCTGATGTTCGCTTTAGTTTGTGCATAAACCACAGCATGTGCTTCCATGTGTGTATGTTGCACACAAGCAGAGAATAAGCGATAGCCAGATGAAAACACATGAGGATTAGTAGTGGTTAAAGATGAGCAGCCCGGTCGCTTTGATAACCACATCTATGCATTTTGGGGTTGGAGGTGGTAGGCGTGTGTGCCTGTGCCAGGGAATGCCTGTAGTGTTTCTGGCATCACCACATAGCTGGTACAACTGACAGCTCACTGGCCACCTGATCCATAATTTACCCTGACAAGACTGAACACAGCCTGCCTACTACCTGCCAACACTGGCTGTGTGACTAAAGTGGAGAGCGCAAGTTGGAAAAAGACAAAGAAATGGGGGTGAAGGGTGGAGCTGGGGGGTTGGATTGAAAGCACGATAAGAAGCCAAGGCTGGCACAGTAACTAAAGTGGTAATCACTAATGAAAGGATTACTACACCAGAGCAGTTAAGAGAGATGTAATTCAACCACAAAGCTAATGAATGAATAAACTAGATTATGTTATTTACTATACAGGGCAGAATAGGTCTAGCCCTGAGGCAGAATGAATTTCATTCAGGTCTTTTTTACAGTCTAATATATCCATCCTCATAGCTGGTAATCCCATGAGGAGTGATAATGCCTGGAATGAAGATCATTCAGAGAATGTTTATGCACAGCAGAGCATTGTGAAATTACAGGCCTGGGACTCTGTCATTTCAATTTACTGCCTGTGTAACACAGCTGTGGTCTTTCCTCTCGTACTGAACACTGAGGTGGATGTCCTCTCTCTCTCTCTCTCTCTGTCTTGCTCTCTTCATAGCTGCCTTTTGAGCGAGGATTTTGTGAGCTGTAATGTAAATGAGGTTTTGCAAGCTATAGTTCCACTGTGCTCTTTCAGTTTTTGTTCTAATAAACAATAAGTCACCTTTTTACATTTTGCATACATGTGTAGAAAGTGTGAGTACGATGACTGACTCGCAAGCCTCAAAGCCACCAGCTGTGTTACTATACACACCGCAGGCCCACCGGCCCACTCTTCTAATGAGTACAGCTACTCTGTGGAAGTGTTTAATTGAGCCCGCGAGAGCTCGGAAATGACCCTATCGATATAACTTGAGTGCACGTGTCTATCAGGAAAACACACCAAAACCAAGGCATGCACTTTTTCACGAGCCTAACATATACAGTGTACATTACTGATTGCTCTGCATGGCTGTCTACAACGGCTGGTTTCTCAGAAGACCTTGAAAATCAAATTTGGAAAATCCACCTAGATCACCTTTCATCTCTCAGAAGACCATCTTCCCTTTTAACCCTACTGACTAGCCAGTAAGAAGCAGGAAAGTGGAGGGGCGGGTGATGTCTGTTCGTGTGTAAAACACGCATCAGTGAACACTCTGCTGATATTGTGGATATGCCTTCATAATCCACATTTCACGCTGCTCGAGACACTTCTGTTTGAGAGAAGTCTTGTGAGCAAATTATGGACAGTGTTCCACATGAGCTTGACATCTGCACTGGTCTGCACGCTAATTAGATCAATATGGCACAGGACCGCAACATTAGAGCTCGGATATTTATCAAGTTGTTCATTTTATAATTCTCAATAAATAATGCATCTATTAAAAATAAATAAAAAAATGAATCCACACCTTTAGAACTCATATTTTAAGATTAAATATGACACTAAGTTATTTAGAGCTTCAACTCACCGCTGTTTCTTTCTCATTTTATTTATTATTCCATTTTATTGTCTATCAAATATCAGAGAACTGAAGAAAAATCCTCACATTTGCACAGCTGCAAGCCGTCAGCTTTTGGTAACTGTCTGAAACGAGTAAACGATCAAAATGATGATAGATTTTCTTTTGAAAATATTTAAAATGGCCCTGTTTTTGCAGTGGGGGTTATCCGTTTGTTGATAGGCTAACCTCTGCAAAGAGCTGGAGGAATGCTGATATCAGTGTGCTCTGCGGGGGTGAGAGTCATACGTATGGCAAGTCTTTATTCTTCGAGGCCATCAGATTTAAACACATATGCTGCGTCCATCAAATTACCAGTCAGTGCACATCTGTGAGCCAAACATCTTGTCAGTCTTCTGTTTGGAACAAATGAAACATAATAGATGTGGCTGTGCAGCTGTTTCATCCATAGTTTCTAGTCAAAGTACACATTCGTGTAGCTTAAAAGCCTTCATACGGCATGCAAAGCCACAATAGAACCTCAGAATCTGTCACTGAACAAACTACGGTTACAGTACAAACCATGAAAGACCCTTCAGTCTCTGCTTCTACTACAGCCCCGTGTGTGTTCCTTTTCCAGCCTGTGGCCGTAACACACATTGGAACAGATGTTTAATTGATTCAATTCAGCATGAGAAAGTGCCGTAAGTTATCTATGTTTGATCAGAAGCTTGATCAGACCTGGTCTTTTCCCAGGCTCCTTAATTCCATCTCCCAGTCTTTCTCTCCATCTGTAAAATTTTTGCGTAGAGCAGCAACTGCTCTGAACGCCCGCCCCCCCCCCCCCCCCCCCCCCCCCCAAAAAAAAACAAAAAAAAAACATCATAGTATCTTCTTGCCAGGAGTATTGTTGTTGTCTGAAGGCCCAGAAAAGAGAAGCAAAAGTCAAATGTTTGGGTTTGGGTCCTTGACTTTTACCTGTAGCAAGACAGGATGCAGGAGACCGTACTGTGGTCAAGGCTATGAGAAGGAGCTGTGTGTGTGTTTCTGTGTGTGTATGACGGCAATGCATGTGTGAGATACGCTTGATGTTTAACTTTCCTATCAGTAATCTTGCTCCTGGGGCCTGACTGAGCAGAATGAAAACTGTAAATAGCCCTTGAGGAGCCCAGGAGCCAGGAAAACACACTCAGACGGTCTTTACGCGCTGACTGCACACACAGGCAGACTTACACGATTACTCACACACACACACACACACACCAAAAATGTACAGTTAAAGGCCTTAACTGCTTGTCTGAAAGCCACATTTCAATAGAGGGAATGTTTTGAGTTGAGCAGAAATCTGACCTCTTACTGTGGACAGAAGTGTTCCAGTTGGGTTTAAGAGTGTATTATTTTGGTCATGGTGGTCTTTCTTCCTTTCCTTCTCATTCTCACAGTCTTTCAGTATGAGACTGTTGTGTGCTCAGTCAACTGGTTACGTACCCCGTTTGACCATCTAGTATGTAGGTCACTTTCTTCTTGTAGTCTTCCAGCCATTTAGGCCTCATTTCTCCACTGACATTTCCCAGACAGCCCGTCAGCTCTTCACAGCTCCCATGGCTAACGGCAACCCTCTGCCACACTGCTTCACACCGTCGGTTTTCGACAGCTAACAACGCCGTCAGAGTAGTTTTCTCCTTTTTCTGTCTCACAGTGACTGTCTTTCTTCCCCTGCTGTCTCCACCTGCGTGTTTTACGGCTGTCAAGCCCATATGCTGCCAAGTCTGCGGGAGGAGGAATGCTTTGCTTCTTCACAGCTTCTCAACCTGTTCATTCATTAGGATGTGTGCTCAGCGGTCTGGTCAAAGAGCATCATCAGTGTGTGATTGTGGTTAATGAGCATTCACATTTTAGGCTGTGGGACGTCAAGCTTGTGTTCATCAGATTGTTTCCACAAGAGGAGTTTGGACAGTGCTATGCCACCAATCCTCAATCAGCTGGCTTCTGTCCTCCCTGCCAGGCTAAAGCTGTCCAGGACAAATGGTCCTGTGGCGCTTACAGCAGCGATACAGAATGACTGCAGTTTACATTTGCGGAAATACTTTTGCTAGCCTGCTGCATAATTTTTTGCAGCCTGTTAGTAAAATTTGTGCCTGTAAATATACAACTGTTAAAATGAACCAGCTTCCTCAGACTCTCCTCAGTAAAACCAGGAATGGGACTGAGATTATTATAGTGAACTGAACCGTATTAACAACTAATAGTAGGTGTGAAAAAAGGAAAAACAAATAAAATTATGTAGTTTGAAAAAAACGTAATTAAAATAATAAAAAATAAATAAAGTTTTAATTCAAATAAAAAAATGTGAATGAAAAACCTTCAATTTGGTCAAATTTTTCCTCACAACATGCTTGTCAAGGCTTGATTTAATTTTTTTTTTTTACTTGGATGTCTGCTGGATGTCTGTGTTAATATTACAATATTTTTTTCTGAATTTAAAAAAAATCCCCACAATATGACTAAAACTAACACTGAAATTGATGAAAACTAAAACAAAATGAGCCGAAGTGTGGCAGTTGGGATTGTCAAACTCAATACCGACTCACATGAAAATATTAGATACTATTTTTAAAAGGATTGGAGAAAAAAAAATAAGACAAAGCGTCTTATTTTTTTGTCATAAAAACTAAGGGGCTTTTTTAAAAAAAAAAAAAAATTTGAAACAATAAAAACAATAACATCAATGACAACAATATTTCTAAGCTGCCTGATAAAAAAAAATTAAGATTCTCTTAGGTGGTGAAAAAAAGAGAGACTATTTTTAGGCTCTGTGAGGTAGTGCTGGTTTTTCTGGTGACATAAATAATTGTGTTATCTAGCTAAATGAACAGTCTATTAACAATACAGATGGGCAGAACTCATTTGTAAGCTAGCCTCCACATAGTTGCTAGCTGCTAGCTTAATGACGACAGATGGCTAATGTGGCTAATCAGATAATTGCTAATAGTTTAACAGGTAGCATTAACATGGGTACTGGCTAGATTAACATTTATAATAACTTTTAAAAACACGAGAATGTTGTTGGCATGACCTCTGACCTCTTGAAATTTGTCAAAGTGTCAAAGTCATGTGAACAGGTGTTATTGGCAGGAGGGGCTGTGTGCCTGCCATTCTGCAGTACTGTGTGAAGTTGTGTGTCAGCTGGAGGAGGCAAACAAGGCGCTGCTGGTATTAACACTGCTGCAAATGATCGTCTTATCCTTTTCAGTAGTGATTTGTATCTGAGGTTTTTTTTTTTAACAACTCTAGTAGCAGTAATATGGTTTCTGAATGGAATGATTAACAAAACCTGTGCGATGTGGGAACTCTAAATTGAGTTGTTTGCCTTATCCTGCTTTGTTTTAAGTAACTGTCTCATCATAATGACTCATTTGCTAGCCAGTGGTTCTATGTTTGTTTTTGATTTGAAAAGTTTCTGGCACAAATCGATTCTGCTGCTGAAAATCTCTGCAGCCAACAGTAGTTTCTCCTGTGACCATTTAGTTGTGATTTGGCTCTGATCTGAACACAATTGCCTGTCCCAGTGGTGCTGTTCATATACACGTCAGTGGGAGTGGTTCAATGCATTCTTTGGTCTCATATATTGAAATTGTAGTTGTATATGTGTGTAAGAAAAAGAGCACATGTGGATCAATCTGTGTGAAAACTTCAGTGAGCCACTGTGCTTGCTTATTCTCTGACTTGGAGTATCATTTCACATAATGTGGTTCAATTTGAAACAGGTCAGAAAAAGGCTCAGAAGAGGGACCCCAGCAGCTGGCAGATATAAACGTAATGAGTTTTTCAGCATTGTAGCAGTGTTTCAAGCTTCTTTGAATTTATAGAGATACAGGGCAATGGAGCATAGCTGCCACATGTCCACCCCAGGGAAGGTGCACCAGGAAATACTCTCAGGCATCAATCTGCTTGGGACAGAAGATGAAGACGGATTAGATTGTGATGTCATAAATCCGGTTTCTCCTCAGGAAGTGTGTCAGCATTGGGAATTCTTACAGAATTTCCAGAGGGTGGAATGGATTTGACTGAGACTGGGAAGTGGAAATCTTTTTACTATAGGAGCTCAGTCTGATACCTAATAATTTTCAGCCTCTAAAGTAATACTGCGGTACTGTAATGTGAAATCCCGCACAAAGTCAGTATCAGAAAACATCTGTATATGGAGGGAGTTAATATGCCTTTGCTGCAGTGCCAAAAGCCATTGCTTAGCTCTCTTTGATTGGAAAACAAAGGAAACAGCAATGACTGATACTGTAGCTAATAAACAGCAGACTTTTGCTTGAACTGGCACTAAATCTGACTTTGGCATACTGTGCCATTATTTAGATGTGGAATAAACACAGAGACAAGCAATGCTGAATCCAGAGGCATGGCTTAATCACGTGTGCAGGGCGTATTCTGCAATCTTTTTGTAGATCTGAACAATGTGACCGTTTGTATACCGCTGTTCTTTATGTGTTTTTCTTTCTTTTACATACCATAGCTACTCCCTCCTTAAACAGAAATGGATGGGACTGCCAGAATTCTTTACATCAACCGGACATCCAAAAATCAGCCACACACACTGCCCAGTACATATATTTTTGAAATTCATGCTTAGGACAATGCAAGAAATATGCAATCTTACAGCTCAGTGTGGCACTGAACTGTCAAGGATTGTGTCAATACGGCATCAATAAGTCATCTGTCCTTGAAGAAGATGAGCTAAGGTGGAAAGATTAATGTCGGGACAACTTTAAAAGACCTGACTGTCATTGGAGCAATTTCAAGGACTTTGTAAAAAATTGCTTGATGTTTTCAAAATGTCAATCATAAAGGTCAGCCTATGTCATAAACAGTATGAATCCATGGATTTATCCTGACTAAACACTATAGCCTGGTGGTGGCATTTGAGCATTGCCTAAATGTCACTGCTTTGCTGAACAGGTGTGTCCTTTAAGATGGCTCTTCCTGCGGGATACTGCAGCATTTGAAGATGTTTCCAGAAAGAGTTAATTTAGTGCAGCCACCCAATATCAAACAATATAAAAAGATTTTGAAATGGTGTTGTATAACAGCTTACATGCAGATATTTGACAGGCTTCTGTTTATATAACAAAACAAAACATCATTGCTAAACGGAAAAAGCATTTGTTTTCCATATATTTGTTCTGTCACCCCTCTCTTTAATAACCCCCAAATCTTTGTCTCTTAGTCTTTCTTTTTTAATGTTGTCAGGGTTTCATCAGCGATGACCACCCTGAAGATAAGACACTGGAAATCCAAAAAGGCATGTGTGTGGGTGTATGCGCGTATCCTCGTAAGCACCTGTAATGAGCTCCACATGTGTGTGTATCAGAGCCCAGGCTAACGAAGCCCAGTCCATTATTTATTTTCCTGTGGTCCTGTCGCTTCGCTTGTCGATGCACCTGTGTATACACGCACACACATCCACCATCTGTCTATAATGACCGTTCTCGTTCGTACCGCATAGCACTACGGTCCCTCGAGTGGTCATTAGACGAGAGAGCGAGAGAGTTGCTGAGGAAGGGAGAGCAGTGGTTTCGGTGTAGATTTGGAACTAGTTTTTTGGTTTTACTTTGCGAAGGAGTGCCTGGGGGTCAGTGTAGGGTGGACACATAATGCTCAGAAAGTTAATAGGACACACAAAGTGTGTGTTTTGATTACTCTCAGTGCCTTCGAGGCTTATATGATTTGCTTTGCCTGCTTTGTTTTTCCCTCTGTCAGGAGAATACAATCTACTATTGAGGTTTAAAGTAAATCTTACATTTACACAAACCAGAGGTCAACAAATCCACCAAACAACCTTGGGTGTCGGAGTCAAGTTCATCTGGTTAGGACTTGAAAACAAACCTAAAATTCAAATCACTTCTTCAATTACTTGATTTCCTGTTTATTTGCAGCAATGGCCAGCTCCCAGCAGGGAACTGCTCCCATTATACCCAAAGCACTTAGCTTTCTGGCCTTGTGGCCCTACCCAAATCCCCTGTGCTGGCTCCTGCTAATCCCCACCGATTGTAGAAGGACATGGCAGACAGAGAGGGAAGGGGTGGGGGGCGGTGTTTGGTTGGAGGAGGCTGGAACAGAAAGACAAACAGGCAGCTCAAATGTGGCTTTAAAGGACATCTTAATATCTCCCAGTAGAGTTGGAACTTAGCTTGAACTTCCTTTTAGCACCTTGAGCCTCCTTGATTTCCAACAAAAAAAAACACTAGCTTTTAAAGAAGTTCTCAACATTTATTATACCAGGATTATGTTTTAGCAAAAAACTAAGTGCACTGTGTGTGTGTGTGTGTGTGTGTGTGTGTGTGTGTGTGTGTGTGTGTGTGTGTGTCACTTTTGTCAGAGGTGTGCAGTTGTTTTAATCCCTCAAGTGTGACAGCCTCTATGCTGCTATGCGCTCATTAAGCTGTTATTGAATAGTTTCAGAGGTAAAATGTAATTATTAATTTTTGTTTGCATCCTTCTCTTTGCAGGGAGCTGAATGGGAATAACCTCACACGAATCACTAAGAGTGACTTTGCTGGACTGAAGTACCTCAGAGTTTTGTAAGTACTCACCTTCTGTTTATGGGCAGTAATGAATTGTTTGTACAGTAGGAGTATCTGTGGAGCATGTTGGTGGCTGAGTTTATCTAGCCATGCATATCTGAATTGTATCTACCCTAGCAGTTTGCAGCTATACTGACTTTCTGCTGATATTAGCATAAACCCACTGAAGTGGCAATGCATTCATCAAGAGTCCTACTCCAAAGTACATTAAGCTCCTGAGTGACTGCAACCACTGATGTAATGGCCTTCTCTCTCACTGTATTCTGCCTGTTGTAGTTGCACTTTACCGTCCCTTAGACACACACATGCTCACTTGCCCTCTGTTCCCTCACATCAGCATGTAATGTGCACACAAGCGCCAGTTCTAAATGGGCTCTCAACACAGCTAACACATTCAGGTGAAGTCATCAATTCCCTCTCCTGTGAAATTAAACAGCACTTGTGACTTCGGGTAATAAAGTAGTTATAAAAGTTTCTCTGTGTGTATGTGCACACAAACTGGTGAGCACTGCTATAGGTGTTAAAAACGCTGCTAAAGGGGAAGCGCTGTAGACCCGAACATGTTTTAAATGTAACATGATCTCAGCATAATTCCTATTACCCTGCAAAGTCTGACTGTTTTCAATCCTCATGGTTACTCGCCCATCCCCCCTGCCCATTTTTTCCCTCCTGGTCCCAACGTTTCTCGTCCCTTGTTGTCTTCCTAAGCATGCCCCTTTTTCTGCACCACCTCCTACCCTCATGTGGAGGTTAAATGCCTTCGTGTCAACAGCTTGCTTCTAGCAAGTAAGAAGGGAACAACTTGCAGGGCTACCAAAAACAGAACTTCCCTTGCTGTTAAGCTTGTGATCCACTCTCACTGCCACAGTAAGGCACATATACATACACACACACACACACACACACACACACACACACACACACACACACACACACACACACACACACACACACACACACACACAGGATTTCCTTCCATATACATGAAGTATGATAAACAAAATGCTGGTACAATGAAAGTTGTAAACTAAAAAACAAGTATCTACATATGTTGGCTTTGTGGGGCAACAGCAGGTTGACCTCTGATCCTGCCCTCAGAAGGAGCAAGAACAGGAGCAGAGGTTTATCTTTACACTGAGCTGCCATCTCTTCTGTCAGTCTAAAATCAACACAGCTGATTTACATCCACCTATCCGAGTGCTTGGCTCTTCAAAATCTGCAGTGTGTCTCTGTTCTGTGATGAAATGCGTACTGAGTAATAAAGGAACAATCAACAAAAAGTAGATAGCAAAAGAGATCAGAGAAATTTAAGGTTATGTACCAGGTTGCCTTAAAAAAAAGAAAAAAAAAGTTTTCTCAATTCAAAAGTACTCATCACAGTTTTTTCCGCTTCCATCTAAATTCATGAGAAAGAGATCTGAGATGAATTGCACATTTCTCTCCATGTTTATGGAGTGTGAAAAGTGATTAGCATTTATATTCGATGGGGAGGAAGCCCAGATTGCTGAGTTGCAGTGCGCCATGGCCTCACAGGAGACATGAGAGGTTACCTTCAACACAGAACAGTTGTGTATGTAATGAAGGAGAGCGCTTGTGGCTTCTAAAGCTGCTGGACACTTTTCTCTCCTTCCTGATTTTGTGTTATTGTAACACTCCAAAACTATCTAAGCCCCTTTTTTGTGTCTTAGCTTTGGCATTGTACTTGAGGAAGGGATGTGTTGCAACTTGTGTGCATGGATTCTGTGTTTGTGTGCATCCATGTTTGCTTGTTTATGTCTAATAGCCTTGATGTGGTGCCTAAAAACTCTGATATGGTACAGCTATGCTGTTTCACAGGCGCACGCACACACACGCACATCCCACTTTCCCTTGATTCAGTCAGATGTCAAAAACTTGGAGCTCACCTCACACTTTCTGACCCCCTGCCTACTTTTCGTCTCTTCTCCACCCAGCTACTACACTCAGTGGACCACACTAGAGCACCAGACACACACTTTCTGAACCACCTTGGAAACTTTCCTGGCTGCTATCCCTTCTCCTTTTGCCAAGATTCCCAGTGCCCCTCAGTCCACACCACTGCCCTCTGTGTGTTTGTGTGTATGTGGAAGAGAAGTGTTGAATATACTGCACCCTACTTGAATATATAAATACTGTACATACTGCAAAATCCCTTGCCCCCTAAACCCTAAAACCAAGCCCATTACACAATTCTAAAGCCAGAGTGACCCCCTACAGACGTTGACGTGACGTAACTTCTCGTTCCCTTCTTTTCTGCAGGCAGCTGGTGGAGAATCAGATTACTGTGATTGAGCGTGGGGCCTTTGATGACATGAAGGAGCTGGAAAGACTGTGAGTATGACCAATGGTTGTCTTTAGATAGCCTGAACACACTTAAACTTGAAATGAAAATCCCACCCTTATTCTCATGTGTTTTCACTCTCTGTATTTGTTGGGGGTAATGAGACTAACAGGAATGATACATAAAATCTTGCGAAATCAAGTGTGTGGCACTATCTTGGCCTTTCATTGTGGTTGGATGGTGCTAAGAGGGTACGGTGTGGGCTGCGAGTATTTTTATTAGCTCTGCCTGACAGGAATGCCCTCAGTGGGATATGTGGGCTTAAAAGGCCTCCCCCACCGCAGACCCTGGCTCATCTGGACAGCACCAGGACTCCTTGACAGCTTGTAAACTCGCCGGGAAAACACACAGACAAACGCAATCAACCACTCCTTAACCCGCTCATTAGTAAATCAATAGTGCTAGCCACATGGAAACCTGCACAGCAGATGACTTTATGGACCACGCCGTAATGCAGACATAGTGGTTAACTTATAAAAGACTTTCCCCTGATCTGAAACCCACATTAACAGTCTGTGTTACCAAACTTGAGACCACGCACAGCTTGCCTTTCCTCCTCCTCCTCCATATTCAACAGATCCCAAACATTGGGTAGACATTTCCATGTGCCAGACCAATGTGGAAATTGAGTGGCTCGTTTCTTTAATGTTTAAAAGCCACTAACCCACCAGCAGGTACAGTTCAGTGTGAACGAAGCAGCAGCAGACCATTAATGTCCATTATGCACTAAATCTCCCTCTCAGCTGGCCGAACACTCTTCTCAGTGTATACAGTGTGTGGCACAAGTCCTAACATCTGTCTGAATTTGTCTGAAGGCATGGCAGTGGCCTCACATTTGCAGCGTCTCTGTGCCACAGTCCTCTCATTCGCTCCCATGGGCCTCAAATGGGCCATTCAAAAAGGAGAGAGTTGTGGTTTTCAACAGATTAGCAACAGTCTGTTCTCCATTGACTTAATTGTTGTATTTGCATAAAGCCTGCCAGTCTTAGATGTTAGCTGTTTGACGTGGAGTCTCTTGCCAACCACCACTCCTCTCAGTGTGTCCTTGGGCTTGAATAAGCTCATCCATTCCTCTTAATTTTATTTAGAAACATCTTTTTTCCAATAGATCGTCCCGAATAAAATGTTTTAGTGTTCCTATAACTGAATGGATATGATTCACTTTTAAAAAAATTGAAATGTTGCTATTTTGTTGTTCTGGGAAAGTCAACAGAATGCTATTTTGCAAGGCAAAACAAAGTAATTTAACTGTGTAGCGATAATTTACGGCACTGTCTCTGACCAGTTGGATATTTATGTGACATGCAGAGCACACTGAAACACAATAGCCTGTGGCTAAGCCGATTCTACGGCAGCTAGAAGAAATTATTCACAGCCTACACATTCAAGGACACACATGCATAGACACACACGCACAATCACTGGTTGATCATACGTTTTCCTTGCTGCAGGCGGCTGAACCGTAATCAACTGCAGCAGCTTCCTGAGTTGCTGTTTCAGAAGAACCCTGGCCTGTCTCGACTGTAAGTACATTCGCTTTTTTATTAATTTACCTCTTCCTCTCTGTCAGCGCACACTATGCAAACCACCAAAGATGGCTCAGTTAGGCAGGTCTGGTGAATTCTGGCTTTGGTTTGATTAGGTATAAACACAATTAAAGTACAAATATATTTCAATTGCACTTGGTGAAATACACATCAGAACTCTTTCTTGTTGACCGTAAGGCAAAATGAACTGGGTGAGAAGAATGGACATCTAAACTAGTTGGCTTCATATCTACATTAATGGATTTGTAAGCAGTAATAACTTGCACATTAATTTGCAATTTGTTTGTGACGCAGTTTTGAAATTCCTAATCCGGAAGAACGGTCTTTTGTGGGTCAGCTTCTGCAGCTCACAGCACAGATCCTGCTCTTTTAAATGGCAAAGATAACTTAGCATTCCAAATTAAAGTCACTATGCCGACAATGCTTGCTGCCACAAGTGTAACAGCTCTTTTGCACATATGGAAAAATTCGTGGTTGTACTTTGGCTGTCTCATTGTGTGGGTTTGTCTGAAAAATAACGTAAAAGTGTCTGAATGACAGAATGGCACCAGTTTAAGAGCTGGATGAAGCCAGCAATGTTACGTATCCCGTGTCTGAAAAGGGCTTCAGACTGTCTGCAAGAGGATCCAGGGGTGACAGAGATTTGATCAGACTGGAGCTAAGGGACAAATTAGACTGTGAACCTAAGTCCAGGTGAAAGAATGGCTTTGTTACTTAATGAGATTGTTTTATGTCATGCGAGTCCGCCAGCATGCTCCACCTTCATCATATGAATGGTGAAGGTGGAGCACACTTTCGTTTGCTTCTTGTTAAGACCGGTCCCATTCAGTCACACACCCACACATCCTTCCACTTATGCACCTCATGCAGCGAGACGATCCCACAGTAATGCTTAACTTTTATTCCCATCTACAAAGAGGCTCTATGTTTCTTTTTCTTTCTTTGGTATAATCAGTGTCCCTGTTGCTAACTGATCATTGGAGCCCCTATTATTCGCGTTCAGATTACCTGGAGCATCTGGGAATAATGAAACAGTGGGACATGGAAAAGCCATTTCCCTTCCTTCTATACTCATAGTGATACTACTAACCCATGATCCTAGCCTTAGCCCTCCATCTGTTTATCTTGCGTTTGATGTTTAACACCATCTTGAATCTATCTGTCGCTTCCTTGCAACTATTTCCCCACGTCACCTATCATTATGCCCAAACCAGCCGCTGGGAATTTAAGGCCTCCTCTTTTGGTACAAGGCTGGTTGTCTTGTTGTTTGCTCACACTGAGCAGCACTGAGTTGTGTGTCTAGTAGACTAAGAGCAGACCAAGGCTTCTCAGACCAGCGGATGGCCTTGAACCAGTGTGATTGGTCCATCTGGAGCAGCTGGCGTAGCCAGCAGCCAAATGATTGTGCTAACACATCCAGTCTAACTTCATGGTCATTATTCTAAACCTATCACTGGGTTCTCAGCCATGTTCTGGAGAGTGAGACTTTGTTTAACATTGCTTAATCGATTCGCTATGTGTCTGTGTATACACTCATTTGTTCTTTATCCTTGGTTAGACAGAAGAGAACAGTAATTGACCTTGAGGCTTTTCAGGTGTGAAAGTGCCTGGCATTTTTTAACAGTTAAAACAAATCCAAGGCCAAGGAATCAGCAATAATTCAATCTTTATGGTGCCAGTGCTTGACTGACAGATACTACTTTGTGAAAGACTTGTAGTCCTTGTTAAAAAAAATTTGGGCTAGTAGCGTGGGATCAGGAGCAGCAGTAGAAGACAAAGATATTTTTTTCCTAAGGTGTTTCTCAACTCCTGAGCAGTGTTCCCGACCACACCATGGGTTCTGGTTGCAGTCGGATGCGGTTGGGTTACAGCCTCGTCTCGCTCCCGCCAGCAGCTTTTAATGGACTTAAAAGGTCCTCATCTCCCAGAGGAAGACTTTCACTGCTATGTCATGTGTGCATTTATGTGTGTGTCTGAGGACGACAGAGAAAGAGAGGGAGAGAGCTCAATAGACAAAGAGAGTCTGTGGTTGCGTATGTATTTGTGTGCGAGTCTTTGCACTTGCTCAAAGAGCTCACTGGGGCTTGTTAGGGTCTGCCTTTATGATCCCAACAAAAGAGGTTAATGTGAAAGCCCGCTGCCCTCAGGTGTAGCACAAACCCAGATGGTTTCTCTTCTCTTGGAAGCAGGATTAATTGCTCCCCTTCTGCTTTTTTATACTTTTACGCTCTTGCTGTCTTTTTTGCTCTACTCTTTTTTTTTATTATTCTCTTTGCTCATTCTAGAGTGAGGGTTTTAAGGAAAGCTTGTATAACAAAGTGGCCATTTGTCTTAGACACCCTGCTGAGAGGACAAACAGAACGAAGGGCAAAAGGGGGTAGAGGAGCGAGGGATAGCAGATGAGATTGTCGCTCTCATTAAACTTTAGAGGAAAAGCTACCGGGTTAATAAAAGGGTGTTGGTTAAATGAGCAGTGTAGTGTTGTTTTGTGGGAAGTTTTTAAACACTTGATCCCATGGAGTCATTACGTTAACGGGGTAATGAGTTTGCTCTACAAAGGGAAGATGAATTAATCCAAGTGCTCTTGCTAGAACACATTTTTAAAGAGCTCTAGTAAAGTCTACCGTAAAAGAAAGAAATATTTAGCATTTAGAAATAACTGAATTTTATCTTGTGCTTGAGCGTCAAAGCTAATAGGTTTAAGGTGTATAATGTGTCTTGGTTCATTTAAAAAACAGAAAACTGCACAGGTGGATTTTCAAGAGCTACGTACTTTCTCTTGTGAGAGCCAAACTCTTTATACAGAGCCCTGCTACACTGCCTCCTATCTTTTGCCATGCCTCAGAGATCCTGGAGACACTGATGCATGGGGGAAATAGGAAAGATAATTGGAATTGATTAGAGATGATTAGGGAGAGACGGAGTTAGTTAAAGCTTCCTGTGATGGATGACCCCGACAAGAAGGCATGGGAACAGTGGCTCGGAGGTGAGAGGCGCTGCGCAGAACATCACTGAACAATAACAGTGAAAATAGAGTTGCATTCATCACTGTTAACGACCTGTTGCCCCGCTCTCACCACCCTTGACTACTCCTTATCCCACTTCCACTGCGCTTCAGATCTGTAATCTACTCATCCATGTTTGTAATTAGTGTGCTTTCGCAGTGGGAGAGCAGGAGGAAGGAAGGACCGCAGGATGGAGGGAAAAAAGTGGCATAGGTGAGTAGAGTCGGGGGCGTGTAGAGCAATTGGTCTGATAGCTGGCCCCAGGGAATAGCATCTGGTTTAGGCTGACGATGGGTGACTGGGGGAGGAGGAGACAAAAGGGTATTTTGAGGTTTTTGAGCAAGCGTATTTGCTTGGGACAGCAACACAGGTTTGTTTAGAGGGGGTGTCGCGTTTGATAATGACCAACTTTTTGTATTATGTTGTGGGTTAAGGAGATAATCAGGGAAGGTTTTCTCTTGTATAACTCCCCAGGAAAGATGAGGGAGGTGGAGGGATGTGGGAAGGGTGTGGTAGTACCTGCACTACAGGGGAGCTGAGGAAACCCTGGCAAAGGTTTGAAAAGGGGGTGTGTCTCATCCGTCTTTAAGAAGCTTTTTTACATCCTTCAATTTAACGTTAATGCCTGGCAACGGGTACTCTAATATACACAAACACCAAACGCACACACACACACATTCACTGAGACACACAGGCAAATGTGCACACACAAGAGAAAGAAAACTGAGGGAAAATGTAAATAACACTAATTAGACACAAACACTCAGAGAATAACACTATAATTAGATCTCTGTGTGTGGATGGTATGCATACACAAGGGATTACGTCCTTTCTGTGGCTCTGACTGTAGATAAAAGAGCCGCTTCAGATATGTGTTGATGCAAAGCTGCTTCTTCTGTGTTTGTGTTGGAGAGATGCTGTGTTTTGTGTTTGTTGATTGCTTGATGCTTAGGGAACAGTAGCTCAGAGTGAAAATAAAGAATTATTTAGGGTAGGAAATCTTGAATAAAGTGCACTATCATTAAGCCTATAAATCATCTCTCTGTCACAGTTTTCCCACTTGTTTTGACTTTGTTACCATTCAGCACATATACACTATTTTCCCCTTTTCATTTGCTTCAGATTGATTGGCTTGTAAACTTGCTCCAGTGTTCCAAGACTTCTTGTGCCATAAAGCAAGCAAATTAACTCTTTTGACTTTTGACTTTTTGTGTATGACTGCGTGAAAGACTGAGTTGAATGTGTGTGGGGGGGGGTTTCTCTCCTCGTGACCGTTTGTGTTTGTATAATACTGTGCTGTGTAGGCGTCTTTGCATGCATGCATGCATGTGTGTGTGCATCTGGCAGGCTGTTAATGCTTCAAGCTGGTCTTGTTGTTTCCTTCTCTTTGTCTCTTCTGATGAATGACCTGCCTCAGTGTGCTAGGACTCTCTCTCTTCCTTAGAGGACTGTTTGGGCTCCCGCTTGGCAGCAGTCCCCATGGCAACTCATCTTCATCAGAAGGTTTCTGTGCCATCAGTGGTAGACATCCTGATTTCTTGACTGTGGTTTGTCTGACACTAAGTAAATAATGACAGCACAGACTTCAGTGAAGCTAGCTTCAGACTTCACACTGTGTATCCATTTCGAAACTTCCGTCTAGTACATTGTATACACTATGAAGTTACTTGCACAGTATGTGAATTGTGACAGTATTGTCATTATGGTAGTACGTTTTTATTGAACACACTTAACAAAACTGATTGTAATGTTTGACTATTGTAGCTTCAGCCACACGTTTTATGTGCATCTTGGCCAGCCTCTGACTATGCATGCTATTGAGATCTTCTATGGTGAAAATGACAGTTTAATTTGGACATCCAACTTTTTTTTTAAAATCTGCTGC
This sequence comes from Maylandia zebra, assembly GCF_041146795.1. Classification (NCBI taxonomy): domain Eukaryota; kingdom Metazoa; phylum Chordata; class Actinopteri; order Cichliformes; family Cichlidae; genus Maylandia; species Maylandia zebra. The sequence goes on along the minus strand of NC_135179.1, from coordinate 18,753,616 downwards.
TATTGGCTGTTTTGCTAGCATTTGCATCTCTCACTCAATTGCCCAAATGGTCTTTGGGTTTTCTGACAGTGTTTCAAAGCTTGTCTTTGGACATTGGTTCCTTTTTCACTTCATTTTAAGTCCAGTACAGGATGTTATGGCTCATTCAAGCATAGAAAACTTATATCAAGAGACAAGCCAGGGATCCACCATGCAAAACCATCTGAAAAGCATCTGATTGTCAAGGGCTTCATTTTGAACATGAAAACAAAAATCGCACACCTCAGTATTAATGCATCAGTGTGAGAGCATCTTGACAGAGAACAGAACAAAAGGCAGCCAACCTCCAAAGAAGAGTTTTCAATGTCCTTCAAAAAGCCTGGAGAACTATTCCTGGAGAATACTTAAATAAATTAAAAGAAAGCTTGCCCAGTAGAGTTCAGGCTGTGTTAAACAACCCAGCAAATCTGATGAAGATCCTCATCACTTTCTTTAAAACTGCCAGAAAGAGCATTGACCTTGGCAAAGGAAATGCTCTCCAAGGATCCTTTGAGCACTAATAACAAAAGACACATTTTTTCATTATTCCTGGAAGAACTCACCTCCTCAACAAAAACCATCAGAGGTGTTTATCTATATTTATTTTCCTAATTTGAGTGACGCTGGGTGAAATTTTAACTTTAGTGCACGGGTGACGTTTATTTATTTATTTTTTAATTAAGCAGTTTGAAATACCTGACTTGGCGACCAAACTGGCCAGACCTTAACTTTTTGCCCCCGTCCCTCTTCCTGCCCCTGTCCTTGTCAGATGGTAAAAGTGGCTTTTATGGCTTGTCACTGTTTTCTTTACGAGTCGGACCGTGTGTGAGAGAGAAATGCAGACCAAACCATGTGAGGAGAGCGGAAGCCAAAAGGGGGTAATTTAGAAACCACTCTGCCATCTGAAATATTCACAACCACAGCACAAGGGGAATGAGAAAGAATGAAAAAGAGGACAAAAAACAGACAGAAGAAAGACAAAGTTAAAGAACAGAGAGAGAGATGGTCAGAGGTGCAAAGGAGAGCAGCAAAGATGTAGCAAAAGCAGGAGAGAAACAGCGGTGTTTATATTTACTAACGATTTTGTGTCCTTCCTCATGAATAATTGAACAGATGGATTGAGGCTTGTTAAATATTCACACTCAAGCACTGGGACATCAGTGGTCTGTGTGTGTGTGTGTATGTCCACTGTCTGGTACACGCTGTTCTACATACACACTCATACCATCTCTGATGCTCTAAATATTCATACAAGCAAACATGTGCGCGCGCACACACACACACACACACACACACACACACACACACACACACACACACACACACATTTACACACATGGGCAAGTTCTTCAGTGGTGACCGTCCAGTCACACACATGCACGTTCTTATGCGTTTGTGATTGCGTGTGCACGCACATCTTCACACTGGGGACTAGGCTGGTCATTATGAATTGATACGGCATGAATAAGACATCACAGTGTGGTCTAGATCCGTCATGAGTATACACACACGGGGATTTCACTCGCAGAGCTGCAGAAAGAGGCCTCCTCCTCCTCCTCTCTGTGCCGTTGCCGGCAGTTTGCCTCTGTGACGGCTGGCTTCGCCTGGTCCAGATTGGAACTGACGCACAGAGGAGAAAAGGCTACCCTCATGCACACACAAACACACATATATGCACTTACTCCCTGGAATCTTAGAGCAGGGGTTTGAGGAAGTCTGCTGTCCCGTTCCAGGAATAACAACCAATGCAGTGCTGGTTGGGTTGTCCTGCTTGCGGTCATGTTGCTTAGTAGTCATGTGTGTGCAAAATTGGCTCATACAGTCAAGCAGTATGGAGTATGAATGTATCTATCAGAATGAGAAATCCAGCTCATTCATCACAGCAGTAATAGAGTGCAATCTCCCTGCAGAGAGTGTTTCCCTCACTCAGTGCATCTGTCCACCTCGTTACGGTTCATTTCAAGATCTGGGGTTTCGATCAACACTATCAGCTCTGGATCATCATGTGGAAGTGTCGTGTGTGAAGTTCTTAGCAGGAAGACTTGAGTATTTGTGTGTAATCTCTAGTTATGAGCTGTTAGGGTCTGGATGCGAGAGTCTGGTGCTCAGTGTTGGACGTATCCCAAGCAGACCCAAACACCGCCTCTGATCCCATGGGTGGGGAGGGGTGAAGGCGTTCGAAAACCCTTCCTTACATCCTGCAAAGCAGGAAGAAGCATGGAGCTACCCACACATGTGCATGTTTAGCTTGCGCACACACACACACACTGTGGAAACCCACACGCGTACAGTAAATGATTAGTCCAGCCCCATCCTGTGGCCTCAGGCTCAGTCTCTGATTCTGTGATTTTGAAAAGCAGAAACAAACAAACTGCAGGGCAAATTATGCCTTCACACACATACACACCCTCAAATAGAGACACACACAATCACACAAATGCCACTGCACACATACTTTGCCCACCTCCTGCCGATTTGCTGCTGTAGCAACCAATGCTCTGTGGGGCTTGGACTTGGGCTGTTTACCTTTTCTGAGTAAGCGGAAGACACAGAGAAAGAAAGAAGGATTTGGAAGGTGAAATAGTTCAAACAGCGCCTCATATTTTATGATCCAGTTGCTTGGAAAAAGGGTGGTATAATAGATGGAAAGAGATTTTTGGATTTTTAGTTTGTATGCATATATAATTATAGGCTTTGGACACATCCCTTTATCCTGTGGAAGGAGAGACTTGGTTGAACTCCTTCGTATGCCCTGTGGCTATATTTCTCTGTGTTTGTGAATTGTGGGATCTGTCACTGTGGTGAGCAGGTCCATTCTCAGGGGTTTTATACTTAGCACACACTCTTTTGTTCTTGAGATGCTACAGGCTAATGAGCTGCTGCTGTTGCTACTCCATAAAGAGTATTTCCCTGCATGAAGATGGCTATTTGTGTGCTTTAGGCTTAATGAGGCTAATATGGTGCTAATGGTGATGGATGTAAGCATGAAGCAACAGGTTTTCTGGATTGAATTTGATTAAATTCGATTGAGTCTGATTGGCAGTTGTGCACTTATAGGAAAATCAATACAACCTTCAGATTTATACAGCCTTCATGTTATTAACCAGTTACATCAGGGTCGTTTCTCAAGAAATGTAATGCACTGTACATTATTCATTAATAACTAAAAGCAATGGTGAAAACCAGCTTAAAGAGACTTCATGTTGCCGCTGTGATTTTAATGTGATTCTACTGTAGAAGTAGATGCAGGTATAAACAGAGGTTACAGTGCTACAAGCGTTAATGCTCGTCATTGCCTTTGTTACCTGTTGAAGAACAGGCTCTGGCTGCTGTACTGGGGTCAGCATACACTCAGCTTTAACCTAATTCTGGATTCTTTGCTAGTTTTGTCCTTTCTGTGCAGATGCTTGCAAAAAAAAAAAATCAATGTTCTGTTAGCATTGTAATGCAGTTACTATCCTGGAGGCAGTCTGCATGCTCTCTATCTTATCCTCTTATTGTTTACTGCGATAAAAAAGAAGTAATGTTTATATTGCCATCATTTTCCTCATCCCTTCACATTAACTGAAAGCAGCGTTTTAAATTGCAAGTGTGCAGGAAGAAAAATACATTTTTGATACATTTTTTTTTACTTTCCATCCGCCCAACATGCAGATAATTGAAGAACCTTTGGAATCCCAAGCAATGATGTAATTGTAACTGTAATGTGATTATTGAACTTTACTTTAATGAGTTACAAAGTAATCTATTATACACAACACTGATAAGCATGAACAAAAACAAAATTGACTTGTTTACTTTTGTTTATTATATTTAGAAGGACTCATCTGTTTCATAAGTAAAATCCAACCAGAGCTTTCTGTCGTGTGCCTCTGTACTCTGTACTTTCTCCTCAGCCATTCTGCTTTCTCACTGAACAAAAGACACTTGTCTGCTAGGTACACAGACTGCCTACATTCCATTAAAAAGACATATTGAGCAGTGCAGAGCTGGTGAGCATTGCAAGCAGGAAAATATGAATTCCAGTACAAATGCATATCTGTTTCCAATAGTGGCTCCCTCTCACAGTTCTCTCCTGTTGGTATCGCAGCATGAAGCCGTGATCTCATTAGCCTTGCAGTGCATATGTATGCCTATTGTGGATGTATAAATATGTATATATTTGTGAGAAACAGTATGATATTTTGTGCAGTGGGTGTCTTTCCGTCTTACCTTTCTCTAGTTTAACAAGAAATCGTTGGGGGATGGAATTGATTCCCCTTCCCTGCTGTTTCAGCCAGGAAAATACATGCACATGCACAAACCTGCCCCGCCCAATCAAAGCTTCCAGAAGTGAGTGTTATATCTGAGATGCAGACAGACCTGCGTGTGTTTATTTGTTGTGTAGCCACACCAATTTTACACCTAAGAGGGTGGAGGGAGGAGAAATGCACTGAGTATTGATTGAAGGGGAAAGAGTCACACAGAGATGGAAGTCCCATTTGAAAAGCAGGGAGGATGAAAGAAAGAAGAACAGTGAAGGAGAAAGCACTGTATATATATGCGTTTATATTTTCTTATATTTGATTCATTATTTCTGGAACTCGGAAAGTTGATTGTATTCCAGAGAGAACTTTAAATTGTTTTGGGTTTTTTTGCGGTAGTTTAAAATCCCTTACTCTCAGATCAAGTCCGGTGCAGCAATTGAATCAAGCATAAAGATGGAGAATGCGGTGAGTTGAAAGGGGGTAAAATGAGTTAGAGGGCAATAGAAGGACCTGAAAGTGACGGACAGTGCCTGGGAAGCAATAAATAGTGTGGGGATAGAGTAAGTGGGGTTGGCAGATAATGTGAGAGAAAGAAAAAAAGGCACAGAGAAGAAAGATTGGCCTCATCTGTAGACTTTGAAAGGATTCTCATCTTTTCTCATCTATATGGCTGTGCTGGGAGACAGAGAGCGAGAGGGAACTAAGGGCACCTGCAGTCGAGCATTAGCCAAAAACCCCATTATCACTTCAAAGCTGGACTTTGCTGAAGGAGGGCTGAGTGACATCAGGGCCCTACAGAGGATGAAACGGTGCACAGAGATAGGAGCAGAAGGCCGCCTTCTCTGTCAGCTTTTTCTTCAATCATCTCCCTGCCCCTTTTGCTGTATCTAACTTCCTCTCTGTCATCTACCATGTCCTAACTTCCTTATCGCTTTCCTTTCCTCTTCCCCTTATTTCCTCCCCCCTGTTATTTCTTCCCACAGTCTTATCTGTATCTTTAACACCTGGCTGCTTGGATGGCAAGCCCTATAAGAGATCTCTTTCTCTCTTCCATTTCCCCTCCTGGCTGCATTTCTCCATCTTCTCTGGCTTATACAAGGCCCGGGAATGGGAGCCCTGATGAGCCCCAGGTTGTGGTAATGAGCTTGCAGCTTTCATGTAGGGATAAAGCCGATGACTGGAGGGGGTGTTGTTGGTACTGGTGTTAGTGAAGTGGATATTACCTCCACGGGATTGTGGCTTGTAGGGTAAAAGAGTAGTGAATCAACTCCAGCCAAGTGTAGACCTGGAGATTCAAACAGTTCCCACGGAGTCAAGACTGTCCAAAGCCAGGCACAGATATAAACACACCACTGTCAAAGAAGGCAGCAAGCCAGGAAAGGCTGTGTAAGTTACAACATTCCAGTATTCCAGTAGTCCAATACATTATTCGAGAGACCTTTACTGATATTTACAGGCCAGAGATGTTCAGATGCCTCATGCAGGACAAAGGCTTAGGCCTGACAGTGGCAAACACACAAATCCTGGAACATTTTCTATTACTGCTCCTTGCTTGATTTCTGAGTGTGTCAACATTTCACGTCTAGAGAAACAAAATTGTGACAAAAGGATAAGTCTGAAGTCTGAAGTTCTTTGATTTGACTTTGCCCAGACGCAACATCACAAGTCCTTAAATCCTTAATGTGCAGCCCTTTAAATCCTTTCAAAATCAATTGTGTGTATGTCTGTGTGTGTGTCAGAGAGAGAGAAAGAGACTGAGCAGTTATGTTTCTATTAATCCGTAATGCCTAGCCACAGGCCATTACCACTCCTTCCCTGTGATACCTTCATTAGGCCCATAGGATGGCCTTACTTCTCTTTTGTAGATTAAGCCTATTTCCTGTCTTCAGCTAGTCATAGTTGCTCTGTATTAAAGTTGCAATTGATAATTGTTTTTATTATTTCTTTATTTAATATGTAGCATGTTGTTCTGTCCTTCAGGAAACAGTAAAGTGTTTCCAGGTCCAATATCCAATTTATAATGGTTTAAAAACAGAGAAAGGAAGCGTTTTTTTAGTTAGTATGAATCAAACATTGTTACTGTGAGAGAGCAGAGGAGCTGTGCCCTGGTTCCACTTCATAAAGATGTTGTAAAAGAGAGAGGATCATTGAAGGTTAACAAAGAGCTTTCACATAAACAAGCTAACAAACTGGCAGCCAAAAGTCCTCTGCACATCCTAAACACTCATTTTACTCCATTTGTTTCCCGTCTGTCATTGCTGGCATGGCTCACTTAAGACTTTTTTAACCATTCATCCAGTAAATTGAAATATCTTTCATTGAAAATGTGTTTCTTTTGGGTTTGTTGATTGATTAAACTGGAATATCAATCCGATGACTGAAAGAGACCTCTTTCAGGAGAAATTTTACTTCCTGAAACTTTGGCTGGAGGTAACGGCAGAAACCCAGTCAAGCACTGATATACGATAAATTACACAGTGAAATCATTACAGCTTTGCGGCCTGCTTTCTGAATTGGTTTAAATCTTTCTCATTCCTTTGGCTTTTTATAGTATAGCTCTAAATAGTTTCTATGGAGACTGGATAGGCAGAGCGTTCCTGTGCTGCAATTTGCCCCCTCGGCAGTCTCACCTTTATTCACCTTCACCTATGTTTCTGAATATAGAAAGCTGGAAAACAGCAGCACATCTGTGCTAGCACCCTCGCTGCTCAAAGGGCTGAAAAACACAGAGAACTGATAAAAAGGTTTATTTACATGGGTAAAGTTAGAATTTTGGAATGTCAGTCAGTTAAAGGACTCTGAGATTTATTATTAGAGTCTAACTGTTATCAGTCCTTCAAAAACACTGTACATATAAAATGGACTTAACGGCAATGGTGTCATCCACTGTGGTTTCTTCCGTTCTGTTTAGTCTTTTGGAAACACTCTCAAGTGCAGTCTCACTTTTGGTTTTAATTTTTAGCCTCAGAGGATGCTGCTGGTCCTAAGTTACCACGTGTAAAATAACAAAAATGTTTTTAATGTTTGAAATCAACGCAAGAGTCAGTGATGCACCGTTTCATTTTTTTAGCTTTAGGCCCAGTGTCTCCTCATATTGTGGGTGAATATTGAGCAAAGGTTTGCGTACCAACAAAAGTAAGAGATAGTTGTGAGAGTGAGTTGAGCAGAGTTGAAGGAAGCTGTCCAGTGGGGTTAGAGAAGCACTGCCTTGTTTCCCAGGCAGGCACCCTCTTTGTGACATGGTTAAAGATGTGTCCTAACACCATTCCCATCACCCCTAGTCGCCTCCTCTCCCCACCTTGGCTCCCATCCCTCAATCCCACCCTCAGCCCCCGGAGAATAGCTTGCCCTTTGCTCACGCCATTCCGTCTCCTTGGTGCTCATTGTTCCCTGGTTGCTAGGCAATAGCTGGGGCCTCATTTTGTCACCTTGGATACAGGGGGGAGCCTGGGTATTCGTTATAGGGTCAGGGCTGACAGAGGTGACGTGAAGGTGTGTGCGTCTGTGCGCGACTACGTATGCACACGTTGTTGGCCATCAAAGTTTGTGTGTGGGTTCATGTGTGTTTGTGTGTGTGGGTGTGTTTGGTTAAGGGTCAGGCGTGACAGCGCAGATACAATAGGGTGGGGTGTGACCAATCCCTCCTTCACTATTTATTAGCCTATTCAATCACCCACTCCCCTGCTCAGAGCCAGGCTGGGCCAGGAGGCAACCAAGCTGTCCGTCAACAGCAAGGGGGAGGGGCAGCAAGTGGATCCCAGAAAACATAATTAATGTGTAAAACAAGAGCTGCTGCATTGCTCTAAAAGGGAAATTAAGGAAACAAGCAGCCACGGCGACTGCAATTAGGTAGCGCTGAATAGGCCGCTGTCTTTGAGTTGTCAGTACTGCTTCAGGCACTCAAACCTGCTCTCTCTTTCATCTCTCACCCTCTTCCACTCTCTTTCCCCCTCTCTCAGTCTTCCCTCTCTTCTAAACAATGTGTTTCTCCCATTCTGTAAAACACACAAGGAGTGGGAGAGCCTTTTTGTCAGTCGGCCTCCTGAGTGTCGATCCTCAATCGTTGAGCTAGCCGTGGCCGGCTGTCCTTGGAGAGCCCTGGAGTGGCTTTCACGAAGGTCCACTAAACACACACACATGCAAACCTATATTATTGTTGCCGGAGCTTTAGGACTCATCACGAGAGCACGAGTGGTGAAATGAGCAAATCAGGGAGGTGCTTTTTTTTTTTTTTAAATGAACCCTTATTTAAATTATTCAGCTTTCTACATTTTTATCTTTATAGCGTGTATGACCTCGGAACTAATGGCAAACCTGTTCTTGAATTCATTAGAAAATATCATTAGAAAATCCTAAGCATTTAGATCATCAATCAACAAGTGTTTGGCTCTCAAATTTAGCTTCATTGTGGATGACTCACTCTCCATGTTCCACGTCTGTGAGTCATCTGTGTTTTATTTAACTTTTAGCACTTGCTACAGGCAAGCATTTCCTTTTTTTGTTCGTCTTTTGCATTCCCTTTATCTTTTGCTTTTGCATGAAATTGGATCAGAGCTGTCTGTTGGCAAGAATGTGAGTAGCGACAAACTAGCACCCAGAATGGATTTTGCAATGCACTGCAGAAAAGGTCTGTGGTTGCTGTGCAGAAAAAAAGTATTCCCTCTGGAATCTGTTTTTCTCCTGCTGCGTCTGCATGTGTGTGTTCCAAAACCAACCATGAAGCTAAAATCGTTGCAAATTACTAGCTAAATCGCTGCATTGTGTTCTCGACACTCATAATGAGTCAGAAGGAATGCAATGTCTTCACCTGAGCTGTAACTGATAGCAGGTATAAAGAGGATCTCACATGTCCATGCAGAAAAAATCGAAAGAAAAAGCCTGGCAGTGGAGAGGGCATACCTGCACTGCGAGGCAGGGTGTGTCTGGTCTCTCAGGGTTCACCGCTCCGACTAAACCACAGTGGTAATGCAGCGGAAAATGACTCCAGAACCTGGCATATAAACTTAGGATCACTGTGATATTGAGAGAGTCGCTCGTGCTTTTTCCAAGCCTCGTACAGTTTCCGGAAGACTCATTAAGGAATCATTAAGTGAGGGAGCTGAAAGGTTCATATTCATGAAATTCATCAAAACAAGTTAGTGAAAGCAGCCAATGCATTTATTTAGTCGGCCAGCTGAATTCATCCAATGGGCTGCATTGATGTAGTGTTGACCCCGAACCACAGCGTGCACTGTTGTCAGTATGGCTTTGTTGGTAGTGCGGTGACCTTTCTTTGTGCCCATGTTTGGGCCAGTAACCTTGCTTTGTGTTGCTGTGTGTATCAGGGTGTAGTGTGACTCCCCTTATCCATAAATCACTGTCAGATTCCAATGGTACGAAGCAAAGCCTTCATCTGAAGCTTGGATAATAGGGTTGTTGTGTGTCTGTGTGTGTGAGTGAGTGTGTGTGTGTGTTTGCGTACCCAGACATTCATGTGTGTGAAGCCTGTTGCCCTTCATTTACCAATCAATGCCATGCAGGGTTTATGAAAATTCAGTGAGTGTGAGATGAGCTTTTTTTCTTCAGATGAATATTGCACGAAACGCAGCACTGGGTGACAAAACACTCCATCGATTTTAAAGAAGGAAGGAGGCAGTGATTGAGGGAGGGGGGGTGGAGAGACAAGGGTGAGGGAATGAGGTTGATCGCTGGTGCGTGATGGAATAAACTGCAGATTTTCTGTCGCCTCGTGTGCATGTGTGACTGTGTGTGTACGTCCCACACAGGGGTCTAATAAATAAATTATGTCTGAAATCAGAGCAGCTCTCCCTAGACCATCTCCACTTCATGAGAAGTGCTTGTTTACAACTCCACACAGACACAAATACACAATCTCATGCTACATACTGCTCGGCTACTGGAAGGGACCAATATACTGTTGCTCTCTCCAGGAACACGTCTGTCCTGTGAGCCTCTAAGTGTGTGTTCCCGCTCTCAGGCCTTCATCGCATTACTTTCTGAATTCCTTCCATGTTGAGGGTGAAGGGATGGGAAGCATTACTGGGCAGGCCAAAGCAAACACACACACACACACACACACACACACACACACACACACACACACACACACACACACAAACATGCATATAAACACCTACCTTATGAGACGGACTGGAGAGCATTAGTGAGCTCAACAAAGCAAACACGGTGATAAAAGAAGGATTTGGGCAAATTCTGATGAGAGGAAGCGGTGGGGCAGGGAGAGGATTTACCCCCAGTATTCTGCAGGCCGGGGCACGACAGAAGCCCTGAGTTTTGTAACCAAACAGTGTGTGGCACTGACTCATAGTTCCTGTGTTTGCTCTGCGGGATGTCCTAACATATCATTACTTCTCTTAGGAAAAGCAACCTTCTCAAGAGAGACGGCTGCCTACCTTCCAGACAAAACCTGACCTTTAACTTTCTCCCAGCAGTAAATGAACCGATGCTTTTCTAGATGAACTGCGAGTGTAAACGAGAGATGGTGTTGGAGTGCTCGTGGGTGTGAAGGAGAGGGCAGTCGATGCACAGATGATTCCCATGGTTTTATTGTTTTTGGGAGATTTTCATACATTCCCATTTCTAAGCAACTGAAGCAAAGGTCAAAATGGAGGAAGGAAGACGAGAACAACAGACTAGAATGAGATGGAGGGAGAGAGATGTGTTGATGGTAGGGGATACAGCTCTGGAATGCTGCAGTGGTTTTAATTACAGACAAAGGAATGGGCTTTTTAAATATTTAGAGTACAGATGATCTCTCTGGCTGCATATGTTTGTGTGTTTGAGGCTGTGTGTGTGTTTGTGCGCATGTTTATTCGGATATGTGTGTGTGTGGGGCATTACATGTGTGGCGCATGTAAAGATTTTTACACTGGATACCTTACTGACTCCCAGTCCCAAACCCAAACTAGGAGTAGATTAGCTTGTAAACTTCTGAGGATGGGTTTGCGTCTTCTCCCAGTTTTATACCAGCAATAAAGCACACCTAACAGTCTTTAAATGAACAAGCAGGTAGAGAAACATATGCTTTAGCATATAGTGACTAGCCTACCTAGCGTGGGCTTGTAAGTTCTGAAATTTTCCAGTCATAGGAAGTGAGACTGATGCAAATCTCTGTGTCTATGTTACAGCTCTTTATTTTGGCTCGACACAACCAGAAGGAAATAGGCACCACATTGTGGTGCTATTTAAAAGTTTCGCTGTACAACTATTGAGTCAAACTGTCCTGGCAGCAGCCGACTAAGTACGATACCCCGCTGATCACCCGAAACCCCCCCAAAACAACCCCTGATAAAATCATCAGTTAAAAAAAGAGAGAGAGAGAGAGAGATATCATTCATACATCAAAAAGTTTAACTACCTCAGCTTTTATATACCACTTAAACTAGCAGGCCATAAAAAAGTCCCCCAAAACACTAAAAATAAGCTCAGTGAAAGATAAAACTAAACACACAAGAGAGAGGTGATACCAAAGAAGTGGTTTCAAAGTGCTAAATCTTGACAGTGTGGGTTGTGCTGTTATAGACGAGCCTGAACTGCTCTCACGGATCTAGCTCTCTGGTCGGCTGCATTTGTCTGACTGACATTAGAGTGCTAAAACATACAAGAGCAGTAATCTCCTCATCATTAATTAGAGACCTGCAGGATGTAAAGACATGTGACTGCAGTCTGTGAGCACTAAACCCCATAGGAAGTCGGGACGCTGGAGTTAAATGGAGCTATATCCTCCTTGCTGCTCTTGTTAAATGAGCGCTATCACGAGAGAGCCTTCTCTCCTTTCGTTGGTGTATTATGTGTTTATTCAGAGCGATGCCAAGGCCAGTCTAGACTCCGAATGGTAAATAGGCTGTAATTTTGAGGCAGCGCAGCGTACTGCAGCTTCACATTGATCTGTCATTGACGAAGTTAATAAGCGTGGACATGAGGCACGAAGCCTCATACAAAGACATCAAAGTGTCGGTGCAGTGACTGGCCCGCTGTGAGAATGGCCTTCAGGCAGACACCCGGGGAGCCTCAAGCCCCTGGCTTCCCAGGAGGGGAGAAGAGTGGAGGGAGGGCAAGGAGGTGGTGAGGATCTTGGCACTATGTGTAAAAAGTGTCTATCTCTCTATCTTTTTTTTTCTCCTGTCTTCCCTCACACATAAGCACATGTTTTTTGGTACGTGTATGCCATGTGTTTGTGCTTCCATATGAGAGTACGGCAACCTTTGAGCAGCAGACAAGATTCTTTAACTCAGTTCTTTCTGCCTCTGCTCACCACCTGCTGCTTGGGAACCTGCTGGCTACTCACACATATGTATACACACACACATGCAAGAGCAAAAGTCTCGCTACTTGGTAACCTCCTGGCTATCTGCCTTTTCATTCATTTCTGTCAACAGCAAGTAAGAGAAGGGGAAAAGGCAAAATCCAAGAACAAATATTAGCCCGTGCAGACAAAGGCATTCCAGACAGGGTTTTCACCCTCATTTGCTCATCCTTAAAGTCCCATCGTCCTTCTTCCCTCCATCTCTCCAGCTCCCTCCCCCCAGCCCCTCCCCTAACGCTGCTCTGTCCTCCTAAGGTCTCTCATTTCAGCTTAGAGTGGGGCATCTTTGCTGTTATTATCAATTTTGCAGAAGTTTAGCAAAGCACAATTGCAAATATAGTGAAAAATAGTGAAATGTGCATGTTTTTCAAAATTGCTCATTGCTTACAATAACACAAATATCCAAAAATTCAACATAAGAATCTAGTAGAGTTGTCATTTAGAATTTGTTGTGGGTATCAAACTTAACCTTCAAGTAAACTTCTCTGCACTAATAACCAAGACAGAACTAAAAGTGTTGTTTTTCATCATGAAATTGTCTCCATTCTTTTTGGGGTTTTTTCTGTGTTTCACTCAAACATGCTTATATGCTTTCCCAGGCACTTTGTTCTGTAAATACAATCACTGAAAGCTGATACAGCCAGCTTAGAAATAGTTAATCCCTTAAAACAAGTCAGACAAAGACTTTGAGTGAGTGATTCATCGACTGCTCAGATTTTGGGGACATCTTCCCCTCACAGGCTATTATTTCCCAGCTTTTTAGTATTCCTCCTTCTCCTGTCCGTCATCGTTTTCCCTCCCCTGCCTCTACGGGTTCAAGATGTCATCCTCATCCTTGTCAGAGAAGTCTAATGGATTGGTCACGCTCAGGGCCCTCCCAGCCTGACTCATAGAGCTGGGCTAAAAGGTCATTGCTAGGGTGAGATAGGAGCTGCGGGATAACGACATCCGCTTGGATGTTCCCAACTTTTTGTGTGTGTGATTTCAACAGTTTTATGTGTGCAACATATTATTTTTTCAGTAATCACCTCTGTACCTTTGTGCTGGGTAGCTGGCAGGACAGTTTGCAATGAAAGCAGTCAAACAAACCAAAGAAAATAAAAAGCAAAAGTCAGGGCAAGCATACAAATATGTTCTTACAGACACTTATGCACACATTCCCTGTGTCTGGCATATTCATCACAGCCTCTCTGGGCCTCTAGTTCTTTTTAGAGGTCAGAGGTGAAAATGGCATGGGCGCCTACATAGAAGCAGAGTATACATGTGTGTGATGATCTATTGCCATCTCAAGAAACACAAACCAAATGTATGTCTGGCAGAAATAAAGGTAAGTGAACACGTGATATGTGGTTTTCAAGTTCTAAAGGGTCAGCGTCAATTTTCCTCCAAACAGTTTGTGGTCTTTCTTGTGGTTTTCTCGATAGTTGCGTGATTTTCTTTCAGTCACATCATTATTTTTTCCTGTGTCACATATATCGCGTCGAAGGATTGCAGCAGACATCATTAATGCAGAGCACATTTCCACTCTGCTGTTGCAAATTTCTTTTGTTCCCTCTTTGACCTGGGCGATATTATATTGCCAGCCTATTGTCTCCTGGCCTGCATCTTAATTATCCTTTGTTTGTCCTCCGCCACCTACTCCTCCTCCTCATCCTCGACTTCCTCCCTCTGATTTTTTTCTCCCTCTTTCTTTCCTGGGTGGTGAGTTTTAATTTCATGCCCCCTGCTCTGGCAGTTGGTCCTTTAGTGAGTGCCAGGCTGGCTTTGTAACACACAGCGTCCTCGGGGGCTAACAGTCTCTTTAACACACACACACACCCACACACACACAAACACACAGCCACAAGTATTCATGCTCTCAGCCCCGGGCTATGTATCGGCATCCATGCAGAACTTATGGCAATAAAATGATCCCGAAGTTGCTTTCAAGAACACACAAAAACACAGGCTGCCAAAGACATGATTACACAAGCAAGCACAGTGGCATGTTAGTTCAGCTAGAGCAAATGGACTTGATTCAGTACTCACACATATGGAACAAAACGCCACTGTATTCCCACTTATCCATCATCACTGTCATTGTTTCAGTAATTTATCTGAAGGTATTGGCCTCATCTGGCTAGTGACAGCTTGCTAACTGTACTGGCATGCCTTCATTACTTCAGCAGATGACTCTCAGCCCTGGGGAGTAATCAGTCTTTATGCTAATGTTTGGGGTTGATGACGGATGTGCTTTAGCCTCCATTGTGTTTGACACTGTAAGAAAAAGGAAAAATTATTGTGGGGTTTTTTGTTTGTTTTTTTGGGGGGTTTTTTTCATTTTGGAGATATATTTTGTGAGTATGTCTGCGTGCTGGAGTGCACGTTTGGCCCCTGTGGTAATAGCCCATGCCTACAGCTGCACCTCTGCAAAGGTTCATTAATCCTGAAAGCAGAGTCTGGCCTCATCTTTATCTCCTGAGCATTGCAGATCACATCTGCAGCTCCAGGCCGGTCACTCATTAATGAACACACCTCAAGGCCATATGCGATGGTTCGAAAATATTTTAAGAAATCCAAGCAGGGAATATCACATACCAAATGAATAAAAGAGGCAGGTAGGCTGTCAGACAGCAAGAGCGATGTGTTTTTCAGTTACGGTGGTGCTCTGGTCAATCTAAAAACCTCACTTGGAATAACTTTAGATCCACCGAAACGATTCACATTAACATGTGCCATAATTCTTTTGAAAACATGTCGAACAATTCATAGTAAATGATCCTATTCACAAGCTCGAATTGTTGTCTTTGTCTGTCACTGTCTGGTTGCAAAGTTTGCTTCACTCACTCAGTTGTCTACGCTGTATGTGGGCTGTCAGTGTGGGAGGATGAGGGTATTCTGAAGGAGTGTGGAAGACAGGGTAAACATCCAGAGGAGTCTGTGATGTCCATTGTTTAGCTCTTTCTCTCAGGACGACTCCCACCCACTGCAGCACAGCTGGGACCATTTGCATTGTCCGCCCCTTCCACTGCCATCCCCAGCCATGCTCTTACAAGCAGAACACACACACACACACACACACACACACACACACACACACACACACACACACACACACACACACACACTACTCTCAAGGCTTAGTCACAATTCCAGCTGGGTACCTTTTTGTCTCCTAGCAACCAGCACCTCTGCGGTTTCTGGCCTCGCACCTTTAGTTTGGACTGCGAACCCATCCCAACACAAGGATTACAAACACACTCACCAGATGTGGGTTTTGAGTTGCTGCCTGAGCAAAATTGAATCTGCAAAGTATTGGGCCGTTAGCTCTTGTGGAATGACTTTCTTTATGCGGTGAAGTTAATGAAGAACACTGATAGAAATGAAAATGAAAGCCCAGAGGCTTTGAGGCACTCTGACTGCAGTTTTAATCCCAGCTTTCCAAAGGGTGTTTGCAAAACCCCTTATGAGCCCAAGAAAAAAAAGGTCAGCATGAATTCAAACGGACATCAAAACAAACTGTTAATTGAACAAAATCACCTCAAGGATCAGTATAATTCAAAAGACACAGAAGAAGCTGTGAAGTTGAAAGCTGAATCAAAAGAGAAAGAAAAAACAACATCACATATATTTTACATTTAGTTTGATAGACTTTGTGCATCTGTGTGTGTGCATTGCTGATTTGTGACTACAGCCATTTGGGGTCCTGACTGCCTCATGTTATATTCATGAAAGATTTCCATAGTCTCAGAGAACCTGCAGTTATTTATTCATACCTCTATGAATACCTCTGCTGACCCCTGACACACACACACACACACACACACACACACACACACACACACACACACACACACACACACACACACACACACACACACACACACACACACACACGTGTGTCATAGAATGGAAATATCGCCTCCTCAGATCTCTTCATACACACACACATACACAGAAACAGTGCTAGCTGACCAGTGGTTAACCTTTAGCTTTTTACTTATGTAATAAGATATCTGGGACAGGCAGTGCAGTCTGAGCAGAAGGAGATGGAAAGTCCCTGAGTAGCTCTGACCTGAAACTCACCCAGGTGTTATTGTGTTATATGTATCCAGTGTACTTATTCTGGGCATCTGTGCTGTATTACTTCATCGTTAGGGTAAATTAGGAGAATAAGTGTATGCTTTTGCCTCTAGATGTTTGAAAAGTTTTGTTTCTGGGTTTTTTCTAGTCAGAAAAGCAAACAGAAACGATGTCTACACACAGAGTGGGCCTATAGATTGTCTTGAGTAGGCCTTGCCATACCCATTTTACTCCTCAGATATGTAACAAACCATGGCTGCTGCACTGAGAGCTTTTTATTTTTCTCATCCAAATTTCTGATGCTGCTAGAGACTGATGACTGTGGAAACATTAAATAAAAGAAATCCTCAGTTTTTCCTTTTTATTGGCAAACATCTTTCAGTAGTAAGAACTATACTTTAGTAAGAAAACCTTTATCGTGGGCATCTCTGAATGAAGTCATCATTATCAAGATGCAAGCCTGATGTTAGGACATTAGAACGCCTGTAACCAAGAATTCTAACAACAACTCTACACTGGACGAACTTATTACCATGAATATTACCATGCACGACTCTGATTCCACCTTAAATTTGTGAAAATGTGTTGTGTACACTTGGTGATCTTGCCTTTGGCAAACCCCGAGTGCCTATGTTGTGTGCTTTGTGGATTACTCGGTGCAGAAATATCAGGATGAGACCCCTGACTTACTGCTGATTACATTGCTCTCTTGCTGCCTTAGGATATTTTGTGTATGGAAGTCAAAGCACCGTACATGTGTATGCCTTGGAGTGTGTGTTTGTGTGCATGTGAGTGTGTCCTCTTAAAGATAAGGTGATATACAGCATGCCCAGGGAGAACTGTTGACTTGATGTCAGCCACAATGCACCTGTCTCATACATCACGGTGAGCCAGAGTCTGCAGTCTTTATTGTTCCATCACTTCTCCTCTCCTCTGTGTTATGGAACAACCGCCTCCCACTCAGTGCCTGTTGTTCCCCTCAACATCATAATGTGTATTTAACGGCATGGGTTATATTTAAGTCAGTGCACACCTGCGAAATGTAACCATTTAAATAAGTAATACAAATATATTTAAAATGATTAAAAGTTTAGAGAAGTAACTGTGTAGCCATTAAGTAGCGAGATGGGTTAAATGTACAGCGTGCAGGTTTCCATTTTAATGAAGTCTGTTTAGACTCTGCGTCCTTGACTTTGTATATCTAGGCATGTACCTTTGGGCTGTTTTTAAGTTGAGCTTTCAGAGGGATTTGGAGGGAGAACAAGCACAACGTAAAGGTAGCTACTCTGCTCACCTTCCCTCTGGCTTAGTCCTCTCGTCTCCTTTTGCGATACTTTCCATGTGTGATGGCAACTGTAAATGCTTAAAGTAATGACTGGGAGATCTCACTCTCGATTTCAGTCACTCTAGAGAATAGACGAGGGTGTATACAAGTTCTTTAGAGAAATCCAGAGGAAACGAGGAGGTGATTTATGCAGGGGTTCAGTTTGGTCAGCATTCATCAAATCTACTCTCCTCTGGTTCATGCTTTTTTTTTCTATTCTCAGTCTTCCGAAAATGTTATCGTCTTTGCATGGAGTCAATTAGACCTCTCGAAGCTTGCTGTTTTTGTGTTGATTGAAATAGCTCCTGAATGTGTATCTTTGTGACAGTCCTCTGATCTGGTATCAGCTGCCTGTGGTTAGGTGCGGTGGATCTGTCATCACAGTGGCTCAATAACACTGACCTCAGACCAGCGTTTCCAGGAAAAGCTGTCATCCGATCTTCGGGATCAGTTTTCCACTTTCTAGGTAGCCAGCCATCCACAAAGAGGCATCTTTAACTAGTTTAGCAAGACCACACAGTATGTGTGCGCGCACAGGCTTGTGTGTGTGTGATAAAGGGAGAGTGAGACCGGCCAACCGGATTGACTTTGTTGTTTTTCTAAATGGCTGTCTCCTTCCCTTTTTCTCCCACCCTGGCTCTGTGTAAAACATTAGTCCAATCTAGTAAAATGATTTCCAGGCTATTCTGAGAGATGGAGATGATTATTTCTGGCTTGGAGCGAGCCCGCTGGCTAATGCACAGATAGGTAATAGGAGTGATAATGGACCTGTTGAGAGGTGGTTCTACCTCACCCTCCTGGCTTTTCCTCTTTTCTTCTCACATTGTTCTCCAGCAGGTAGACAGCATGATGGATGGAGACAGGGCTTGGCTGTGCCCCTGTGCAAAGCATCGCTATCGTACACCCCGCTGTCTGTTGATAGTGCCTGTAAGCGTTTGTCATGATCGATGCTGCTCAGCCCTGCTCCATCATTCAGCCTGACTGCCAATGAAAGGCTTGGACACACTCAGAAACTCAAGCAGACATAATGGTAGGGGGAAATTAGGGTGAATCTAGAGCTCTGACCAAGTATAGATTTTCTCCCTCGTTCTTGCTATAGAAACCCTTTAACTTGCTTCATGGGTGGCAGCAGAGCACGCAGCCACATGTGTGCGGTCATATGGGACTTTTAAGCCTGCAAATACACACAGACATCATGAATCATTTACAGTGAAAGAAGAGATGTGGATAACAGTTAAACTAGCTCTGTCTTGAGTCTCAGTGTGTGTGTGTCAGCCATCATGTGGACTTGATAAGTTCCACTGACATTGTGTTTTCTCTTGGTGGTTGTTGAGTTTTCCAGTCTGGGAGCGCTGTGTGTTTCTCATTGGTTGGTGAGCTGCAGATGATTAGAGCGGAGTCCATCCATGAAATCCCCTTTAGGTCCCATCGAAAAGAGACAGTTTGAGGAAGTGTGTCTATGTGTGTGTGTTGTGAGAGTGAGGGGAAGGAGAGAGACAGAGCGTGTTAGGCTAGCTCTATTTTTCAGCATCAGAATAAATCATAAACTCTCCCCAGATGCGTCCACAATGGCCTCCCTTTCCCCTCTTTCAGCATGTGCAGAAGTGCAAGACTTTAGAGGGTTAAAGTTATAAACAAGAAGGCTGCTATGACAGTCCAACTGGCCTGCTGGAAATGAGATAATGCTGCTCAATGACATATTTCCTGCAGTCCATATAAATAAATAGAGAAAGTGACACTGCGGAGGAAAGGGGGAAGTGATACGTAGCTCCAATCAATTATTTTCCCTGCCTGTTTGTACTAGTTTTAGTTGACATTAGCTTTCAAAGTAAAACAAAGACAACAAAGACAAACAGATGCCACTGAAATGTGCTGCATTCAGTATTAGTCCAGTATTTGTTTTTCATTGTGATTCTTTGTATGGCCTATATTTAGTCCAAGAAGAGAGAAAAAGAGTAGGGAAGCAAGACTTTCTCTCTTGGGTTTTTGTGTAAGAGTATTCCTAAAGCAGCCTCGTTATTCTTCTCTTTGTAAAAGAAGCGATTTTTCCGTCGCTGCTTACCAGTCCTCCTCCCACTAAGCTCTCTCCTCCTTTCTCCACCACAAAGGGATGAGAGAGGCACCTTACACACCGAGCATGCTAGTGTACCACATCTGTGCGCGTGTGCATGATAATTTGTGTGAGCATGAATGAAAGATTTTAAGACGTTAAGACGGTGTTTTGACCTGCAGATGATAATGGTAATCACGATGATGATGATAGTGGTGGTGTCTGGCTCGCTCGTCCAGATTGCACTTACTCCTTTGCGGAGGCACGAAACACTGAGGTCAGACAGCAGGGAGAAAGTGAAGGGAGGCACGGCTAAGAGGCATGTTTATCATTTATTTTAGCCGGAAGGGAAGCAAGACGTGAAGGTGTGGAGAGAGCAGGATTGGGGGAGGGCGTGAGGGTGAGAAGGAAGGCAGAGACAGTCTTGGCCGCACACAGGAACACTCAGTCACTCTCAGTCACTCTCTCCGGGCCACACAAATTCACATGTTCATGCCTGTGTTTTTGGCGAGGGTCCAAAGGCCTTGCAGACTCGATCTATGTGCTTTCTCACCTCATTGTCTTTATGTTATCCCCCCACACACATACACCTTCACTCATTTTTGTTCTCTTTCAGCTCAACCAAAGACCTGTCTACACATACAGTACACAAAGCGTGTCAGCACATTAAAGTTTTTGTTTATGTCTTCAACACACAAGGCATGTTTGTTAAGCTCAAAATAGACTCATGACTCTTCAGACTTACCTTTCTTATATTTTGCTTTATTTTTGTGTGTTATGGCCTCTGAGTGCTGATAACTGTCAAAATGTAACCCTTTCAAACTTCAAGGTTCTTTTTCTTTTAATTAAACTTTTTAAAATCATAGTCACCTTTTGTGGCTTGCCTGCCACTTCCTTGTGTTGTTCCTGGGATTTTACCAGGTTAAGTCTCTGGTCCAAAAAAAGAGTATCGACATTAAAGTCACCTGCAAAATTTCCTTTTTGAATCCCAGGCCTTCACTTTGATTGCTAATAAACATTTAGGTAATTATGCCCTTGACAGAGGAATAAATGATATGTAGACATAAACAGTTTGTGTATGTTTGGCTTAGTTTCTCTATCTGAAAGCATTGCTCTCTATTTGCAGTTGTATCTTGACTCATTTGTTGGTACATTTCCACGTGCAATGACTTCTTTTTGAAGGCCCACAGTTTGTTTATGTGGCTGTTTATATGTGTGTCTAC
This sequence comes from Maylandia zebra, assembly GCF_041146795.1. Lineage (NCBI taxonomy): Eukaryota > Metazoa > Chordata > Actinopteri > Cichliformes > Cichlidae > Maylandia > Maylandia zebra. Next base: position 18,732,366 of record NC_135179.1, on the reverse strand, counting down.
TTGTGGGTTTTTACCATGCAGGGAGGAAGAAAGTAGTTAGCATTTAGTGGCAGCACACTGCCATTCTTTTAACAGCTCTCACACACCTCATTAACTCTCTTAATGAGTAAGTAATCAGACACATTCCCCCTCTGTCTTTCTGTCTTTTTCTCCCTCTTTAAATGGTAGAATAAAATTAAGAGCATTTGGCAAGGGTAAACATTTTCTTATCATGTAATCTAGTCGAGCTCTTGAGAAAACAAACACCCGGCCTAAAATAAATGCACTTACACAGGGACCATAGAGGGAAGTCTTTTAGAGAGATACTCTATTTATAATCGCCATAAAATTTAATTAGTAATAAATGGATCAGGAGCTTCTTTTCATTGACTGTGATATTTTTAAAATAGGTTGAAATGTTTTCGTAGCTTGACTGTATAACTCTTTGTAAAAGAACAATGCAGGAAGAGGTGGACTGAAGAGAGAGTGATGAAATAAGGGTGAACGGCTGTGAAGCAGCAACAGGAAATCTTCATCCCTTTCTGCATTACTGAGTTGCTGCCCTGTGAAAAAAAAGATTTCTATCCAGTGCATTTAAGTGATTTTCTTTGCTTTTGAAATTTAAAAGAGCTATCACCCAAACAAATCTCATCTCTTGATGGGAAGTGGTCTACATTTACCCACACTTTCATACATGTGACAGCGTTTCGAAAATAGCTGGTTTTCCCCAAGTTATGCAGCAGTGAAAAGCAAACAAACAAATAAGATGTATTTATTTCATTGCATATTTTTGAGAATATCTCTTTCAAAAACAACCTGAGTTCACCTTGAGAATGTTTAAGAAAAAGTATACAGAAAAGTAAAGTGTTAATAGTGACCAGCAGCTGTAGAAGGCATCAATGAAGTCGACAGAGTGCACACATCTTCTTAAAAGGCAGTTGAAATTTCTCCTAAGGAAAAGCTTTAAAACTAACATATCATAAATAGGATTTATCCTCCCAGGTATCAAAGCTTTTGACAGCCAAATGTGGAGGCACAAAGTCGGAAACTAAGAAATCTTTCGTGTATGACAGAGGCAGTTATTTGTTTTCACATGTAAGCTCATGTGCAAATATGTCTATGTGTATAAAGGTCATTACGAGATATAAATTACGCCCACACCAAATATCCTGAAGCTTTGCAGGTGTCAGCCACGAAATGTGTATAAAAGCTGGACTGCCTTAAAAGTGAAGCCAATGCAGATGTGCCTTAAACTTGCTTTCTTCCTCATGATCATAAGAGGGAAACTTCAGGGATTTCTGAAAGAGGCTCAACTTAATAGAAGTTTATGAGATATAACACTACTTCGCAATTGATTTAGTGCAACACTCTCTTGGTGAGTTATTGGTTTAAAAAGCTACCTTTAATACAGCATAATGTTCATTTGGGTAATTATGGTCCCCTACAGGGCGGTGCCTCCGTAGTGTAGTGGTTAACGCACTGGCTTAGCAAGCAAAAGGTTTCTGCTTCCATTCCAGACAGAGACACTAATTCCCTTTTGGGTTGTGTCAGCAAGAGCATCCAGTGTAAAACTCTGCCAAATCAAACATGACAAGGGATCAGCTCAAAGAAGCTTTCATGATCCCATATAGAGCAAAATAGATGAAATAAATCCGACTACCTTGTGATCATCAAGTTGCTACCATGTGAACATGTAGCTTCCTTGAGTTTTAGTCAAAAAATTTAAATGCAAAAGCTGAAATGCCTGAAACGTTATACTTTGTTTTTAATTAAGTGGCTGAACTGCTTCAGCATCCCTAGATATTCATTTTGCCGTCACAAACAATGATTAAAGAATTAAAAGGGTCACAGCGTGTCTTTACGCTGGCGTTTTGATCCGTATATTAACATGAAACCATAGTAGGTATGTGTATCATGAAGGTATGTACAGTGTTAGTGTAGTGTACTGAGATAGAGATCAGAGGTTAATGATGTGAATCAGACAGGAACCAGACATTACCTTCAGCGTGGAGCTAATCTTCAGACCAGGCGCCTTGAGCTATGTCTGATAACATAGCTAATTATTTCAGATATAGACTCTGCGGGGATTCTTGTAAACCAGCATATCAGTAGCTACGTTTATTATCAGAGCAATTTACACTGATTAAACAATAAGATTGTTTGAGGTCCTGAATAAGTGAAACCTTAAAAAGCTTGACCGCAGTATATTAGAGACTGTAGTTCATACAGCGAAGACACACCTGAAAACATGTGTGTTACCGCATCATTACGGCAACAATGGGAATGAACTGTGAGCAACGTCACCCAGAAAGAGCCAGGGGTACATTAATGAACTAACTGCCCACTTGCATGGTATGTAGTGCATTAAGGTAAATGTATACCAGGTCTTGGCTCTTTTGAACACTCACTCTTGTTCACTCAAGCGTTGGATCGCACACCTATGATGAAAAAAAGGCATGCTGCGTGCAGGAAATAAGGAAAGAAAAAGTTGTAGGTCTAACATTATTGCAGCAAGTCCCTCAGCCTTGGAGTAGAGGCTGAGGGACTGCCTCGGGATATTCTTCAACGCATTGTAATGAGTGCATGGAAGGAGTCTGGGCAGTGGCGACTGCTGCAAAGCTCTGGTGGTTTCTTCTACCCCGAACAGAGCTCTGCGAGTGTCATGAAGCCCGGAGGTTATAACCGCTTCTCCTTCGTCTCCTGACTTTATCTGCTCCTGCAATCCACTATCTGACTCTGAGGTTAGATAAGTCTGATGCAGTACACACATTTTAAAACATATGCGCTGGCCAGACACTCAAATCCAAGATGATTTCATGAAGAAACAAGGCACAAAGAAGATGGAAGTGGTTCCTTTGCCAAGATGATTTCTGAACTATCTCTGGGCTGCTGCACAAGTGATGCACTGTCGTGGTATTTGCTAAAAGGCTTTAACATTAGATTTACTGTCGCTAGATTTTGTGTCAAACACCATGGTGACCATTATCTCTATTTGTGGTGACTGTTGTCATATAATCATGTCTGTTTTTGAATGGATCAGTGCTTCCCTGAAATCAGCTCGACTGAAATCAACTAATCAGAGATGTCAAAGTTCTCAGCAGCAACACAGTTGGAGCCAAGCTTAGAAAATACCAGTGAGGGGCAACCACAGACTATGTAAAATACAGTATGGTCTCCCACAGAAATGTCCTGTTTGCCATTTTAGGAATGTGTAAATGCAGAAATGTCGAGTTGCTAAATTTAATATTGTTCTGGCTCCTGTAGGAGTTTAACCCGTCGATAAATCCTTATAGAATACAGAAGACTTCAGACTCCAAACCATGACCACTGTGATTATTGTGTTTGATGTGACAAAGGGAGAGAAAGAAACATGCAAAGGGACAAAAGCAGTATAAGTAAATGAGATTTTCTGGCACTATAGATAGCATCATTTATAGTTGTCATGGGTTTTTTTGAGGGGGGGGTGCACATTGTCCCAGAATAGACTTATATTTTTTAAGTGACCTCCCACGACCTCAGCACCAAATCCAGTCAAACAGCACCATAATTGGTAGTCTATAGATCACTCTAACCAATTGTGTTTTAGCATGCTAGCAGGATTGACGAGTTCACCCTAGAGCTATCATTTTACTACTTACAAAAATGGGATTGTCCTCATATCATCAGAGCTTTCCATCCTTTTCTCATGCCTGTCCCCATATTTATGTCTTTCTTCCTCTCCCAGCACCTACTGCCTCCGGCATTTAATGCCGCCTGAGCACAGCAATTTGTTGAAATTTCCCATTGGAGCCTGGGAGTGAACACACACATACAACCACCACACAGAGAAAAGATATCCTCATATGTCCAGGGGCAAGAAGTCATTAACCAAATGTATGCAGAAGATCACAAAAGAGACATCTTTTGTGTGTTGGTGGTTTTCTTTTGTTGTAGAAAGGTGAAGAGAAGGTGAGGGGACTAATTAGTAATTAGAGTTCAGGTCCAGGTAGACCTCCTTTGATAAGCGGCACCAATTCAGCCCGGGTGCCAGACTGACTCAGCTTTCATTTCTTCACTCATGCTGTTTTGCCAAGAGAACAACAAAGGAGCTGGAGGGAGCACAACCGTTCTGGCTCTCATGTTTGCTAGTTAGGAGACACGAAGCCGGTTTGGTGTTTGGGATATGATCCTGCAAAATATGGCAGACTGACAGAATAGCTAGATTATTGTTGTGTAATTGCCTAAATTGCCTGCTAACTGTGATGCCCTATATCTCAATGAAAGCAGATGTTATGCAGATCTTCCGAGAAAATGTAACTCAGAAACCTCACAGGATAAAATTAGAATGTGCCACTAGATGGAATATTTATGTTCTGTCTGAACGCGAGCCAGCGACGTGTGTGTTTCATTTGCACATCTGTACGTGCTCGTCAGGTTTTTGTGTGTTCAGAATAGCAGCCATATAAAGGGCTGCTTACTTGTTCCCTTATCCGCTAAATAAAAGTGCCCCTAACACGGTCATTCCCATGCAACATCATTGTAATGCCGTCTTTTAATGGAACAAGACTGTAAACACGGGGCAAGACCCTACAAGTCAGAGTAGACTGCCACAATTCAATCTGACCTCAATATTTTATGCCATGGAATCAAACACACAAATTCCATTTTAATTGTGGTGTATTTGCAGTGGCCTGCATAGTACTCTTTTAATTTTTGCTGTACCGTAAAGAAACAACCACCCATTCATTAGATGGATTGAGCAACACAACCGCTGTAATGCGTTTTACTCCCCTCTTTTGTATCCTGCCGAAACAATGTCTGTGCGATATTCATTCCCGGGAACATTCTGGAAAGCATCACCCAGTGGGGACACTATGTGAGACTGTGTGTCTTGGGAACTCATTTTAGCATTACCCCATGGGGGTTTTAGCGTGGATATTTGTTGTGTGCATCAGAGGATTGCATGCTGTGGTGCGCATGAACATTAACTAAGCAGGAGTCATCAAAGTCTGATTCTGGTGTTGTGCCTTAGCCCTTCTGTGGGTGACCATAAGTGCTCTGTTTACATCTGTCCGGGCTGTGGGAGCCTTCCTTGCATGAGGCAGGAGCCTCTCTGGTATCAGCCAAGAGTTTCCCTGAGTAGAGTATGTACAGAAGATGGTTACATGCTTTCTGAGTCAGGTTAGCTCACAATTTAAACAATAGGCAAAATACTGTGACAATTAAAATAGGTCTTGTGCTTCAAATACTGCTTTTCTCTCTGTTCGGGTCGATTATCACACACACACACTCACACACACACCAAATATTATATGGGAAAATAATGCTCTTTGTGCTACTGCGGGAACACCACCAACATCTCATTGGTCGCTGCCCAGCTGTCTGTCTGCCCAACTGTCTGTGAACTGGTGCCTCACACCAGTGCATGGTCAGGGCACAGTGAACAAATTATAGCCTGAGTGAACATTGAATAATACAGCCAACAACAAAAAAAATAACATCTTCATTATGAATGAGTTGGCCATGCAGTATCAGACCTAAGGGTGTTGGCAGAAGGGAAAAAAATGCCCATAGCGTTCCTGTTCTGCACCATTGAGTGTGTTAAAAGAAAGAGCTACACTGAATAGAGTTTGATTCCTGCTGCTAGCAAAGCATGCTTAAACACTAGAAGTGAAAGGTTCACAGAGGAAATTGCTGGAACATGTTAACATTGCTTCCGAAATTGAGTTATATTGGACACACATCCTCTCAAAGTAAAAAAAGACCAAACCAAAGCGATAATCGAGGATGGATTGTCTCTAACCGATGCCTTCTTATTGTGTCCGCAGAGATCTGAGCGAGAACTACATCCAGTCCATTCCCAGAAAAGCTTTCAGGGGAGCTACAGACATCAAAAACCTGTGAGTACCTCACTCTTTCCAGGGTAAATGTGCTCTGCCCTGCAATGTACAGTTATCTTCGTTATTAAATAAGGATTGGTCTATAGAAGCTTTAAAAAAGTTATGAGGTTATGATGAATGCAACCAAAAAGTCTAGCAACATCTGAAAGTAACCACATTTACAAACTGAAAAATACATGGAAACAGTTAAGTGATTAAAAGTCACTTAAGGAAGTATAAAAATAACTGGTTAATTAGTTATTAACATGATTCTAACATTGCAGTTATGGCAAGTCAATGAAGAGTCAAGCAAGATTATACAGAATAAATTATTATATTACAAGCTACTGTAAATGAACATTTTCCAATATTTATCCAGTCGGGTTAATGGCCTTTGGGAACCGCAAAACATTATGTACATGTCGGTATGTGTAATTCCAGCAGACTGTGCATCACACTGATTAAGTAGACTAACTACCTCACACACGCTCACACACACACACACACACACACACACACACACACACACACACACACACACACACACACACACACACACACACAGAGCTCCCCAAAGGCGTCTTGTAGCAACACTGATTTGCATCTTCGCACGGACACATACTGTAGATTTATGAGGTGTATCGATGCAGATAAACAATTAGTGAAGTGCTACTCTTGGGGTTACAAGAGCTGAGATGACTAAACCAGTATTGATTTACCACAATCCATCAGTGTTCTGCTCACTGTACCCATGATTACAAATAGCCTATAGGGAGGCGGAAAGATTGTTTACTGTATGTGCCTCGTGTAACAAAGGCTCTCTCTTGTGTGTGATCTGCAGCCAGCTGGATAAAAACCACATCAGCTGCATAGAGGACGGAGCCTTCAGAGCTCTGAGAGGCTTGGAAGTGCTGTAAGTATCTGAAGTGATGCTATTCATCCAACCCAGCCCTCTATTGTTCCATTAAAGCACTTAGTTAAATTAAGACATTGTTTTGGCCTCGCTAATAAGCATAACTAACAAAGCACAGGCCTGGCTTATACCAAAATACCCCCCTGTGGGCCTCACGAGGGGGGCCAGCATCATGGAGACCAAGCTCCATTAAGTCACAGTTGACAGCAGTGTTCCCTTCGATCACATTAACACCCCCCACCTGCCCACCACTTCACCTCCATCTACACATCACCCACTTCTGGGCAGGCCATCTGACATTTGGGGGTTCCTACCATTTTACAAAAAAAAAAAAAAAAAGAATCCTATTCAAGTTAGCACTCAATCCTCCATGCATTGGTGACCATGCTTAGCAGTTTTTGAACATTCAATTAATCATCCCTTGTCTAAAGTGTCCAAGCGGTCTCTGTTAGAGCTCTCCACCTGAAACAATTTAGACTTACAGTTCAGGCAGGGGGACGAGGGCACTTTGACAGGCTTGCTATTTTGATAGCGAAAGGCTGTTTTGCATGTGTGTTTGTGTATGAAGGGTTTGAAAAAAGTGACAGCTGCTGTCATGACATGGAGGAAATAGTCGTAGGGTTGTCACAGTGGTACAAGCAGGGATAGGGGGTTGTTTTGATAGGGTCTGTATTTATAGGTTTCGTGGGGGGAGGAGGACAGCTTGCGTTGAAAGGGGGTAGCAGGTTGAAATATTGCAAAGGGTTATTAGGCTGATTGAAATGACCCGATTCTCTTTCTGCAGCTGATGCCCAGAGTTCGATGAAAGTGGTGTGATCATGACTGTGAGCTTGCCTGTGCATATTTGCATGCATGAATGTCTGCATCTGCGAGGAATAAGGTGCTAGACTCCTGATAGGCCACGAGAAGAAAGAGAGACGGGGAGAGTTTCAAAGAGAACTGATTCCAAAAAGTTTACCGATGCTAAAATCTTGTTTTCTTTTTCACAGAACGCTGAACAACAACAACATCAGCAGCATCCCCGTCTCTAGCTTCAACCACATGCCCAAACTACGGACTTTGTAAGTCTCACAAATCCCACCACTTTTCTACTGATCCGGAGATATTTCCCATAAAAATAAAACAATATTCCACACACAAACAGGCAAAGCAGAGAAAGGGCTGAGTCCTGTGTGATTTCAATGGGAGTAGACAGGTTCTGTCATTCCAGTCAATGTTGGGTGGCAGCCATAACCACAGAGTACCACAGAAGGGTCTGTAGCAATGCCAGGGGCCATTATTCCCTCCATCTAAAGACAACAACTGGCCCAGATAGACACAAATAGCCCCACAAGTCTATTGTGTATTGTGCATTGTATGTGATTACTAAATCTGAAATTATGCACAAATTAAAACAATTATGCCTGCTGAAACTCTGGACCGTGACTCCACTGCTCTTGCGGTGACATTTTAGGCTCCCAGTGGGGTAGTATTATATGGCTTTTCTGTTTGTGTGCACACCATGCGTCTGCACACATGGATTTGCGAGTTAACACACATGCTCCAGAGGTCCACCTCACCACGGCAAGAGTTATTCTGGACAGGCACAGCACTGCAGGAATGCAGTGTTTGGAGTAGGTTTAGAAAAGACCTCTTTAGTGTTCCTCTTTTTTAGAAAGTGTCATTTATAATCATCCGTGCAGCGTATCATTTGTGTTTTGCCACAGGGATTGGATGTGATGAGTTGTAGGAAAGAATAGACACGTTTTATGCTATTTATGTCTTCAGCTTGTGGTATTTTAGACAGAAAAGGAAAACTTCTTCAATCAATCAACTTTTCTTTTTTTTCCCCCTCTCATTTAACAGCCGTCTCCACTCGAACAATCTGAACTGTGACTGTCACCTGGCGTGGTTGGCCCAGTGGCTCAGGCAGAGGCCTACAATTGGCTTATTCACACAATGCACTGCCCCTCCTGAGCTCAGAGGACTTAATGTGGCAGAAGTACAGAAGCATGAATTCAGCTGCTCAGGTAAGATACATTTACAATAAACTTTTGACCAGCAAACAATGCATTTTATAAAAGTTTTTTTTGTGCAAAAGGCAGCAAACAAAATGGTTCTTTATGACAACGTCTCCCTGTGGAGTAAATCTTTTACGGTCCCCTGGTCACACTGACACAAAAACACAGGAAGTATCCTGTGTTTTTGTTTCAGTGTGTATTCACCTGGCAGCCACATGATAACCTGGCAACCCCATGCTCTCTTCTGGCCTTTGCATGAGTGCCCACCTCTTGAGGAGCTGGCGCTGTTGCAAGGAAAATGCCCAGCGCACAGCTGGAGCGATGGCTGCCCCCATTGACAGTAGACCCTCTCTCCTCAATTTGTCATTATTTATAGCTTCTCACCTTCTAGCACAAGGATAACCGTGGCTTTGAAATCACTATTTCTTTTGCGGTGTGTGCGCATGTGTGTGCGTGCGCGTGCACGTGTGTGTGTGAGAGACAGAGAGAGCATGTGCATGTGGGTGTGTCATGCCGTGCATTGGGGTTATCATATCCGGACAATGGAAAAACAGCATGAGAACCTCCACTCCCCACAAGGCCATCTCACTTGCAACGCCAGCTGCAAGGGGTGTTTGTGTCTACATTTGTGTGTGTGTGTACCTCTCTCTGTCTCTCTCTCTCCATGGGTTGTGATTTTTACGCAGCCATACAGCGTGACAGCACAGATCATTAACTATTCATCGCCCAGGGAAAGAGACTCAAAGCGTGGGAGTGTAACGATTCCAGATACGAAAGGGGAGCAGGGGGTGTCAGGGAAATTTGGTTTCTGATAGGATACTGATACAGAAAGTTGAGGTTTCGAATGATGGAGAGCTGTAGTTCATGTAGCATACATATAAGCTGCTGTTGTGTAAAAATACCTAAAAAAGTTAGGAGTGTTGTAGACAGACAAACATTGATTTTTTTTTTTTTTTGAGAGTGTCAATAGCTGATCGTTTTTGTCCCTGCTAACACCAGCAGGAAATCTGCCGCTACTATGTATTTGTGTGTGTAAGTACACAGTGATGCACACACACAAACACATACTAACAGTTTCTTCTTGAGAGGATGAGTGACCAGAAGTTGAACTCCCAGTGAAGGACTCATTAGGGACTGGCTCGCTGGCACATGCATATACACACATACTCCTGTTTTTTGGGTTTTTTTTAGTATTTTTGATGTTCAGCACTGTGTGGTTGTGCGTGTATTTAGTGTGAGCTGTGACCAGGCCAGGCCACCTGCGGGGGATTTGGGGCGGGGTGGCGCTGTGTTGGAAGAAAAGAAGATGGAGAAGCGAGGCGTGTTGCTGTTATGAGAGGCAGGAGAAGGAAAACGGGGTACAGTGTGTTATTCATCGATTCGAAATATGATGAAATTCTGCAGCACCCTGTGTTATGACTCACTTTCTTTCAGTCCCAGTTTTAGGCTGGAAAGCACCACTGTATTGTAAATTTTTGCTTGTAATGAGCAGAGTAACACATTTACTGCTTCGCTTTGAGGAAAAATATTTTTCCAGGCAATGATTTATCATCGGTCCCCTTTAAAAATGGGGTCATTCTTTAATAGTTTAAAAAAACATTGCTGTGTGCTGTATACCAATACTTAATGATTAAAAAAAATGGAAAAGCGGATTTAAAAAGTACTAAATCCAGGTGAAAATTGGATTTTAAACAACATTTGCAGAATAAACACTCCTTCTTTAACTTTCTAAATGCTTGAAGGGACTCCTGTGCAAAACCAGTCACTCATTTGCGTTATCTCACAAATTTCTGCAGTGAGATGCATTTTCTGTTCTCCAAACAATTTTGTTTCTTTCAAAAAGGTTTTTAGGTTTGAAATCTGGCTGAAAATCTTTTTTCCCCTTAGCTGTAGCCAATTACACAAGCGTCAGTTTCTGCTTTAGGATACAGTTACTCCCGTTTGTCTTAATGGGCTTTTCTGTGTGTTGTTTTATTCAAACCAAACATTACGCATAACTCCCTTGATCGTTTGCAGCAGATCAAACCCAAAGTTAAAAGGTTCTTGTGCCAACATCATGCTCTATATGACAAAAAATGGATGACTAATTCTACCGCATAACTGCTCTCACAATATAATACAAAAGTAAAAATATTGTGTTTGAGATGAATAATTAATAATAAATTGCTTCAGGGTTGAATACAATACAGCTCTTGTAGTGTGAAACAGGAATTACCCTATAAAAATGGGAAACTGCAGAGGAGACAAATGGGAAGAGGCCAGCGATGGAGGGGAGTTAAATATCAAGACTTGTGAGCACATGGACAGAAGCTAATGGCTTGCAGTGATAAAGAGGCTGAAAATGAGGATGTTAAAAGGGAGTATGAAAGTACAGGTGGAGCAGGGGAAAACTGCTGGAAGAAGGAAAGCAAATAAAAGAAGGGCAATGGGAAGGTAACTGGGTAGCAGAGAAGGCGAATTGGAGAGATAATGGGGGATAGGCAGGAAAAAAAAAACAGGGGAGGAGCAAACATCAAACAGCTTCACCTCAAGTGTACCTGTCACAGAGCTGTCATTGTTAAGGGCACTCCAGCTGTGCTCTGCACTCCCCCTGATCCCAGGCCTGTCAGATATGCCATGTTGGATCAGAAGGGAGTTTTTCTCTGCCCTACACCTGATCCCAGATCTGTCAAACCTCTGCCGTCCTCTGATCACAGTGCCTCATATCGCATGTGCTGAGGGACTGTACCAGTGTCACACTCGCGATGATAATCGCTGACTTGATTCCCAGATGTGTCGAAGCATTCCGTCCCATCAGGTAATTGATTATGATTGACCAGATGTATGAAGTCTGACCTTAAACATGTCTTATTAGCTAAATGGTCCAAACGCTCGCGCCAGTAATTTTATGGTAAACCATAATGATTCTGGAGTTATGCTTTCTCTGTCACCGACTTTCACCATCACTCACTCTGTCTTCCTCTCGCTGAATGTCTACTCCCACTTGGCTCTCTCGCCAACATTTTTCCACACAAGCTGAGCGATAGATAGGAACGCGATCAAATATTCATGGTTTGAAACTTGGATTAGTAATGCTGTGTAAATGAGGCCATTTAAAAGTCTGTTTTATTCATTTTATCTGGGTTAGACTTGCGTACACACATCTTGTACGCACACACCAAACACGCTGTACTGCCAGCGCAAGCGCCTGCTCTTCACCACACTGTTGACAGTGCCATAGCTATTTGAACAGGTATCTAGAGACAGTATGACGGGTTGTGTGCTCTGTATGCAAATTAAAAAGTTGAAGCTTTTTAGAAGTGGAGAGGTGGGGGGTTGTAAAGCTGAATGTGCAGAATGGCATCAGTTCTTCCCAGAGAACGCAGACTCAGGAGGAATATTTGCGAAGAGATCAATGGATGTTATTGGGAGACCTTCAATTGCCACTCCAGCTCATTCAAGCGCTTTCTCTCCCCTACATCTACTTCGGCACTGCTTTGATATATAACCTAGTTTCTTACCCACTGATTCTAAAAGCTATGTAAGTCTTTTTCTTTTATTTGTTTTTCTCATCCCTAGGAATGCGTGTTCATTTGCAATTCAGCTTATAAAACAAAGGCTTGATGACTTGAGCAGCCGCATAAGAGTTTGAGCCTCAATTAGGAGCATGAGGGGCTTTATATCACCACAGAAAGATCTCCAGCAATTACATCCATTACATCTTGTTATCCTGAAACCAACAAATTCACCTGTGCTCACACACCTGTAGCAGCTCCACATTCCTCTCTTTTATGCATATCCTTCCCTCTGATTGTCTCTTCAGGACACCAGGAGTCTTCAAGCCCGCAGCCTTGCAGCACTGGTGGAGGCTCTTGTCCTGCCATGTGTACCTGCAGTAACAACATCGTGGACTGTAGAGGAAAAGGTCTGACTGCCATCCCAGCAAACCTGCCTGAGAGCATGGCTGAAATGTGAGCGCACTACTTCTTTCTTTATCAAACATGTGACAAAAAAAAGCTTTTACAAAAGAAAAAAAAGTCTTCAAATAAAAACCATCTGTGTCTGAAAAATAATAAGTGCAAAATCTGATACCGCCTGAAAACTTTAGAAATATACATTTTTCATGACTGCTGCACTGCAGCTATCACAAATGTCCATAATTCTTTACAGAGTGTTTTCATGGACGAGTGACTGACATGGAAAAGATTCATTATAAACTCCTCAAAAATTCTTAACATTCTTAATTTAATTCTCTTTGCATCAGTCAACGTTTTCTTTAATTGTAGGGGTTTCACAAGGCCGGGGGAGATATGAGCATGCTTGTTTTATGTACGCATGCTGTTCTGGGTTAGTTTTTTCAGCATGAATCACCTGGCAGGGCATTCATCATTTTGCTGTGCACTGAGAACGACACATACAGTCTTACGGTCGACTGTAGATTGAAACTGCATGCTCTTATCAGCTCAGATGGCTGTGAACCACATGCGAGTGCTTTACTAACATCCCTCCCTCAGTTTATCAGCCCTCCAACATCTGTCTGAGTATTAACTGTTTACGGCCCAGGATACTGTAATTCCTAGGAATGCATGGCTAAACTTTTCAAACGAGTCTTTTTTAGTTCTCTTTATCGGGCTTTCATGCCACTCCCAGAAATCTGCATGAAATGGCACTGCAACTTTGTGATTTATGCATGGTGAGAAAAAAAGGAGGATGAAGGGAGGAAGCCAGCGGTCGCATTGCATGTTCTTCCAAGGAGCATGTGTGTCGTTAGGAGGACACAGCAAGTTTCTAGGTCTCCTCCTCCCCATGGGGTCTGTTTATAAATACCCAGCTACCATGGAAGTCACAGATCCCATGTTCCCCAACAACCCTGACCCATTTCTAGTGCAGTGGCGTTCTGAATTTCCTAATTTGGACATGCTGGTCCACACTTCTTGTTCTTCTCTAATTAAATGACCACCCAAGAAATACAGAGACATTTCTAAAAGCTAGGCTTCAGGCATCTTGCATTTTTACTTTTGGGATATAATTAATTCAGCCTGATCTTTAGTCCTGGTCTACAAACTGTAAAACGTGGAAAAATTGAGATGCAGTTTTGCAATGTTTTATGGTTTGTAGACCTCCTCAGCATGCCCTCCAGTTGTAATGTTCCACAAGTGGGATATCATACACACTAATATGATCTATGAGACTAATAACCAGTGAGCTGCACTAATGGGTGACCAGGGAAGCTTCTGAAGGATAGCTCTATCATGCACGTTTTATAGAGAGTGGAGTCTATCTGGATAGCAGATGGGTTAGGCCATGTTAAAACCTTCCCTGCCCTTCACATCTAATTGGTGCTTTACTGTGTTCTGCTAATAAACTCTACTATGCTCTGACTCATCTTTTACAAGACCACAAAGGTAAATCACTCTGTTATATTATGCCTATTCTGTCCTGCCCACCAGGGCCTTACCTTACAGGTTTAATTCCCACAATTTTCTTTCCTGTACCCGTGTCTCCTCCTCTCTTCATTTTTTTTATCACTACATTTCACTCTGTCCTCCCTCCCTGTCTCCCCCCATTGCCGGATTTCAAGGAAACAAATCAACGCCGAATAACTAAAAAAGAGGGGGTTGAGGCGCTGGTCCGTTCTGTAACTTGGTGCAGCAGGTTTGATCTGTGCTTGAAGTTCATTATAAAATCAGTTGCAATTACAGCAAGGGCGGCTGCTAGATATCAAGGCTAGCCTAATACCTTGTTAATGAGGCCCTCTGTAACTCACGAACACACACGCATGCTGCTCTCATTATGTACAAATCGGAGGATTGCGAACCTCTCTGCCCCGTTTTACCCTAATGAATGCCAGTGTTGTGTTTATGGCTGCCGAGGATGTGAGCTGGTTTCTGGTCCTCTGTCTTGTGAAACCAGGCCCAGTTAGCCTGAACGCTACCACAACAGATTATTATGCGCCATAGTCCCCGTCTGCAATGAGTGAATGCTGCCATAAAATTCTCCCCCCTGCCTTTCATCCACACCGCTATGGCTCTGCCATCTACTTCTTACTCACGCACTCACTGGGTGAATACCCAAAGGCATAATGTGTTTCCCCTTAATGAAAACCATGCCCAGGCCCTAATGAAAAGGATGAAGAACATTGATTAGACTGATACAAACAAGAGAACACACACACACTCAGACACACATACAAATGTTGAGCCTGATAAATTGGATGCAAACCATTGATCGTCGGTCCACTGGCAACTCTGAGAGATTCTATCTTATTTTTTTCCTGTCTGCCAATTGGACGGAGTAGCTCCTGTGTTGATTGCAGGGATTAAGTCGCTTCCACATATTGATCTGGAAGGAGTGACAATGTGAGAGCTTAAAAGTTGTCAGGCAGGCAGTGTGTGTATATCCTTGTCTGGCTCAGAGAAACACACCGGGATACCACAGCATGTAGGCATGCTTATACACAGCAGATGTATACATACACATACAAACATCATGTAGAGTGCCAGACTGGTTTGGACCAGTCAGACAGACTGGTTGATGAGAGAAGGCGCTAAAGCCACTTGGCCCACCACTCTGCCGCATGGTGAGGGCAGAGGAACCACAGTGCTGTCACTCCTCTCTAAATCCACAGACTCGCTGGGATATTCAGACAAAAACAGACAGAGAGAGCATGTCCACCACAGGAATCTGTGGTCTGGAATCACTGCTATCCTGAGAATGTCAGTTGGATTTCTATATCTCTCCTTAAAGGCCACTCCTTTTGAAGGGGAAAGATTCTTGATTACCAAAAAAATAAAAAATAAAAAAAAATGTGGAAACCCCAAACTGTTAACTGTTGTGGCTAATGTCCCAACAAAACATTTACCCCCCATGGATAGAAATAAACATAGTCATGCAGAAGGCCTAAGAGGCATGTAGTAAATCTGAAATGCCTCTAACGGAGTAATTAAATCCTGTGGAAATGGTTGCACGCCAAGAAGTCACATACTTAAGAAGGTGATGGTTAAATCTATCAACAGCCATCCTTTGGCCAAAGAGTTTTGCAGATTTTAAAATATTTCTCATTTCCCTGCGGTGACAAATAGCATCTTAATGATTTTTAGATTCTGCCGTAACCGCCCGCCCACTGCAGGCCCATGCCTCATGGTCTGCAGCCAGTCCCTCTGCTGGGAGGCAGAATGGTAGACCAACCAGACAGGCTTGCAGCTGGCTCCCTCTGGGCCCTGCTAAGCCTTGGTAAGGACAGTTTTAAAAGCTGTGAACTGACCTGCAGATAAACAGCCCTCTGCCAGTTACACAAGGGAATTGGTCTGGGTCCCAAGTAGCAGTTTGAAACGCACATATGCATACCCGCTCTAATGGGATGTCTATTTCCCTGGGCACATCTGAGACTGATTAGAGTCGGTTACTGCTCTGTACTACATGCCCAAGTGTATGTTTGTCTGTGTATTAATTTCATTCTTTGACAGTTGTTTTATGGTAAGATTTTGTTTCCCGAGCGCTTTCCTTGTCAACTTTACTTCAGCAGCTCTTAGGCTCAGAGGAAAAAGTAAACTCAAAGAAGCAATATTTCACCCTGCTGCAAAGGTTTCAGTAGACACTTTGCAGACACCCTGAGGATAACAGCGAATTTAACAAGAACAAGTGAGATCATTATTGATCTCAGGATCTCATATGAGAACATAAGTGCTGGAAACTGTAAATGCTATCTCACAAAGAAATATGACTTTTAGTTTAAAAAAAAAAAGGCCTTAACACTCTCACACAAACCAAGACCGAGCATTTTCCCCTCCAGTCCTATTCCTCAGCACTTTAGCATTCACACTGTTTATTGGTTCTGATGATGTTATGACTCCAACATGCCTGGACCTATTACAGCTGGGGAATAGATCTCCACTAATATAATCAGGCCAATCACTAAGGGTCAGAGGTGATTACTCAACTCTGTTAACATGGAGAACTCTATTGTTTGTTTAAATAACACTATATCTTCTTCTCCTCTCCTCTCCACTTCTCTCCTCTCAGACGTCTGGAGCAGAATGGGATTAAGTCTGTTCCACCCGGAGCCTTCTCTCCCTACAAGAAACTGCGTAGGATGTAAGTACATCAGTACACTCACCCTCAGGGCTAAATAATACAGATGAGAACGAGAAGTTTAGGGCTGGAAAAAGAAGCGACAATTGGCGGTCTTCTCATTCCACATCCAGGGAGCATGAAGTATTTATTTTGTCTGTGCCTTAAGAACAAATTCTTGTTCTCAGACTAGTGGTGGCATGGAAAGCAAGCACTCACATCCTACATGAGCGTAATAACAGCTCTCATTTTTCAGTGCTATATACTGGTATTCCCCTGGTTAGTGTTGTGTCCAGTCTGAGTGTGTGTGTTGTGTGCCTGCGTGGGCAAACTGCAAACCACCGGCTGGGACGATGATGATGAGGGGACAGAGAGTGTGTTGGAATGAGGGCTGAGGCTTCGTTCTCTGAACAGTGACAGGCGGGCAGTTAAACACGGAGTGGTTTTTCACCCGTTGAGCCAGCTGTCCGGCCAACTAGCCAGCACACAACCAGGCAGCCAAACCCATACCTCCAACACCACCAGATCTGACTGACATAGCAGCGGGGAGATGGAGGAAACCGGAGGTCAGGGAGTTTTTCTGTCCTTCTTAAAGGAATTCTCACGGTTTTATCATCCAGCCCCGGGGACAGTTTGAAGTTCAGATGAGGTGAACAGAGAGCAGTAGACAGAGCAAAGCAGCTGCTGTCTTAATGTAGCTCCAAGGTAATCCCCAAAATATTTTATATTTTATACTAAAATTAATTAGTTTTTTTGTTTGAGGCTATACTATATATATTGGAAAAAATGTCAGCAATGACAAACCAGACTATCCGGTGTGTCCAATGTCTATGTTAAACTTGAATAAATCCCTTAAACTAAAAAGGCATTGCATTAACAGTAAGATTAGCAACAAGAAAAGTCATTATGTTTAACTGAATATTGTTACAACCATTTAAAGATATACATAGAAATTAAAGCAGGGGTTTTTGTTGAATTACAAATGCAACAAGTGCATAAAAACTTGAACCTTGTACAGAAATGCAACAAATGAAGCAACTTACATCCTATTCAAGCAACTAATCACTGAAGATTTAATGACAGAGTCATTCTCAAACAAATCAAATGCAGTTCAAAGCGATTCACAAGCACAAGAGACCCTACTCTAAGCTCAGACTTACAGGAAATTAATGGTACTTATATAGTGCTTTTCTACTCATGCACTTTGTACAACATAGCTCATTCAAACAAGCGAATGCGGTATGCATCTCTATAACTATACATTTGTACTCCACTGGACACAGCTTGATCTTCAGTATCTTGCCCAAGGATGCTAAAGATGGGAGAGTGGAGCACCCAACCACCAACCTTGCAATTAGCTGATGACCTGCTCTACCTCCTGAGTTACAGCCATCCCTATTTGTGGCATATTTATCTGATTTTTCTAGAGGTGCCAAACCCAATCTGAACGCCTCAAAAACAGAGACAAAATGTATCTAAATCAGTGGTCTTGATCTGTTCTTCTTAACATACATGACCTGCTACTGCTGCTCATTCTGCTTTTAGCAACAACAATGCATGGTCACGTATCTTTGTTGACCCTAGAGGCTCTATTGATTCAGCTGGCTATATAGTCGTAATGGCTAGGCCAGTCCTATGTCCTACACCCTGAGCACACAGTATGCAGACAGCATCTATACATTATGATGAATGTCTCTTCAGATTCATCATATAATCTTAACCGGGCTTTCTGAAAAATGACTCACTCAGAGAGGTTCAATATTTAATTAAGAGGCAAAATCAGCTGAGTAAAAGTTTTTTAAAGGCTATTGTGCACTTGTCTGAGCGTTTGCTATTCGTGGTTTGTGCACCGCTTGTGCTGACCCTGCATGTCCTTTTCTTCCAGTAAATGTCAACCCCACACATTCTCTCTCACCTTGTCCCAGTTTGAATGACCTACACATGAACCATCCCTTTAGACAGGGATGCAGTAAGCGGCCTCACTCACCGCCACATGCGTAAACACGCTAGTGTCTGAGTTTACAGACACACACCAGTGCACATGTTGGCTCCTTTGCTGCGTTTTCATTTCCAGGAAACCTCAGTCCTTTGCAAAAAGACAAATGGCCACTTATTTAACTGTTACCCCCAAATGAGAAAATATCCCTCTTCTTCACCACATGATGATTTCCCTTCAAAGGTATCCAGTCGACTCGAGTTCAGTCCACATACTCCATTAACTCTGTCTCTCCATCTGTCTTTCTCCCTTTCTGTCCCACTGTTCCTCGTTTACTGTTGCATTTATTCACACAGACATGCACGCACATAAACACATAGACACACGGGCTTAGTGGTTATCCTGTGGGGAGAGGCCTGTGGATCCTATTAGCAACAGCTATGTTCAGAGGCAGTCTACCGTATTTCACTTTGGATTTTGGCCCTGCATCACATTTTTTTAATTTTTCTTTCTCTCACACACACACACACATGCACATGCACACATAGCAACGCAGCAGAAGAATGGTTGTTTGCCACTAATAATTAAAGTAAATGTTTTGATTGGCTCCAAGGCTCCCTTGAAGAGACGCACCATTAAATATGGGAGAAAGCTGGAAGTCATCCTCATCCAGCTCGCAGTACGTTTGCTTATATTTGATGCCAGCGAGAAGCAGGGGCCATGCATCCGCCCCACCTTCAAAGGAGTCAGGCTTTTCATAAAAAGAGGAAACTGGCCTTTTTCCCAAATTCTCAAATTCCTTGACTAATTTTAATGTGTTCTTCTCCAACACAGAGATCTGAGCAACAACCAGATCTCAGAGATAGCTCCTGATGCCTTCCAGGGGCTGCGGTCCCTCAACTCCTTGTAAGTAGCCCCGAGCTGAGCTTGTGCATGAGGAGCCAGTGGGCTGTCATATTCTGACTAAAGCGAGTCTGTGTTGTGATTTTGCAGAGTGCTGTATGGAAATAAGATCACCGACCTGCCTAAGGGGGTGTTTGACGGCCTTTATGCATTACAACTTCTGTAAGTGGATTACAAAGACATACACACACACAGACACACACACACACAAGACACTCTGCGGGCATATATTCAATACCAGGCACCCTGTACTCCTACTCAGTAAAGAAGTCATAACCTTCAAATAAACTTTGTTCCTATGCATAGTTTTCTAGATGGAATGTATAATGAATGAATACATAAAAAAATTCTGACAAGTTGCTTTTTCCTTCTTCCCTCCCTCCTTTTTTTCTACTTTTCTTTTCTTCCCCCTTCTCTCAGGTTGCTGAATGCCAATAAGATTCACTGCGTTCGTGCCAACGCCTTCCAGGACCTGCAGAATCTCTCGCTGCTATCGCTCTATGACAACAAGATCCAAACCCTCGCCAAGGGCACCTTCACTTCACTACGAGCAATACAGACCCTGTGAGTGAAACACACACACACTGAAACACACACACGCTGCTGTACACGCTCTGACATATGCTGATCCGTTACCATAAAACATGAGCCAACACAGGAGTTGTTTACTTGCAAGTCTGTGTAATAACACAGGAATGGAATCACGAGGTAGAGAGGTGAGTAAATCTATCATCGTCACAAACACCCAGACACACACACACACACACACACACACACACACACACACACACACACACACACACACACACACACACACACACACACACACACACACAGCTTCTCCAGCTAGATAGAGATCAAAAGCAGCACATCTACCACACCCAGTCTTTCCACCACTGTTACGGAGACAACACCAATTCATTGAAATTAATGTCTCCTTTTTTCTGTCCTAAGCAACAAGGCAACACAAACACTGCTATCAATACAGACAGCAGACGGGCATCTAAAATATACAGCATAAGGTTTTCTCATTGTCATAGAAACACCTGTTGAGGTTGATAGTGGTGATGATGATGGTGCTATGGCTTGTCTCACCACACATACACACAAACTTAAAACAGCACTGTATTAAAGTGTCTCAAGCTTGTTTTTACACTTGCATTGAAAATACAGGATGGAAGTGCATAATGAGCGTTTCTACCAGTCTCTGGCATCCCCAGACTGGCTACGTAAGCTGGATGCTGCTCGAAGTTAACAACAAAATCAGCTATAGATTGTTTTTCCCGCTACAAAACACTACTCAGAGAGCGCTATTTAGTTCTATTATATGTCTTCCAAAGTGAACAAATGACACAGAAACGGTCTGGTTGGATAATAAATATGTTTTTCAAGTCTTAATCTTAAATTATTGCTCAGGTATGTGTTTCTGTGGTTCCAGGTGAGAGTCTGTGCCCACACATGAACATCAGTTTTCATGTATTTATTCCCTTTCTTCTTCTGTCTTTTCCTCTCAACTTTTTTCCAGTCACCTGGCCCAGAACCCATTTATTTGCGACTGTAATCTGAAGTGGCTGGCCGACTACCTGCGCACCAACCCGATCGAGACGAGCGGCGCCCGCTGTGCCAGCCCACGGCGGCTCGCAAACAAACGCATCGGGCAAATAAAGAGCAAGAAGTTCCGCTGCTCTGGTAGGCCGGTGGCTCCGTGTCACTCTGCTGAAATTCATCCCTGCTGGTCTTCTCTATTTCTCAGACAGGCTTTGTTGTTTTTATGCCACTTGTCTCACGCTGCTCCTCGCTGACCTTCTGTCTTTCTCTCTGCTGGGAGTGACTTTTATCCCTCCATGATAGCGCATTCAATGAGCGATCAGTCCCGGCAGAAGGTTTTACTTTGCCTATCATTTGCTGTGCTGCTGCTACTCAATCAATATCTGCCCAGATGAACTTGGGGCCAAGGAGAGAGGGATTGTTTGCTTTTTCTCCACTTTCCCTGCATAATACCACATCGTGAGTCTGGTTTCACATTCAAACCGCAGTGAGCTGAGATCACCAGTCCAGGCTGGTGTTAGGGCTTAGAGTTTCTGCCTGTGCCCACCATTCCCCTGCCCTTTGCCAGTCATAGGCTCCCATCCCTACCAGCCGCTGTCTCCTCTTGCTCTCTTCATTGCTCACTACCCACCGGGCTCATGTTTCCTTCATGGCCCCTTATTCTCTCTAGCCAGACTCCATCATTCCCACTCCCTCCACTGTGTGCCCACCATTGTGTGTACACACTTTGCTACGCTGTCTGGCATTCTGACCTGCTGAGGTTTCACACTTCTTTATAGACTCATTTGTTTGACTCGATCTGGTAGAGAAGGGAGTCCATGTGTTTTTTCTCTTTGTTTTTACTTTCTTTTTTTTTTTCCTTTTTGACTTTTTCCTTCTTTCTCACCGTCTCCTTCTTTCCCCTCATGTCACCCTTCCTTAGCAACAGCCAAATATTTACCACCTTTTTACATTGTTACTAGTGTCTCCATATTGCCACACAGAGATAGTCCTAGGCTTCTCTGTTTAATTGTCATATACCTTAAATCATGTGTCGTCATATATAAACTTTATATATGACTGATATGAAGCATAGCAGTGCCAAAGCTATGCAGACCAGACTGGTCTCACTGACATCCGTCCCTCTTTCTTTTCTCCATCACAGCCAAAGAGCAGTACGTCATCCCAGGTGAGTGGCTTGTAAACCTTCACCCCTATCATTGTCGTTCTCTTTTCTCTAATTTTCCACCTGCAGCCATCTATCAGGCATCACTTTTCCATTGCTTACTATTCATTTAAACAAAGTTCTCCACAAATTAAAGGAAAAAAAATTCAGTTTATTACAGCCCAGGCATTACTTTTGTATATTTGCAATCATTTCTAAAAATGCTATAATTGAGTCAGAAAGAACAGCAAGCATTCAGATGATCATGCTAGATATGAACATGCAGGTTAGCCAAACTCATGTGGAAGTCTTGTAGGAATCAGTGATTTGCCAATTAAAATTATGTAATTAACAGAAAACAATGCCAAATGTTTGGTGTGGGAAATGTCAATTTTTATGAAAAATCTGAATTTGATTTAGCAACATGCTCTGAAATATCAAAATAAGTCAGCACTTATAACTGTGTTGCATCACCTCTTTTGAAAATAGGCAGTAAGCATTTGGCAGTTGGAGATGGCAATCGCTGTCGGTTTAAAAGCAAAACGTTTCCCTCCTCTTTCCCGATCTACTATTTCTGCAGGTTATGGCCTCCTTTGTCATTATTCATAAAGCACATAATGTTTTACTGGTTGATAGATTTGGATAGCAGGGCAGGCAGTGTTGTGCGAAATTTGCTTTGGCATTGTCTTGCTGAAATAAGCAAGGCCTTTCCTTAAGAAGATATTGTCTGGACAACAGTTTTCCCTTCGCTGTTTCAAAAATAACAACCAAAAAAATAAACCTTGGCAATTTTAAAGTGACAAGTAAAATATGCCGTTTGTTGAGATACTTAAGATAAAAGTGCACACGAGAATACCTAATAGCGCCCAAGAGTTACTGCCCCTATGTGTGAATTTTAATGTGATATATATGTGTGAGAGCATCTGTTTCTTCTCAACTTTGTTTCCCTAACAGTCTCAGCAGATAGTCCAAAGGAAATGTGTCTTTGCTTTGGCATTAGCACAGACAGTCAGTCACAGAGAGGGACAGAAAAGGAGGCAGAGGGAGCGAGACAGAGGGGGAAAGAAAGTGTGTCCTTTCTATCAGTAAAAGCTAAAGAAAATAAAGCCCACCAGAGGACTGAGATTCCTATCGGCGGATGTTTCCGGACCTCTTAACAAGAGCACTTCCAAGAAAATAACCGGGAGGAGCAGTGATGTGTGTCAAAGTCTGCGTGTGTGTATGTGCGTGTGCCTTAGTGGGGTTGCATATGCTTGGGTGATTCATTGTCTACGCTTGTATATCTGTGTGTACGTGTGTGGAAATTAATGTGTCTTTGTGTGCTAAGTTGAGATAAAGCTTGCACTGGCTTAGAGAACAAATGGGAGTCCTATATAAGCAGAAAGAAGATCAAAGCGGAACGTGATTAATAAGAATTTAACCCTCTCCTGACTGATAACAATTAAAGCTTCCACAATGGAAACACACGTCCAAATCACTGATAGCATGGGAATTCAGTAACTTTGATAATGGGGGCCGAGTTGCAGAGATTTATGAGAACTTCTGCAACTCCAGCGATGAGTCACTTTGCACCTCAGAGAGGGAAAAACCTCATCCCTCTGCCCTCTATTTTCTCTGATTTCGTGTAAATCTGCTGACAGTAAAAGTGTCACCACCACGCACTTGTGACGATGACGATGACTCAGGCTCACGAAATCTCCCCTGGCTCCTCTACATCCTCGAGATCAAAGCTCTGTGCTGTATTTTCATTGCTTCCTCCATCGCAGGAAATGCCTTTTCCTGTGTCTGGCCTAGCGAGGGAAAAGTTCCTTAATGACCAGCATTACCGTGTCTGTCTGCACCCTCCGCTCCGCTGAGCCACTGAGAAGTGACACAGCTCCAGAAAAAATGTTTTTTGCACAGGCAACAAGAGGAAGTGGTTTCTGGGAAATTTTTTTTGTCACTGTCCAAAGGTATTCTAATAAAGTCAGCAATGAGGTTTTGGGATTAGGTCTTGTTTGGACAGATTTTTGATATTCAACTGTAGGATTTTGTCCTGGTTGTTTGAGGTTTTCCTGCTCATGACTGTGGTCTGGGTGCCCCGTGCGGTTCCACTGACGTCATCGCTAAACCTCAGGCAGAATGGTGCACTGATGTGAGCATGCAAAAGGGGAATGGGACACAAAACAAAGCTCTAAAACAAATTCCGGCTTTTTCCCTCTAAATGGAACATATACACACATACGCTCTAAATGCACATATAAATGCATACATACACACACACCGGGGCACAATAGACACTCACAGACAAACACACACTGTTCTAAGTAGCTCCCAGTGCTTTTTCATTATTGAGCAGCCATGATGTAACTTGAAGCACACTTTTTGGCACGTAACATCTATTCATAGACAGAGGAGGTGCAGGAAAACGTCCCACATTCCCCTCGCTGCCTCATTCTCGCTCTATCAGGACAGGCGTCTCTCTGCACGTCCGCCCCTCACCTTTCATTTCTCTTTCGTCTTTCTTCTTTTCCTCCTTTTGCATCTGTTTCCTCTCTCTCCTTTCCTTCAAATCCACCTGTCATTTCCTGTGCCTCTCTCATCCTCCTTTCTTCCTTCATTCTCTGTCCCTTGGGTGATCTGCTTCAAGCTGGCTGTCCAAATCCTCTCTCTTTTCACCCCAATGCTCCATCACCTCTCTCTAAAGTAACTCACCCATTCATCTTCTCCTATCAATGGTAGGAGGGTTGCAGGATGCTCTATAGGGCACCTAAGGTACCCTAAAGTAGGGAAGTCTCCTCTTCGGTCACAACAGGACAAACTGCTGACACACAGCTGCTGAGGGGGCGCATGCGTGACTGCGAACATCATGGGATTGAAGGCACTTGTGCTGGTTTGGAAGAATGACTCGTGTTATATGTTGTGCCGTAAAAATGTCTATTTTTTCTCCTTTTCAGGCACAGAGGACAGCCATCTGAACAATGCATGTAACAGTGATCCAGTCTGTCCTCCCAAGTGCCGCTGTGAGTCGAATGTTGTGGACTGCTCCAACCTTAAGCTCACCAAAATCCCCGAGCACATACCTGCATCCACCACCGAACTGTAAGCAAACAAGAAAAAAAAGTATTTGAAGAATCTTTTGTGCGCTGAAGTTGTAGACGAATCAAATTTTAAAACTCACAGTGAATATCTAAAGAGAATTTGAATGGATTTTTCCGTCTGAATGATTAAACCTTTCAATCTTATTCCCACTAGCCGCCTTAACAACAATGAGATTACAACTCTAGAAGCAACTGGAGCTTTTAAGAACCTTTCCCAGCTGAAGAAAATGTAAGTAGAAATCCTCTTACCTTTCAGCAGTCACTCTCTAAAGAGTAAGTGCTGCTTTTAATTCTCCGACATGCTTTCTTTCTCCCCCCACAAACACACAGTAACCTCAGCAACAACAAGATCACAGAGATTGAGGATGGGGCATTTGAAGGCGCGTCCTCTGTCAATGAGCTTCACCTCACAGCCAATCAGATGGACTCGGTTCGAAGTGGGATGTTCCGTGGCCTTGAGGGACTGCGAATGTTGTGAGTCACAACCCCATACTTGTCCATATTTGGAAAAGTTTCTGATTTTTTTTTTTTTATTAATGTGTATTTCTTTTGTCATCAGGATGTTGAGAAACAACAAGATCAGCTGTATCCACAATGACAGCTTCACAGGGCTTCACAACGTCCGTCTGTTGTCTCTGTATGACAACCAGCTGACCACAATCACACCCGGAGCCTTCGACACCCTCCAGACTCTGTCCACTCTGTAAGATCCTGCCACACTCACACGCCTAGCTTTAATTTTAGGTTTTATTGCTCTCACTGTCAGGGCTCGTGTGCGGAGGTGAGGAAGGGATGACCCACATGCAGGACTCGTGGTGCAGAACGAGGTTTATTGAATATGTAGACAACAGATGATAGGATGGATGGCTGGCTGGCTGGACTTAGCGGACTGGTAGACTGGCTGGCTAACTGACTGACTGGACGGAACACACGACAGAAACAACATCATCAATGACCCGACACTGAATGGGTAGAACAGAGGGCTTAAATACACAGACTGGTGATAATGATGATAATGAGGGACCGGTGAGTACACAGCTGAACATAATGAACTAATGATAATGGGAAGAGGATTGAACATAATACACACAGACCAAGGCTAACACAATAAAACAGGAAGTGGAACAGGCAGTAGATAAACAGTGAGTGTGAACTGAAAACACTGGGTCACCGACCCAGGAACCCTGACAGGACCCCCCCCTTCAAAGGCCGGCACCCGACGGCCAAACGAAAAAGAACCAGAACAGGGCGGGCGGAGGGGGCCCAGGACGGAGGGACGGAGGCCACACAGAGACAGTTCGGGTGGGCGGCCACGTGGCCCGAGGCGAGACTGTTCCGGTGGACCGACCGTGCGGAAGGCAACGGCGGTGACGTGGACACAGTTCGGGAGGCCGGCAGTGCGGAAGGCAACGGCGGCCAGTCAGGCGAAGGCAAAGGCGGTCCGGAGGCCGGCCGTGCGGAAGGCAACGGCGGTGACGTGGACACAGTTCGGGAGGCCGGCAGTGCGGAAGGCAACGGCGGCCACCCAGGCGAAGGCGGTCCGGAGGCCGGCCGCGCGGAAGGCAACGGCGGCCACTCAGGCGAAGGCGGTCCGGGGGCCGGCCGCGCGGAAGGCAGCGGCGGCTCTCCAGTTTTAGGCGTGCTGGCCATGGCCCGGTGGGCACAGGACCAGACGAGGCAGGATCAGGCGAAGCACAGGCCGGAGCTGCAGCAGGCGAAATAAAAGCCAAAGTCGAGGCCGGGCCAGACGAGGACGAAGGCTCCGAGGCCGGGCCAGACGAGGACGAAGGCTCCGAGGCCGGGCCAGGCGAGGCAGAGGCAGGGTCTGAGGCCGGGCCAGGCGAGGCAGAAGCAGAGCTAGGTGACAGCGAGGCATGAGGCTGGTGCGGTTCCCCTGAACCCCCAGTTGACAAAGAAGGTTGCCGGACGGGCTCCTCGGGCCCTCCAGCCGACGAGGCATGAGGCTGGTGCGGTTCTCCTGAACCCCCAGCTGACGAGGAAGGTTGCCGGACGGGCTCCTCGGGCCCTCCAGCCGACAAGGCATGAGGCTGGTGCGGTTCTCCTGAACCCCCAGCTGACGAGGAAGGTTGCCAGACGGGCTCCTCGGGCCCTCCAGCTGACGAGGCATGAGGCTGGTGCGGTTCTCCTGAACCCCCAGCTGACGAGGAAGGTTGCCGGACGGGCTCTTCGGGCCCTCCAGCGAAAACGGTCTCAGAACCAGTGGGCACTGGAGCCCCTGGCACACACAGGACAGGGCCTCCCTGGCTGAGGAGCGGCCGGGCCAGCGGGTGCGGAAACCCCTGGCTGAGGAGCGGCCGGGCCAGCGGGTGCGGAAACCCCTGGCTGGGCAGCAGGGTAGCTCACAGCAGGCTCTGGGTACTGAACAGGTTGGTGGACGGGCGACTGGACTACTGGTGGGTGGACGGGCGACTGGACTACTGGTGACTGGACAGGAGGCGACTGGGCTACTGGTGGGTGGACAGGAGGAGACTGAGCTACGGGTGACTGGACAGGAGACTGAGCTACGGGTGACTGGACAGGAGCGGACTGGAGAGCAGGTGAGTGAACTGACGGGGCTGGAAGCTGAACAGCAGGTGAGGCTGACGACGGAGCTGAGGTTGGTGTGGCTAATGGCTGGGCTACAGACTGAGCTAATGAGGGAGATAAAGCTACAGCCTGAGCTAGTAAGGCCGGTGCCTGAGCAGGGGACACTTCAGCCAGCCTAACCAGGGATAAAGCTAGTGCGTGAAAGGCTGGGTCAGGAGGTGGATGAAGTGGTGGACTGATTAGCTCTTCCGTGCCTCCAGAGCGTGAGGGCACTGGCTGGAGAGCCTCAGCTGAGTCTCTAGGGGGGTCAGGCTGGATCCTGGCCGTCCTCAGCCTAGGTGCTGGGACAGGCACGGGAGGTGGCTGGACACCAGTCACCCCCACTCGAGAAACCGAAGCGGGTGTGGCGGTAGACTGGGTCGCAGCTGCCCTCCTCCTGGGAGCTGGCACTGGTGTGGGGGTAGACTGACTGACGGGAGTGGAGATAATGACTGGGTGTGTGATGTTAGCAGGTTTATTGGGGATTGTTCTGGTTTTCCTGCCACCACTATTTACAGTCTTTGGGAGAGCAGAGCAGAACAAATCTTCCCAGTCCACAGAATCTTCCAGGAGGGAAACATCCCACGAATCAGAGATGGGGTTATTGTGCGTTTTGAGTGAATAATCAGATGGTGAGTGCGAAAAACAGTCACTGGAGCTCACGATCGGGAGTGGCTGAAAGTGGTCCGTTTTATGGCGGCGTGTGCGCCGATTTCTCCGGGAGGAGGAAGCGGGCGGGGTACACGTCCGAGCCTCTGGCACGGGAGCCTCTGTTGAGCCGAGGTGGAAGACGGAGCCGCTGTGCCGTGGCGAGGTTGAAGGTCCGGTGAATGAGGCAGGTGATGTGTGAGCGTGGAGCAGAGTGGCGAGAGAGGGAGCGGCCGAAGCGCGGCGTGAAACGTCCACTCTCCGCGGCAGATGCTCCGGTGCAGGTGAGGCAGCAGGTGGGGGAACGCGGCGTCTCCGAGGCCCGCCCAGAGCCAAGCGAGTGCCCTCGAAGACGTGCTCTCGCTCCGCGAAGAGCCGCTGTCTCTCCTTGAGTTTTTCAGCCCACAAGGAGAGCGCTACCTCCTGCCGCTCGTAGAGGTCCGAGTCCGCTGGGTCAAAAGCGTGTCTTCTTGGCACGGGTCGGGTCATTCTGTCAGGGCTCGTGTGCGGAGGCGAGGAAGGGATGACCCACATGCAGGACTCGTGGTGCAGAACGAGGTTTATTGAATATGTAGACAACAGATGATAGGATGGATGGCTGGCTGGACTTAGCGGACTGGTAGACTGGCTGGCTAACTGACTGACTGGCCGGAACCCACGACAGAAACAACATCATCAATGACCCGACACTGAATGGGTAGAACAGAGGGCTTAAATACACAGACTGGTGATAATGATGATAATGAGGGACCGGTGAGTACACAGCTGAACATAATGAACTAATGATAATGGGAAGAGGATTGAACATAATACACACAGACCAAGGCTAACACAATAAAACAGGAAGTGGAACAGGCAGTAGATAAACAGTGAGTGTGAACTGAAAACACTAGGTCACCGACCCAGGAACCCTGACACTCACAGTCTGTTTTATTCTCACTCTCTCCCAGTAACTTACTGGCCAACTCCTTCAACTGTGACTGTCGGCTGGCCTGGCTAGGTGATTGGCTGAGGAGCAGGAAGATTGTAACAGGTAACCCTCGCTGCCAGCGTCCTGCCTTCCTGAAGGAGATCCCGCTCCAGGATGTGGCTCTGCCTGACTTCCGCTGTGAGGAAGGTAGGCAGCTTTGAGTGCTTTACTTCACGTTATACCACAGCTCCCGTGTAAGTGGAGTTTTTTCCCTCCTTGAAAAGAGAAAAGCATCTTAAATAGGATATGTTAATCCTTCTCTGTTTGAAACTAACCTGGGTGTGACTGATGAAGATTTTAACCCATAGTATGTTATAAAGACGAGCTGTTTATAGTTTCTG
Source organism: Maylandia zebra (assembly GCF_041146795.1). NCBI lineage: Eukaryota > Metazoa > Chordata > Actinopteri > Cichliformes > Cichlidae > Maylandia > Maylandia zebra. The sequence goes on along the minus strand of NC_135179.1, from coordinate 18,702,411 downwards.
AGATAATCTCAAATAATGGCCACTGCTGTGTGAGTCTTTTGTTTACTGAATAGATTGATACTCAGCAGTTCCTAAGCTGCTGATCAATGAAATGCTGAGTGGAGCTATTGAGCTGTTTGCCTTATTGATCAGTCACCCTGTTTGCACCTGAAAGATTGTTAGACCTGTCTTCAGGCTTTAGGCAGCTTCCATTCTTTGCCTTTGCTGGTCAATACTACATTAGCGAGTCTCCTTTCTCTTTCTGTCCTTTAATTTTTGTTTTTGTGCTTTTCACATCTTTTACTTCTTCCTTCTTTATTTTCTCAATGCCTTGTCAGGTTTAATTTATTGTGATGCTGTGCTGTCTTTCGGTTTGCTTTCTATTTTTACTCTATCTAAAGTTTGGGGGTTTTTTGGTCAGAAAAAACAGCTATTTTTTTGGCTTGTTTCCATTTACGTCTGCCCTCATGGTCATGTTTTCTTTGTCTTCCTCTCTCATATCTCTCTTCTTTTATCCCAGGCCAAGAGGAGACAAGCTGTGTGCCTCGGCCCCAGTGTCCCAGTGAATGTACATGCTTAGAGACCGTGGTGCGCTGCAGTAACAAGCACCTTCACACACTGCCCAAAGGCATCCCCAGGAATGTGACAGAACTGTGAGTTCTTTGGAATTAATTGCTCCAATTGCATTTATATTTATCAGGTATTATTTTCGCCTCATCTTTCCTTAAAAGCAAGGAAGATCATTAAAAAAAACGTAAAGTGGACTTTATGAGCCTCTAAAAAAGATAAGTGTTAACAGCAGGGGCAAAGAAAACACATCGCGTCACTTAGGGAATAGGAAAGGAGTCAATAAACCCTGTAGTTATTCTCTCAGACATTCTTCTTCTATGTTCCTCACAGCCTTCAGGGCTAGCACTGATGTCACTCTCACACTCAGAGCCAAGGATTAGTGTGTGTGTTTGTGTGTGTGCGTGAATATTTGTGTGAGGGCCAAAAGCCTGTCCACAGGAGCATAGGGGAGCAACAGGACATTTTAATGAGCAGTTTTCAATGGAAAGGGGAGGAAATGGAATAGGTCTGGAACTTTCCAATAATGCTTAAAGTGGTTCAGACCAACTCAGGCACACACACACACACACACACACACACACACACACACACACACACGCTGTGCGAGCCTTAAGGCCTGTCATTGTCCCAGCAGGTGTGACCAGGTGTACCCCTCTGTTCTGGGCTTTCATCTTGTCATCTGGAGAGTCATGCTACTCCATCATTATCCCAAGTGTCCTCAGCACCGTCATTACCTATCATTACCACTGAACCCAAAGGCCTCCTAACTACCCACCTCCCCGCACCCACGCACCCTGTGCTTCCCACCCTGTGTACAGTCAAGAACAATAGCAGGAGCCTGCAGCTCTGCTCAGAAGGACCAGGCCCTAAATCAGCCATTTATCAAAGTGACACACCACTAGTAGGACTTTGTGTTGGTAATCAGGAGGGTGGTTGTGTGCCTTGTATACATCACTCACTTGCATAGCCCACATAAACACAAGGGTTTGTACATCACTTTAAAAGTGCTGGGTCACATTTAGGAATTGTTGTTAAACTGGAAAATCAGAAAAAAGCAAATTCACTGAAAGTAACACATTTGTCTTCTTTTCTTAGTCACTCTTTCACAGTAGAAGTGATTCTTAGCCCAGTATCTGTGTGAAATGGGACTACTTAAACAGCATGACTGTGGAATGCTTGCTATGCTTGACTTCTAGTCTTGACAAGCAACATTGTTTTAAAATCTTGTAAGCAGATATCCGTACATGAATATGCAGAATCTGACACCAGAAGCTTTCTGGTTTTCATTTGTAGACTGACTGAAGTTCTAACTTTTTTTAACAATCCTGTTTGAGCAGGCTGTGATGCAGTTAAATAGTGTGTAGAAGAGTAAAACAGGGATTGCACAGTAATCATCAGCTACTGATAATGATTTCTCTTTTATTCATTTTTTCACTATCCCAATATTCTGGTAGCCAACTGGTAGCCAACTGGTTACCAGAGCCATGAGTGGATCAGTTGAATCTTAGATTGAAAATACATTAAGAAACAGTGCTGGTAAATATTTTCAGTCTGCTGTAGCTGTTCTATCTTTCAATGATAGCGCCTGCTGGTTCATTACAAACCTATTTGTGTCTGTCTGTCCAGGTATCTAGATGGAAACCAGTTCAGTGTTGTTCCAAAGGAACTGTCTGCCTTCAAATACCTACAGCTGGTGTAAGTTTTTTGTCTGTGTACATCTTCAATTACAAGGTCTATATCCAGGATGTCAAACTTATATTACACCGTGGGCCACATACAGCTCACTTTGATGTTAAGCCTTTGTGTTTACCTGCACATTTAATCCCTGAGATATATTAATGCAATAAAATGAAGTGCAATTTCAAGTATGTCAGTTTTTCTACAACACAAAGAAATGTTGCTTAAGAATGATTCTTTGAGCCTAAAGTCTAAGAAACAGCTTTATAAAATTACAGCAAAAGATCTGGTAGCTCGTTGCCTAGACTGTTGTGTAATTATAAAACAGAAAGTTCTTGTTAATTCACAGAAAATATCCAGTTTATTATGTCTTTTTTCACAGAAAGAAAGACCTTTACTGTCATTTAATTGATTATCTATTGCTTAATTACTTTGGTGTAGTATAAAAAGGTGTGTGTGTGTGGGGGGGGGGGGGTCTTTATCGGTTCTTACAGTCCAAAATTCATGCCAAAATTCTTGTTCCTAAGTCATCCAGTGGGCCAGATTGGAGTCTTTGCCGGGCCAATTCTGGCCTCCGGACCTTATGTTTGACACCCCTGGTGTTGATCAGTACAGTGAATGATTCCTTTTTTACGTTTCAGAGACCTGAGCAACAACAAGATAAACTCTCTGACCAACTCATCCTTCGCTAACATGAGTCAGCTTACCACTCTGTAAGTCTTAACCAGCCTTGACTGTCATTTTAATTTATCTGCAACTAGAAAAGTTTTGTTTTAATTCTACCTAAATGTGACACTTGTGACGATCTTACTTTGCAGAATTCTGAGCTATAACTCGCTGCGCTGTATCCCCAAAATGGCTTTCAGTGGACTGCACTCACTTCGACTGCTGTGAGTTCATTTTCATATTTCAGATGAATTGCATGCAGGTACTATTTGTGTTATATATGTGCTTTTTTTTTCAAATACAGAATGTATACTGCCTGTGCTATGAGAGTGTTTCACTTTTTTCTTCATGAAAAATCAAATGTTTCTTTGGTGTCACATCATTTCAGGACAGTGTTCATTCTGCTCACTGAGAACATTTGAAGTCATTTTGACAGAAGTGTTCTAAAACAAGACAGGACTTACTTTCAGGCTAAATGAGTTATTAAGGAGGATATTTTTACAGCCTGCACTGACTACAGAGATGGTGCAAGCAGATGCTGAGAATGTTTGATTGACTCCAGAGGAATGAAACAGTCTAAACAGTTATGACAGCTTATGAATACACACACAGACACACACAGACACACACATAAACTCCGACCTATTTTCTCTGTTTAGATGGCAGCTGTGGGGGGAAATAGCAGTGTTATTCCAGCTCCCACTCCTAACCACCTCCTCTTCAGACTTCTGCCCAGTCTGCTTGTTCACCTCCAAGTGCCCCGAGCTCATCACTGCTGCACCATCAGGGCCAAACACATGCTCCCACATCCCACTGTACAAAATCACCCTGACTCTGATTGCCGGAGAATGTTTGCCCCGCTAGCTGTAATGGTTTTGACTTTGCCTGTGGGCTTTTATGAAGTTATGAAGTCTTTGATTGTGCACTCTCAGTGACCATGGGCTCCCTGCGGATGAATTCATCTGCTAAATAACTGAGATGTAGATCGTAAATGCATTCGACAGAGAGATGACGAAATGAAACCAGTCTTTGGAAGCGCACAGCAGCTCGAAGCCTCAAGCTTTAACTCGAATGTACAGTTTACTTTTGCAACAGGAGAAACTGAGACCAGGCCCAGCAGCACTCCTTATGAGATTATGCGCGCACGCCAATGTCTATTTGTGTGTCTGCATGTGTGTGTCTGTGTGCGCACTGATGCCCGTATATGCATAGTCTAAATGTTTGTCATCTACTGGCTTGGTGCCTGTTAGTATGTGTGTGGGAGTGCAGTTATCAGCCTTCCATGTGTGCTCATAGCAGGCACACTTTTTATTAGTGACAACAAAGCTTCAACAAAGCCTCTTTTTACGGTGGGATTCGACTAAAGCCCCCGATCATTACGAGACACAAAGCGTAAGAGCCCTTTTAGTGTAGAATGAGAGTGAAGCTCGGCCATCATTAGCTGATGCCGCCGTCGCTACGCCAGGCGTAGAGCTTTGATCTCTAATGAAGCTGTGTGTCCGTTATTTCTGCTGTTACTCACTCACGCCACCTTTACTTCTGAAATTCCCCTGAACAAGTATGCTAGACGCCATGTGAGGCCCTCCCTCAGTGCCACCAACACGTACACACACACCACACAGGCTCAGAACTATATACAATAACACACATATATACACACAGACTGTCTGGGCTACCTTATTGTCTTACTCAGACGGGAGTCCAAGTGAAGCAGAAAACTTTGATGTCTTTACTGCCCGTGTGATCAATCATAAGCCTCCCATTAAATGTCAATTGGAGCTGTGGCATTTCTTTCTTTGCTTAGAAATACAGTGGGGGGTGCAGCAAATCTCGAGCGACAATGAGCTCAGTTTAATAGTTTAAACTTTCAGACTCCACAAAAAGTTCAGAGTTCAAAGTTGGAAGCTTCATGGAAACCACAATGAGATGCCAAAAGCGCCGCGCTCATGTGCAGTCACGCACGCCGAGGTGCCAGAGCCTTTATAAAGCTGCACCTTTGGCTTTACACAGCAGTAAAAGAGGAGAAGAATCATTAACGCTCACTTCTTCAAACAAACCAGGGGTCTGAGGCTGGCATGGATGTGGTGTGATTGCAAGCGGCACTGTGTGAGTGTGCACGCATGTGTGTGTGTGTGTGTGTGTTTGTATGGTGGTTGTGGTTTAAGCTGCAGATTAATACGCTTCTAATTGGCCTGCTGAGTATTAGGTGTGAGGTGAGTGAGCTGAGACAGCGCCAGGGTGTGGCCCGCAGGGGTTTGAGTAGCAACCTGTAAGAAATTAATGTGATATGAAAGAAAAGAGAAGGGAAAAAAACAATGAATGTAAAGCTTTCAACAAAAACAAAACAGACATGTGGCTCACAGAACCAGACTTCCCACACTCTGTGTAGACATAAGCCATCGAATTGTCAATCGGTTTCATTCTGGGAATCGGGCTGCAGATAAACTGGCATAAGCAACGTGAATTGACAGAATGATATACAGCCGTAGCAAAGAAAAGTCAAAAAGAGAGAATGTTAGCAGGAGCGCAGATCAAGTTTCTTCCTGGAGACTCCATGGCTCCTTTTTTCCCATGAGATCTTTTCCTGACTGGCACACTGCTGCTGGCTTTACGCCCTCGGTATCCTCCAACTACCACAACCCACCTACGCGCTCTACACTAATAAGCATTCTCCATGGCACACAGGCCAATTAGCGTGTTGTCTCAGGCAGGTTACACTGTATATTTTTCCTCTAGTATTTAGTATTCTTACACTGACCAACTCTCCGCATCCTTTCCTCTGACTCTTCCACAGTTTCACCGTGATTGACAAGTCCAACAAAGAAGGCAGTTTACTTTCAGAGTCTGTTTATACATCAGTTCTCTTCATCCAGGCATAGAGAGCAGATGTGTCATGTACTGTTATTGTGGACTGAGCTGTGGTAACATTAGCTTGCGGTCAGCTGAGGTTTAGAGGTGGTAATGACCTGACGGATTACAATGACCATCAATCATGTAGCCATTAAGCCATGTAGGCTTGTCAACCTTGGTAGCAGTAGCAGTCTGAGAACAAGGAAAATAACAGTAGATTCAAAATAATGCAAAAACACACCAGGATTAATATTACCGGTAATGCATGTGCCCAAATATACAAGCACATAATTGTTCCTCGTTGTCTGCACACACACTTACACTGTCCTGCATGTGGTACAGCTCTCTTTAACCCCCCAACTCTATACCCCTGTTGGCCCTGCCAGCCAGACGCGCATAGAAACTTGACACCAGCCTTTTCCAGACGTACAGAGCCTCGTATCTTTGCCAGCTGCACATGGCTCTACCAGAAACACAAACCACCTCCCGCTCATTTAGAATGCCAAGACAACATTGCGCCATTGTTCCTGATATTTCTGGTTTCGGTTTGTTGGAAAGCAATCAACCCAGCACTGACAATTAATATACTGACTCTTTGGTTTACTTTGAAAAAAAATATAGCTTTACCATTTGGACACAGGAGCACCGTTATAAATACTGAAATGGGACCGTTCATTCAAATACTTGTCTTTTTAAAAAAAAAAAAAAATACTAGTGTGTTTTAACAAATCAAAAACGAGTTGATTTTCTGGCAGTTGACCAATCAGTAAATCTTCTTTTGAACTTTGTTCTAATAGTATGATTTTCTTTCTGTGCTCAGATGTCTTCATGTATTTTCTCTTTTTGTCCTCTCCTTCCCCTTCACCCTTAAGGTCTCTTCATGGCAATGAAATCTCAGAGCTTCCCGATGGCATCTTTAATGACGTGTCCTCACTTTCCCATTTGTAAGTAGTAACACACAACTGTATGGCCATTTCCAGAACCATTACCATCTGCATTTACCATGTTAAGTGTACATACATGTAGCTGCACACAAAAATGCATACACACACACACACACAGAGGCACTGTCAGGTACAGGAGCCGTCTGCACACACAGCCAGAGTGTGGCTCACAGCGGGCTGTCTGTTGTCCTCTTTGGTCGGCTCTGCATGAGACGAGCCCTCCCTTAATCAGCCGCAGTCCTGCGGTTCAAGCAACACACAGACCCCTCTGCTCTCTCATCTCCCTGTGTGACATCTTTGAAGCACAAACATTCACTGACTTGCACACACATATCTTTCATGGTCTGTGGACTTCAGTGTTTATTTATTTGTCTGCAATTTTGTGTGAGTTGGGCGTCTGGCTGTGCATGGCTTTTGCCATCCAGCATAAATTGTCACATCATTTCGTGACAGTTGCTGATCAGTAGACATATCTGCCTATTAGATAGATAGACTTATCGTGAATATGGAGCTACCAGGCAGGAGGGGAAGACCACGGAGGAGATAGGATGTAGTGAAGCGGGACATGCAGACGGGTCATGTGACAGAGGAGGAGGACAGGGTGAGATGCTAGATATAGGGTGAGATGCATCAAATGCGGCGACCCCCAAGGGAGCTGCCAAAAAAAGATGATGACGACAGATAGATCTGTCAATCTGTAGGTGTCCTCCAGTTTTGACACTGGAGCTCTGGCAGAAGGAAGCATAGGGAGAACTAAACAAAGACATTTCATGGAGAGCAGAGCAAGAGTCGAGGCTTCATGAAAATGGGGCGAAGTGAGGGATGGAGGGGAGCCATTGATCCACAGTCACAGTCAAGTGGCTTTCATGTAAGCAGATGTCAGGTGTCAGCTATTGGCTCGGCCTGAAAGATGAGCCTGTGTTCCGCAGTAATGGAACAGCATCGATTCAGGAGTGTTTGTGCATCCAGTGGGAGGACAGAGTGCCATTGATTCCTGACCACCATGACAGAAGCGGTTAAGAGTGCCTTCTGTTCACACCTTTGCCGTAATTGAACAGCCTTCCTCCTGATAATGCATGGCCCAAAGTGGCATTGAGCGTTAAACTTTAGAGCTGTTTTATTCTTAGGGAGGCTCTGATTTTTTTTTGTCTAGGACATCAAGTTGATTTTTAAGTGAGTGTTACTTTATATGAGAATGTAGAGACACCTGCTGGTGACAGAGTGCACTACAGTGGGTAGACTTATACTGAAAGAGCCTAAATCACTGATTACTAATGACTGATCTCTGAATTTTCAGGGCAATCGGTGCCAATCCGCTGTACTGTGACTGTCACCTGCGCTGGCTGTCGGACTGGGTCAAGACTGGATACAAAGAGCCCGGCATCGCCCGCTGTGCTGGTCCTCAGGGCATGGAGGGCAAACTTCTGCTGACTACACCTGCAAAGAAATTTGAATGTTCAGGTGAGTTATTGTGTTCAGCGCAGGAATTTCATCTTAGATTGGTCACTTGTACCTGTAAAAAAAAAAAATGAAATATAAGCTTTGGCACTTCCTCTAGGTGATGTGGACACGGCAGTGTTGGCCAAGTGTAACCCTTGTCTGTCAAGTCCGTGCCAGAACCATGGCATCTGCCACAGCGACCTGGTGGAGATCTACAGGTGCAGCTGTCCTCCGGGATTCAAGGTAACTACACAGTGCTACCACCTACCTGTGAAGACCAGTTGAGAGGTTACCGACGTGAGTAGCATCATTTTTGGCAGATCCCTTAGTCTGGCCTCTGTTTCAGGGAAAGAACTGCGAGACGGTTCTGAACGCCTGTGTGAGCAGCCCATGTGCCAATGGAGGAACCTGCCGAATGGATGCAAATCAAGAGGGACAGTACAGGTGAGGAAATCAGTGAAGGTAAGGAATGAAATCTTAATCAAAGACAGAACTTGATGAGATGGATTTGTTTGCTTTTACAGTTGCACATGTTCATTGGGCTTCGAGGGCCCGACTTGCGAAACCAATATCGATGACTGCGATGACAACGACTGCGAGAACGGAGCAACCTGCATCGACGGTGTCAACAACTACACCTGTTTTTGTCCCCCCTACTACACAGGTTAGTAGATGCAGCATAGTTAAGATCAAGAAACAGCTGCACAGTAACAAAATATCAGTTAAAAAGAAGGTTTTACGCTATGAAAAATATGATTATGCTCTGCGTTAACCACCTTCTCTAAAACTTTTGCCTTTTTGCAGGTGAAATGTGTGAAGAAATGGAAGATGTGTGTGCCCCCGGTCGGAGCCCCTGCCAACACGAGTCTACCTGCCTCATCACATCCTCTGGACCCAAGTATGTTTTACTCCCAGAAGCACCAGATCAATCAATTCTGAAGCTGTATGTTGGGAAATAGACGATTTATATTTTGTATTTTTGCATTGCAGGTGTGTGTGTTCTCCTGGTTATGTTGGTGATGACTGCAGTGTAGATTATAATGACTGCGAGGAGCATCGCTGTCAGAATGGAGCTCAGTGTGTGGACGAGCTAAATGGATATTCGTGCATCTGTCCTGAAGGATATAGGTGAGGAGAGGACAAGTGTGCCATTATTTTTGGCTTCTTAGTTTCTTCTGCTTTAATCGGATCACACTCCTAAAAATCCCTCACTGTCTGTCTTCCTTTAGCGGTCAGTTATGCGAGGTTCCCCCATCTCTACTGTCACTGTGCGAGCGGGCCGACTGCCAGAACAACGCCCCATGTGTGGAGCGAGGTGGGCGCGCCCTCTGCCAGTGTCCTCCTGAGTTCGGAGGGCCACGCTGTGAGAAGCTGGTCAGCGTCAACTTCATCGACAGAGACTCCTACCTCTTGCTCTCTGACCTTAAGAACTGGCCTCAAGCTAACATCACACTACAAGTATGTGCAGTCATTTCTACCATTTCAGTGTGCTGCCACTGCCTTTCTGTGCTAAAGCCTGAATAACTCAAACACCCAATCCAAAAATGATCTCTCTGTAGGTATCAACAGCGGAGGACAATGGTATCCTGCTGTACAATGGAGACAATGACCATATGGCAGTGGAGCTCTATCAAGGTCATGTCAAGGTTAGCTATGACCCCGGCAGTCAGCCAGGACATGCCATATACAGGTAAGGTGCCACTGCTCGCTCAGTCCTGATGAGCACGTAGCATTTTGTGTTCACTTTGACTGTACTGTATATCTTTAATCTGTGTTTTCCTTTCCCAGTACTGAGACTATCAACGATGGTCAGTTCCACACAGTGGAACTGGTGACCTTTGACCAGATGGTGAACCTGTCCATTGACGGGGGTCTCCCTACCACAATGGACAGCTTTGGGGCAGTGCGGCCCATCAACGGGGAGGCTCCACTATATGTGGGGGGTAGGGGCCCTCTCCAGAACACACCTCCCTCCTCTGCAGGCACTCTTAACTACTACACTACTGTCAATCACCACCCCTCCCCCTTCGCTTTGTCACCACCCGAATCACTCCTTTCCCTCAACCCTTCAACCCTATCCTCTAGCCACTCCATCCCACCTTTAGTCATGACTGTGTTTGCTAGAAAAAATACAGATAAACCTCCTGAATACTAACACACACACACATTTTTTTTAATCATGAAAAGGAAGCTCATAGAACACAATTCTCAAAAGTAAAGCTACGTTCAGCTTCTTCTGAACCAGGTAGCACTGCATTTAACAGAGGCTTACACCAGATGCCCTTCAGGCTGAAGTACAACCCGCAACCTTTCCCTTGCAAATGTGTTAACCACCACACAGCTGAAGGAACATCATTCTCAAAAATAATAGATCATAATTTAGAGTAAAAACACAATGCATCTCTCTATAGACTTCGTCCTTCAAGCACTTTTTTATAGTGTGTGAACTACGCCATCTAGTGTTAGAATCATAATCAAACTACCACACACAGTCTCGACTTCAGATTAGTTTTGTATTTGCATGCATTTTTTCCCCATGGTGCACATGGTGTTCATTTGTATAATTTACATGTAATTTAGCCACTCTTGATAGAATCAGACTTTGAAACTGAAAAAATAAACCTTTAATATTACACCTTAGATTTGTTGCATTTCAGCCCCCATTTGTGGGTTGATATCGGATCAGGAGTGGCTCAGACTTGGTGCTGTTTGTTTTTCCTGCTGTGATGTGCTGTGAAGTGCTGTTCTTCATTCATACAAACTACAGGAGACATTTTTTTCCATACCTCTCTCCCTTTTGTTGTCCCCCATTTCAAGGATGATGTGTCTTATAGTGCAAATGTAAAAAAATCAAAATTAGTTTAAAAAACTCCAACAAAAAACAGTTGTATATACTAATCTGAGAAGTGGTTTACACACTGCTGGGACACACATGCTTGAAAATATCAGTCTCCATTACACTCATACCAGCCCTGTGTTAGATGTCTGTGCGTGTGACTCAGTATGCACGTCCTTGTATATAACCATCCTTTCTCTCGTTCCTTCCTCCAGGCATGCCGGTGGACGTGCACTCGGGCACTTTCCGTCTCTGGCAGATCCAGAATAGCTCCAGTTTCCATGGCTGTATCCAGAACCTGTACATAAACAACGAGCTTCAGGACTTCACCAAGACCCAGATGAAGCCTGGCGTGGTACCGGGCTGCGAGCCCTGCAAGAAGATCTACTGTGTACATGGCATATGCCAACCTGATGGGGTCCAAGGACCTGTTTGCCACTGCCAGCCAGGCTGGAGCGGGGCGCACTGTGACCAGCCTGCTAACAACCCCTGCCAGGGCAGCAAGTATGTCAGCAAATGGAATAGCTTAGTGTGGATCAAGTTTTTAAACTTTATATTTATATTTATTGAGTTTATTGCCTCTTAAATAGGTGTGTCCATGGAAAATGCATCCCTCTGGATTCTCAGTCATACCGCTGTGAGTGTGCAGAGGGTTACCGCGGAGCCCTGTGTAACCAACAAGGGGAGCTGTTTAACCCCTGCCGTCACTTGTCCTGCAAACATGGTCGCTGCCAGATCTCAGACACAGGAGATGCATACTGTCACTGTGAAAGTGGCTATACCGGAGAACTTTGTGATGCAGGTGGGTTTTGTGCATGTTAGTCTGTAGTGATAAAGAAAAAAAAAGACTTTAAAACAAGTCATATTAAAAACTTTTTTCTCCATTGTTTTTTATTTAGAGATTGAGTGCAGAGGGGAACCTGTGCGAGACTTCTACCAGGTCCAGCGGGGATACGCTATCTGCCAGACGACACGCATGGTCTCTTGGGTGGAGTGCACTGGAGCCTGCGACACAGGGGCCTGCTGCGCCAGTCAGAGGATGAAACGTCGGAAATACACCTTCGAATGCAGCGATGGGACCACCTTCAGCGAGGAGGTGGAAAAGACCATCAAGTGCGGTTGCGTGGGCTGCATGTAGCACAGTTCACTCCCGTTCCCTGCTGCTGCTGACGAGCAGAAGATGGAAAGAAAGAAAGGAAGTAAAGAAAGGAAAGAGAAGACAGTAGGAAAGTGAGGGAGAGAAAGAAAGAGAGATATTAAAGAATATATATAAAACCTCTATCTATATATTATGGACAACAGTGTTTGTAAAATAGTATATTTCCTCCCCTTCTAAGGGTGTTTGACCTACAGTAAAACAGAGAAACCAACATCACGGGCAACAACGTAGGTGCGACAACAGCAGCAAACCATTGTATCCGCAACATTGTTTCAACCCGAGTCACCCAGTGTGAATTCCCCATCCATCTCTGAGGCCTCTGACAGCCCAGCCACCATCTACCATCTTTACTTTGTGGAGGCAGAGAGAACAGTGGGGTCTGGCCTGGGAAAAGCAGAAGGCTAAGAGGAGAGCTGGACAATTTTGACTTGGCAAAGCTGTTTTGAGTTGAGCTTGGCTGGGTTGCCTGGACTGGGCTGGACATGGTTTGAGTTGAGTTGAAGTTGTTGTTGGTTTGGTGTAGCAGTTTCTCTGCCAGGATACAGTCATCCATCCACACACGCACACGTAGAAGTGAACAGCAAGGAAGAAATCGTACGATTAAGAGCGGCGCAGACGCCGTGGCTTCGAGGCTAGGGTGGTCTAGTGTCACAGTTGATTTCTGTGAGGTACCGTAACAGAAACTCCATTAAAAAAAGAAATAAACAAGAGACTGCGCTGACTAGCAGCACTGAAAACAGCAGTCAAGGCACGTCTCTGAAGTACATAATCACACATGCATGGCATACACACATTTTCTGCACAGTCTAAACGCCACACGGGAAGGCTTGTGCCAAACTATTCCAATCAGAGAACCCATCCGGTGCTGACAGTGCCCAGTGCTTATCAGCCCCCAGCATGAATTGCCTCAGGGTTAGGATGATTTGCATAATCCCACCCCCAACCTACTCCACCCCAGTGAGTAGGAGGCCAATCAGTCCTGCTCCTTTTGATGCCTGCAGTATTAAACTTGTGCAAACTGTTGCATGTTTGGAGAAGTTTGCTAACAAATATGTAGAGCTTCTTAATATCCTTATAAATGTACAAAACAAAAACGTTGCAGAATCATGCTCTGTTGTTTTATTTTTTATTTTGTTTTGTTTCATTTCTCATAATTTGTTTTTGTTATATTTTTGTGTCATGATGTAACCTAACTCCTTTAGCTGCCCCATCCCTCCCCTACAACCCTTTATATAGAAATGCCTAACAGATTCTAATATATATATATTTGTATTTCATTTTGGTATAGTATTTTTCTATGTTAAAGAGTAAGTCTGTTTCCTGAAGCTTTGGGACTGGTGGAAAGGCGTTCATTTGGTTCCCTAGGTGTTTTTTGTTTTTTTTAATTTGTTGTATCTCACATGCTCCAAAAGGTGATTAATTACATTTAATTGGCCAAAAAAAAATGCAGCAGCTGGTTGGCCTTTTTGTATAGAAGGCAGTATTGGTCTAGAAATATGTTTAATATTGTATATGTTGTCTTCCATGTGAATATTACATTAATTCATTGAGAGTCTGTGCTTGTTTTTATTTATTTTATCTAATGGCGTTTTCCTGTAGAAAGTGAAGATCAAAAATGTCAAAAAGATTTAAAAAGGTAACTAAAAAAATTAATTACGTAAAAAACTGTATTTGTAACATCACTTCATAGCAGTGTTTGACCTTCCTCTCTGGCTCAGACATTCCTGGTTTGCTTGCAGGGGCCGGAGAGTTCAGAGCTGAGATTAAGAGATGTCCCCCACCTCAAATTTCCCTTGAAATTAACACATCACACTTAAAAGACTTCTGATTGTTTCCGTGTTCATTTGGATTGAAGTGCTCGAGTTGCATTTCTGTCATTTGAATTTGTGAGCTGGTGGGTTTTGTTTTGTTTGTTTTTTTAAATTTTTTTTTTTTTTTTTTTTTTTAAATTAGTCAAGCTCAACTGATCATAAGCTGCTGTCAAGCCAGAAGGAACAGGATGAAGTTGCCTCTGTGGACAATGATCATGTTATCAAGGTGTGTCATCCAAGATTGCTTTGAAAAGGCAACTGTGTGTGAAGCATTACATGCCTACTACTGACAGATAAGTAAACGAGAACGGTCTGGACATTTTCAGTATCTGTCAGTTTTAAGTGGTAATCCATACGAAAAAAAACCAACAAAAAAAAAAAGAAAGCAATGGTGCCAATTACAGTGAACGTCATACCTGAATGTATAAATGTGTATAGATAAATACGACCTATGCTTATTCATGAAGTGGTAACTTTTAGCTGTTATTTAGTTTCCAATGTAAGATATAGAAATCACATCCTGTCGAATAAGTGACAGTCCATCGGGATGGCGTTAAGGTGTTGTTCTCTCTGCAGATCGGGATTGTGTTTGATCCGTTTTGCTGATCTAACTGTTAAAGTCTCTTTATAGTGTGAAAGGCTGCAGATCTCAGCTCATACAGCGTTGCATCACGGAGCTCCTATTCATATTGCTACCCATGTTAACTTTGTTTTACATGCTGTCGCTGTGATCCCAGTGGTGTACAAAAACATTAAAGATCCCATAAAGGATACTGATGAACAGTCACTGTAATACTTAGGCTGTGTGCCTCGTAAAGGTGCGCGTTTAGTCAAATGTGACTTTCTTTCCATGTCTCCTTTCCTTCCTCTGCACTAATCTGTACTGGACTGGTGCATTCAACTTCCTGGTAGACATCTTAGTGGTGCTTGTGCTATATTGAGATGTAATTCAGTTACTGGTCACATGACCAGAAACACAGTTTTCTTCCATCCTATGAACTATATACATAAATGTTATTGTGAACAACACAATGTCTCTGTTGTATTGAAATGGTGCAAAAACTAAGAAATATCCCTGTCTGGGTTCTGTCTGTTTGCGTTTATGTTACAGGACTGATGGTGGGATTGAACTGAAAACTCAATAATGCTGAATGTATGTATTGCCACCGACAAAATGTTTACCAAAACTCCACTCTTTTCATTAATTAAACTTAAATGTGTGTGCTTTTAAAAATTGTCTCCATCATTTCCTTCTTTTACTTGGCAAATCTTACAAGTTTGTATTTGAAACAGTGACACTTTTTAAAAAAAAAAAAAAAATCACACACTTTTGCCTCTGTACAACACCACAATTTTCAATTCCAGGTTTTGAAATTGCATTTGGCAGCACTTCACTGGAATTCTCAATATGACTTCCAAAGGGATGTTGATGCAAGAAGGGGGAGACTGTTTTTTTTCCCCAATGGCAGCAAAAGTATTGTTCTCTCATGGCCAAATCACTAACCTTAACTCAATCAAACACAACATGCTTTCAGTTACTCAAGACATAAGTGAAAGCTGAGAGGTCCCCACGAACAAGCAGAAGCTGATGTGGCTGCAAAAAAGGCCTTGTCGGACTATCTCAAGGATGGAAACATTCCTGAAGTCCATGAGTTCCAGACTTCAGGAAGTCACTGACTGCAAAGATTTCCATCAAACTTACATTAAAAATTACATCAGTTTGTCCAAATAATTTTGAGCCTGTGAGAATGGGGGACTAAATAAAAATATAAAAAAAATAATTCCTAAACAGTTAATACTATACTTTCGTTAAACCATTTGAGCTGCAAGCCTGTAGATTCACATCTATTTTGTGTGACTTCAAATCCAGTGTGGTGGTGTACAGGGGCAAAATGATTTGGGTTTTTTTTTTTTAAATAAAAATACTTCTGGACCTGATGATATAATTCCCGATGACTTGGAAACATATTTTATTTATTTATAACTCATCTGTTGTTTTGGGTTAGCAACCCTAAAGCTGATGAAATGGACAGTGATTTTACTTCAGTGCATTTGCACCACACAAAAGCTATGGCTGATGCCGAAAAGAGAACAGGAAGTTGCCGATTTGATTTTATGCCTTGTTTGCAGGTGTAGGCTCTACTTGGCAGAACTTTGTTTTTTAAAGATTTAGTAGTAACCAATTACTGACTTACTAAGGTGGCGTGTCCTTCAATTGGAAAAGGGACCTAACTGCATATCACCAAAAAGGTGATATGCAGTTCGTGTCACACAGGTTATAGTGCCTTCACTGTTTTCTACACTGACAAAGGTCATGGAGGCCAACTGTTTACCAATCGGTCCAACAGCACAGTGGGAGCTTCCTGTGGGCATTGGGGCTATTGCCCTTTGGCCGTATGGCAGGTCCCATTTATGTAAAATGCCATCAATACTGTGTTAACTACAAAGTTGAAAAATTTACCATCAGGGGGAAGCATCCAAGGTCCTAAAGTGCCACAACTGTATTTCAGATTTTCTCACAGCTTTTGAATAATTGCTATTTTTGTTTCAGTGGCTTTCAAGTTGTTATTTTACTTTACTAAAATAATTGTATTTAGTTTAGTTAACTACACTAACCATAACCATACTGTCAAGTTCACGTGAATATTCAGGATGCTGACTGTGTGATGATTTGTGAATATTTTTAAAATACTGATAATACACAGTTCAGTGCCCCCCCAGCCCCGAAATTCATTTCACTTTCATGTACTTGTGTGAGCACCTCCGTTGAGGCTGTAATAAAGCAACACTGGTACAACAAAAAAACAACATGCATAAAATTCAAACATCTTTATATCAACTCCAGCAAAAATACAAAGTTCTTAACATAAAGATGTATCATTCTTGGGATTACCACAAATAAAGCAGGTATTTCTTTCTAATATACAAAATGAAAATCTTTAAATAGCAACTGTAAAGAATAAACATGTTCAAGTCTGGTATTTGGTGGGCTGTTTTACATTTGCTAAATCCATTAGCCTAAATGGAGTTCTTAAATAACAATAAAAACATGGTAGACCTGTTTTGCATTTACAGATGATTTATCCTCTTAAAGAAAATGATCATAATCATTATTATAATAATAAAACTGTGCTAAAATGGTATTTTTTCCTTTGACAATACACTAATGTAAGTTACTATGACGGAAGTAAACAAACGTCACATTATGAGAACATCTAACTGTCAGTGAAAATAAAACAAAGAAATGGAAAAAAAGAGACCATAAAAAGTAAAACTGCCAAACACCTGGATGCACAACTCAGAAAGGGACTAAAGCAACCCCAAATATTTTAGATCCAGCTTGCGAAACACGATTAATGCAACGGTCCGTTACCGTTTCATACATACTTACCAATAAATACACAAACTGTTCAGGCCTTTGTTTGGAGGAATTTTGACGAATAAGCTAGAATTCCCAAATCATCTCCCATAGTTTACAGCTTTTAGTTAACTCTCAAACGGGATTTAGGGGCATAAATATTAATGGGAGGTTTCATGGCTGCATTGTGAAACGGTCTAAGCATTAACAAGAATAACCACATGCAGACGCAGGTAAAATACTCAAAAGTCACCAGAATGTGCAGGTAACACTGGGTGCAATTGTCAAAAGTGACCGTGGAGGTACATAGTGACGAAACCTCAAAAAACATAAAAAAAAAAAAAAAAGCTACAAACTTTTGTCATGACACATATATAACACGCATGTCTCTTAACAATTCAGATCTCAACATCTAATACAACTATAATAAGAATAATTTTATGTTAATGCTGTGGGAAAATGGGCACAAAATAAATCTCAGGTGGAAGATGAGTACGAAAATCTGAACGCCTAAATCAACGTGAGAATTTGCAGATGAAGTGTGAGGCACATACTGTGCGGAACGGAAACAGTTTGCACACACTGTGTGTAGCAAATTAATGCTGACTGCCTCTCTGGGAACTGAAAGCTGTTACAAGCAGAGGACAGGAGATTTCACATTTAGCAACACATTCTATTACATTACACTTCATAAATAAGGCACCTGGTCACAGCAGTCACATATTCACGCTGTTGTGATTTGAACACAGGCTGGAGATACAAACTGCCAACTTACATAGGAAGCTTAAACGCAGTGCATGCTATCATCTAAAACGATAATTATATACAAAAACAGCAAAGGGGGAAAAAAAGGGAACAAAAGGACTGTGAACAAATTCTTATGCATCCCAGTTTGATGCTTGTTCTCCTAACTCTGAAAACATTTGTTAGGCTGTTGTCATCTCCAGCCGTGTCAAGAGCGCTGAAACATGAAGCCAAACGGCTACAACTGCCAGACATCACGCTGGACTGGTGTTCAGTCCTAAAAACAAACAGAAATCTGAACAATACGTCACATTTGCATTTTCACACTGACTGATAAACAAATTTCCAAATGTGTTTCTTCTTCACATTTACCTACTGCAAAAGGTATTCTCTGAAGAGTTTGGTGAGTACACAAAATAGACTGGGTTTGGTCCTTCGGAGTATATTCCAGATAAAAGATAATAAAGAGGCAAATCTTCTAAATAAAGATGATCTCTCTGTCTCAATCTTATTTTGAGAGTGATGTCCTTGTGCGCTTCGCTGGGGTGTCTGCAAGCTTCAGAGCCCTCTTGGTTGCCAGTTTTGTTGCACTGCGTGGACTTCTTTTTACCGGAGACTTTAAAGCTCCGCTTCTCGTCAGTGTAGGTTCATCAGTTTTCCTAACTGATCTGGGAGATGCATGCTGTGTTGTCGAGGACTTCGTGGCCCTCTTTGAAACATGACTGGGGCTCCCGCTCGGAGGGAGAGCAGCCTCCATTTTTCTCTGGGATCTTGTTAGCACCTGGTCAGGTGAGGTTGGCACCTTGACATCCGTGCTCTGCTGTGGGGTTTCAGCAGCATTCTCTGCATCTTTGATCTCAGTAGGTGTACTCTGTGACGACTCCTTCGACTGGATTTTTGCAGAACTTGCTTCAGTGTGCCTTTTGTTGTCCGCTTTGCCTTTAGGTGTGTCGACAGGGTTATGTTCGGCTATTTTAGGAGACCCAAGTCTCTGAGAACATCTCTTAGGCAACTCCTTTTTACTTGTATCTCTTGAAGCTCTACCACTGCTCTGAGCCCTCACAGCTTTATATTTTACAGTTTGCTTTGATTTTTTGTTAGCCAATATTTTTCGCCTCTCCATTTTCGCCGATGACTCTTTCATTCGTTTGCTGACAGGTAATGCGGATTTTTGTGCCTTAAGAGACTGCTTCAGATTTGACTTGGAGGACGACTTTGTGGTGGCAAGTCTTTTAATCTTGCTGGTTTTTAATATTTTGGATGCCTTTTTCAGTCTACTAGTAGTTTGCTGAACCTGCATCTTCTCTCTAATATTAGAATATTTCCTCAGGATCCTTGCGCTAGCTGGATTCTTTGATTTTCCAGAGGATTTCTGGGATTCACTTATCTGAGCAGAAGCTTTGGCAGAGGAGTACTTTGTCAAATTCTGAGAACTACTGGAGAGATCTCCTCTCTCTTTCCCTTTGACTGCATTTGCTTCTTGCTCCAGTGCTCTAGCAATCAGCTTCTGACTCCTGGGGTTGCTCTTTACAGGAGAGGCAATGGCAAACTTTTTCAAATGCTTCTTTAAGCGCTCTGCCTGTACGCTTGGAAATACACCCTGAGACGTCCCTGCCGCACTTGACGAGTTGTGGAAGCACAGCTGACTTTCTGACGGAAGACGTGTGGTCACCTTCTTCACGATGACAAGAGATTTTGTTTCCGTTGATTCAAGGAACCAGCGACAAATGTTGGAGAGATTAAAACCTTTCATAAAAAGCATTTGGACTGGCGAGTATTTCTGATGCTCTGCAGATTTTGGTTTTCGTGCCCTGCGCTTACTTTTCCATATAGCTGCCTGCCGGTCTGCTTTGTTTTTGTATTTTGCTGCTGGCTGACCCTCCTTATCCATTTGCACCCAACCTTTTTGCATTTTATCATATTTAATATTCAGATTTGTAATTAGCTGTTGGCTTTCTTCTGCAGTCAAAGTCTCAAAGAATTTGTTAGTCGTTTGTTTTGGGGGCTCATGCCTAGGAGTAATGATAGGGCCGTGTGAACTGTGGGACACGGATGCAACAGACCCAGAGGGGGACCTCACCTGAGCTTTAGTTATTCTTTCTGGCATTATTCTGACAGGAGAAGCTACATCGTTTTGTCTTGGGGCTACAATATAAGCACTAGTAGAGGGGACAGGGATCAGTCTTTGTGATCTTAGTGCTAATTTTTTGTTGTCCACTTGTGGCAACTGAGTAACAGACTGCAAGGCTATTTCACCCTTACTGGTCTCATCACTCCTTAATGGCATTCTTCTTTCTGTTACAGATGAATCATTATCTTCTACTGACCCGTCTTCTAAAGCTGCTACATTTGGCTGCACGGCAACATTGCTTGCTTCTGTGTTCTTTTGAAGAACCCGTTTACTTCTTAATGGCATAATCTGTGTTTGCAATTCGGCCTTTACGGGACTTGATACCTCACCGCTAAGTTGCACTTTCTTACTGTCATCTGCTACAACCTTGGCAGATCTTAGTTTCTGTCTGGCCTGCAGTCTTTGCTCTTCAACATTCGTCTCCATTTCTTCAGATGGAGTTTCTACTGGTTCAGTATTTTCAGTGTTTAATTCCACAGTTTCAGTTACTGTGTTTGGTTGAGACAGTTCAGAGGTTGGAGGATCACAGGACTCGTTTAGAGGAGATGCAGGAACAGCAAGTGGACAAGGAAGAGGGAGGGAAAGAAGCTGCTCAGGGGGTGCTTCTGGAGATGAAATGGGAGTGGCAGGATTTGAAATAGAATTCGATGCTGGAGTTTCAGGTGGCTTCTGGTTTGCAGATCTAAGCTGACGTTTGGGCTCAGGGTTTTGAGGATCATCGGTAGGCTGATCATCTTTTAGGACTTTCTTTTGTTTCTGGATTTGTTTAGGCTTTGAATTTGGGCTTGACTGTGTGTCAGGGGGGGGTTCTGTCACCTGCTCAATGACAGCAGTCTCAATTGAGTCTTTAGGTATGCGTGTGTCAGGTAACGGCTTCTTCATATTCTTTTCATTAGCGGTAGAGACAATAGTTACCTCAAAACTATTGTTGGATGTATTCTGACTCGATTTTGCTGCAGCTTTACAAGGTGATGTGGCGTTACCTGGTCTACGACGCAATTTCCTGTCAGAGGCAGATACGGGTCTTCCATTAACATGACCCACTATCACCACTTCTGTCTGCTTCAGCAGCTTTGATACTGGAGGTTTGCTACCTTTTTTCCTACGCCAAGGTGGCAACTCCTTCAAGAGTGTGTCAAGTGACTTTGAGGATACATCATAGTCACTATCATTATCATTTTCTGTCTCTAAAGGCGTAACACTTTCAACTACTTCAGGTGTTTCGATTTCTGTCTCTTTCGTCATCATCTCCTCTACTGAAACTGTGGTATTAGCGCTATCTGTCCCTTCGCAGTTCTCATTGTGTATTCGTGTCTCTAGCTGAAGTTCCTGAGGTTGCTCATCTGGCATTATTTCCTTTTTACCTTCGTCAACTTTATTCAATGTGATGCTATTCTGCTGGGGAACGGGTTCACTACTGTGCAGTTCATCTGATGAAATCTGGGACTCTGGTTCTTCTATGGTATTTTTCTCTAATGGCTCAAGGGCTGTTTCTGCCACTGTTTCCTCTGTACTTTCATGCATTTCCTCTTGAGGCTCTGGGTCAGTTTCTTTTATTGCTTCATTTGTAGCGTGATCAACACTTTCATCACTTCCTGTAGTCATCCCTACATCTGCAACTGCATCCTGTTCTACTTCTGTGTCTTTAACGGTTTCTTGGCTCTCTGTTGGGGTCCTTAATGGAGATGAAGGACTAGACTGTCCCTTGTTCTGACACTGATCTGTCTGACTAGTTTCAACTATAATATCTACTCTACTGGCTGCTACCTCTATGATATCCTCTGTGCCTGGTATCACACTATCATCTGTCTCCTGTGTAGGCATTTGTTGATTTATTTTCTCCGTGCATGATCCAACAAAAGGCATATCCACAGGTGGCACACCTTCAGGCTTTGAAAGTATTTGCTTTGGAGTGACCAATGGTGTGAGCTTTGGCATTGGATTAGGACAGTTACCCTTTCCAGCCAAAGTACGAACAGTTTTTAACTCCCAGATTTCATCTGGCCCCAACCACAAATGTCCTCTGGTGCTTTTTCTGGCATTTCGACGTGGTACCATGCTGTGCCGCGGCTCCTTAACACACTCTGTAATTGATTTGTCAATAAAAACAATGTCACAGTGGCCAAGATCAGGGTCAACTATTCCTTTAGATGGAGAGTCCTTGGTCCAATGATCAGAGGACGACCTGATGGTCTTCCTGGCCGTCCGCACAGAGTCTGAAGAACTGTTGACGGGAAACAGTTTTGCTGGTGTATCTTTGGGGTGTCCAATAGTTACCCTCTGCCTAGCTTCATGTGTGTGGCTACCCTGATTATGTCTTTTTACAGAAGAGCTCAGTCTGGCAGTCTGAGTCTCTGTTCTGGTGGATGAATCAGAGTTCTGTCTCTCCTCCAAAGTGTCAGAGTGAGTAGAAACAGTGGGACTGAGCACACACAGCTTCTTACCAGCAGCATCATTAGAGGTCATAATTTTGATCTTAAGAGGTGCATGATCACCATGACGGTTCTCTGCATCTACTGGATGAGTAATGGGGGTCACCAAAGCCTGGTTACTCCCTGACCCAGGGCTGCGAAGATCCGAAACAGTGCTAGGGGTTATAGACGATTTCAGCGGCACAGCATTTTCTGGAACATTTTTCATTGCACAACTGCCTGGGACTTCTGGCTTGGAAGTGACTTCACTGGGAAATCTTATCTCGGGGTGTGACTTCTCAGGAGTCACTGCACTGGATTTTGCAGTGGAACAAGAAGTTCCCTTGACACCAGAGGTACAGTTAGAGGCTTTATGTGTACTGGAGGATGCAAGTGCTTTGATCTCCGTCTGTAGAAAACCTATGGCATCTACTATCTGTCTCTGATGGTGGGGGCAGAGCTTGGCCATGAACTGTTCCAGAGTGGAGGTGGACTGCAGGTCTTTAGCCTTTGCGAGATGGCGGTCTGGAGACTCACTGGGAGGAAAAGAAGAAGGAAACATTAAATTCTCCATCAATCTTAGACAACACTGGTTCATTTTTTTGACTGATACGAGCTCTGCAGATAAGTGAGTTTTCATCTTTAGTAGTTAAAAAAACCTGGAAGCAGATTTATGTTTGTGTGAAATAATATACACGTTTATATTTTTTTTAATTCATATTTATTTATTAGAAGAATAAGTGATACTGTTTAGAAGCAAATCATTTGTCCAGTGAACTTGACCAATTACAGCCATTATTTTTTTAGTTTTTTATATTTTACATTAAGAAAAAAAAAATCATACATGCACAAGACATTAAGTAATGGTAGCCCATTTGGTTAAACCATGTCGAAAACATATTAGTTATAATACCAACTACATTAGGGGCAAAAATCAAATATATCAGACTTGTCAAGTTTATATGTCAAGTTTTGTTTTGTTTTAAATGACAAATGCTCAAGTTACCTTTCACAATATAAAACAAACCAATGAAAGAAAAATCAAACATAACTAAAGACATTAAAAAAACACGTTACTCTAATACCAAAATTTTATTTATGCCAATGCAAATCAAAAAATTAATAATTGTGCCAAACGAGTATCGCTCTTTATTTCTAAGTTACATTTATGTAATAGATCTATTACAAAATCCCGATTCCTTACTACATTAAGAGCCTTTAAATCATAACATTATGCCAAAAATATATCTGCGACTATGAAAAGTTGTTTTCTTTGCTTAACAAAAAAAAAAAAGATCTTTCAGAAGCTGCACTTTGGGTCTTTAAACAAGAAAACATTGCATTCTGCATTCATGAGGTGATATGCTACAAAGCTATGCTGAGCAACAAAAAAAAGACCAACAGTTTTGTGGGAGCAGCAGATTCTGCCAAGTAAAAGATCAACAAGTCAGAAATAAATGAAGTTGTGCTAAATTATATTTTGTCTGAAAATAAACTATAAATCATATTTACACACAACTTTAGCTAATACTACATTGCCAAGCAACACTGGACAACATTTTTTCATTTTGACATCACAAACATGAATTTTTCATGTCTTTTGTTCAAGTTGGAACAACTATTGCCACAGCAAGCTAAGGCTGCATAACAAATCAGGTTTGCTATGCCTGTCCTCTGTGTTAGAAGCTACATAAAAAGGAACAAAGTGAAATTTCATGGATCAAACCGGTTATTATATACTAGCAGTAAACTGCACTACAAGCATGAGCAAGACAACATAATGGTGACTTTGTTTTTTTTAATGAATTTCAGCTTTATATCACAAAAGTTTATTGTATACTCTCTAAAATGAGGGTGTGAAGGCTGTAATGAATGTTCAGCAAGCAGAAAGACTATTAGGACGTTTCTGGGCTTATTCTTGAATCCCTGATATTCATTGTGTAGTGTAGTAGTCAAAGATGGAAAGCTGTACTGCAGGATTTTTGGCTCTAACCATGAAGCTATTTGTACAGCATGTCAAATATCTCAAAAGTAAATTTTAGAGCTTTAAAAATACATTTTAGAGATTAAATAAAAATAACCAACTAGAACCTGATGATTTTTTTGCTAAGCTCGTCAACTTCACATCCCTCCCTGAAAAGCCTAAGCAGTAAAGTGGAGTACCTGAATAACTACTGGTGAGAGTTTCATCCCTGAGGGTTTTTCCACTCCGTTTCTCTGATCATTGCTACAAAACCAAGTACTTTTTCTTCAAGTAGTCAATCTAACAAGCACAAGCAAACCAAATTACATACCAGCTCACAATATTTCACAAGCAGAAAATTGTGGATGAGTAAACTCATTCACAAAGTTTACACACTGTATACAATAGGAGGATAAATAATCTCAAAATTACGATCTGCTATACAAGGGCATTTATAACATCCTTAACCACTGACCAGATTTTTAACTGGTCAAGAAATATTTTAGGCTCAAAGAGAATCTACTTCTTACAGTGATTACTTGACATTAAACACACCAACACCCCATTGTTTGTATTCAATAAAACAACCCCAAAAGATAAACTTCACTATACAGAACAAAATCCCCAAATGACAAATATGATTTAGTCCAATCATGCAAAAATACACCCATTTATATGCTATTAAAGTGACATAAAATGTACAAGATCTGTACATATTTGTATGGATAAGGATACTCCGCAATCAGCTGAAGAGTCTCAACATTTAAGCTTGTAGAGCGACTTCAGTCCTCACATGCAAAACTTTGCCCATAATAAATTAGTACAGTCTTGCTCCGCAGCTATCTCTTATAACAGTTAGATAAACTTTTTAAGATATATACACACAGGCTTATTATTATTTTAAGAAGCATTGAGTTTAATTAAAGCTGTTTACATTCTCAATTTAAGTGTTAACGTTACATTTTAATAAAAAAAAAAAGCTTAATAAATACTAAATCGACAATATAATAAAATTTGGAAGGTATCTAAGAAGAAGTAGGTTCTAACCCATTTTAGCAACATAGTTCCTTCAACGCAGAGGAAATGTATCATGTCACGACCAGAATAAGTTCCCTAAACTGTTCCATGCCCAAAAAAAAGTATAGACAGAAATATTTATATATAGTTTAACTTTTATACTTATATCAATATGATTACCACTCTGCTTTAAATCATTTGCCTTTACACAAAGAAATTTACAGTATAGTGTTGTGTGCATGAGATTGCTACATAAAACAGCTTTGAGAACAGTGATAGTGGTGATATCGGCTTTCCAGATGAGGTAGTCAACCACTGGATTTGCTACAACAGAATGTAAGGAGCAATCAATAAATGATCAATAAACCCAAAAGCGCTTTTATGACTTTAGTATATCAACTTAAATGCATTAGACAATAAAGTTTTATATTTCAGCAATGCCTGAGGATTGTCAGTGCAAAAATAATTTTATTACTGAAATCAAATCAGTGATTAGATTTAGTTGTATATGTACATCTGTAATTGAAGCAACTACTGGGTATTATGTTGTAAACCATGGTAAGCGATTCAGATGTATTACATGTTTGTTTTTTAAATCTGGGGTTAATATCCTTGAACCATAAAAACACTTATTAAATAATAGCTAAAGGTGGAGAATAAACAGAGGATTACTATATTATAATTATAGTTACAGTAGAGTTGTTACAGTGGTATAAATACAAATGTGCAAGGCCCTGAACTACATCTGTGTAGTGTAAGTTTCTGTAATATGACAGCAAATATGATTAAAACCCAGTAAATCTTTAAAAACAAAAAACAAACAAAGACTCATTACCAAACCTTGCTAGACCTGTATGGAAACCTGACAGAAATAATGGGTCATGAGCCCATAATGTTTAGCATCCTGAGCTGTAATCAATAATGCACAAGGAGGTGTCCTGATCAAACTAATGGGCAAGGCTGGGTCAAAAACCAGGCAAAAATTCAATGAAAATAGCAACATGAAAAAGGCATTCTGTAGAGGTTTTTAAATGCAGCCCTTTCCGCATGGTAACAGCACTTTAAGTATTTGTTATTTTTAATGAAATGGCATCATCGTGAATTTTAGTGAAGCAGCTAACAGCTGCTTCTACTGTCAACCCGCTACCCTACATAGTCAGTTTCAAGAAAGGAAAATTGCTGGTGGTTGTAGTTTTGTTGTTGTCCAAATATAAACACATTTTTGGTACACTATCATCTAATCAATTGGGGAAAAAAAAAAAAAAAAAAAAAACCCCACACATCCCAGTATGTGTGCACTCATGTGCAAATGCACAATCTATTCACAGAAGCCATAACGGTAACAAGAAAAAAAGCCTAACCTACCATTTTACATTCAATTAATGAATACAGCCAATCAATGTATTTTTTCATTGAATTTTTGCCATGGCAACTTGAAAACAGGGTAAGCATGGACTGAGGCATGGTTGTAACCACATTAGCCAATCTGGATTGTTTACAACTGTTAACAAGTTACAGTTATGATCCTCACTATAGAATGACAGAAAAAAATATTATTTTATTATCTCTCATGGGTGTATGTGTATATTATAGGTATGCAGTATTTTTATGACAAAAGATAGCAGAAAGGTTTGTATCACATCTCACGATAGAATACCTGAAGTTTGAAGAAAGAGGAAAAAACCAACCAAAAAACCCCCCAAAACATTGAAAAAAAAAATCACATAGAAATGTAATGCTCTGCAGGCTTACACTAGCACTGAAATACTATAGATTACTGAAAATAAGGTTGTTAAGACGAGAGAAGGACACACACTCATCAGTATGACATCCTGAATGTTACCATTAAGGTTTATTTGGGTATTCAATCCTTTTCTATTACAGGTGATTTCTTCGGGAATGATTTAGCTGAGGTATGTAGCTGAGGTATAACTGTTTGTCTAGATGTGTGTGTAGTAATGCATTATTTTAAACATAACCTGAGTGTGTAGAAGGCAATGGAAACTATTGCCAACCATATGGCAGAGTTAAATGTACAGAACTAAGTAGAAGTAGTGGAAAAAAACCACTGTGCTTGTGAGGATGAGCGAAATTAGGATGTTTTAAAAGGCAGATAAAGTCCAGAATGACATTATGCTATATTCCATATCTTATACATTTATATAAATAATAGGTTAGTATGCGGCCATACTTCCCGCTGTCTGTTTCCAACGATATCTGTAAACTTTGAGACTTTTAGTCATTCCATGCATTAATTTACTTCATATGTTTTCACCCAAACTACAGGCTCTGCATACTTGGAACTATTTCATTTGAACATGACCAATATTAAGAGAGAACACTATGGGGCGCCACATCCTTGTACAAGCTTCAGTTTGGCTCTGTAAAGAACAGAGCAAGGAGTGAATTTTTAAAGCTTAATTTGAATCAATAACTAAAACTTAATTACCAGCATGCTATTGTATTTCAATAATTCTAAAATAAAAAGCATGCCCTCCAAGCCACAACATACACTACTGGGAGACACTTGTGTGTTTACGCCCTATGCAAACATTTTTAATGTAATAAGTGCTAAATTTAGTGATAAAAATTAAATAAGTTAATAATAAATAGAACTATTAGAGATGCAATAAAGACGGGTATTGCCACGGTCTGGCAAACACAATGATTAAAAAGGACACCGCAGTTAGTATGTTATGGATGCGTCACTCGTTTGATAAGAGGCTGCCGTCACGAAAATCAGTCCCATTCTCTTCAGAAGCACTCTCTTTTTTGTCATAAAGACTGTGCTGGGAATTTTGGAGATCCTTTTGTTTGGGGGACAGTGAAACGCTGGGTTCTTCCACCTGGCTTATCAGCTTCATTTTCTTTTTCGGAGGATTTTTTAAGGTCCCCAGACGTTCTTTAACTTTGTATTCCAGGGTGCTGTGCGGGATGCCATAAATCGATTGTGCTTTAGAAACACTCATTTTCCCACCCATCACCACCACAATGGCCTCTTCTAGCAGGTCTGTGTTGTACTGTCGATATCGCCCTCGTTTCTTCCTAGGCTGCTTGTTACTTAGGTCTGACTCTGAATCCATTGGATAGTTCCCCCCCAAAGCTTGGCAGTCAGAGGTAAAACTCCAGTATTCCTTCTCCGAACCTGAGCTATTTAAACCTCTGTTGCTGCTGGTGGTGGTTTTCTGGATCTGCCTGGGTAGAATGGAACAAAGCTTCTTACCCAGGCCATTCTCATAAAGTGAACCTGAATAGTCAGTGGACACGGAGTCCCATGACGAATCTATTCCTGTAGCCAAAACTCGGACCTGGGGAATCTTTAGGTCAAAGGACGGTGAATGAGACAGAGAAAGGCTTTGGTCTCTGCAGGCCTGCTGGAGGTTTCCTTTCTCACAGGCAAGTGACTTTGTCAAAAGTCCAGCAGCTTCCAACAACCTTGGTATATCTTTAAGGTGCTCACTAGCTTCATTTCTGGTTTTGAGCTTCAGCAGGGCTCCCAAATGAGTTTTGGAATTCCAGGAACCGGAAGCATTTCTGAAAACGTCATTGGGGCTGCAGCTTTGGTTATGGCTGAGGGGTGACTCTGGGTCGCTTTCCAGATCGGGTTCCTCTTTGATGCGCAGTGAGTATGCAAGAGACGAAGAAGGCTTATAACAGGTGGAGTGGCCGAAATTCTCCCTCCTCCTCCCATCCTGTAGGCTCCTCATAAACAGCCCGACATGCCCGTCCGCTCTCAAGGATCGCCTGATTGGATGGAAGGAAATTGGGTGTAAGCAGAGCTTGCACAGTGCCCTTTTCTCTTTACTAAGGGAGGATGGGGTGGGGAGGGGAGGATGTTGGCCACTCCTTTATTATATGACCTTGCTTTGGTAACATCACTCGAACAACTTTGTGAATGTGTGTATGGCTTTTGAAAAACAAAAACAAAAAACAAAAAACAAAACCCCAAAAAGACTCAAGTTAAACTTTTTTTTTTTTTTTTTTTTTAAATATGCTTGATGTAATAGCTGTTGTTTTTTTATTTTTTCATAAAACATAAGGGAAAAAAGAAAAAAGAAAGGGCAAAGAAACAATGAAAATAAAAAACAAAGAAGATGCATTTAGTAAAATACACTGAAGACTTGGCATTTCTGTGGCTCAAAAAGCTTGCCCAGGAGAATGGACTATTTGTAACTGCAGTAAGGGAGTCTGATGTAGATGTAGATGTAGATGCAGGGCGCAAGATCTATGACATACAAAGTAACTAATGCACCAAAAACTCTTGACAGTTTATGCGTGACGTTACCACTGAACAAGCACAGCAATAAAAGAGTAAGCCAGCAAAGGGTTCTTGCAATCTATCAAACTCAAGCTCTAGGTTGCAAAAAACAAAACAACTGCAAATTATTATTCTTAATTATTCAATTAATCAAGTTATATTGTTCCCCACCCCCCAAAAAAAGAAATCAGTTGCAGAGCTCTCAGCAGTTTCCACAGCCTGACACTGCTGGGGTGCAAAAACAAAACAAAAAGAGCGGGGGTGGGGTCCTTTGATTTGGAGTTTCACAATTTGTACATCTTAAATGGAAGATAGAGTAAGCCACATCCAAGAATATGTATCAAGTTCATGTACAATATTAAAACAACTCATGTTATAGGTGCTTGGGCAATGCCATAGATAATTATTAAATATTTAAATTACTGATCAATCATTCTCATTTTACTTGACAGAAAGAATTAAGTCCCTGAAATTCTTCTTTAGTTCATCAGTGGGACTTTCCCCTATAAATACTGTTTAGTATAACCTATAACATTCAGTCCGCATTATCTTTTATTCTGAAAAACACAAATAAACAAACAAAAAAAAAAACCAAAACAGTTTCATGTGGGTTTACGCATTATGCAATCTGCTACAGTGGTTTATCGCTGTATATAGACGCAAGAATATCAGCAATGCTTCGAGTCATGTAGTAAACTACATTTACCATAAGGCCTGCCTGTATCTTGCCAGAAATTAATTAAAGAAAACCAAGAAAAGTCAAGCTAGTAAATTACTTCTAAACCGCATTTACTCACTACGTAACAAACTGCTGCTGATAAAAGGAACCCGTCTTAGTACCGCAGAAAAGAGAGAAAGAAACTGTTCTTACCCCTTCAGCATGGTTGTGGCCGGAGAAAGACAGGGACTATTGGCAGGCAGGCTGCTGCTATAGCTTTTCTTTTTGATAGATAAATCAAGAACTCCATCTAATTTTAAAAATGGAAAGAAAAGAAATGTAGATTCAATGTTAAGTTCTGACCACAATCCAGCCAGTGCACCAGCTCAGTACTTAATAAACTACTCTGTGGTAGATGTGTTTCACACTACCTTGCTCACTGGGCTCAGCCACGGGCTTCTTGATGGTGAGGTCCAGAGGTGCATCCTGATCAGCCATTAGAAGCTTGCTTAGGACGGGGTTCTGGTTGTGTGCTGGCCCAGTCAGTGTGGCAGCAGGGCTTGTAGCAGGAGGAACTCCTGAGAGCAAAGGTGGGGTCGACAGGCTTTGGTCAGAGTGAGGCTGGGAATCTGAGCAACTGACCTGAGGGGAGCTGGTTTTTGAGGTATATTCAGCAGCAAACTGTCTGATCATTTTCTGAAGAATCTCTCGAGCCACTACTGGAATTTGTGGGTCTGAGAAATTTGGCACATCTAGGAAGAAAAACAGAGATAAATACTTTTCAGTCAGCATTCCTTTAATAAGTCATCAGTCATGGTTAATGAACATGCAACAAACATCCAAACTATGTTCGAAGGATACTGTAACAGTAAGGAAAAAACTCTTATTTATAGCCTTGAAATAAAAAAATAAAAATAAATAAAATAAAATAAAATAAAATAATGATTTAAAAAAAACAGACGTTATAAACTAAGAGCAGAAGCAGTGTGAGTGAACACACACACACATTCACAGAAAAGCCTATTAAGGGATGGATAACGTGCACCACTGTGTTTACAGGCAGGTTCCCTGTGTTATGCTTTTGGTGTAATAACAATGAAAAACACTGATTTACCCACTCAGAACTAAACCTCTGAGACTCACCTTTTCTGCAGAGGACTGCATTGAGAAATTCCTCAGCCTGTTTCTCTAGTCTGCTGATTGTGATTTGATCTTTACCCAGTAGAGGTTTCGATGTATCTTCCAGCCCCTTGTTGTTTAAGTCAATTAAGTGTTCCTGTCAAATTGGAAAACTGTTAAATTGGTGACCTTCAGGCATTCAACAGGATTCGTATAAAGACATTTCTATCCTTCAGATGAGCGTTTACATCAAATTAATTAGCCCAACAACTGTAGGGAAACATGATGGATTACAGATGTGACTAAAACTAAACAAGCCATAGCGGACTACTAACGTTTATCCATCATCTAAGCCAGCGTTTGAAAG
This sequence comes from Maylandia zebra, assembly GCF_041146795.1. Taxonomy (NCBI): domain Eukaryota; kingdom Metazoa; phylum Chordata; class Actinopteri; order Cichliformes; family Cichlidae; genus Maylandia; species Maylandia zebra. Next base: position 18,670,453 of record NC_135179.1, on the reverse strand, counting down.
AATAAAGGCAACAGATTTAAGTCTGCGTTTAGGTTTCCGAACTATGAAAATCTGGAAATCAAAACGTAAAAGGAAGAAAGAAAGAAAACAGAACTCTTACTTTGACTTTGTCTCTTCTCAGACAGCAAAAGGGACAGTTTTCATCAAATGACCAATCAGACACTGCTACAGGCTCAAAGTCTGCAGGAAAAAAATATCAATAAAAAAAACAATGACAATCAACACAACATGACAAAAATCATGGTTCTTTCACTTTTCTAACCAACTAAGCAATATAATCTTACCAAGTCAACATTGGACAATATTTGTTTAAAATCCCCCCCACCCTCCATTTTTTTTATATAAATATCTGCAGCGAATAACACTGGTTTGGAGTCTTAAGATTAGCAACCATAATCACAACCATAATTTAACAAAAAAATATACTAAAAAAACTCTAAATTATACACACAGGTTAAAGACAACAAAAGACAACAAAACCTCAGAGGGTTTGATTTAAAGCTAAATAGCAAGTGCAAGGAGGGACAACATGCAACAATGTACAGTCACAGGTTGGGTAACAAACTACAAAAAACTGGGCATGTGCAAACAGCTCAGTCACAACTGCCACTGGTGTTCGTCTCTCCTACTCAACTAAGTAGATGAAAACAGGGGAGTGACTGTGGCAGGAAAGTAATGCCATGACGTTGTTGGGTTTTTTTTTTCTTTTTCAAAGAAAGAACAATGCCAAAAAGGGAAATTAAATTTGCAAATAAAAAAGTGTCAGATGCTACGGTTGAGCTTACATATGTGTATTAAATACAATCCAAAAAAAACTATTATCTGAACCTATCAAAAAACGAATACATACCCAGTGGGAAAAACAAATAATACAGTATTTGGGTTCTGCTCTACCAATGCGATCTAATTTTAAACAAAAGTAACTTAAATACCTACCGGTACATATAAAATATATAGCATTCTGTTTTGCCTGTCGGTATTATTATCAACATTCAGTTATCATTTTCTTTATCCATGAGTAAAGTGCTTCATTAGAAATAGTTCTTTTCAAACCTACAATGTTCCATTTTCATGTTTAAATCTCACATTCATTTGTGCACAACCCAAAAACAAAGCTCTAAACAGAACCGCATGAATAAAATGAAGTAGTGGGCCATCATGAATATGTGCTGATTTGCTTTAGAGAGACTGACAAAAATCAGGAACTCATTTAATCAGTTCAGTTGAATTTTAAGCAGCAACTGCTACTGCACAATGTCTACTCACTACACAACCCAAATAATGCTTATTATTGTCTCACTAACGTCATACACTGTAGGGCACTGGAGACTTTTACACTGGCTACATCCCATCCAAAACACATACTTTGTAGGGCACTGGAGACTTTTACACTGGCTACATCCCATCCAAAACACATACTTTGTAAAGACATAAGCCATTTTTTTCCCCCTGCAGGCAGTGACAGTGTCTCGTTTTTAGTGAATGTGTACCAGATGGTACAATGCAGTAGCACTGTCATAATAAGAAGACAACAGATTACACTGAAACCACAAAACTGTTGTTCATACACTTGCATGATTGTGGTCAATAAAGACACTTACCCTTAAATGATTTCAGGTCCTCTACCAGCGCTGAACCAAAAAGACCTTTGAGAATGCTCTCAAAACCTGAAGAAACACATGAAGTTCAATAAATATATTTGTTATCAGCAGTAATAACATGACGTGTGTACAACTTCACTCACAGTAAAGTGTTTGTGCTAAAGTCAAAAACATAGGAAGTTCAAAATGAGTCTTAAAACGATGCAAAAAGGTAAGTTTACCTAAAAATAATAACAACATCAACAACAACAATAATAATAACATAATAATAATGATAAAGTTTGAACCCATTTAATTAATTTACGAGCCAATGTTGATTTTATTTGTAGCTAATGCTGATACAATTGTGATTTTGTTGTTTTTTTCTTTGTTTGGATTTTTTGTCAGTCTCTGTTTGTGTCAAAAATTAAAAACGAAATTTAAAAAAAGAAAACTATATTGCGATAAAATAGACAAATATTAGCAACTGCCATTGACTGATGTTATTTTATGTGAAAGTAGTTTACTGGCACTCAGCAAGCAAAATTTCACATATGAATACAATGGATAAATCAAATTAACAAATGAAGTGTGTCCTAATGAGATGTTATGTTTCTGCCGAATAATAAATGCCTTGATTTTGCTTCTCTTTTCTTTTTCAACTTGACAACTGCTCCGTTTTACTCTCTTCTAACACACATCCTCTTGCCTTGCAGGTTTTTACTTCATCAGTAAATACTAGCCCTCCATCCTGTTGCCAAGCAACTAAGGCACCTACAGAGTTGAGAATGACTGTATGGTGTTAACATCAAAAAGAAACAGCCAGTAACAAGATTGCTAAGTAATTCTGTCAAAGTACCCTATAGATTGATGGAGATGATGAATTCAAACAAAAACTAATCTTCACAGTCCTCTAAATGACTGTTTACAGTTCAGGGACTCGGTGGGATACAGCTATATATGTTGCAAAGACCGTTTCTGAGATCTAATGTGTTATGCTACATAAATCATAAGAGAGCACCAACACAATATGAAATGTCTTCTTACTGCTGCAGGGTCAGATTAACCAATCCAAAACCACTACATGCGTTAAATCAACCACTAAAGAGGTCACACAGAACATCTGTCAGCTGAACTGGATTTTGAATGAGAGTGCACCATTCCAAATGTGCCAGCCACTTTAAGGCCAAAAGTACTGACTCAAACCACTGTGACAAAAACATACATCACATAACACATGGCCACAAAAACATAAATCGGTACCACTGAAAGCCTAAAAATTATTGTGCCTGCATGAAATGAGCATCAATCAAGTTAAATCAGCCAAATTGATTAAACTGATCTGACAACACATCATAGCAAAAGCATACTAACACTTCATCTTCACACATGAGCAGAGAAATTGGTGATAAAATTATCAGCCCTTACCATCCACTCTCTTCCAAATCTCACAGTGAATTGAATAAAAGCTGTCATCTGTTAAAATGCCTTACACTGCTTCCCTGCAAATAACCCACCCACTTTTCAGCAGAGCCAAACATAAAGAGAGGGGAGGATGAAGTAGTGAAGCAAAGCATTGCCTATAGCTGCAGCATGATTCTGTTTCTGGGTTAGTGCACAGGACTTCAGCTGAAGCTATCCAATCGTATTTCTGAAATATTTCAGAGGCACGAGGAGAAAAGTAGGTCATCCACTTTCGTTTGACAGTGCAGCATGATGACATCAAACTACTTTTTAGGAATACCGTTTAGAGCATTTAAAAATGTGTCACACTCTAAACTATGACTTTGGGGCAATATTATAGTGTTATAGTAGCAAAGCAAACCAGTACAGTAGCTGGTGAAAACACACCCACCCGCAAGCTTCTTTAAAACCAAACCATTTTGGGACCGGCAAGGCAACGTGAGAAGAGCAGGGATAAAATATTGATAAGAGTGCAGAATTGTCATGCAAGCCCTAAAAAATAAATGAGCTTGTAAACATTTAAAAAAAATTGGCTCCAGTTAAAATGCCTAATAAGCAGCAGGAAAACACCAACAAGCCAATGTCTTGTGTAGCCACAGTTAAACTTACCAACATGCAAAAAAAACGAAACAAAAAAAACCCAGAAACTTTATCGTAACCTGCACTTAACTAGTTTGCATTAATGTGAAGGATTTGCTGCATGTGCATTTCCCATCTGAAGGGACATCCACCAATGCAATAACACCAGACAGCCAAGCCCTTATTTATTTGTGCAATCTTCTGTCTCTCCCCCCCCCCCTTTTTTTATTACTGTAAATACATACTGCAGCTTGCCTCAAATAACTAGCTGAGTGAAGGCACCACTTAATTGATTAGATATGCTGCAATGAAAAATGAAATGAGAACAGCAATTTTTAGAATAAAATAAGACTTTGGTTTCTTGACTCTAACATTAAAGACATTGAAAATAGAATAAAAGAAAATTGCACTAAGAAATTAAAACTATTGTAACTATTACTATTATAATGCACATTAAATAGATGTTAAATAGCTGATGTATTAATGTGTAAAAACAAAGCTGTAAATTGCAACCATGCTTTATGGAGTGTTTTAATGAGCTTTATTAAGACGTTCAGTTCAACGCAGCTGTTCCCACATTACTCCAATAACTGGGAATCATTATTAAGACATTTCTTTTTTTAATTGCAGTGAAGTGTATTTCAGATTTTTTTTAAATAAAGTAAGAATCTTTAACCTGAGCTATGATTATGCATATGCACCTGAAAAACCTTCCATTTACAATGGGGCACCTCTGTAAGTGATTGGCTTTCAAAGACTTTCCATGCAGGAAACCCACAGAAACAAAAAAAAGATATTTCACCTAGCCAATATTACCCACAGAGGTTTACCATGAAACTCTGTAGGTATTTTCGTGGAGCTTATGCAGGCTGACGGTGAGCAGCAACTCTGTTCAATCTGCTTTAGCCTTCTTCTGACCTACATCTGTAGCCAATCAGGGACCAAAAGATTTGGAGTGTGTGACACCATGTCCTTCCCAAAGCATTTAGAAAAAGAAATCCCACAGATTTAGGATCAACTTAACCCTACTAAATCCTAACTTTAACCTGCGGTGTACTTTACTGATGCATGATTTGAAAAAAAGAAAAGAAAAAAGAAAAGAGGAGTCCTTCCTGCATACCTCAGGCAATTTCCTTTAAGGGGCCTATGCACAAAAGCAGTGAGCAAACCCCTTGTTATTTTTGCACCACACTGTAAGTGCACAACACCACGCATGCTCATAACAATGTAGTTAATTCAGTAATGTAATATACATTAACCTGACGCAAATCTATGAGTCACTTAATACTCAAAAATTCTAGCTTATTATAAACATGTGACCCAAACACAAGTGCATTATGAGAGCATTAAGCATATGCGAGTGCATTAAGCACAAACCACTGCTGCCTAAACCCCTCTGTACTATAAGGCAAAGGGAAAGTGACAGCAGGAAGCTACTACACACAGAACGAGGCTCCATACGTAACTAAACTGTGTATTTGTAGTGAAATCTTGTTTTGTATAATAACCCTAATGTTGTATAGTTCAAGTTAATCTTACAATACTAACATATCTCATGTGAGCTGCTGGTTAAAGATGTTTCAATTTTAATCTTTCAAGAAATACTGTATTTTGATGGATTACGCGACACTGTACAACAGTACAGAACCATTGCTTCCAGTTAGCTACAAAAAATGTGTTAGAGCCTCAAAATCAGTTTAATTCTATTTAGAGTGCTTCTTTAAAGGAAATCCCAACTCAAGATGTTCTACACATTATCTCAGAAGGGGTGTCTCCAAACTCATAGAAGAGGTTCAAATTGTTATGAAGCCAACATAAACCTTGCAAAAGCCATCATTTTTGGCCACAACCTCAGACTACTGATTCACTTTCCAAGAGACATAATCATTCAGGCCCCACACATTTCACTACATCCCCAATTGTATGATAAGGAAAATTCAAGAAACTAATCAGTAGGTGATCATGTTAAAAACAACTTCCTCTATCTAACAAGAACAGCCCATGCAGGTAACATGAATGAAATACTATCAGGAAACAAATGCCCTTTATTGTGTACACTGCAGTGACCTAATATCTCTGGGAGAACAAACAACTGCAATCTTTAAACGTGACGCACTAAGCACTGATGCAGTTGAAAACCTCCATATGCAGCTAATTGGTCTGCAGAAAACAGCCTATCACGATATAATGAAGCACTTGCTATTTGATGAGTTCATGCAGACCACACTTCAGCAGAATTATTGGGATAATACTAAAAGTCTTATCTATCCTTCGTGACTTAAACTTAATCAGCTGCATTACTGATAAATGCTTCAGCTATTATCATTTCATAGAAATAATGTGCTGTTCCTTGATTTTCTTTGGTGTAACCGCTATTAGGCCTGCTATTATAGCTGCAAGACGTTATCTGTAACATGTCTACTACCAGTGCATTTATCAGTAATACAGTTGATGAAGATGACATTTTTTTAGTTGGAATTTATATTTTAAGTGGGAAACATCAGTTTTACTAACAGAAAAAGTTTGGGAATACTACATGATCAACAACTGACTGTCAATCTTTCATCTTTGAACAACTCATATTTTGAGATTACAAGAATCCTCAGATTGATGCTCATGAGAACATAATTTTGCATATGATGATCTGAAACCCAAGTCTGCCCACTACACAGAGGCCGAGCTTTTAATCTAACAAAATCAATGTCACCAAAATATGATTCTGTTCATCTGGACGTAGCGTTTTCAGTGGGAGAAACTTTTCGTCACTCACCCAAGTGACTTCTTCAGTATCAGCTGACTGCAGGTTTCCCCAATCTTATAAACAGTATTTGCGCTGGGAGGTCAGTTCCCTCATTATAATTATTTATGATGAAGGAACTGACCTCACAGCCCATTGTTCCTTCAGTGGTGCTAGTTTCAGTCATTATGCAAATGTGCTGTTTATAAGACTGGGGAAACCTGCAGTCAGTGGAGACTGAAGAAGTCACTTGGATGAGAGACGAAACATTTCTCCCACTGAAAACGCTACGTCCAGATGAACAGAATCAACTTTTGGGGGGATTTACTTACCTGGATGATTGAGCAATGCTCAATCTGATGCATGCATCAGAATCAAAGTCATTTACCCTCACTTTGCAACCCACAAAAAAAGCAGCTCGCTGTAGGTCAACAGATAAGCTTAAAAGTTACAAGGGCATGAGTAAAAGCAGCGTTTGAAACCTGACTTGGCCACTATGGATTTTGTTCATAACAAGCAATATGCTGTAGCTGGATCAGGCAATGAGTTGGCAGCTTTGGACAACTACAGCAAGGGAAAGAAAAAAAAAATACTATGAATACTTAATATGATATGATGCAAACTGACATTCAAATGGTGTAATGCTGCACAAAGCATGACTTTGAATAACAAATATGAGATGCACAAATGCCCGAGCACACAGGCAAGCCCACACTCAAAAGGCAGTCACAGAGGCTGTTGGTCATGTCTTGCAAAATGCTACGAAAAATCAGCCAGTTCTTTTTGCAAATTAGGAAGATTTAGGCCAACAGAGTGGGCATGCTAGAGCAGAAAACAGGCCATACCCAAGTTGCACTATAAACAAGACAATATGCCTGATGTCAATATTGATTTGTTTGTTATTTGTTTGAGCAAATCTTTCAACCCACTCACCCAAGTGTCAAAGGCAAACATGAATAACTAACATTCCAGGCATTTTTGAATGTTAGCTGGTGTGGTTGAAGTCCAATTTTCTCCAAATCCAGACAGAACACGCATTTTCAGCCACACAGTTTGCATCTGGAGGCTGATGGACCCATGAACACATATATAGGCAAACATACTGACAATTGTTGCCGCTGTTCTATGGGACAATTGTGCTTGTCTCTGCCCTGCAGTTTTAGTCCTCACATTAAATACACAAAGACAAAATGTCCATTTCAGCAACAGCAGGGTGGTGGCGTGCAGCTCTCTCCACCAAAAAGTCAAACAAAAGTATGTCCTTGTTGTCTTGGACAGAATATGCCATTCTACAGCTAGCAGACTGATGCTGTTGTCATGCACTTGCAGCTTTACTTATAGCCTAAACACAAGGGACATTTGTCAATCATAAAGGAGGGACTGAATAACCAAACAGTCCTGGCTTTGCAGCTAGTCAGAAAGCTACTATTCTCTCTCCAATTTCTTAGCAATGACTAAAACGGCGCTCACCTAGCACTGCAGCTGGAATAAGTTTATTCATTCCACATATTATACATTTTAGTGTTATAACCAATAGTTCATGTTAAGGTTTAGCATTTAAAACAGACAGCATCATATGCCTAAAACAGCTAAACCTTTACAGGTTTTGCTGGTCTGTGATAATAGCTTTTCTTCTCTTCCTAATAATGTAATCAGAATTTAACCAACTGCTAAATAAGCCAACAGCAGAGAATATATGACAATCCAAACTCTAGAATTCCTAAATAACAGGAAAACTTAAAACATTAGCTTTTATGCACACACACACTACTGTGCATGGGTTGCTTAGTCATTATACGTCTCAGCATGATCTATACATAGCAGCCACATAACAAGAAATTAATTTAATATGACATTTTGAGAACATGAGAAGTAGGGTCCTGAGATTTAAAATAGTCTGTGTATTCTATGTCAAGTCTTTGTTTTCAAATCTGTTTACAATTGTGCCAAAAAGGGAGCTCACAACCTACAGTAATATCTAAGTATGAGTTATAGTATAGTTCTATCCAGCCAAAAACAGCCCGTGCTGTATTCTTGTCAGAATATGCGTAAAACATTTCTAATGTGTCCTTACATGAAGTAAGAAAAAAAATACATGTTGATTTGACGATAACAACCGGGTTCACTGAGCAACTCAGTGATTCTCATCTGATCAATCTGTGACAGTGAAATGTCCACACTGGCTGTTGCTATGTTACCGAGTCACATGGATTTAAATGGACTCAAATGGAGTCTCCTTCTTTTACTTCAAGCCACTCGGTCAAACAGTGTAAAACTACTAATAAAAACACCGGCCACCTATCATTATGTGTGGGAAACAATAATTAGATGGTGATGTAGAAAAGGAGGAACCAGGTAACTTCATACTGCCCACAGAGGACTTTAGAACCGGACACCACAGTTAACCCCTGTGCACACCAATCATTTGTCATTTGTACAGAAACTGAAGCATTTTGTTTGGTTGATCTACTCTGGATGTATTTGCACCGTGCTAGGCACATGCCTTGTGCAGCTTTTCAAGTTGCGTCTGTTCTTACAGGCTATTTTATCACTAAGAATGTAGCGTTTATCTGTTTTGTGTGCATTACAAAAAAACCTAGCAAGTATAAAGCCATGAAACCTGATAGAGAGGTTTAAAATGGCTCATTCAGCACCCCTACAGTTTAAATGTAAAGTTTAAATGTACCTGTATGACAAGGATCAGGGTGAAATCCCAGGCTAAGTGAGTTTGTGAAATATTTTGTGTGTGATTGTTTTCTTGTTTGTTTGAGCACAAACACCGTGTTTGGCTGCAGGATATTAGTGACAGGTAACACACTGCACACAGACTAGTGAGGATATGTAGCTGAACTCATGTGCATAGTTTATATACTTCAACTAAGCCGTGGTTGTCTCAACTCCTAACTGAATTAAGGTGCTATGCTTCCATGTTTATCTTAAAGGGGTATAATGTTTACCATGTTCACTACTGGACGGAAAAATCAGGGGTCCCACCCTCCACCCCGGGACGATACACACAATGCAATGGACGCGAAACCTAGAGCCAACAACTGCTTTTGTAATTACCTGTTTTAACGTCAAATGTTGGAGAAGTTTATATCGTCGAAAAGGGAAACAGATTCTGCATTGGGGTCTCCGCCACTTCCTCCATTCACTAATGCGAATCCTCGAGTAGCAATTTGAGAAGCAAGTAGGCTAAATGTTGACTGAAAACATCACCTCAAGGGTATATGTCGCCCTCCCCCATCCAACATACAGTATCAACAACAACGGGAAGACGTATTTTAGAAAACGACTGCTTTTGGCCGACACACAGAGACACTCCCTTTAAGCAGGGCGCCCTTTAAACAAACTAACGTAACGCCACTACATACCTAAAGTCTGCAGTCGACGCATTATGGACGATAAAAACACCAATTGGACCCAACAAGTAATGCAACATTGTCGCAAACTGCGACATTTAACTAACGAGTCCTGCTGGCTGCCGTGTGAAGGAAACAGTTGAGGACAAAAAGTCGCTGGGAGAAGCCCCGAGTGAGTGCGGTAATAGATGGTTATTTACACCGATAAAGGTCAAACAGAAGTGAAATTCAAGCCGTGCAATTGTGTGCCGTGCAACAAGCATTATCCTTACCTACACATTGAATGAGTTTGTGTGGCCACGAGTCAAGTTCCTTCCGAATGCTGTATCTGTCGATTGTGCATTGCTGCCTTTTACACAGGCTCGCCATTTTCTATAAGCCTTCCTTCTGGCGGCAGCACTACGGAAGCAGGAAGGGCTGCGTGAACGCGCACGCACCCTGCGTCAAAGGCGAAATCGCTCTCAGTATGCAAAACTGATAGTCTGATTAAATCAGTCTGTTAATCAGTAACTAACTAAATAAATGCAATTAAGTAATCTATAATATTTGTATTACCCATGTAATGACTTTTTTAAAATAGTTTCTATTTTAAAGCGTGCTTTTCCTTGATAGACTACATTTTACATTTTAATTTAAATGCTGCTATTTCTATTTTTTTATTTTTTTTATTTAGCGCTTAAAGCTCAGTAACTATACTAGAATCATGAATTACTTACAAGGCAAAAGGGTGTCAGGTGTCAGAATGTAAGTAATTGACAAAAAGTTACATTGACATTGAAGCCAACCACCTTTATCAGTTTTTAAGTTTTCCTCTCTCCACCAGAGTCTAACTTAGCTATATTAGAGAAAAATAGCTTCATGGCAATAGTTCATGATTAGCTACAAAATTTCTTATATTGATCATTCTCAAAGAAGGAATCCTAATGACAGCTGTCAGGTTACAAATAAAGAGCATTGCCAGGTGAAATACTGTAGCATTTTTCTGTTGTATTTTATTTTCTATATAGTTTTGTTTTAATTAATTTTTTTATCACTGTTCTCTCGACGTCATTTAATACCATCTTTGACTGGAGTACAGAGCGCTTATAGGGATCATTTTGTGAGGAAGAAGAGTTCATTTATATGAACATGCTCAGAGTCTGAAGCAGAAAGTCTGGGTTTACAAAGAAAGTTGAGAACCATCATTGTGATAGCCCTTATATCTGACTAACTTTCATGATTTTGTCAAGCCACCTAATGCAAAGAAAGCCAAAGTGTGTATAACTGCCTTTACAGTACATGTAAGTACATCCCTGAGGTCTTACAGTTAGGTAAATACAAGTTTAACTTGAACAAAAACACATGGCATTTTAAACTATAGCATTATTTATGTAAACCAAAATGAAATTTGGCTTACATAAATAAGGTATTACATAAATAGGTATTCTGTTTTCTGTGTTCTTGTAGTAGTTCCGGATCTAGCAGCAGATTACAATCAGGTATCAAAACATTTATGCATTTTTTTGCAACCCCTTATTGAATACAATTTGCTTTGGAATTACAGCTGAGCTTTGTTGGTAATGTTAGTAGGATGCAGCTGTACATACAGTGGGATGCAAACGTTTGGGCAACCTTCTTAATAGTTTTCCTGTATAACTCGTTGGTTGTTACAATAAAAAAATGTCAGTTAAATATATCATATAGGAGGCACACACAGCGATATTTGAGATGTGAAATGAAGTTTATTGGATTTACAGAAAATGTGCAATAATTGTTTAAACAAAATCAGGCAGGTGCATAAATTTGGGCACTGTTGTCATTTTGTTGATTCCAAAACCTTTAGAACTAATTATTGGAACTCAAATTGGCTTGGTAAGCTCAGTGACCCCTGACCTACATACACAGGTGAATCCAATAATGAGAAAGAGTATCTAGGGGGGTCAATTGTAAGTTTCCCTCCTCTTTTAATTTTCTCTGAAGAATAGCAACATGGGGGTCTCAAAACAACTCTCAAATGACCTGAAGACAAAGATTGTTCACGATCATGGTTCAGGGGAAGGATACAGAAAGCTGTCTCAGAGAATTAAGCTGTCTGTTTCCACAGTTAGGAACACATTGAGAAAATGGAAGACCACAGGCTCAGTTCGAGTTAAGGCTCGAAGTGGCAGACCAAGAAAAATCTCGGATAGACGGAAGCGATGAATGGTGGGGAACAGTCAGAGTCAACCAGCACCAAAGACCTACAACATCATCTTGCAGCAGATGGAGTCACTGTGCATCTTTCAACCATTCGGCGCACTTTACACAAGGAGATGCTGTATGTGAGAGTGATGCAGAGGAAGCCTTTTCTCTGCCCTCAGCATAAACAGAGTAGCTTGAGGTACGCTAAAGCACATTTGGACAAGCCAGCTTCATTCTGGAATAAGGTGCTGTGGACTTATCAAACTAAAAATTGAGTTATTTGGGCATAACAAGGGGCGTTATGCATGGACGAAAAAGAACACAGCATTCCAAGAAAAACACCTGCTACCTACAGTAAAATATGGTGGTGGTTCCATCATGCTGTGGGGCTGTGTGGCCAGTGCAGGGACTGGGAATCTTGTCAAAGTTGAGGGACACATGGATTCCATTCAGTATCAGCAGATTCTGGAGACCAATGTCCATGAATCAGTGACAAAGCTGAAGCTGCGCCGGGGCTGGATCTTTCAACAAGACAACGACTCGAAACACTGCTCAAAATCCACTAAGGCATTCATGCAGAGGAACAAGTACAACGTTCTGGAATGGCCATCTCAGTCCCCAGACCTGAATATTATTTAAAATCTATGGTGTGAGTTAAATGGAATGGTCCAAAATACCTTCAACCACAATCCAGACTGTCATTGGAACCTACAGAAAGCATTTAGAGGCTGTAACTTCTGCAAAAGGTGAACTACTAAATATTGATTTCATTTCTTTTTTTGTGGTGCCCAAATTTATGCACCTGCCTGATTTTGAAAAAACTTAATTTCACTTCCCAAATATCACTGTCTGTGTCTCCTATATGATATATTTAACTGACTTTTTTTAATTTATTGTAACAACCAACGATTTATACAGGAAAATGATGACTATTAACAAGGTTGCCCAAACTTTTGCATCCCACTGTATAAAACACGTTTCCCTAGAGGATCTATATGACACTGAATGCTATAAATTTTATAAAAGATGTGAAAAAGTGACACTTCCACATGATTTTTAAACAAAACTTAAGCCACTCCTGAACCAGGTTATATGTTTTGCATAAGTTGCCATGATAATTTAGCCCTGTAAAAAGAGAGAACCACTTTCATGACACTGAAAATTCTGACTTTAAGCTCAACATAGCTCACTAACCCACTGCTTCACAGCAGATGTTTACTATGTCCTGATAAAACCCTTAGAATTGAACAAATGTGTGTTTACTTTTTACCACGACTATATATCAGCTCTCTTATCATAATGGGTTGCCACAGAGGGTAGCTCTGCATTTTTGATGTTTCAGATTTCAATTTGACCAGTGTTTGCATTGGTCACTCTGTCGGGGACACCCATTCAACTGCTTGTTAACACAGATGTCTAATGAGCTAATCACATGGAAGCAACTCAATGCGTTTAAGTATGTAGACATGGTCAAGATGACCTCCTGTAGTTCAAACTGATCAGTGGTGAAGAAAAGTGATTTACTACCCTTAATACCAGTTAAACATTATTTAAACACCACAGCCCACCTCTGTATTGCTCATGACCATATCCACTTCTTTATTGTATTAGTCTTTTGACTGTTGCTTCCAGCAGGATAGTGCACCATGTCACAAAGCTCAAATAATTGCAAACTGGTTCCTTGACAATGAGTCACTGCACTGAGCACAAATGGCTTCTACAGGCACCAGCTCTCAATCCAGTAGAGCGCCCCTGGGATGGCAGATTCACTGCCATAGACTGCCAGATTCATCATAGATGAGCAACCAACAATTCTGCAGTAACTGTGTGAGGTTATCATGTCAATATAGACCCAGGTCTCCAGCACCTTGTTAAATTACGTGCCATGAAGAATTGTTGTGAAGTCAGTTGTGAAGGCAAAAGGGAGTGCAGCCCAGTAGTATTAAATAAAGTGACTAGGTTATTATTAAGAAAACCTCTGCAATATACATCAGTAGGCTACCATGAGCTAGGACAGGGAGTTTGGCCATCTAACTAAAATAAAATCCCGACATCTTAATCAGATTTTTAAAAATAGTAAGAATTTAGTAGTATTAGTAGTAATAGCATGTTTGGTCCTATATAAAACACAGCATTGGCCAACAATAATGACAAAAATAATTAAACAGCTTCAGAAAAATGCCCAGCATCATTCTATGATAAATATGTCTGCCACTGTCTGTAACCTGCAGCACACTATGCCAACGGCGTTGTAATGCTACGTTCACGTGATGCCGGAATTATTAAACCTTAGCGGAAGGGTGGCCACCAACAAAAAGTCGACAACTATAAAACATTTGATAGCAACCAAATAGGGTTTAAAAAATAAAACATGGGAATTTCCCACCTTATAATTCAACGTGCAAACAAATGAATCCAAAAGAATGACGATTTTAGCATTTTTTCCAAAGCGTGTCTGGGACAACTGCTTCGATCAAGCTTACGAGGAGGACCTGAATGCGACAAACGTCTCTCAGCCGGTGTTTTCATATTTTTACGCCCCTCCGCTCTTGCACGGTGGTTTCCATGCTTCAGAGACGACAAACGTAGTCTGCAGGTAAATTATAGCGTTAACGGGTGTGCAGCCTTTCCCCCCTTGTAGATGAGATATAGGTTACATCAGATCTACCTAGGCTTTGTCATTAAAAGCGACAGCCTTTTCAGCAACATGTTATGTAAGTGAAAACTGCACTGCTCAGAACATATTGGCAACCTAAGTTGGATATTTCCAACAACGTTTCAGTGTTGGTGTGATCAATTATTTATTCGTTTGACATCACGGATGAAATTACACCTCACTCTCATTGTACATTGTACACATTATCATTTATTTCTTTTAAAGGAAGAGCGTCATTAACCATTAAATAGCAATCATCTTTGGTGTATGTCTGCATCCATGCTACAGTAACGCTTCCAGGGTCTGAACCTTTGTAAAAGGCGTTCCTCACAACTGGGCATACCCCAGCGTCACCGCTACCAGCATGCACTGTATTATAATCAGAGTTGTGCTTTTGCAGCTATGGGATCAGATGTGACTTGCCTTTGCCTTTTTATAAAGCCTTTTTGATTATTAGCCTTCATTTTGGGGTGCATCAAATAGCTCCCCTCCCCCGTGTGCTATTTAATTATAGGAAGCGTATGAAGTTAAAATAATCCCCTACTATTTAAAGAAATTGGAAAGCTTTCTAAGGCTTTAAGGTCTAGAGGTTGTAATAGAAGCTAGATAATGCATTTATTTGTCTTTCTTTACTAAATATGACTGATTAAAGAAAAAGATCATCATAGTAAGGTAATCCTTTAAAGACTATTAGAAGCATTCTGCTTTCATCACGTCTGCTTTATGACTGAGGTCTCCAACCCTACAGTATATATGTGTACCAAAGAGGAAATTACTTTCCTGTTCCATAGACAGAGGGACTAATAATCCCAAAAGGAATTTCTACTCATAAGTACATGTGTGTGCATTTTTAACTCAGTCAAAGAGTGACTCAGAGTGTGTTTGTGTGCTGACAGGAAAACCATGACTCTGACCAGAGGATCTTTCACCTATGCTAGTGGGGAAGAGTACCACGGCGAGTGGAAAGAAGGCAAGACAATCCCACTTTTCAGTTTTAAAGAAAGCTTAAAGGATGTCCAGACATGATTATGTTAATACAAGGGAGACAGGCTGTCACTTGTAGCTATGGTAGTGTGTTTAGAATATGTCTCCAAGGTGTTGTTGCTTTAGCTATCAGCTTTTAAGTTTTTCTGCTGCTTTTTCACTAATCTTTAGTCCAGCTCTGGTAACTGACCATTTTCAGAGGAATGGTCTTTTTTCTTTTTCTTTTTATTAATCCACTGAACAGGTGAAAAAAAAACATTTTAAATTGGATCATTAGGCACTTTATTACTAGCCATCTGTTACAAAAACGCAATTTCTTCCCATTTCTTTAGTTGAATCTACAAAAAATACCAAAGATATACTTTTTTAATCCACCATGCAGTGCCATCTAGAAAGCATCTGATTGGGAAGGGCTTCATTTTTTAGCATGACAATGATCACAAGCACACTGGAAGTGCAGTAAAAGCATACCTGGATAGAAGAACACACATTGAAGCACTGTTACTTATGGATTTGCCCCCCCAGAGCTTGTACCTCAACATTATTAAAGCAATGTGGGATAATTTTGACAGAGAACAGAACAAAAGGTAGCCGACCCGGCGACCCCCAAAGAAGAACTTTGAAAGGCCTGGAGAGATATTTTGCTCTCTTAGGAAAGAAAGCTTGTCTAAGAGAGTTCAGGTTGTGTTGGGCACAGCAAATACTAACTTTCAAGCTTTTTAGACCTGTATATTTCCTTGCATGTTTCCAGATATTTCAATAACTTTTAAATAATTTTAGTAAATTATAAAGCATCAGCTAAAGCAGCATCCATTAGATAAGGTAATAAGTAAGCTGCCTCACTGAGCTTGATGTTCACCCATCTGTGCTGGATGTTTAACTTCAGAGTACACATAACAGAGAGCTTTGTAAGTGAGTTGTATTTACATAAATAATGTTATTACAGGGAAATAGCAGGAAAGTACCAAAGGCAGGGTTATCATAAAGCTGTGGGGAAAACATCTTTGTCCAAATTTTCACCTGTCTAAAATATCACAGGATGCTTGCTCTGTTTTAAATCTCTCTAACACACATACAGTGATGCTACATTTAGTGACATGCAAGCTCAAGCTATTTAGTCAAATCCCAATTAGCAAGCACTGGTAACCCAAGACAAGCAGCGACTGAGTTGCTAGCTCTGGCTTTGTCTGGATTAGACTTTGGACCTGTTTTGGAAATCTTAGTGTCCTCTGTCAGCTGCTTCTGAGAAACTAAGCCAATATGCTAGGAATAAGACAATCCCAGAGTAATTTTCTCTTGTCATTTGGTTTGTTAAGATTTTCAGCTGCTTTTACATAAAAACAACACAACTTAACCTATTGTATTCAACAAATTTTGCTCTACCTGCATTTTCAGTGTGGCTTTCGTGGATTAAACCAGTTGCAGGTGTGTGCCCTCTGATGTGATTATAAGCTTCAGTAGTGGATCACAGGCTTCTAGGAGGGGAGTGCAAGTACATTCCTTGACTGTTTTCACAATCTGGATCCCAAAGTAGAAATCCCTGCTAAAAATCTGCTGGATTAGACTGCTGTAATTCTGAGTGCACAGGAGGCAGATGGGACAGTAGTAAACCTTTCTCTGAGCAAGGGTGGAGGGGTATTTAAATCCAGGCACGTACTAACTCATGTGACATGAGAAGCACCTCTACGGTAAAAGTGAATTTAAATCCCTCGGCCACACTGTAAGTTCAAACGGTAGGCTCGGTTTTCCATCAGTATGTTGCAATTTGTTATGTAGGAATAAACCACAACAGACCTGGTGGTTGATTTTAATTAGATTCCTCACAAGTGAATGGTATCTTCTGTTTGAAGTTACTGCCATTGCTCACTTTGATGTTGTGGAACTTTCCAGGTCGGAGACATGGTGATGGCCAGCTCAAGTTTCAGGATGGAACCTGTTACAGCGGTCAGTTTGAGAATGGACTCTTCCATGGTTCTGGTGTACTGCTTTTTACAGATGGATCCAGGTGTGTGAACAAAAAGAGTGGAAACAACAAGAGAACAAATTTTGTACTTGATTAAAAAATAAACTCATGCTTTACTTTCACCATTTCAGATACGAAGGCGAATTTGCACACGGAAAATTTCATGGCACGGGTGTCTTCAGTCGATATGACGGCATGAAGTTTGAAGGGGAATTCAAAGATGGGCGTGTTGAAGGCTATGGTAAGAGTTTTACAGCACTGGAACAGCCTGTCCATCAGGATGTCAGTATTCTCTCTCTGTGATAGCGTCTTAGCGTCCTCTGTCTGTCCCTCCAGGGCTACTGACTTTCCCAGATGGAACTCATGGTGTTCCACGAAATGAAGGCTTGTTTCAAAACCACAAGCTGCTGAAGAGAGAAAAGTGTCCAGGAGTGGTGCAGCGTGCGCAGGCTTCAGCCTCCAATGCTCACAGCCTGGCGCTTTGACAACCCTGAAGGACACAATCGCACTCAAGGTTCCAACACCATCTGAAAGGGCGTCAGGGATTGTACTTGAATATGTTTCCCCAGCTCTTCTCTCAATGTCTTTATCTCTTCTTTTACCATGACTTTTTTTCTTGTTATGCATGATCCTTGCTCTGCTTCAACAGAGGCTTGGAATCCACATGCAAATTGACCAAATAATGACTTTCTGGAAGACTGACATGAAATATGAAGACCATAAAGCACACCTTTAACTTCAAGTTATGAATACAGTGAATGCTGCTGTTCCGGTGTTCTGAACATCGTCTTTTTGTCTTTCCTACAGAATACTTAGCCTTCTTTTATCAAACCATCAAAATTGAGACATCTGGTTCTTTAAAAAGTTTGTAAATTAATTCTATAGGTGGAATTAATTCACCTTAAAAAGGTGCAAGCTATTACAAGAAAGTGAAACCTTTTGAATTTTTAACTAGTGGTGCCACTAGCAGTGCTTTTATAAGTGGGTCCGCTTTTGTTCTTCACATTCACATGCACAAGGACGTGCTTGCATGTGCAAGAGCATGGCAGCAACATGATTCACATTCATGACAGCATGCCCACGAAGCCAGTCACAAAGACCGAGGGCTAAAACAAAGATCTAAACAATGCACCATTTCAAATAGTTTTTAATTGGCTTTGTAAAGGTGTTATGAGCAAGGAAAAGCATTCAACAAGTTTGACGGGTGGAAAAAGACACACACAGCGCGCTGACGAAACCAGGTGAATGTAAATGATTCTGAGAACACTCCAATGGCCAAACCCTCAACTGAAAATCCTGCTGCTAACTTTACAAAAAAAGGGATCCATTTTTCCACTTTCCCCCTTTTGAAAATCAGTATTCACGTTTGCCTTAAAGACATTTTTGTGCAAGAGTGTAGTTCAAGGTTGTCTGATTTAAAAAAACAAAAACAAAAGACGCACAACGCCCTCTCTTTCCCTTCTTGACGCCTTTGCTCCGAGACATATCGCTAAGCTGGTGCTGAGGATTTAGCTCCCATCAACGCGTCACATTTACAGTGGAAATCACAACTAAATGCACTCAATTATGGACCTAAATCTTAAACAAGGCAGCAAATTGAATGATTTATAAATCAGATATCTATTTCACTTTGTAACGTGTGTAGTCCTTTTGTGATATGTATAGATAGTCATCGTCTGTGACTGTGTTTGGTTCGACCTCTGGAATGAATTGTTGGTCAGGTGGAAAATTGTACTACTGCATTATTTAACACAGTGTAGTTAAAGAACGTGTTAAGAATTTATTATTAACCTTTATAGCTGATCACAGCCGACCTGTGACTTCTGATTATTTCCGTGTACTTGAACAGTTAATAGGCCTTAAAAAGCATTTGTTGAGATGGTTTGTCTAGGGTTGCCTACACAGCGCTTCAACCAAAGACAGACAGAAGATACAGCTACTGAACTCCAGAACAGTCAAGTGTCATGTTTTCCTGAACAATAAAGAGCAATCATTAAGAACAAATTGCAGATTAAACAGGGAATTGAAATCAGATTCTGCTTTAAATATGTCTGATGTTTCGAGCATGGTTTAACACATTTACAGGCATTCACTGCTGTTATCGAATATAAAGAAAATCAATTCACAATCTTGCATTGTTGCTTTGAACGCCCCTTTGGAATGGCAGCACGGTGGAAAGTACAATCACAAAGACAGCAGTACAGTGAATGCATTAGTACCACTTTATAAAACACACTTTAAGGGTTGAACTGTGTGAAAACAGTGTAATATGCTGCAGATCTCGTAGAGGGTTTTCTTTTTCTTTTCCATTAGACACAACACTTCCTCAAGCCTTCTTTGCTTCCACACTTCTGCCTGAGTGAAACTGGATACACTCGAATCACACATCCTTTTCCAAATGGAAACAAATGGTGCTTTAAAAGTGTGCCTGCCCAGATTTTCACTTGCCTGGAAAACATCGTTTCGGTTCTTAGGTTTTTGTTCAGTAACGATTTAATGTTGCTTTGAGTGCTCTCAGAGAAAACTGTTGCACAATATCCTGTAACGTTCCTGGAATAAGTCTCACAGAGGTGGCAACCAGTGGATGTGTTTAATAAAGATCTTTTTGCTGAAAGTGAAACGTGTTTTTCACTGAGTGTCACAGTATTTGAATTGAACAAAGAAACAGGAAACGCTTTAGTTTTTATTTCATAGCTTCTCAGGGATTCTAACGTAGAGGGTAAATTATGGGAGAGATGTTTGCATTTCACTCACAAACAGGTTCCACTGGATTTCGGTTCCACCATAGCAACAACACAGAGGGAAAACCTCCAGCTTCCCCATCCCCCTCTTTCTCGCTGTACATCATTCCAGCCCTAACTCGCAACAAAGCAGCATGCAACTCACAAAGAGCTGAGAACATTAAACCTCAAAAAGTAAAACAATCACTTTTCTAAAACTTTCATTTGATATACACAGATTAGCAAAAGCCGTGCTAAGATTGGGTCGACAAAATAAAACTATAACACTTGCACACGGTGTGAATAACCTTCTATTGTTTGTGGTATGTTTTCCCCAGTGTCCCTGACAGTTACACAGCATTGCTTTTAACAGGAAACGTGTCTGTGTGTGATAGTTTATCTGATGCACTGCCTACAAGAAGCACAGTGATACATGAAAAAACAACATTTTACACCAGCACTGTGAGAAATACAGCAGTACCACAATATTTGTTTAGGAAGCTGTGCTGGCTATTTTTAGAATATGCTACTGTACTTAAAAGACTACAGTATAAGCAGAGCAGCAAATTGTTTCCCCAGCGTGTATGACAAATGTCCCTCAGGAACATTTGAGCCTCTGATGATAGAAGGAAAATATGTTGCTGAGCTCCTGCTGAATCTCTGACTTTAGCGGGAGGCATACCCATCATCTCTGCTGCTGCCAGCTGGCGTCTCAAACACAGGGCTAATGCGTTCTCTGGCCTGGCCCACTGGCTCAATAAAAGAAGGACCTCTAATGTATATTCAAAAACAACTTTTACACAGTCCCCATCTCTGTCAGCTTTATTTAACTTTCAAAAGCATCCCAAATCAGATGTGAAATATTCAGAGTGTTCGTAACAATATTAAGCACTTTTAAACCTCGTTTCAAAATCCCGAGGCTGCCTTTGTTTTTTTCACTTGTGAGTTGTTTTCTTACTGTTTTAAATAAGCAGATACTTTTTAATACTAATGTTAATTCCCAACTGATATTTTCAGACTGATTTAGAGGTTTTACAGTAACGTCCTGGAAACGCAGATGCAAATATCATTTACACAGCACTACATAGAAGTACAGAATATATTTATATAGAGAGAACCTGAGGCAGATGCTCATAGAAAGTGATATAGAAAGAATATACAAAATTAGTCAAGGGTGGATCGTCAACCAGGTGGATTTTAGCTCACTGAGAGCCTCAACAATCCCAGGATATCTGCTGGCTTTAAGTTCAATGCGGCAGAACTGTAACCACTCAGTTGCAATGTAAACTGAGGTGATCCTTGCACAGATGCACAGCTTTGTGCTGCACTGTTCACTCCTCCCCTGAGTTGTTAGAAGGCGACAGTACTCCCACCTTCCTTAGTTTCTCAAGCCTCTGCAGGGTCTCCACGATGTCAAACTGCCATTGTTTTACCTGCTGCACTGCTGTCAGTCCTTCCTGTAATCACACTGTCACTTTGTTACCACTGAGGTATGTAGCATGCAGAGTGTTGAGATGTGAGCAAAAACCATGTTAGCGTTTAATATGCAGGCAGTAAATATGCTTTAAAATAGTGGCAATAAAGTGTAATAACAAATATAATGCTTAGATTTAAAAATCCTAGTGGTTTGTGTGTGTAAGGCGGTGGAGGCCTGGTCCCTTTAGTTTGCAAATTAGCAAAAGTTAAAGAGATGAATAGGTGTGACACTGGCATGAAACTGAACGTGACACTTGTGATTATGTCATATGCACCACAGTGTTAATATCTTAGCATGAAGACAGGAAACTGCAAGTACTGTTCAAAGAAAACAGAAGCACATCTAAAGATCACACCTTACATCTTGCTCATTTAAAAAAACAACTCAACCAAAAAACAATGCACCAGTCTGACAGTTTATGAGGTGCTGCTGAACTACATTTCTTGACTTGGATCAAAACTGCCTTTTGTATGAATCAAAAATCAAACTGTCATCATTGTCTCACTTTATTATGAGATAACCAAACTAGCATTGTATTTGCACATATGGAAATCAAAACCGTCCTGTGAACCAGGTTCTTTACATTTTCACACCCATGCTAACCTGCACACTAATGAGAATTAAAGATGGAAAAAAAAACAACTCACATGATTTTTTATTTTTGTGTCAGCTCCTGCAACTATGAGCAGCTTCACTATCTTGTATCTGTTGAGACGCACTGCATCGTGCAGGGCTGTGTCACCTTCCTAAAACCAGGTTTTAAAAAAAGCATTTTTGTTAATGACTTAAATAAACTGTAGAGGTCATGAAGCACAGAAGTGGAGCGGAGTTGCCACCTACCCTGTCCCTGGAGTTGATTAAGGCCCCACAAGACAGCAGGTATTCCACAATGGAGGTGTGGCCTGTTCTCGTGGCAACATGCAGAGGTGTGCTATGCAACTGCAGTACAGACAATGATATAATCTGAGATTGAGGGAATGTGTGCAAACTCGTGTTCAATTAGAGGCTGACTGTGGTCTGGTGCAAATGCAGAGCCCACTAAAATTCACATTTACCTTATCTCTAACATTAAGATCAGCCCCGTGGCTCTTCAGGACTTCGACAACCGTCAGGTTTCCCCCTCTGCAGGCCCAGTGTATGGCCCTAGAGCCCAGCTGAAACACAGTAGGAGCCACCACCCCCCATCCCACCCCCCCAATCCCATCCCATTAGTAGTGCAGGCATCAGGTCACTAGAACCAGGAGCTTTAGTTTGAGAAGATAATCTCACTCAATCCCATCATCATCTTTACAAACCTACAGCGTGCACACACGTCTTACTTGATCTTTTAAGTTGATATCAGCTCCTTTTCCTAAAAGCATTTGGACAACTGGAGCATGTCCTTCCAGGCAGGCGCGGTGGAGTGCTGTCCTCTTCAGCTGGCAAATGTAAATATATTATTAGCTGAGATTTTAGCATGCTATATTTTATTCATGTTTTACTGTGATGCAGGGAGAGCCCTACCTCATCGTGGGCATTTGGGTTCCCACCATCTTCCAGATACCTGTCTATGATATCCAGTTTGCACTCACTGGCTGCGTTCATGAATTCTGCAGTATCCACAGGTTCTATCTGTCCACACAGACACACACAGAGGCGCAGGAGAGGCAGAGGTTCACTTTATACATCTTTGACATGAAGACACAGCTTCTGAAAATCATTCTCACCACTTGCAGCCTGGGCATGAATGTTTTTTTGGTCTTCTTTTTTCTTTTGCCCAGCTCTGAGTTATCCTGTTCTGCACTCAGGTCCAAACTCTCGCCGCACAGGTCCAACGAGATTCTCCCCGTTCTCTCATCTACCTGCAAAATGACGGGAACAATAACAAACACAGTTTGAAAACCTAGATCAGCGAGGGAATGTTGGCTTTGGAAGCAGCGGTGCCAAGCAAGCTATGGGGTGTTGAGAGCCGGGAATGACAGTGTTAATGTCAAAACAAATTCACAGCATAGTGCAAACCAGGCTTGGCCATAGCAATAGAAACATTTCAGATAAAATGCCTCTCATGTGCTGTTCATAGTCACATTTTTGTATTAGTTATCAGATTTAATGTCAAACAAGCACGACACCTGCAACACTTACTCATATGTTTTTAATTTTTCTCATTAAGAACTTTTTGGAATTTTGATATTGTGATAACAACAGAAAAATATACTATATAGTCTGTGCTGGCAGAGAGAGAAAGGGGGTGTCAAACAATTATCATTTTAGGAGTCAACAGGAGAATGACTGCAAAAGCCACAGCAGGAATAAAGCTTTTACCTACCTGGGTTTTCTCTTCTTGTCCTGTCTCATGGTCCATCACACCGGCCCACTGTGCAACGTTTTCCATCCCTGGGGTAAAATATGCAAAAATGCAATAATAATATAGTAATATCGGACAACTAAATGTTCAATAATCTAAAATATAATAGAATAAAACTGTCAGATCATACAGCTTATAGAGAAGTGCTGTTGGGCACAGTGGCTTGATGGCTTCAGTGACTTCAGTGACTTCATGGTGGGACATTGTGTTACTCCGACAAACAGGTGTGTGTGTACTTTGCCGTGTACTTGCCAGACCTACATTCTCGCTCACTCTCTTCCTCTGTCATGCCCACACACACACAAACACACAACCCCCCAAAACACACACACACACACACACACACACACACACACACACACACACACACACACACACACACACACACACACACACACACAAAGAAAAAGACCCTTTAGGCATGTCCTACACAGAGGGTATATTCACTGCATAAGCTCCTGGGTTTACTCCCTCCTGTAGCTGCCACAGTATGCCCTTCTCTTTTACTTCAATATTCCTTTCATAAACATGCTGGTTTGAGGGATTATGCTATTTATAAAGGTTTGATCACTGTCAAGTGATATCTCGATTGGTCACTCAGTCTGTTATTTTGTTTGGTTAATTTTGATAAACTGCATCCAGAATTGCAGGTAGGACCAGTGTGCACTGGGGGAGGGTCTTTAGTTGTTTTCACCTGAGAGAGTCAGGCAGCCGATAGATAAATCAGCAAAGGGCATGGATTTTGTAAATCAACTGCCTTTGTCTGCATACAGTACATGACACAGGGCTGTTTGATAACGGGTTGTGCGGCAGCTACACAAACACTTCTCCTTTTTAGTGCTTAAAACCTTTTAGGTGTACTTCAGTGTTGTATTTACCATGTCTGACACTTCCCCCCTTTCACGTGATGTGTTTGTGCAGATTTTAATTGTATAGACACACACACTCACTTGGTCCCACTCAGTCAGAAATGTTTGCAAATGAGTGACATGTTAATGTTTAACCAGTGACTCTGAAGGAAGTGACAGAGTTCAGACAGATAGGAAGCAGCAGCAGCCATTTTAGCAGAACATAACAATAGATGTTGTTATGTTCTTCTCCTCTCCTCTCACCCATGGAGCTCAGGCAAGGACACAGTTAACAATCAGCTTGTCTTTTATCATCCTGGCTGTGAGTACCGTTGCTTATATTACCCAAATTGATGTTGATCTTGGCTTTTTACTGTGTAAAAACCATTTTAAAAGAGTGTAAGCTCACATTTTTCAGTTAAATTTACTCTAATGTCTATAATTACAGAGGTTTGTATCTGCCATAGAAAGAGTTTAGTTCATGACGTTGCTGTTATAAAGTGGAGATTATGTTCACTGCCGTGAGTTCTGCACTGTGTGTGTTTCAGGTGAAAGTACGAGCACCATGGTAACGCTGAATCGCTTGAGTGTAGCAGACCTGGACGACAGCTCTCAGCAGCTGCCTGAGGCCGCAGACGCGGCAACCCCAAGACCAGCCTTTCACAGGAAGAAAGTGGTCCCAAAGACTGACTCCAGAGATGTTTTTCTCAACAGGTGCAGCACATCTGTAGTACTGCATTTCCTTTGTGGGATATTATCTGTGCTATTTATAACTAACACTATATTTTATTGCATTAAAAAAAAACAATCTGCTGTAAAGAGAGGAGAACCTTTTCTTTAGCCTGATGCTGCTGATCGGATGTTATTTGGCTATTCTGATTCCTGCTTATCTCCCCGCGGACAAGGTGGCAGCTATCAAAGACGACTATCAACAACCCAAAGATATGGTACAGATGCATCTTTGTACATCTTGGCAAGTATTTGAGATGGTTTCTTTCCCTTTCTTTTAGCTTAAATGTTTTTCCCTCTGTTCAGGCCGTACTAAATCGGTCAGCCTCTCTGCTGGCAGGACCTTGTCTGCCTCGCTGGTGTCTAAACCACCTCAAGCACCTGTCTTGTCCTGTTGGCCTCCAAGACATCCCCGTGTTTGTACAGCAGGAGAGGCGTGAGCCATGGAGTCTGTCTCCTCCTCTTGGGTTTCAGGGCATCGAACAGCATCTCGCTGTAGCGCTCGCCACTCTGCCTCAACCTGGCCTGCCTCCATCATTGAAGAGAGAAGGCAGCTGCACGCGATGCGTGGTGGTGGGTAGTGGAGGGATTCTTCATGGGAGCCATCTTGGATCACATATAGATCAGTATGACATCATTATCAGGTATGCATTCCTGTGTCAAGTGGACACCAAAGACAGACTGTGGCGCCTATTTTTAAACTGTTGTGATGGTCGTCATCTCACAGGCTCCATCTGTGTTACCAGGCTGAATAATGCTCCGGTGCATGGCTTTGAGAGAGATGTTGGTTCGAGGACAACCATCCGCCTGACGTACCCAGAGGGAGCACCTCACTCCTCAAACGAGTACAGAAAGACTAGCATATTTGCTGTGGTGGTCTTTAAGAGCCTCGATTTAGACTGGCTTACTTCTGTGATCACCAAACAACCTCTGGTAAGGCCACATCACAAGATCCTCCACTGCACACGGAAAGGGCATATTGCACACACAAGCATCACAGAAAGTCATGTAGCAATGGCACTATACTATACATATACACCCTATATCTCCTTTTATTTTTATTTTTCAATAGAGCTTCTGGTCCAAAATGTGGTTCTGGAAGGAAGTTGTGGATCATATCCCCCTGACACCAGAGAGCTTCAAGATCGTCCACCCAGAGATTATTCACAAGATGGGCCAAGTTATAGAGAAATATGAACTGAACCAGAGAAATGTGAGTTTCTATGAATGAATAATCTGTGGACATTAATGACTGTGCAAATAACAAAATTACTTTCACTTAAAATCATAAACTCACAGCCGTTAGGAGGGCTTTTGCTATTATGCTGAAACGGGACTGAACTTATGTTGCAAACTACGTCACAGGTCGTTTTTTTTTCCTCCCCAAGAACATATTGCCAACAATTGGTGCTACTGGAGTGGTGATGGCTTTGCAGATGTGCGACCAGGTGAGCCTGGCTGGGTTTGGGTATGACATGCAGCACCCCGAGGCCAGGCTTCATTATTATGAGGCCATACGCATGGACACAATGAAGTCTCAAGTAAGTTTAGCTTAATGATCAAAGCAGTGGCAAGGAGGCGTCTGAGCTTCATGCTTCGACTCATTTTTCTCCCTATGATTATATCCAGGTGGTGCATGATGTAACTGCTGAAAAACTCTTCTTGAAGGACCTGGTGGCTGCAGGAGTAGTGACTGACCTAACAGGAGGGGTATGAGTCAAAGATTGGTGATATACAGAACTGAAGAACCCTACACACTGCAGACTGATTCTAAAATGCTCACAGCATCATGTGGTTAACTGATTGCTGAGCACATTTAACTTCAAGTGACGGTAGAGGCTAATTTTTCTCATTACAATTCAATGAACATGTTAAATCACTGGATCCTGTTCTGTAATTGTGATAGGAGAAGCTAAATTGTGCTACCACACAGAAACGTGATGGTCTGGGTTCACACTGTACTATTTCAACTGAGTTTACAACAATTTAATAAACATAAAACATAAGAATATGAGACTACTGATTGTTTTTTCTCAAAAATTATTTCTCGTTTATTAAGACAGACAAACCATAATTACTATTACTATGTTTCCTTCATACATCTTATTACGCTGCCATTAGTAAAGGCAAAAAAAAGGGACAATAGCTGCATTTCTTAAAAACAAACCAAAAAACAAACCAAAAATCAGCCACAAATTTTAAAAAGAAAAAAAAATCTCAGTAAAATGATACAAATATTTAGATTAATAATAAATAAGAAATAAGTCAAATACATATTTTTAAGAACATATTAAAATACCCAAAAATTAGGAAGTGGAACATGCTTCATAAAAGACGAGGTGTGTACAGCGCACAGTGGGGTTTGATTTATCTAATCAGAAATCAAAGTGCTTTCAATAAATAATTTTGGGTCTTAGGATTTTTAAACACAATACAAAAATACACTGACAATGAAACAGATGCAGAACACAACATGTAAAATAAGAGTTGTTTTTTTTGTTCTTGGCTACTCTGACCCACTGTGAGAGTGTGGGTCTGTCTACAGCAGTGGGTTGCGTGAGGGCTCCCATAATTTGCTTGCCAGCTGCCTGCAGTGCTGGAGGATGATCTCAGTGGGGATGACTCCCAGGTGAACTGTTAGGAGCTCGTAGCATTTCACTGTCTCGCCCGGGTGATTCTTACTATAGTACCGCAGCAGCTTCCTGCAACATGCATCGCTTTGTTTAGTCAGGAGAACGAATTAAAGAAAATATTTCTATCACACCAGGCTGGTTACCTGTAGTAATTCTGAGCAAGCATCCCGATAGGGGCGGAGTCATCGGGCATGATGGGTATGTCTTTTGCCTCCAACTTGAAGCCCTGATTGAAGAGGTATACAAATTGAATTATAGGCTTTTTTGCTGTTTCAGGCTGTTAAATTTGTTTTTATGGATAACAGAACAAAGTACAGCAGTGACTTACAGTTTCATTTTCAAACCAGAGAAAGTAGCAGAAGTAGAAATCTCCATCACGTAATGTTAGAGTGGAGTAACCCTTCTGAAGATAGTGCCGTGTTGTGCTGACCAGGCTCCACATCTTCAGTATGGATTAGAAAAAAGAAATGACAAAAATATGCATACTGTGATTATCCACACGCTGTCTTATGCACAGCCCAATGTACGATGAACATGAGGCTACAGACAGCTGGCCTAATTTATCACAACACTAGGAAAGAGTCGACACATAAACTCACCACCACACATGAAACAAAACTATCTGTACATGTTTGACTTCCAAGAAGTCAGACTTTGTCGTTTTTTGAGTAATAGGTCTCCAGGCTTTCTGAAGGTCTTTCAAAGCTTTTCTTTGATATTGCCTGCCTTTTCACCAATTTTCAGTCCAGTCCTTGCACCTGACCATTTGCAGAGTGATATAAAAAAGGCACCTACCACAAAAGAAGAATTAATGTTGTGTCTAGACGTAACAGAAAACTTAGCAAAAGGCTTACTTCAAATTCCTTACTACCTTTGGCACTTTGTTACTAGCAGCCTGTTCCACAAACACACAGTTTGCTGACATTTCTTTAGTTGAGTCTAGGAAAAATGCCAAAGATGACATAGCTTGATAGACATAAAATTGTATTTTTGAACCAACAATGTGATTCCCAAAAAGCTATTAGCTGAAAACTTGTCATATCCTTAAAAATGTAACTGAAAACTGAACAAGTGAAGGCCAAAAAAGAAATGGCAGGCCTAAAACCCAGCAGATGAACAGAAAATGGAAAACATTCCTGCAAAGACCTGACACAGCAACTGAGAAATGCATCTGACCATTAGGTCTACTGTTCACTGAAGAGAGAAATTGACTGAAGTAGGGCAACAGATCTTATCGAGTGAGGAATTCAAATTTGACATTTTTTGTTCAAATAATCATCAATATGTACAGAGATGAGACGAGTAGAACAGTCGAGTGTCTACAGTTAGCTACAGCTACTCTATTTCCATCTATGTTTGGACACATTCCAATAAATCAATTTACCCATTTCCCATTTCCCCAGCAAAATAGAAAGAAATGACGAGGGGGCTATTGACTTCTATACTTTACCCCAAAACAAATAAGATGTAGTTCTAGTTTTAGTGACCTTGTTTTTGATATACTGAGCCACTGGTCCCTTCCCCAGCTCAGACGTGGTCCGCTCTGTGATGCTGAGTGATGGCGCTATCATTTGTCCGCTTGATCGGTCCACACAGATAAAGTGGACGAGGCCTGGGAAATCCTCCAGGTAAGTGAGATTAATCAGTTAAGATTAATACGCTCAGCATAACAATGGGTTTGTTTTTTGGGTTTTTTAAGTGTATGTATGTTGTTAAAAACCATAAAAATACAAAATATTCTTTTACAAATATTACAAATTATGCTTTGTAGAAAACAATTGCAGAGAAATTAGACAAAACAGGACATCACAGAGTTGCTGCACTGAGAGGATATGAGACCATGGTGATGTTCCTCTTGCTTTTCACTAACAGGAAGTCCTTCCAGTCCATCAGCTGCTCCCTTAGAGAGTGAGACAAAGATAGGAAGACAAAGAGGATACAGACAAAACAATGAAGGACGAGGTTGCACAGTGTCAAAATAAAAAAATGAAGTCAAGTTGGCAAGCCTAAAATATAACAACGAAAATAGTAGCTGACAGACACTCACTGCACCATGGTCTGGGCCCGCTCTCGCAGGCCAGGGGAGAGATGACGAGGAGTGTCGTCTGGTCCAGAGTCAGACAGAAAACACTGTCGGTATATGCCACACAGTTGGGTCTTCATGTTCTTGCACCACAGGATAAGACTGCAACATAAACAGACATTTAAAGCCTCACAGGGTCATCAAACTGTCTTGCTGTCATTTGGCCAGCAGAGGGCAGTAAGAGACTTACTCTCTGCTGAACCCAGGCCCTCCTCTGGAGAAGGCCCGGTTTTTGAATTCGGTCCAGACATTTTGCAACTGTGAGGACTGGTTAGAAGAAGAAAAGACAAAAAAAGAAGAAAAAGATTTGATTGGATCATGTGCAAACATTCTGTGTTTCTGTGATAACAAATGAGGATTAAAGTCAGTTTTTTGACTTGGGTGTTTGTGGCAAAGGCAGACGAGTGCTGAGGAAGTGTAGAAGAATACAGCCACTCAACGCAAAAGCACAACAACACACAAAAACAAACCTGTATCCCATTCAGTGCCAGGGTTTTAAGGAATTTATCCAGCTTGCTGCGCACTTCATGCATAGGCTGGCCTCTTGTGGAACCTCCTTGGCCTTCATTTAAGCGCTTCTCCAGTTTGGCAAAGGCTTCCCAAAATGTATACACAGACATGGCTACTCCACTGTGTGGAAACTGACACAGATGACACAGATAAATATGAAAAAAAATGAACTGTTTAAACAACTGAGCAAAAATATATTTAGATGCTGTGAACACTTCATGGCACAGAGGTTAAATAGATGTATCTCCAAATAAGTCAAAAAGACTCCCCCTACTGGCCACAAACAACAATATGTCTGTGCGCACATACTGTAAACAAGCAAATTACTGCACATATAGACTGTACGCGACTTCATATGGAGTCACTAATACACACATTGTTTGCTTGTTGGTATTCACAAACCTTAGTTAGCAGAACTAGTGTGATGCCAGGCCACAGTTTGAGACAGTACATGGAGTGAGGCATCATGGGATAGAGGCCATCTTTTTGCGAGACCTCTAAGAAGACTTTGTGAGGGGTTGCTGGATCAGGTGGATAAACTTCTAGAGTACTCAAGCTGTCCTCTGCCATCTGAATACAGTGTGTTTCACATTGTGTCAGGGTAACACACAAACAGAAAGCTGTTTACTTTGTTTACAAATGTATTCTCACCTGGATGTCTGGGTCTACAAACTCAAACACAGGAGTGCTTCCCCTCACTGGCTTTTCTGGTGATGTGAAAAATAAAGAAACAAATGACAAAGAACATGCTCTGCACACTTAACATGACTTAATCTGGTCACAGATACAGTTTGAGAAGTAGGAATCTGCATTTTGTATCTACTCGGTTTTATCCTTGTCTGTTAAAATCTGTTTGATGATCTGAACACAAAAGCTCTACTCAACAACCCACCTGAACTGCTTGAGTCTTTGTCTGTAGGTGAGGGCTCTGGGGTGTAAAAACTTTCATGGCCAGAACCAGATGTACTATCAATATCCTTCAGGCAAAGTGCACAGAAAGAGAGAATAAACACTCAGTAACAACATGCTTTGTCGGTGCTGTTTGAGAGGCTGTCACCACTTTGTACCTCTGGACTTGGGTCATCCACATCCACGTTGCTAGGATACATATTCTGTGCCATGATGATGAGGGCCAGGAGGTCTGAGGTGCTGAGTATACTTGCATTGCGACTAGAAAGAAATAGATGGTTGTAGCCATTACCATGTTGAATTGTAAAAAGTAAAAAAGGTAGGTATGAGTATATGAACTGTAAGTACAGGTGATATACGAGAAGGGTGTAAGCTATAAAAATAATGTGACAGGTTTATAGAAACATCTGTACCTGGAGTAGAAAGCGAGCAGTTTGGTGTGAACCAGGATGAAGGCATGCAGCACCTCCTCTCCTCCTCTCTCTACGCTGCTGTTGATCTGCTGAACCAAACGGCGCTCCAGGAATTCGATGCACTGCTCACACAGTGTGGGGTGGATCAGCCTCTCCACCGCCTAACAGAGTGATGATGGTGATTTTTAAATAAGATTTTAAAGAGTTTTTTTTTTTTTTTAAAAGAAAGAAAAAGTCTATTTTCTAATCTGTACTAAGTGAGAAAGAACCACACCTCCACTAAGAAGCTCTGATCATTCTCTCGGAGGTGGCTGTAGGTCTCCAGCAGACTCTGGAGATGCTTCCACAGTCTCAGCCTTTGCTCCGTGTCCCGGGCGCGCAGTCTGGTGACGAGCAACATATGCTCATACTAAACCTCATGCTGTATTAAAAGCCAATGATAAACAGACAAAATGTCTTACTCTTTCCTGAGGAGGTTCCCACTGAGGGTCACCATGCCAAACAAAACTTCAATCATCTTATTCATCACGTAGATTTTCCTCCTTAGATCCTCCTCCTTTTCCTCGCCGTCTCCATTCACAGCAATGTACAGGCACTCATCAAACTGTAGACACAAAATACCCTAATAAATGTGGTTTTGCCCCAAGCGAATGAATGAGCTGGAAAATAAAGTGAAGGCGGTTGTCTTCTGCTCTTTGATTTCTCTAAGCGATAAAGGGTTTACACAAGAAAGAGCTAAAAGGCTGCTGACGCTGAGTGGACCTGAAACATGTCAAGTGCTTGGACTCGATAACTGCATCATGCGCGGCAGGAGGATAAAGCCTTAACAAGACTCACATGATAAAACATGCTGCTTCACAGAGACAAAGGCCTGCATTTAGGTGCTGTTGCTGAAGCCTGATTGCTTTACAGATCAGAAATCTTCAAACAAGGTCAAGAGAAATTAGAGTCATAGCACAATTTTTAGATAACTTAGGAACTTGTGCAGGGGGATGAAGACAGTTTTTTCTGTGTATGGCGGGTGCTACCTGGTGTAGTACGTAGATGTGGTTGTTTTCTGTCGTGAAAGATGTGTAGCTGTCAGCCTCTGTCACCATGGTGCTGAAGGAGATGATGATGGGAGCAAACAGAGTGCTGATGCTGTCCTCAAAGGCCGGAAACTGGGAGAGAAAAAAAGCAAACGATCAACTCATTTTAACACGTACAGGAAACAAGTTCAAAAGCACATGCAGAGTGTCTGCTGAATACAGCTTTCTTCAACTTTACCTCGTGGCCTTCCTCTTGAGACGCTCCATACTGTTTCTGGATATTCTGCTGAAATTCCAAGTCAGTCCAGTAGAAGAGCATTTCAGCACTCTCACTTGCTATCAGCAAGCACTTCATCTGGACTACAGATGCGTTCCTGTCCTTTTTTAATGCGGTGTCCTATTTTACTCCAACTTCTCCACACGCATTAGGCTGTAAAAAAAAATAATGTTAAAAGTACTGAGGTGAAAGACATAAAACAGAGTCCGGGGAGGAATTTTGTGAAGCACAAAGGACTGACTTGATACTATTCACACAGCTAAGGCATGCCCAAAAGGAAGATGTTAAAATCTTGAAACACGATTAAACAGTCCTCAGATTTCCATTTTATTGTTCCAGCATTTAGAGCACAAGTTTGAAAAATCTAAAAAAAGAAAAAAAAAGAAAGATCACATCATTTTTTCATAAGTATTGATCTGAAAGCATGTCTGTGTAAGCATGCATTTATATTTGATTAGCTTACAGAAGCAGTTCTCAGTTTGCAGGACTGGCCTCCTGATGGGGCTTAAAGCCACTGCAGGTAGGTGTGGACAACCAGGTGGCAAGAATATAGAGCAGAATGAATGATATATTCTTATATTGTTGATGACTGTAATAGAAAATGTTGGAGAACTAGTGACTTATGAAAAGGTTGCCAAATAGACCCTGACTGATATATTGGTGGGGCCGATATTAGCCATTAGCAAGTATATCGATGTCGGCATTGTAATACCCGAAACACCCTTCAACCATGGTGCGTTTCCCATTACAGAAAACTTGATCAGGTAGTAGCATGTGTGTGAATAAAGAAGGCATTGTCAATGCAAAAGCCATCATCAAGTGAAAAATCTTAGTTAATGGAGCTTCAATACCACAATTCAATGTGGAAATAGTTAAATAAAGAGCAAAGCCTCCGTTTTAACACAGAGGAATATGAAGCTAGTCAGTCTGGGTCATGACGCTTATTTTGAAAAACAGGACTGTTTCATGGGGCTGAAAAAAAATCCACCCATATATCAGATTTTTAAATAAACAAATATTGCTATTTGTATCGACCTAAAAATCCTATATTATTAGGAAATTAGGGATACTTGTTTAAAAAAAATCATTATAGATTATAGGTACAGAAATTAATGACACTTGTATCTCTGTAGCATCTTTGGTATAAAGATCACGACTAGCTCAGTGACACTGAGTCATTGTAACAGTATTATTATTGTGAATACATTTGCCACAGGAGTAACCGAAAGCAAGGAAATAAGCCTTCTCCTAGGCTCTGTTGCTTCCTGGCCTAAAGTAGGTAGACTCTGATAGTATATTAATGACGATATTCAGGCTCAGAGGCAGGAAAAAAGTAAGATCGGGAGCATAAATACCAAAATGTCCACCCTTGTTCACAAAGGTCCTTCTCCTCAACAAAAGATTTAAATAATGTTTGTAATTGTGGTGAGAGCAACACAGTGAGTGTACAGATGGGGTAACGACAGCTTTGAAACAGAAAGGATCCTTAGGGGCTCAGATCTTTGAAACATAACAAACAATCTTTTCTTCTCTTTCTTTTTATGTTTTGGCTGGTTTTTGTACATCTAACGCATATTTAATTAATATCTCATGATAGCCAGTTGGGCAAAAGTTGTGAGAAAGGCAGAAAAATCTGATTTGCAAATCTTTTGCAAACCCATAGACTAAAAACGTGCAGTCAGAAACACCTGATGTAACCATGAGCAGCTTCTCTTTTTTCATGGAGCTCCGATCCGTGCATTCACATCCCGTGTTTTACTAAAAGCCTTCCCTCTTTTACAAAACTTTTAACTTCCTCCATACACAGTCTGCTGATCCACAAACGTAGTGACCAAAGTTACAACTCGTATCACCGCAAATCACTCACACTTTTCTGCGCCGGATAACTCCAGCATCCCAGTCCAGTGTCTCCGTTGTCCTATCAATCAGCCCTCCTCAGTTTTCCGGGCCGTTTGGGGACGTTTTCATAGCGGGTTACAGTTTCAACCCAAGCTGCCTTCTTCCTTCCGCGCTGCAGCGCGACACCAGCGTTCAGTCATGTGACTTCAGGCAGGAAGTTTGCTGGTGTGAAAAGAGCTGGAGCTGTCAAACTATCGAGGAGAAGCGCTCGTCAGACTGCTGCTGTTAAGGAGCTCGTGTTAAGTGGAAGCTCCTCGAAGTGGGTTACCCCTCGGGGAGCCCGATGATCAGTGAGGCAGGAAAAAGTCATGTGCTGGTGCATAAAGTGGCCCACATGACTAGGAGAGCTATGCTGTATAATAGCTGGTATTTGTGGCATGCAGCTGCATGATTGAGACTGAGATTAGAAGCGTACTCGTGCCCGCTTTCTTGGTTTGACATTTAGTGCAAATCTGTTTGCCTGTTGTAGTAAAGCTTCGGGATTTGTATGGAAGCTACTCAGAAAATGGCAAATCTTTGACGTGTACAGAGGAAAAAATATTGAAATTAATTAATTGGATGTATTATATTGTAGTGGTGGTGGTGGGGGAGTCACAGTGTTTGGCAAATGTATGAAAGTTTATTTATGTGATTAATACTGCAAAAGGCCTGGTGTTCATTCCAAGTCAGACTTTCGCATTTGGGAGCTGTTGCTGTCCACCAAATGGAATCCTAGGAGGAGTGAGTGCAAGAGAAACAGGTAGTTGTACTGCAAAATCAGAACAGTTCCACCAGAGAGCGAGTGGTGCTGAAATCAAAGATGTTTGCTACATTCAGAGGGAAAAAGAAAACACTGAGCAGCATTAAAAACCAACCCCCCCCCCCCCCCCCCCAAAAAAAAAAAACCCTAACCCGTTCTGGACACCCATGCAAGACAACATTGTTGGATGATAGCAGGATGCTTTCCATGGTAAAGAGAAAGGCTTTTACAATATCTACCCAGTTTAAGAACACTCCCCAGCTTCCCTTTCAGTTCATTCACTAGAATGTGCAAATCAGAGATCAGCCTAGAAAAGCCAGATTAGGCTTTTCATACCTAAAAAGCTATTCAACATTTCATCTGGATAGACAGATAAACGTGTACATGTACAAAGCCCTTGTAGAACCAAGTCTTGCCACTTGACAGCCATCCTGAAATATCTAAAAGCACTTATTTAGACACTTATTTTGAAGCGTTGTCACTAAAGTTTTCTTTAATTTAAGTGGTCACTTTGGTGTCACAGTTG
This sequence comes from Maylandia zebra, assembly GCF_041146795.1. Taxonomy (NCBI): domain Eukaryota; kingdom Metazoa; phylum Chordata; class Actinopteri; order Cichliformes; family Cichlidae; genus Maylandia; species Maylandia zebra. The sequence continues at coordinate 18,633,833 of NC_135179.1, read as the reverse complement.
CATGTATGAAGTCACCCGTAAAAACATATTTATAAAAAAAAATAAATCTAAAAAGAGTGCTGTTATTGCCCAAAATGTTTTAAGACTTTTCTCCCCTCCTCCGGAAGTTAGACTTCCACCACCTTTGCTGATGATGTTTTCTCTTTAATGATGTGAAGGGGAAAGCACCTGTTAAACACACGGTGTAATAAGTGTTTATTGACAGAAAAGAGAAGCAGCCTGATAAATTCTAAACTTTGTGCTCAGATTTAGTCAAATGCAGCAGTGCGTTAGAGCACAGATCTAAAACAAACAGCGATGGCATCACACGAGTTTTTGAAGGTCAGGAAGTGGAATATTGACCATTTTAAGCTGCATTTTGCTACCTGAAGTCAAAATTAAAGCCCGGAGACCCCAGAAACAAACAACAACTTAAAAAGGCAAAGTCTCATAAAAAACATAGATTCCACAATGCACACAGTCACAAAACGTTTTTATCTAAGTAGCTTTATATTTCATATTATGTTACGAGACTTCAAAGTGTAGGGGTTTGCAACCAAAAGACCCCCAGTTCAATCCCTGGAGGAGACAGAAATAATTTTGGTGTTTTGTCAGGAAGGACAGTCAATATAAAACCTGTCACATGAAAAAATGTGGAGCTTTTTATTTAATATTATATTAATTTGCCAAATTGCTCATGAGTCCCTAAAAACCAGGGACTGGGTATCAAAATTCTGTTCTTCAAAGGTTATTGAGGAAACCTTAAAAACTTTTGAATTAAACCAAAAGTCTGCATTTTTGAATCTCATCCTTCTATAGCGGTAATGTGACATGTTTTGATAAATGGCTAAAATAACAAGCTATATACATGGACCTTACTCTGCATGCTGAGCAAAGATTTTAGGAGGTGGCCTGCTGGCTTGGGTGGCACTCCCACAAAAGCATGTTTCTCAGGTTAATTGGTGATTCTAAATTGGTCATAGGCATGAATATGAGCATGCATGGTTGTTTGTCTCTCTGTGTTAGCCCTGCGATACACTGGTGACTTGTCCAGGGTGTACCCAGCGTCTCACCCAATGACAGCTGGCATAAGTTTGAGGCTCCCTGTGACCTGGAATTGGAGAAGTGGAAGAAAGTGAAGAGAAGGTGGGCATAACTTAAGAGGGAAATGGAATTTAAAAATACAAAGTGCTAGAACAACTTTAAGAACTATGTCAATCTCAATTGCAGGAGTTAAATTATGGAACAGTCTAACAGAAGAAATAAAAGACAGTAAAAACATAAAACAGTTTAAAGTAAAATATAAAAACATAATTTTAAATAAGTATAAGAATGAAGAAAACGGGGTTAACCCAGGACGGTAATGTTGCTGGTAATGGTGTTGTGGTTCTTTTTGGGGGGTTTTTGGTTTTGGTTTGTTTGTTTTTCCATAACTTGTGTATCTGCAAATATACACATTCTGTATTTTTCATATGAAAGAAACTATACTGTGGTGGGGCTTGCTAATTTCTTGTTTTTGATTTATGTATGTTTTGTTTTGTTTTACTTTTGTTTCATATGTTGTTTGTTTAATTTAAGACTAAAAAAAAAATTAAATGAATGAGAGGTAAAACTTGAGGGGGTAGGGACAAATAAGTAAATACTTCTGCCTACTCCTTTTCAAACAAATAATGGAATGATATTTTGTAATGATTGTGAAGGCACATGTTTGAAATAAAAATGAACTGAACTGAAAGTCAATGGAATGATGGATGAACAGATTAATGTTCTAATTGGTCCAAAACTGATTCTGAAGCATGAAAACACAGTGAACATCCACCCATTTATCACAGTAGGCACAAAAAGTCCTGGGACAGACAATTTGTTGTCTTAATCTTTAGATCAGGTTTTCACTCATGCAGGAGCGTCACAGTTACCACAGAATTGACATTTACTAGATCTTAGTGCCAGTGAGAATAAAGACGAATAGACCTATAGCGTGACCGAGTGTTTTTAACAAACATTTTCCAAAAAAGGAAAGGCATCTTTTCTGGACTGAGTTAATTTTACAGGCCACTGGGCCAGTTTGACTTTGGGGCCAATGCCATTGGGTCAGTGTGAGAAACTGTTCTTACAGAGACTGTAGGAACAGCTTAGATCTGCACAAGAACAGTTTCAAGTTCTTGGAGGTGCTTTGAACAACCTGGAAAACCTAGGCTGAATGCAAAGTTGGTTTCACGAAATGTTGACTTGTGTATTCTGTTCGATCCATATTGTACGACCTAAAAAACTAAATGGTTATATTTATGAAAGCATGTTGATTTTTTGGTGCCTAAAACCTTTGCAGTAAACAACATATTACACACATCTTCCATATAAAAACATATTCAACAAATATCATTATGTTTTTCAGAGAAAAGTCTTCAGCAAATCTGTGTTATATCATAATATTCGGCACTGTTTGTATGCTTGGCTGCTGAGTGGAGCAAAGAACCATAGTAGGATAAATATTTATGTTTTATTAACCTTGCTTAGCTCAAAATGGTTCAAAATGCCAAGACTTCAATGTTGCGGGCCAAAATCTAATCTGGTCCATCAGTTTTCTAGGTATCCGGCATCCACAGAAGTCTTACTTAAGCTGTATCCTGTATATACAGAGTAAACATCTAGAAATCCTCAGTGTTTGCTAACAGGGCAAGAGGGCCTTGCATGTCTCAAAATGGATCATGGAGTATAAACAGTGTTAGTAGCAGTTACCTCGGCTAAGGAGAGACTGTCACGCAGAAGTGGCTGGACACCATACAGTCCTCCTAAACCACAACAGAATTTGATTTTGTCAGAGGATTTGATGTTCAGCCGTTATTGTCACAAAGCACGGGTTTATATGAACCAGAGTTTGCCAAACAAAACCATTTCAACCCATTCAGGTTGATAAGATCCTGTTCTGAGTCTTAGGAAGTTCACTAAGTTCACTGTTCCCATTGCCTCGGTCAATTATTGCTTAACCATTACTTTCAGGGCAGAGGTACTGCGGGTAGTTAACAAATTCAACATGCTTTTCATCAGAAAGGCATGCAGTTTTATTTTCTGATCCATATCAACAGCTGATGTAAGAATATTTCTAACCCGCACTGGCAACTGAGATTTAAAGCAATTTTCTGGAGCGTGCTGCCCAATTTAATCGACTTATCTTATTCTACGTCTGCTCTCTCTCTGACTTTACTTTGAAAATAAAGCATGTTTTTATCTAACCCTGTATATATATGTGTAGCCAACACAGTATAATGAATAAAATTTCCTCTTCAAAGATCCCAGATGAAATGGGCCAGGTGTTAACGAGTCTGGTTTGATTCTTACATGTCAACAATGTCGGGCTGTTTAAAATAAACCACATGTGAAAGGAGGCTGTTCCTGAAGTTCATTTCTCAGACCAAACATTTCTGCTCCTTACATGAAAGCAAGAAGCTATTTCGCATGAATGGCACAAAATCTAATTCAAGGTATATGCTTTGGATCAGGCTCTTGAAGGGGTGCCAGTGGTAACGACTCCGTGTCAGGAAAGATCAAATTTGCTCAGTGGAGTTTTTCTTGTGTAGGAGAACCCGAAGGAACCTAGATGACGGGCATTTAACCATGGTCCTTTATTTCCCTTCTATACGAGTCTACCAAGCAGATTCCAGTTGTCTATGCATCAGCGCACACTGAGCCAAGTGTGGCTCAGGTTTAGCCTGTCTGGGTCAAGCTGAGGTCTGGACTTTTAGTTCATCCTGGCTTCATGTTTCCCATCAGCAGCTGCCTCATGCAGTGACAAGACAGCACTCTTCCCGCTACAAAGACTTGCTCCAGCTGCTTCCACAACTGGGCCACAGAGTCTAACAGTCTGTGTGTGTGTATAAAGAGCTGATTGAGTGAGTGCACAAACGATGGTAAACTTTAATACCGTGCCTTTGTATTGGGATCACAGTACAAGGGCATTTCTGCTTTGCTTTGTGCTCTTGTGCAAGTATAAATCATATCTTCCGATCTCTTTGTTTCTTTTTTCTATTGGTTACCATGTGCTCCTGCAGATCTCCGTCATGTCCCGAGAACCGCTGTGGAGTCTGGTTTCAGTGCACTTTCACATGATGGGACTTAGCTGTTTGTGCAGACGTAAAACTTCCTCCCAAATCCCCTCGTTAATGCTATAATGAATTTACAGTCAAAGGTTATGGAGTCTGACCTGTAGACAAACTAACATCTGAGTAGGATTACATTCTTTGTTTTAGTGTAGTCTGTGGTGAATTGCTCATTTTTACAAAAGAAAATAAAGAAAGCTTTCAAGATCTTGGGTATTTTTAGGTCTTTATTATTCATGTAAACTTTTTTTTTTTTTACCAAAAAATAATATAGGCACACTTTACATATATAAAATAATGCTCTCCAAATGAAATATGAACATCTCCACATTAACTATAAACACATTCAGAGGATAATTATTTTTTATATTTTACATGTTTAGACACTTAACCTGCACTTGCTTATCACTGTTCTTAATGGTGTCAGTTTAAAGCTCAAAAGGCGTCATGACTAGCTCTCTCGAGGGTCTTACTTTTCAGCATAAGTTAGTCAAAATATTTTGAAGTAAAATGCAGATGACAGTCTGTAAACCATCGCAAGATAGTTGGATTTGTGTGTTGGTTCCCCCCCCCCCCCCCCCTTTTAATTAGACCCACCACCATGTGTGTGTTTATTTTTTTAAAATCAATGTCAGTTGGTCACCCTGTTACTGAATGAGTACATTCCTACAGGTTCTTTTTTGTTCTTTTGCACAGATTTTGCTTTAAAATTGGGGCATTAGTACAACTCTTATATAATAGAAATATAAAGACAAAGCAATATAAATTAGTTGTATACTGAATATAAGTAAACATATCAAGCTTAAAACACTTTATCACTCTTTTTTATGTACAATACATAATCTAATAATATGACAGTGAACCTGTACAATATGTACTGTAAAAAATATATATATATATATATATATATATATATATATATATATATATATATATATATATATAGTATATTTAGTACAAAAGAAACCTAGCAGCATTAAAGGATTAAAAACAAAAGATCAAGAAAAGAAAAGAGTAAGAAGTGCTAAAATGTACCTGAAAAAAATCTGTATTTGATTTTTTTTTAATCTATAGTCTGATTTAGCTGTGGATCCAGGTGATGTGAATGATGGGTTCACATTATCTATCTGCGCATCACAGCAAAACAGCTAGTGACACATCCTGTCTATTATATCCTGCAGTTAAACTGAAGTGCGCACAAAGATCCTCAAAGCATGCACACAAAAAAGAATGAGGGGAAAAAAGAGATTTGCAATTTTCAGCCATTTGATATGGCAGAGGAAAACAAAGTGTGGTTTGAGCGGCACCCTCAACAGACACATCAGTAGCTTTATCAATAAAACACATGCATACACAAACATACACAGACAGCATGGGGTCAAGAAGAAACACACCATGGTATGTTTTCTCTCTGTGAAAAGGATCAAGTCATACTGAAAGTGATTTGTGTAAATCTCCTCATTCTGTAGGTCAAAGATTAGAAATAGAGGCTGTAAATAAAATTTCAAAAGTCTAAACTCTCTAACACATGGTTAAAAAATTTGTGTTTTTTTATTTTATTTCTGCAACTGCAGTCTTGTAGCATTTGAGGAACTGCTGGTAAAAAGCAATTGGATGTTTTCAGTGCGTGTGTGTCTTGACTTAGAAAGCCTGGGTTTGTTTTTTTAATCTGCTTGATCATTTAAATATATATCAGTGCGGATGGAAGCTTGTTATCCAGAGAATTGTTTTGTCTGTAAGAGTACTTGAGCATTTTGTAAAACTTCTCACAAAGTGGTATTCTAGTCTTTAAAATCTGAGTAAAACTGGTGTTGGTGGTGTGGTATCAGATGACACTTCATGGGGATAAAGGATCAATGTTATCTCCGACAGGCGTAAGCATTAATATTTTTGATAACATAAAAACCTATAGTCATGGGAGGCATAGCTATTGTCCGTCCCGCCCTCAATGTCTTGGGCTTCAGCTCTGGGAATGTCTCATTGTTCATCATGACCAGCTTTTCCCCATTCAACTGGACATGTCTGCAAAGAGAAGAAGAAATACGGTGTGTTAACTCAGTGAGTTACAACATGCTTAAGTCACATAATCAAATTTACCGACCGTCTTATATTCCAAGTCTTCTTCCCCTGCCTTCTGACAAATAAAACTGGTAGGCCATGGTAAGACTTTATCAACAAAAGACTCGGGATCTTCATTATTTCATGGGCCTTGTATCTTGCCTATCATTCTGCCAGCAAGGGGTGCTGTTGTCACATTATTGTAATTAAAACATCTGCAAAGTGTGAAAACTGACATGTTGAGTGGAAAATACCAAGAGCAAACCCAAGTTTATTTCTCTGTTAACATTTTGGGTCATCTGTATTCCCTAATATTTGGCTTTAGCTGCATTTACTGCAGCTGCTCACTGTGATAAAAGTCATAAGGCTACAAAAACCAATATGCTCCTCATATATATGAAACAATTTTCTAAGACACTCTGTTAAAGTCTTATATTGTAATGATTTAGGTTGTCACATTCATCAAAATAACCCCTGCTACATCTTCATCTACTGTAAAACCTATTAATATTTATTTTTTCTTTTTTTAAGACTCCTGACTAGGCATGATCATAGAAATCTACTTACGTGAACAAATCCAATTTTACAAAGTCAAACACCAGTTTCATTAAACCAAATAACAGTCAGTTTGAGTATGACCTTTGCTTTTTTAATTCACAGTGGTTCTCTTTATCCATACAGGACACAATATGCTAATTATTATTAATGTAAATGCAGTCTGTCCACACTATTTTCTATCTGCGTTTCCCCTGAGATTGTAATGTTCACAATAATAAAGGAATAAAGGGCAGTGGTTTGAAGACTTTTACATGAACATTGAATTCAAGAAAAGATCAAATAAAATGATGTTCACTAATGAGAAGTTGTAATTCAAACCGGACTGCTCAAAGCCTTTCTTCACATACATGGGTCTGAAAACTTAAAAAGTTCCACTACTCAAACCAATTTATAGACATCTGGTGTTGCTAAATTCATCATAAAAATCTCCCTGCACTCCATGTGGTAAATGAAAGCACTTTAGGCCAGGCACATCGTTAGCTTGCTCTCCTATTAATTGCCTTGCGATCCTGTTCTAACACCTAAAACATCCTCCATCATTACACTGTTATTAAAGGATCATGCTTGAGCTTTCATTAAGGCCGCATATGGGTATCATATAACAAAAAGACAGACACGCACACACACAGTCTTAGGTCATTAGACTGTTATTTCAGGATTTGTGTCTTAAGTCTGAGTCCGAATAACAGGCCAGGGGATTAAGGGAGAGAGTTAAAGACTGAAACCATAAAGTTTTTATTTTAAGAGACATTTTAAGGAAATGGGAATTATATTACCTTGTTACATAAAGTGAAATATATTGTAGCTAAATGGAATGTATATAAAATGAAAAATCGATTGCTAAAACATCTGTTGTAGGCTATAAAAACAAACTCAAAAAAGGACATGAAAACACACTAAAACTTTGCAAAGGACTGTGCTATCTGAAAATTTCCTTCAATAATTAAGGTGGCAAATTAAAGCAGTGCAATGACAATGACCATCTGAACAAACTTAAGTTTTATTTTTCAGTTAGCTTTAATTGTTACACATTATTCTTTATGAGAATACTTGTCTTCACCTAACTCTAATCCAGATAAAGACAGGAAAAGGTAATTGCATTTGAGAGTACATTTGCATGTTTTGCGGTGTGGCACTTACTCAGCATGCTGGCTCCATATAAATTATACACTGTGGTCATAAAAGTAAATTGAGTCACTGCAGCTCTTTGAAGTTTTGATGTTTAACACCCTATTAAGTTTGGAGGCATAAACTTGTTTATAAAATTATAATTTTCCTATTCTCCATTTCAGTGTTTTTCCTGACATTTGCACAAGTAATTCCTTTTACAAACCAAGGTTTACTCAAGCAGTGTACAAATAATCAGCATTTTATTCTTTTCTTTTTGTTTTATATGAGCAAGAACTGTCACATTTCTCTTTTTTGAGCGACATAAATAAATAGAAAAGAACTGTTTCACATAGAAAACAATTACCTAAAGCACGTGTGCATGTTTAAGTTTATATCTGCACATGTGTAAGAGACTAGAGATACTAACTTGGCTCGCAGTCCATCATTGCCATAGGGCTGCAGTAGGTACTGATGGACAGTCTTGTTCCGTAACGTTCCAGCCAATTTGATTTTCTTCCTCGATCGATGCAGGTTGATGATGTAGATCGTTATGGATCCTCTGACATAGTTATGACTAGTGTCACAAAGAAAAAGATGGACACTGCCTCATTAATTTTCTTTTACATTTAGAAAAAAAAGATCAGGGCACAACAGAAAACGTCGCCTCTCCACATCTGTTAATGGGGATTCATTATATATTACATTGCCATGTTGAATAAAATTCTCTATAATTAAAGATGACTACAAAGAGAAGAAAGTCTTTGATATTTGCATCCCATATAGTAATGGAATAAAACCACGACTCCTTGATCTAATCTGGATCAAAAGGCTTTCGGAAAATTAATAAAGAAAGATAAAGCCGGCTAAAAAAAGGAAATTCCTTTACATAGCAAGTTACTTTTTATTATAGCCTAAAACCCATCATCTACTGTATATTTAGCATCAACATATTAAACTGCATTTCATTTTTGAAGCCTTTATCATTCCATTAAAGTCTATCTAATACAGAAATCTGCTTCTCTTATACAATATCCAGTATTGAAACCTGCCGCTGTCTAGCCCAGGGTCAAATGAGGGGTGTGAACACAAAGGGCAACACTTCTTGAGTTACACAGACAACAGTCTTTGAGTCCCTCTCCTTAGAGCAAAACACCGGGGACACAATTTGATAGGAATACTGGTCAAAGGTAAATAACTCAGTGAGACAGATAAGACAAACATGATAAAATCTAATAAGAGCCCATATATGAGGACAAAGACAACACAGCTCTAGTGAATACCACATGTCAGCCTTGGTGTTCACCGTCTGGTAGACATCGCTCCCAGTTACCACCTCCTAAATCTCATATCTTCAAAGCAATATTGGATTTTGGTTTTATGTTTACCTTTGTTTTTTGTGCACAGGTTTAGCAATTTCAGTAACCCGGCAGGACTGTTAATGTTTAATATATCTACCAGGAGATATAGTCCCGTACTCCTACTGGGAACACATTATATCTGGCTCTGTGTTAAACTCCTACAGCCTTGTTTCTCAGAAATGTGGACCATGGTTCAGATGGTTAGATGGAGTAGGAGATAATAACCTTTTAGACCTTTAAAATGATGAGGTTCTTAAAGATCCAAACCAGGAACATAAACATGTGTTGATGCTGTTTGATGTTGGAGCATCGCTGGAAAGTGAAAAAAAATGCCATTCAAACCACTAAAAGGGGTAAAAGGGCAGTGGAAGTCATATTTAATCTGCAAAGACTGCTTGGACACATTTATATTCTTTGCTCTCTAATACAATTTAGTCAAACCACCAAGACTACAATGGTTTGCCTACTTAAGGGCTGACTGTGTAAAACCACAAAGTAGCAGAAATAATGGCAACTGAAGTGGCTTTGGATTTGAGACAGACTGCTTTAGTGCTTCACTGTCTGAACATATGAGTCTAGGGCTGATTGGTATCTTGAGTGGAGCTCAGTGACTCCACATGCCGAGGGCATTTCTCTACTCCTAAATTTACAATACATACCAAGAGACTGAGTGAGTACACTTGTTGAAAACTATTTAGAATATCTGCATGAGTGTCACTAGAACTCACGCTTCTGTAGTATTTCTTGCACATTTATCAACCACCTATTTTTGCCGTGCTCCGATATTTTTCTAAGAGATGCTCCACCTGTAAATGAGCACCGTCTAGAGTATGGCCGTAAGTCTACCCTAGTGCTGACAGCCACTGGCCTGGGTTAAATGATAACCTTGAACAGGCCATGGTGGCACTCTTTATCTCCTCGCGGCACAGACTGCCTTATTGTCCCTCCCCCTCAAATATCCCCCTCCAGCCAATCTGACATGGGATAAAGGTCTGTGCACACCTTTCAGCAGCCCTTTGACGACAGGGAGACAGAACCCACACACCTGATAAGTGATACCCGTTAAGTTTTATAGTCTCTGAGCTGTGAATGAGCGGGTGTCTATGGTCTGCTTATTTATGGGAAGCCAAATGGTGGAGTTAGGGATTTTGTTCTTCCTCACCAGACACCAGCCTCAGGTGTTTGTGAGAGGCAAGAGGGGGCGTTCTTTAAACTACAGTCATCTGTTTTCTGTCTGACATTCCTGAAAGTATTGCTAGACTTTACTAAAAGTCTATGAGCATTCAGCAGCAAAACTGGAACAGGTTACAAACTAATCCAAGGTAGTTAAGCACGTACTTTTGATAGCTGGTACAGTGGGCATAGATACGTAGTTTGTCTCGTATGACTCGTCCTGGTTGCGGCTTCCTCTGCAGTCCAGCCACTCGCACAGCTAAAACCTTGGGACCAACCAGACGTCTAAACACCAGAGAAAACCAGTAATCCTGTAAATGAAACATCATCACACACACACACACACACACACACACACACACACACACACACACACACACACACACACACACACACACAAAGAGACAACAATTTGCATTATTTTTATGATTGCATTAGTTAATTGATTCTCATTGTAACTTTTCAAGACAGGGTTCCAGTAGTGACAGTTGAAAGACACCAGTAAAAAGCAATAGGTGTGGAGAAGACGTTTTACATGCAAAATAAAAGAAAACAACATTTCATTAAGAAAAAAAAAAAAAAAAAAAAAAAAGAGAGAAACTCTGGATTCCCCTCAAACAGAACAGCTCCAAAATCTCTATTGTTTTTAATCGAGACATGAAATGTCCCGGTGATTGTAGAAACAGATTTGGTTTCGCAAGCTGTGAGAGTTAAGTAAGTGTCGTAAGTGGCTAACGTGTGTAAAGAGAGATGTGGTGCACAAAAACATCAAGTCTGAATACTGGACTTCTAGTTGGAGCGCACTGTCACATGACACACGTCACATTGTATTTAACAACCGCTGACTCGTTTAGATTTGACACTTCTTAAATATGACATTTTTACAAAATATTATCCTCTATCATGAATTGCTGTATTCATTATGATTGTTGAGTGGCCCACCATACTAAGTTAAACTCTATAGACTATAGGGACTCAACACCTCTTCAAGAGACCCAGAACAACATGTGCTCCTCAGGAAGTTCCCATGCAATCCTGCATATGGCAACATTTAAGGGCTTCTTTTTTCCACTCAGACTTTAACTTAATTTGCTGCCAAGGCATCGAAGAAGCACAGCACAGTATAGAACAGTATAGTGGTGGCCACGGCCAGAGGGACGGATGAATGAATGTATGATCCATGATTATTACACAAAGAATAAGACAAAGAGCAGTGACGAGTCTTGGGTTTCATTTATTCCAAACTTGTTGCTTTGTTTTTAAATTTCAAAAACACATGTAACAAAAAACACCAATAAACCGATAGAATTTAATCTGTGGCTGTGATGACCACAGCAATGATTAGTGATTGTTAATGTGGAATATTTTAGAGAAATATCTGTTGAGGTTCTAGATCTCCAGCTGTGTAACTGTTTCCTTCTTATCCTATTGCTCGCCATCGTCTTTTTCATCCCTTTCCGTGTCTTTTTTAAATTTAATTTTGTATTTTTGCACCTTACTTTCCCCCCTTGGATAGATATACAGACAAACGTCAACTGCTGGAACAACCATTACTTCAAGAACTGGTAACATGCCAATATAAATAAAATAAAAACACCAGACACCAAACAAACTTCAGCTGCTCAGAGGTAACAAAGGATGATAACAATTAAACCTTTATGGTTAGCTAATACGGACAAATTAGATTCAGCCCATTGCATCATCAACCTGCTTTTGAAAATTCTTTCTTCTTTAACGGTGAGCAAAAATCTCCTTACTTAGTGCCAGTCAGACAGAGTTCTGTTTAAAGAATGGATCTCAGACAAAATCAGCCATCTCTTTAATTTAGGTGTTTACTGCTCACTTCTAAAGGGGATGGCTGACACATGTGGAGTCAAAACAACACAAAACAGGAAAGAGAAGCATGATTGGGAAAGAAGAGTATGCTTTAAAAAAAAAGTAGGAAGGGGAGGGGAGAAAAGTGTGGAAAAAAGATGAGGCAGTTGAGCCATTCAGTGGGCTGGGGGCTTTCACTAGATTCTACCAATGGTGGAGTCATCCTATAGGGGATGGGGCCAGGTCATAAATTTCCCATGCAGTGGACAGGTTGGCGCTGCAGTGAATTCTCTCAGCAGGTAGGCTGGTGCAGCCTTCAGACATCCAGCCATGTTAAAAGCATTGTGATCTTAGCGGGAGATCCCCATTCCCAGAAAAATAATGGAGACAAAGAGGGAGGAAAAAATGAAGCAATCTTTATTGTTTAATATCTTATAGGTGAAGTGAGGTTAAAGTAAGTGCATGCCCGCTAGTGAGATCTAATGAGGGAATTTCTGAAAAATGTTTTGCAGATGTAATTAGTTCATGAGCCCAATAACATTAGCAGCTAATAATGTATTTTGGAGCTCCCAGTACACATTAGACTACCTATTTCTAAGTAAAGCAAAATGAAAAGAAAAAGAATATAAGTCCTAAATAATAACAAATGTTTGATAAATGCCAAGACTCCATCATTTTTTCCTTTATTGTTGGAAGAATGAGTTACTGTCATTAATATAATCTTCTCACCCTACACTGCCTCTGCTTTATATAAACCCATTTTTATTAACTGAATAAATCTTTTTTATGAACTTGACATGTGGTACCATTTTATCACTTCTTGACATTTCAGGATTTTTTTTAACAAAATGAGATTAGCTAAAAAGCGAGACAATGCTACAAAGCACCCTTTTAAAAAGAATTTAATTAGAGGGTTTAATAAGAAACAAACATCGGGACTGCAGAGGTATACCTCTTACACGTGTTAATATAATTCCCCCCTCATATTCTAATAATGCACAACCAAGTGACTAACAATGAAACAATAATACGTTTTTTAGGTTTTTTTTATTTTTTAGACCAAACCACCGGGGAACTTGGCATTGGGCAGTCTCATTCCACACAGGTTTGCAGGCTATTTGACTAACATGCCTGTGCATCAGATTCTCAGGTTGCAGATCTCTCACCGGCAGACTGTCCCACACAGAGAAGCACAAAGTTATGATGGGGGTTGAGGGGAGCAGTGACACTGTCCTGTGCTACTGATAAAGGGCTAAGGTTACATGGCATTTTGCCCCCGCGTCTAACTACTCATCACCACTAAACACCTTTCATCTCAGCTAATAGCTCCCACGGGAAAGAGTAAGAGGTGCCATCAATGCACCAAGTCTAATAAGGGAAAACTCTTGCATAGTTGTCCGGTCAGATCTTGGCCATTTTGATTGCAGCACTAAGAAAGTGAACAGACATTTTAATCTTTTTTGAAATAAAATAAAGAAGCTTACAGGTAGAGGGTTAAAATTCTGGTCCACAAGATGTGTGTATCCATAGTCAAAGAATGAGTGACGCAACACAACATCAATGCCATTCAGTGCAGCCATACCCAGTGTGTTCATCCACCTGCAATATGTGAAAAATATGTGATACATGAGAAATAGTCAATATTTTATTAGGAATAAATACTTTAAACTAGAAAATATGAAAGATTTTTTAATTGTGGCTTCCAATGTTTTAAGCAAAGGTAGTATGATGATAACAATACTTACAGAAAGCCAGCAGCATACGTGTCAGAGAGATTGCTGATGCCGCTTGCCCATGCTGGCCCAAGTCCACCAAGCCACACCTTCTTACCCGGAGTATGTGTGTTCACAACCTGCGATGAGTCATTGAAAAGAAAATTATCAACAAATTTGGATTTCACATTTTAGGCTTAAGAATCAGTGCAACCTTTTCCATCTAAAATTATCTGAGGGCCATCCATCCAACTCACGGTTGGGCTCGGCTGGAGATTATGCCAGCTAACATTGAACAAGAGGTGGGATAAGCAGCATCCCTAGTCCATCTGAGGAGCATTACAATCCTAAATTCTTAACTTTATAAACTTTAATGATGAAGAGGAACCTTTGTTTTGTTATGCTAAATGACTGCATTTTACTGTCTCTGTAAACGAGTGAGACGTCGTGAGAGTTTGCAACAAAATACTTCTAGCAATACAAAGAGAACAATAATAAATATAATAATAATAACAACAAATCGGAAAGACATAAACGTGACCTTATTGTTTGAGTGGTGGTACACAGAGGAATCCCACTCCTTTTTCCTGTTAAGTTTTATTTCTTGGTAGTGATTGCTTATTTTCCCTGATCATCTTTCAACTCACCCAGTTTTGATAATATTACGAATTGGCAGCCATAACCATCTTACCCTCAGGGCTTACTTTTGTGGTTTGCACATGTGGCCTCTTCAGCAACCCTGCCCCAAAACTATCTCAGGTCTGGATGATCCAGAATTTTGCAAACTCATTAGAAATGCAAATATATGTCCGGTCATATAGTTTGTATTTACACTACAGGTATAGAACTCCAGAGTTTAAGGAGTCATTACAGGCATCCCCATTTTATCAAGAATACAATATATATGCATATGACTGGGATTATTTATAGTCAAAGTTTAAGTAAAACTTAAGTACCTTGGTCACTTTACTGATCTGCTCTGCAAGCGTGTCCAAAAGTCGAGTTTTTAGGAAGTCCTCTGCTTTGTTTATTCTGCCATCCATGTAATAACTGTAATGAAAATGCAAAACAAACAGAGTGAAAATATATGCAAATTTATATAAATTTGATATCCTTGATTTGATATCCATCCATCCATCCGCTTATGTTCAGTCTAACCTTGCAACGATGAACTTTAGACTGTAAAGGTTTTACAGCAGCTTTGATAAACAGGCACTGACATACTCAATTATATTTCAGTGCAGTGATAATCCAATTTTACTGAGATTGCATAATGGATGGCTTGGAAGCATGGACATTTCAGACAGACTGAATAATAAAGACATCAATCTGCATGTGTGTGAGAAAAGGATAAAAAACAAAAAGACATGAGAGAAAAAGAGTGTTTAGGCAGCATGAAGAGAAGAATTTATTTATTAGAGCCAAAGTCCTGCTGAACAAAACCCTGTGGGAAAACAAAAATCCCCTCCAACATACTCTCTAAACGAGGGAAAGTCAGTGATAATAGCTACACTGTCTAGTGCATATTCAGGTGCCATAAAAAGGCTTTTTCCCCCACTATTTTATTTGATGAGTGAGTTGCAAAGTTAGCGCGGTGAACACGTAAATATGTCTGTTACATTCAACTGTTAAAACGACTTAACACTAAACCAATCTGTGGCAGGTAAACTTCCTTGTATTTTGTTGTTGTCCTAGAGTTTTTAATCTGGTGCCTGTGGCAAGACGCATGACGTTAGGAATGCATTTTATATCAACCAGTAATGACCAGCTAACCAGAAAGCTTAAGACAACAGTAATTGTCATGACAAAGAAGGCTACAGCCTTTATCTCCTCCTGGCACAGCTTCTGTAAGGTCTGGCTTTTCCTTATTGGGAGATGTGTATCATAAAACTACCTTGATCGTGTTTGTGTAATTACTCTCACTGCCAGAGGGGGGAGACAACAGTTGTACACTCAATCAATCAATTAATTAGTCAGTACACTGTGATTGGCTCTCCAAGGTCGAGTTATTTCAGAAACAGCATTTCTATGAACAAAGAACTGCCTTGCTCAGTTATATTGTCAAAAGTATCCCAGAGTCCTATATATTAAAATTTTCCATATTTAGCTTGAGTGTTTCATTATCCAGCCGACTGCTTCAGTAAATAGTTATGATTTATTTTTAAAAGACAGCAGCAAGTGTTCACCTCTTACATGCTATCCTCTGGGTATTGTTATAAATTAAAAATGAAAATATTCAGGGTGATCAATGGTATAATGGTGAAAAGAAATTACAACTATTAAGCCCAGTGATGTCATTAAATATCATCCTTTGCACAAACATCAGAAAACGAAGCATGCATAGCAGGTGGAATAATGTAGATGTGTCCTTTTCTAAATTTTTAAAAGCAGCACATGTTATAAGATATAGCCAAATTTCTAGAAAGATGGAAGTAAAAAATATTTTATGTAAAATTGTTCTTTTTTCTTCTCCTCAATCAATTTTTAATAGACACACTTAGGTCTCTTGGAGAATGCTAGTTAGTATATTTCTTAATCAAAATTTCAAAATAAATGGGGACAACATAAGTAAGAATGGTACTGTAAATACTATGAAAGTAGAGTATTAGACCATATAATCATAACAACTAAGGGCTCATAAATTCAAAAACTATGTTAGAACCTCTACTGAACCTTTTTGGAAAGGTCTACAGAAATGACAGATGTGCCAACAAAACTGCTGAGAACAGAGCTGAATTTAGTTTATGTGGGGTGAAGCAGTGTTGCAATCTGAGCTTAACCTTGTTGAAATTTTCCTCATAGCACTGGAGAAGTCCCAAGCTCCTGGCCTCAAACTGTAAACAATGCACGGATTAAGTCATAGCCTTACACAAATTATTTGGCTATCCTGTCATCTTTTCTGAGAGCTTACAATAATTCTTCAGTCTAGATCTAAGGGAAGAAATTCCAGTTCATATATGGAAACAGAATAAGACAGCACAAATTCTATCTACATCTTACACTACAAATTACCATTAGGGTTAATTTTGCTTAGAGTATATACAAGCATCCAGTAAAAAAGCAACACTAGCCTTTAAGATAAACACTCAACTTGGTGGTTCATTAGTGCAGGAACACACACACACACACACACACACACACACACACACACACACACACACACACACACACACACAAAATTATGCAAACAATGCTCAAGTATTTTGACCAAAAACTTTGAATTAGTATTCAGGTCCAAGCTCCTCAAACAAAACCACAAAATTTTCCTTTGTTCATTCAATGTTTGGCATACTACTTTGGGCTAAACGTTCCAAAATTCACTAAAATGCAAAAATTTACAACACAGGAACTGAATGTTTTTAGACAAAGATCTACTTGCTCAGCTTGTTCTCCACCGCTCTCTCCAAGTGCCAGCACCACATCAAAGACAGCTCACTTACAAAAGTATCTAGCACTCCACTAACACCAAAATATGGCACAGCCTAGAGACACAGATGTAATCAGTTCAGACAAGGATGGACAGAAGCAGAGGTGCAACTGCATCAGTACCACAGTTTGAAAACTATTTAGCTGAAATGGTACATTTATTTATTTATTTATAGATAAATCATTTTGATTTGTAATGATCACAGAAGATACTTTTAGAAGACTGTTACTAATTTTTGCACTCGTGGAATTTTTTGCTAATGGTTTTTTAAAAGCCCTAAACTATAAACAATGTAGAACAACTTACTTTTAATAACTGCATGTGAGGCACCGAAAATTGTCCATCTGGTGTAGCAAGAGATTTTGGGAGTAAGCAGAGGGGTAGCAAAATAAGAAAAGGATGTGTTCCTTGAATGTGGACCATCAGGTTATCATTAGATCAATCATAATTACGTAACGGCTGAAGAATATGTAGCATCCCTTAGGATTTCACAAGTAAATTTACAGCCCCTTTGTGATTTTCACCTTTAACATCTATTTCTCCCCCTTTACATAAGCTATAAATAAGAACTGGTACCACTGCCATTCTGACAGGAAACAAGAAACCTCTGGCTGTAACATGTTAGCCTGGCTTGTAAAAAGCAGCACTGCTGAAATAGTGAAACTAACTAACTAACATATATATTTGAAAAAAAAAAATGTTTCTAATGCACTTTAAGGCCACAATGATTAAATCAAGAAGGGCTCATTTGAAAGGAGAGGTTTGTCAAAGTGCGCCTTTCATTATTAGAGCATTTAACTGAGGGAGCTTGCTTGTTTGCTTCACACCCAGATGTCCACACCACTGGAGCAATTAGTCTCAGATGTGCTTTGCTCAGGGGCAACTAAACAGCAACTTCAAAAATTGTAAATCTGTCTTGTTGACTTTTCTTGGTCAAATTTAAACCTGGCACCATGTCCTCACACACTTTAAACTAATTTAAATCTCTCACCAAGAAGCAGCCCCTGTTGGTAAGGCAGTTCACTATACATAAGGCTGGAGAGCCTTGGTGTAGCAAAGTGATTAAAGTTTGTCGAAAACCACAAATGTCAACCACATGGCATGGCTTGAGGATAAGTCAGGGAATCGGCATTAACATCCATCTTCTCAGGAGTATAAATGTTTCACTGAAATCTATAAAAACCTATCGATAAAATGCAAGTCAGATTTTGACTGAAATACTGATAGATCACAGTTACCTTAAAAACCAATCAACAGGAATTCCCCCAAAAATGTGTTCTGTTAATTTCAGGATAGATGTCAGTGTTATTGTTAATTTAAATGTAATTTGTTTTAAAACAATATATTTATTGAGATGATTTATATGTCTTATTTTAGTTTAGTGTGAGCTCAGTGTGAAGCCCATTCTTTACTCCCTGTTTTATTAAGTGCACATACATTACTGTCCCCCCACTACACACTGACAAGAGGTAAAATTAAGTTAGCAATACTTGAGTTAACAGGTCAACAAGCTCTTTCCACTATCTCACAGATGCACACACAGACATAGAAAAACATACAAATACATCATGAAACATCCACTTTACAAAACACTATATGGACAAAAGCACTGGGCCACCTACACTTTACACCTACATGAGCTGCATGGCCACATAAACCTATGCCATGAAGTTCATGATGCAAAATTGCTCTGCTGGTGTTAATACCAGAGGAGGTTAGGAACTCTTTCGTGCACTATGAGCCTCAGCACTCAATGACCCTGCTCTATAACTTTACGTGGTCTGCCACTTCATGGCTGAGTTGCTGTGGTTCCTAAATGCTTCCACTTTGCAATATTTCCACTTAGTCTTGATGGCAGAAAATGTAGGAGGGAAAGGAGGAAGAGACTTCACAAACTAACTTGTATCAAAGGTGGGGGATTCAGTGTGCTCTTTAGGATGAGGCACTTTTTAAAATATGTTTGTAAAGGCAGATTGCTTGCCTAAGGGCTTGGTTTTATACACCTGTGGCAATTGAACTGAAAACACCTGAATTCAAAGATTACTTTTGTTGATACAGTTCAACACAAAATTCCTAACCTTAGTGTGCACCATCTGGTAGTGTAATATTAACCTACTCCTAATCTAAACTAAGCCTAAAGTAGCTCAAACCTGTCTTTGCTGTAAAATGTAATGATTCGCGAAAATTGACCTAAAGTTATATGTGCCTTGTCAGGCTAAAAAAGGGAGGTGCTTTTAAAAGTGCCCAAGAGAGGAAAAAGCACCATTTTCAGCTTGATTTAAAAAAAAAAAAAATTTCCCAACATCCACAAAACTTGTTAAAGCAACCACTACTGGGATGTTAGGCCCTCAAAACAGGTCCTGACATTTGGATAGGTTTTTTTGTTTAGTGTAGTTCATTTTTAGTCACCTCTAATGTATTAATGGAGATGTTTTATCATCACAAACCTTGGATAAAATATATATCTGGTTTTAGGGTTAAAGCACCATGACAGAAAAAAAAAGACATCCAGGCCTCTAAAATGAAAGAAAACTTAATACTGAACTGCAGAAAGAAATGTGAATACAGAGAAGACAGAGACAAAATCAGGGAGTTTAATAGAGAACGACTACACATACTGATCATGTCTTGCTGGTGAATCCAAACATGGATAAGCATTAACTGAGACAAGATGCTGCAAATGTCAAACTACAATGTTGTGAGAAAATGTCATAATATAATGCAAACCACATATCGTTGTTTCAAGATTTGGAGGTACACAAATATTTCACATCATAACCAACACGTTTCATCACCACAAGTGCCGACCGGACACCTCCGACTGTAAGCCACAGACAGACGTATACTAACAAATTCACAACACTTTCCAAACAGGTTTAAATCGAGTGCTTTTTTCCTACCAAGCACGTCTGACTCAAAACAACTTGAGACAGCTGCACTAGAGTAAAACCTATGTCGTAGACGTGTTAATGAGTGGTCTCTACTTTTATTAGGTTGGCTTCTTTTGTAGAGGTCAGAGTTTCTGTCACGCAGCCTGGTTAGACTGGAATCTGGACCTCTTGTGTAAAACGGGCTAATTGACAAAGGGAGTGAGCCAGAGCATATGGTTTGATTTTAACAGTGTGGGTGGTGTTTTTCCAAGCCTTACTGACAGCCCTTCCACCTTCTGTTTCATCTAATTTCTCCTAATTAGACCTGACCTTCACCTTAATGACCACTCACTCAGACACAAAGGGTTTGTCTTAGTTTACACTCAATGTGCCTTTTTGTACATATTTTACATGTGGGTGTAAAAAGATACAGATAAAACATTGGGGAAAAAGATCAAACCAGTGATACATTTGTATGCATTCCTACAGTATGTGCAACAGACAAATGGCAGGTGTTACTAATTTAACACACACACTGTCTCTTAGGCTCCTTTTCCTGTTGTTCCACTTGCAGGATAAACACGGTTTGGTGAATATGCATTAGTCTCTCTTGGTAACTGTGCTGACAAATTTGCAATATTGGTACAAAAACACAGTGTGGCCTCTGCTGTTAGATATATGGTTTTGAATTACTCTCTTTCAGAAGAACGTAGGTTAATTCTGCGTTTTTCTGTAGATGAAATAATAAAAAAGGGTAAAAATGAAAGGGTAAAATACCTACTGTTGCCACGTAACTGCATCTACAACAGAGCCAGCATTCTTCATGAACCTGAAAGAAAACACAAATGTCATTAACTGATTCGTTGTATTTTGTCTTCAATATATGACAACCTATGTCTTCCTTACACAATTACAATATGGCTATATGAATATTACAACATTTTACCCATTTAACTGTTAGTGCTCAGTTTATTTAACAAAAATATTTTTAATTCAAGTGCACATATGTCACCTTCACTTTATCTCAAGAAGAAAACAAAATCTATCTAGGTGACAAAAGCCATAATTCACTAAAACTCTTTGCCAACTGTCATAAAATGTGTTGCAGTGTTCATTCTTTTAGCAGGTAAGCAATTGGTAATTAATTAGACTTCAGGATTAAAGGCAAATTTCTGAAAATCAATCAAGACAAATTATAAATATAAGAAAAGTGTAATTTAACAGCTGAGAGCTCCTTAAAAAGACAGCAAATGGTGTGTATGCATTATGCAGATTTCCTGTCATTTTAAAATATGTGTATGCAGCAGTCTAGATTTCGCTCATAAAAATGAGTTCTTTCAAAGTTATATAGCTTACATAGCATAATTACATGGTTTGACAGTCACTGTTGGGTCCATATATTTTTGTGATGCTTTGCCAAACCCTTGCTGCAGCTGTCTTCAGTTACTGTTCCTTCATGGCTCTTTCTACCTCTGGTTTTGTCTGCAAGTGAAATGCAGCTCTATTGCAATAACAAAGCCAATGTGGAATATTCCACTTCCTGATCTTTCAAAACTTTTTTACAGATTTAGGTAACTCTCCATCTGTACTGTGATGTGCTAAAGAATTACCTTTGGGAATGAGGCTAAACACAGACTGCAATACTTTATACTTCTGACATCATTCATCTGCTTTTGTCACATCACCAGCAAACTACACTGAAAGTCATGCTTGTCCATGCATTACACTGCCTTCACTCTTCACCCAAGAGATGTAGTATGCTTCAGATTAAAGGTAGCTCTTAGTCACATCTGCCTACATAAGACTGAGCTGGTAGTGTAGAACCTCTATTTTCACTTGTCTTGTCAAAAGTCTTTTATTAGGGTAGATTTTTGTAGTGATTTTATTTAATCATGGAAAGGATCCTGTGATCATCTACGACTTATCTTCCACAGTGTCCATGAATTTCTATGTTGTCTAGCTCAACAGTGCACTCTATCCTCCAAATGAACAAAATTGTTGAGCAGGTCAGTTCTAACTATTTATTTTTTTACTGTTTAAGGTTGGTTCCACTTATTTTTCATTTGCAATTTCTGCTCATTTGAAGAGACAATAACAGCCTCCAAGTCCAAAATGGAATGAACACCAGAACTGTTTAGTATACAGGGAGTGCAGAATTATTAGGCAAATGAGTATTTTATCCACATCATCCTCTTCATGCATGTTGTCTTACTCCAAGCTGTATAGGCTCGAAAGCCTACTACCAATTAAGCATATTAGGTGATGTGCATCTCTGTAATGAGAAGGGGTGTGGTCTAATGACATCAACACCCTATATCAGGTGTGCATAATTATTAGGCAACGTCCTTTCCTTTGGCAAAATGGGTCAAAAGAAGGACTTGACAGGCTCAGAAAAGTCAAAAATAGTGAGATATCTTGCAGAGGGATGCAGCAGTCTCAAAATTGCAAAGCTTCTGAAGCGTGATCATCGAACAATCAAGCGTTTCATTCAAAATAGTCAACAGGGTCGCAAGAACCGTGTGGAAAAACCAAGGCACAAAATAACTGCCCATGAACTGAGAAAAGTCAAGCGTGCAGCTGCCAAGATGCCACTTGCCACCAGTTTGGCCATATTTCAGAGCTGCAACATCACTGGAGTGCCCAAAAGCACAAAGTGTGCAATACTCAGAGACATGGCCAAGGTAAGAAAGGCTGAAAGACGACCACCACTGAACAAGACACACAAGCTGAAACGTCAAGACTGGGCCAAGAAATATCTCAAGACTGGTTTTTCTAAGGTTTTATGGACTGATGAAATGAGAGTGAGTCTTGATGGGCCAGATGGATGGGCCCGTGGCTGGATTGGTAAAGGGCAGAGAGCTCCAGTCCGACTCAGACGCCAGCAAGGTGGAGGTGGAGTACTGGTTTGGGCTGGTATCATCAAAGATGAGCTTGTGGGGCCTTTGCGGTTTGAGGATGGAGTCAAGCTCAACTCCCAGTCCTACTGCCAGTTTCTGGAAGACACCTTCTTCAAGCAGTGGTACAGGAAGAAGTCTGCATCCTTCAAGAAAAACATGATTTTCATGCAGGACAATGCTCCATCACACGCGTCCAAGTACTCCACAGCGTGGCTGGCAAGAAAGGGTATAAAAGAAGAAAAACTAATGACATGGCCTCCTTGTTCACCTGATCTGAACCCCATTGAGAACCTGTGGTCCATCATCAAATGTGAGATTTACGAGGAGGGAAAACAGTACACCTCTCTGAACAGTGTCTGGGAGGCTGTGGTTGCTGCTGCACGCAATGTTGATGGTGAACAGATCAAAACACTGACAGAATCCATGGATGGCAGGCTTTTGAGTGTCCTTGCAAAGAAAGGTGGCTATATTGGTCGCTGATTTGTTTTTGTTTTGTTTTTGAATGTCAGAAATGTATATTTGTGAATGTGGAGATGTTATACTGGTGTCACTGGTAAAAATAAATAATTGAAATGGGTATATATTTGTTTTTTGTTAAGTTGCCCAATAATTATGCACAGTAATAGTCACCTGCACACACAGATATCCCCCTAAAATAGCTAAAACTAAAAACAAACTAAAAACTACTTCCAAAAACATTCAGCTTTGATATTAATGAGTTTTTTGGGTTCATTGAGAACATGGTTGTTGTTCAATAATAAAATTATTCCTCAAAAACACAACTTGCCTAATACTTCTGCACTCCCTGTATAAAGATATGCTACACCTATCCATAAGACATATAATAAAATAATTAAATAAGAAGGACAATTAAATTGAACCCTCTGAAAATATTTTGAGTCCCTCAAAAGTGAATGCAATATTTCTGTTCAATCCCTTAAGCACACCCTTTCACGACATATTCAGTCTAACATTGAATTTGAAAATAAACAAATGTAAGTATCATGGCAAATCTGCAAACTACTAGTTTTATTATTATTATTTTTAACTAATTAGAGTTGCTGATTCTATAGCTTGAGGATTTGATTTGTTAATTTTCAGTTTAATTGTTATCAATAAAAGGAAAATCATCTGAGAGCAGAATCATCCTGTACA
Source organism: Maylandia zebra (assembly GCF_041146795.1). Taxonomy (NCBI): domain Eukaryota; kingdom Metazoa; phylum Chordata; class Actinopteri; order Cichliformes; family Cichlidae; genus Maylandia; species Maylandia zebra. The sequence continues at coordinate 18,609,627 of NC_135179.1, read as the reverse complement.
CAAACACCGTGCAAACACAGAGTCGCCTCTTTGCATCTGTGTATGTTTCCTGATCTACCTGACCCAAATCGCTCCATATTTGGCTGTAACAGCTTGTCAGACATGCCAAAATGTGCGTCTCTAAACATCATGTCACAGAAACACAACTTTCACTGGGCTGGCTTGTTTAGTCTGTGCAGCTCAGATATTTGGACTCTTGAGCTGCTCAGCATCTAATTAATCTTATTTCCTGAGAGCAGCAGAGTAGTTGGGCTGTCAAACACATGAGCAACCCCCTCGTAACAGTGTCAAACACACAAGAATCGTCGTGTCGTTAAATGCGACACCCATGACCCATGGGTACTCCGGCTCTCGACTCTTCATCTTCTCAATCGTCCTCCTCTTCTCACTACTCATCTTCTATGTCCTCCCTTTGTTCTGATAACACTGCTCATTAATCAGTCTGACTATTACAGTACACATACACACATGTGAGCAAAAAAATACACCTTTTTGCTTCTGACTAAATCTGAACTGTCAGTGCTCAGTGAGATAAAAGGCAGCTCCTAACGGTTTCACTGATTTAAGTAGTTCAAGTACATAGTGGAGACAGATCCATACCAAATTATTCTTTTTCCATAGTCTTCCAACTACCTGTCAAAATGTGTGCGGCTGCCGAGAGGCTAACATATATTGAGACATTAAACTGTTCCTGTGAATTTAAGTACACATGTGCTTATATACTTGTGCATGTGAAAACATTTTAACACATAAACATATTCAATTTACTTTATAGATGGTATTTTGGTTAAATGACATGCTGACCCCATTTATTCAACAAATTAAAACCAGAACTATATATCCCACCTCCATCACTTCTAATTGTCTTATTAGCTCTGTAATAAATCTCCTAAACCTCTTGTGACAGATTAGTGGACCGCAGAATATAGCTTCCTTTCAGCCACACAAAATAGATGTTAAGTTTTCATGGTTGCTGCGCAGGAGCACGTCTAACGTCTGCATTTATTCACCAAAATCTATCAGACATTGCAAAATGTTCCCAACATTGTCATGTTTATGACTGTGTGTATCTGACCAGTTGCTTTTACATATACAAAAGTCTAAGTGGAAGCTAAAAGGGAACAAAGCGTTCTCCATTGCTGCCCCCAGTTTATGGAATAAATGCCTGTGCACTTTAGACAGTCACCTCCACAGCCCATTTTTAAAACACATTTATACTCTCTGGCCTTCGACCGGGCATTATACATTGATCTTACTTTCACGTTTTTGCTTGAGGTAACGTACATATGGTGTCGTTTGTTTGTCCACCAGTGCAATTTCAACCTTGTGGTTTACAGTTCTCTCTCAATGTCTGCAACAGAACCATGGCCACTTGGTTTCTTTGTGCTAAACTTCAAACTGGATTGCCAAAAAAACATAGTGGAAAATCTAAAAAAAATAAATACATTTTATATGTATATATTTATTGGTTGGATAGTGTATGCATTTCCAAAATTCCAGTATTAGTCAGGCTAATTTAAAACAATCAATCAAATTATTATATACTGCTCATAAAGTCAAAAACAAAGGGCAAAAAGTAATTTTGATAGTACTAAATTATTTTATTATCCAGTGGAAAAAAAGCAAACATTGCACCATAAGGTCACACTTTATTTGTATTGTCCAACACTGACAGAGTTGTGTATATACCTCCATGTTTGACTTTCACCCTTTGTTTGTTGTACTGGGCCAGTGATGCATTCATTTTAGTCAAGTTTGTTTCCATTTCAACAGACAGAAAAGCTCACAAAGGCGTTACTTTTTTGGAAATAATGATTTTGTTTGAGGAATACTGTCAGCTGTTTGGTTGACAGAACTAAGGATAAATTTCTTGTCTAAAATGAATTTCAACAAACTAAGACTTGTAGTAATACCCAAAGAAGCCTACATACCTGTGAGAGGCAATCTGGGGTTCGTTATTTGTAATGCAGCAAGGTCAAATTACGCTTTTAAAAAAGTTTTTGTCTTGGTTAACAATCACTATTGTTATCTATTAGATTATCCAAATTAAAGTTATGCACAAACGTTTCCAAATCATTAGTGAAAAGAGGAGAATGTGTTATTCTCTGATGGCACTGATTTGCTATTTGTATCCAAAGTGCATTTTGTAAATCACCAACTTGATCAACTGCAAGCCTTAAACTAATTTTGAATTAAGATTAGGTTAAGGTGAAGACAGCCAATTACATGCTCACTGCCAGTGGAAAAGTGGTTTGTGGAAGAACAAGATGGGGAGGTTTTTTTTTTTGTTTTGTTTTTTTAAATCTTTTGTCATTGAAGTTTTGAATTTCTAAGGATCACAACAAATTATGTTTCTTTTGCCTAAATTCAAGGGTTTGTTTCAGTGAGCCACACTTTGTAAAATATACTTGGACAGACTTCATTGAACTGATGAATTGATAAAGACAATACAAAATGAGTCAGCGCCTTAAAGGAGGTATTACTTTTCCGTTTTGTGCTCCATATTCACATCATGATCTTACGTTGCCCGTGAATTGTTAATGTTCTGATTTTCATCTGCCAGATAATTACAGCTTGTGAATGCAAGATAGATAAACCGTGGGGCTACAATATTGTGTGGCTACAATACAACTTGTCCAAAAACAACACAGTAATTTTCAGTGAAACAGAGTCCGAACAATTTAATCTTGCTTTCAGTCAACTTGAATAAAATTTTGGCCAGCTAAAGAAAGTATGTCTGAAAACCTTTTTGTTTTCCAAAGATTATAGTAATCTGTATCAAATGCTGGTGAATAATACTACACAATGACACTGTGACAATGTCTTGGTTAGTCTTTTGTTGTAAAGGTTTGGCTACCAAGTGTAACAATGCAACCTTTGCAGAGGACAGGCTGCAGTTGAAAGAGGGCGGTTAGATAAGCGACCAGAGTCAATCCAAAGCTGCTGCAGCTTCTGGGTGAGACAAGCAGGTGGGACGTTGCGCCATCACGTTATCAATCAGATGACACTTTATTTATGCTGACATGGTATAACTGAAGCTGAGACCCTAAAACCTGCAGAGTGGGAATCCATAAACACTGAATACAACTACAGAGTGTGAGTGTGTGTGTGTGCGTGCGTAAAACTTTTACTGAGCTTTACTGTGTTTAATGCATAAACTACTGCAGCATACTTTCCGCTACCTTCCCCCTTTCTTTTCCAGCAGGACAGCCTAAGAAGGAGTGTAATCCTGGCCAATCCCTGTTTTACTTGGTGACTCACCCATCCAGCAGCAGAATGGCGTTCTTCCGGGGTCGTCCTGCGTTGGGGCCAAAGAGGTGAGCTCGGTGGTAGAAGCGCACAGACTGCAGCAGGGTACGTAGTTTGGTGTAGTCCTGAGCCAACTGGGTGCTGTTGACCGCACGACCCACCATGCTGCGGTACGCATTGGGCTCTGGAAAGAGAAGACACAGTAGACTGAGGAAGATAAGAGTTTATACAAGCAGCATTGGGAAGATGACAAAGAATGATGTTGTTGTTGTAGTCTGATCCTGCTCTTAGAATATCCAACAGCCAGTAGAAAAAAAGGATAATTGGCCAATTCACAGTAATACAGACAGATGGACATTGCTTCAAGGGAATAGCCAAAGCACACAGGGTGGCCTTGCAGAATCAGTAAGCCTAAGAGAGTGAAGCATTTTTACAAAAGGAGAAAGACTGAACTTTTGCAGACTCATTGTTGATTAACAACTTCACTGAAGATTTTTCTGTACCAGGCTGTTTCATCCTAAAAACATAGGCTGCTAACATGTCTGCTTTATTAGTGTATGTTGATATGCTGTTTATGAGAACTATGAAATGATTAACTGCACATTTTAAAAGATAACCTTTAATTCATCATATAAATGTCCTCTATATCTTGTGCTACCTCAGCAATTTACTTGAAATTATTTCCTTTGTTGCAGTCACATATAAAGTTATTAGACATATGCTGCTACTCTTAGGCTTAGGCTGAAAAAAAGGGTGATAATAAGTTTTTAATGTGAGGGTATTTTTAGATTTTCAGAAAATTAAAAGAAAAAAATAGTTTACCCCTATGCGAACCCTTGGATTAACCCTTTAACTGCTACTGAACTTAAAAATCCTTCATTAAATCTGCAACAGTTTACTTTAGTTCTGTAACAAATTTGTATTACAAGTGACAATACAAGCATGAACTGTTATACTGCATTTAGTTTATACTTCGAATTTAATTTACTGCACTCAACCAGAGAGAATAATGATATGATTTTGGCAATAAAAACTATACAGTATGTTACCTTTAAAACGCTTTCTTTTCCTTTTACTCCTCTAAATATTTTAAATAGTATCAAAACTGCAGATATGATTGTAAGTCATGTGTTTTAGTAGACAGTTTGAAGTATGTTGCTGTACTGACCATTGCCCAGCTCCCAGGAGATGTTGTATTTCTTCCCAGCGCTGTACTTCAGGAGGCTGAGGGTGGAGGAGGTGTTCCAGGAGTTGTCTGGATTTCTGTGTAGTGCGTTGAGCCCCAGGATCAGGTGCAGGCCAGCACAGTCGGCAAAGTTGTACAGTTTGTCTAAAGACCTGGCTGGGAAAAACCCACAAAGCAGTTGTAACTTTGATTCTTTTTACGCGTATGGAATCATATGACCACATGAACATGATAGAAAACATGTGTAACTCATGGATTCCCTGATTCACATGCCCTCTGTTTCTATATGTTTATGTATACAGTAGCCCTTAAACCATATCTGTGGTGCTTTCTGCACCACAACTATGTATGTTTGCAACCGGCTACATTTTCTTTTCATTAAAAAAAAAAAAGAAGAAGATGGAAAGGTGTTGACATTATGTAACATTATGCACTTTTATTATACTTATTTTAAAGTCAGCTTTATCAAAACATACCTTCAGACTTGGAGGGAAACAAAATTGGAGCAGTATAGGTTTGTGTCACGTGTATACTACTGTATTTACACTGTGAGTACTATGAAACCTGCTTAAAAACTTAAGATAATTAATCAGTTATGATAAAAACAAATCCAAAATGAGAATTCCAATAATTAATTGTTTTTACATTAGCTACTGAACAATATCTAAGCTGGTTCTGCTCAGTTCTTTGTGGATCAACTGATCAGTTTATTCGCATAGTGAAAATAGAAGTAAATCAACCAGAAATAGAGCCCAGCTTTGAGGAATGTTTATCTTGTCTGTGGCGTAGGTAACATTGTTGTGATTAACTGTGTACAAAGTTGCTTCCACCACTTCAGCTTTCAAACTAAACCATTCAAACAACCAAAGAGGACAACATTCCTTAGCCATACTGTGTAAGTACTCTGTAAGATGTACTTGAATAAACTGACTGCACGTGGTGCAGGATATACCTGGAATGTATTCTGCAACCAGTTCTGAATTTCGTGTGTTCATTTTTACACACGACAGCAGAGTTTCTTCCTTCAGCAACATTCAGTGAGAAGAATGCAGACAGACTGATTTTCCCATCATGGACTCCTGTGGTGATGCGCTCCTCAAAGCATCAGGCACAGGATTGTTCTGTTCTGTTCTGCAGCTGACTGCTCACTCATGTTTATGTCTGCTGTCTTCATTATTCTCCCTATGCAGTAGAGGATAAGGCCAACTGCAGATGTTGGCATACAGTGAGAGTGCCAAAAGTGTTTGTTTATATTTTAATGTGTGACTGTAGGCTGCTCCTGGATATCTTAGGCTCTTGTTTTGAAATTTAATCTGTTTGAATTCATTCCATTAATGTAAATATTACCCTGAACTCTAACCCTTACTTCCTAGGTTCAACAGGGACCAGATGAAGACTGTGCAGGTCTGGTTCCTGCTAGAATTTGCTCTCAGCTCTGGATTTGGCACCACCTGAGTTTGCCAAATGATAGCTTTGTCCAAAGTGGAATGAAGACAAATGCAGAGCAGACTCGTGTGCATGTAAAAGGTTTGGATACGTGTCATGCCAATAAAAGGCATAGTATTTAAAAATGGATACAACTAGCTTCAACAGAGGACACATTTAAATAGTGAGTAATGCTTATTAAGTTATATCTGAACTCAAATGTGTTTGTGTATTCAGCATTTACTCCAACCCTTTATTTCTAGTAGAGCACTGGCTATGTATAATCCAAAGAGCAAATAGAGAGAACAGAAAGATTGCTTGTTGCACCTGGCATTAATCTGCTCTCTGCTAATAGCAGGACAAAGCCTGAAAAGCAAAAAATGTTTGCAGCAACAATAGCTTTATTCCACAAAGCTCTTTTGGGGAGTGTATATCTCCTGGGTAAACTCCCCGTTCTCTGTCTCATTAATAACTATCAATAATGTTATTATCATAACTGCTATTATTGTAACTTCTTCCCTTTGTGGTTGGAATCAGAGTGGCGTCTGTTTGCAGCAGCAGAGTTGAGGGCAACTGGACAGAGAAAGTAGGGCCAGATGTGGCTGTCAAGATGAGTGATTCCAGGCCTTTCCTCACCTGATATCTGAGCAGAAGGCAACCAGCCTTACTGCAAGACACAGCTAGCAGGCCTGCAAACACATCATAAAAGCATCATGAGATGTATCAAGCTACTAAAAATACTGTTTCTCTGCTGGCTGATCTAAGAGCAGTGTGTAAAATAAGAGTCTATGTGTGCATGTCAGGCTGGTTACTGCTAAATCTTTATACCGAGTCTAGGTCTTAAGCTTATGAAACACACGTATCTGTTGTCGTATAAGCTGAAGGTGCTAAAAGATATTTTGCACTCAGTAATTTTAAACATAAATTTTGCTTTTCACCTAGACTATTAGATAAATAATTGCATGTTTGACAGCATACTCATCTAACGGATCTATTATACAGACTTTATAAATGCATATTTATTTATATGCATACTATGATTCCAGCTTATCAAATGAAAGGATCTGTCATTTCTCCTGTAAGTTAAATGAACAGGGAAAATAAACATGCTCCCCCCCAAATATCTGAAGAAATCAACTTGGTACCTGCAAAGGTATGACCTCTATCATTATCAGAATTTTTGGACATATTTTTGATTTTGGTTAAATAACTAGTAATCGAAATGATTAGTTGCAGCTCTAGCAGTCTTAGCACTGTATTTATACTTATTGTAAAGAAGAGTTGAAATTAAGGCTGACCTAGACCCATTTTGTGTGTCCGATTATGGGTAAAAAAGAAATATATAAAATATATAAAATTCTGTTGATAAGGTCTCCTTTTTAAAATAAAAGCAATCCCCTGTTAGCCCATTGGTGAGCAGTTGTTGGAGTCTCTTTTTCACACTGACAGCAGCTTGTAAAGAACATACATTACAGCATAGCCCAGCATAGCAAAGCTCTTGCTTATCATCTAGGAGGTGGAGATCATGTGTTTTCTTAAAAGCAGAAACAGGTATATTTGCTATCCTGATGTCAGAAAATCTGCGACTTACTGGGGCAAACTTGACCCCCATACATAAAGCTATGCAGACACTAAAAAGCCTTTAAGATACAAGTCAGTGATCTTGGTCAGACAAAATGAAGGCACTGTAAATTAATCTATTTCATCTGTTATAGCTCACCATCACATCTGTGTGATGCTAGAGCACAAATGCTCCAGGATTCAATGAACTCCAGAGACATACTGTGGTTGGAATTCTGAAGGGAATACCAGAACTTACTATTTCTGGATAATCACTCACAAACTTAGACACAGATAATCAATAAAGCAAACATTAAATTGTCTTTTCTGTTCATCCCAATTACATTTAATAATATCTCTGAAGCACTTATCATTATTCAGCTTTCAGTTTTTAAGAAAACTAAATCCTTCAGAAACAGGTCTTACATTGTAATGTGGTTTAAAACAGGTCTCAAAATTCTCAATTACACACAAAACAATGAAAGCCTGTCTAAGAGGTCAGACTTTACTGTACTCAGCTACAATCTTCTCTTTTATCTTACAAACAGTCCAGCCAGAAACAAGCAGAACAAACCCCAGAAAGCCGTGTGTGCACGGGTGTGTATTTGCTTATATGTGTGATTCTGCTGGCGTGCCTTTGTGTGTTTGTGTGTAGCGGAAAGAGTGGAGTCTGGATATTGTCAAGCTGTCTATCTGATAGAAAAGCCGGCTCTGTGAAGCAGAGCGGCCGGCAGCATCAGTCAGCGATATGCCTCATTTCTGCAGTTCTGCATATTCCTTCAAACACTGAGGTACACATATGTCTATTTGCACCAGGCCTCTATGCACTCACACAGTGTTTACTGGTTTACATACCACCCACATGAGCAGACACCCATTTAAAGTTTCCAATGAAATCCCACTCTTTTCTAGCACTGTGCTTTCACTAGGTTACTGTAGCTGACAGGACAGGTGTATTTTTACATGAAAGTTGTTGCTATTACAGCTTGGATTTGTTTCACTTTTGAGCTGCTAGATTTGCCTTCGTTATATCACACAGCCTCACTAAAATTTCATAAAAGTTATGAAAAACAGATTGAGACGAGGATCACACAACAGAGCTTAAAAAAGCAAGGGACGGCATAAATATAAAAACCTAAAATTTGAACTTAAAACATGAAGCACCATCAGGATTTCTTTTAAATCACAGAGATACTATATTAAGACTATATTTTTATTATCAGTGAACAACCACATTTAACTGAGAGTATACATTACACAAAAACATTGCAACCATTCCAGACTACTCTGCAACATATGTTTTTGTGTACTGGGAGGAAAGTGAATGCAGGCTACAGATATGCAGACAGAACAAGTAGCCTTTCCTGCCTAAAATGTGAGGGATCATTTGGAATTTAGTTTCAGTGATTTATGAAAACATTTCTTGCTTTGAGCATCAAAAACAGAGTATATCCATGCATTCTCCACCATTTATGCCTTGGGAGACAAAAATACCAAGCACAGCAGAAATTAGTTTTCTGTTTTCATTAGATATTTAATTCAATACCGAAACAAAGTTGCCAACACAATTTACAACTACTAGTTGAATGGAAATCAGTCTGGAGTGGGTGTGTGCACACATTCACACACACAAATTTCAAACCCAAAATGTAACCATACCCTATTCTTAATGCCTTCACCTTTAAAATGTTATGATTTATGCCATAGGACTTGGCTTTTGTGCTCATTAGGATGACATGTCTGCATAATTTGACTGTGTAAACAGACCTAGGTCCCCACAACATGAGTAATACCCGGACCGCTCACAGAAAAAAAGACTGCAGCTGAGTTCTGGCTTGCTTTAAAAGCCAAATCAAAACTGAATCCTCAAGAGACATGTGCAGACAGGGTAGAAGGCTGTTTAGAGAAATTAATTGTGAGTCTTTTTTCCTGTTTATGGACACAATATGTTTTCCATAGATGCACATGTGGCAGTCAAGTTTCCAGAGTTCTTGAAAAGTGTCCACACTGCTAATGAAGATGATCTAAAATGAATTCTAAAACTTTTTATGTTATTTTTCTTTCCTCTAATGATTTAATAACTTTGTAGATGTAGGTGGAAAAGAGAGTTATGCATGAAATAAAATCACACTGAGCACACTGCCGCCCTGTAGGTGCTTGTAATTTTCTCTGTCAGCTGTAAAAACTCACAGCGCACTGGCTTAAAGTTTGCAGTGAAACGCACACTGTAAACTCAATGGGGAAAAGATGGTGGAAATGGCTATTCTGAAACAATACATCCATCAAATTATTGTTAACATGCTGGAGAAAATTGTTGATGACAGTTTATGAGGCTTTACCAGATGGATTAAAATTAATCTAACATTTATACTTACACACAACACGTGCGGTTACAACATGCAAGATGATGTCATGAAAGATTTGGAATTAAACTGCCCAAATATCCAGGAAAACTCAAGCTCAGTGCATTTATCATCGCCACCTCCATTATGGCTACAATTTCCAGCAGCTCCAGTGGTTCATCTCTGCCTTCTGTTTCTCATTGGTCGGGTCATCCACTAACCAGATCCTCTCGGGCTGCAGAGCAAGACCGTGTGACTGAAGCAAGATCATCTGAAGACTGATATATCCAATTATTTCAACAGCTAGTCAAATGCTCAAGAGCAGCTATCGATCAAACCGCAGTTTAACAATTCATCCATATCGGTGAAACCCAGACCAGTATACTGTTACGGTCGCTGTGCACAAAGATGTTAAAAGAGGTGTTTTGCTATGTTCGCGTGGTATATCTATGACTTACCCTGACGCTAGCTTGACACTGAATGTTATGGTTGCGCAGAGGGAAAATGTGGTTCTAATATACTGCGAGCCTGTGCTGCTCCACCAGCATGTTGCACAGAACCCAACGCCTCCATGTTTACACAAACACACATCTCCACATGGACTCTCCTTTCATACAGGGGGGCTCCACTTCAGCAAAACCATTCAGGTCAAACCACTTTTGTATTTTGTAAGAATGCAAGATATGTGGTGGGCACCTGTTTTCAATTCTGTTAGTAGAGGGGGACTGATATGTGTGTGCGTCCATATGTGTTGAAACCAGAATGTGAGAGAGAGATTATCTCAATCTGTGAATTTGCTCTGACTAGACTTGTGTGTGGCCCCCTTCTGTGAACCCAGTGTAAAGAGATGCAGAGCAGCTCGACAGGACTGCTGAGTAAGATGAGTGGTATGTTAACATACGCTGTTCTTGATGTAAAGTACAACAACTCTGTGCTCCTGTGTGTGTGTGTGTGTGTGTGTGTGTGTGTGTGTGTGTGTGTGTGTGTGTGTGTGTGTGTGTGTGTGTGTGTGTGCAAGCACTATTTTCCCTAGTGTTCCAAACAAGGCAAGAGGATGCAGCATGTAACAAATGAAAGGCAGTGAAATGGACAAAATGACATCAAGTGTCTTTTATTGGCTTTGGGCCATGTAACTCAAACCACTTGTTGGGGGGAAAGGGTGTGGGTGTGTTTGGGGTGTGAGTGGTTTTCACATCTGTTTGGCAATGGCCGCTGTCTATCACTCCCTAATGGGAAAAGCACGCTTGTTAGATACTAATGACCTCATTGGCTTGTAAAGATACAAGGTGTGCGCAAGGAGTGAATTCCCAGGAGAGAAACATCACCATGTCTGTTGTATTTGTATGTACTGTGGAGCTACCTATAAACCACTACCAAACACAACCAAAGCACGAAGTAATACAGCAGCCATTATCATTAGCCAAAATTGTTGTGAATGATTCTTTTATTACAAACTGACAGACTGTTTAGTAACTTGTGAATCGAACTGAGGGTTCATCGCTGTCTAAGGCAAACAGTTGTCTTCATAACAAGATGATTAAGATGGCCAATCTGCAGCTTCTTTGCAATGTGCAACCAATTCTAATATTTGAACACCCAGCATTTACATTCAAAGCGACACCACAAAGGCACGCAATTAGTCAAATTCGATGAAGTTACTCTTCTAATATTATTGTATTACAGACAGGAAGTAATAGAAATAAAAGGGTTTTTTGATAAGCAAAAGAAATGCTTCTTGATGGACAGGCTAGTATTGCCAGTTGGCAGGGCACTGAGACAAAATATAAACTAACTTGCATAACTGTCTAGGGATGGATAGTATTTTGTTAGCAGTCATACTGAAGAATAAGACCTACACCATGTTTGCTGCAAAACGATCTTCATCAGGTCAAGGTCCAACACAAGACATGTGTTCAGACTTGTAAGCATTAGAAGTTATTAGAGTTATTATGAGATTAATGTGGGGACTTGTTTGGAGTCTGAGACAGAGAAAGGAGGACATTCTGACCCAAAAAAAAAAGAAGATTCAATTACATGAAAGTAATATATACATATGGTCTGACACTTTTGTTCTGTTTGCACCATATGTCCGTACACTTCATGTAAAGGAAAAACTTTAAAGCTTTTTACATGAAAATATGTATATTGTTGCTTTTATACTGTAGGATATAAAACTGCATTTTTACCATGTAACATATTTTACACTTCATAAACTGTTTACTTTTTTTGGCCAATGCAGGGCAGTTAAGCAAAGGGTGTGACAGTTTCACTACCAAAGATTAGTAACGCTGTCACCTACATAGAGGGTTGTTGTAAAGCTTCCGCCTCTTATCTGGTCAGCCATCTCGTCTCACACACCTCTGCTGATGCTGTAATTAAGCACTGAATGCTCTGTAGTTGTAGAGAAACAAAACTCCTCCACATACATAGGCTGGAATGAATGAGAGACTAGCCCAGGGCTTTACTGCCCTGAATCATCAAAGAGCTTGAACCTAAAATATTTTCAGGAGTCCTTTAAACACCCCACCTGCTTAGGATTCAGACACAGTGGCTATCTTCACAAGTTTTTAACAAATGCTTCTTTTAACACCTTCACCATCATATTCAAAAATTATACCACTGGCAAAGGGCAACAATGTGTTGGGGCATAATGGACATCTGCTACATTCCAGTTCAAAAAGGGTATCTTTGATCCCAGGCAGTGTGATGAATGAGGGTTATGAAGACCAGATCCCAAGCGGGCAGCAATGCAAACACACAGTATTCCAGACTCCCTTTCGCTGCTAGAATAATCACCATAATCACAGCAATCATCTTCCACTCTCAAACTATATCCACACACATTACTTATGCTTCACTTAAACTGGAGGTTCTTCAGCTGAACGTGCAGAGCCAGATTAAACAGTTACTGAATCACCATCTTGCATAACAACTTTTATAGGTAATTATACATTTATAATATCAGATGCTGGGAAAAGACAGAAAATGTTTATAAAAATGCTACTACGTAATGTGCAGACCATACCGACTACATAAGCCATTTGTTATTTTGCAATTCAAATCTAATCACTTATAACTGCACTAATTAAATATAATTGACTGAATGATGGAATAACATTTTAGAAATGTATGTATTATTTTCATAATAATTCTCGGATAATACCTGAACCAATACTTTGCCAGTGAGTTCAAGCCAGAGAAAAAAATCCTACAGGTCTCTTAAGATGATAAAATCATCATATTTTCAGGTTTAAAAAAAATGATACATTATGAAATTAGAAGATAAAAATTTGAAGATTAGAAGACAAAAGTGCACAATTGCTAATTTAGCACAGTATAAAATACTAAAAAAAAATGTTTCAAGGTTTTAAATTTACATTCAAGGAGACCTTTTATGGGTTTTTTTCATATCTATTATATTCTTCTGGAATGTCATGGAATAACTTTAGTCACAAAAACCAAAACCTATATATGTTATGTTGGCTCTCTACACAGGAACTCAGTTCTTTCTGTCTAAAACAGGCAGTTTTAGCTTTAAATCTTGTGGTCACTACTTAACGTGAAAAGATCTAACACTGCTATTTAGCAAACCTAAAATAAGCCCCTCAAATGTCTGTTTGGTAGATATTGTTCTCAGTGCCTGCTTATTGTGTGACATATAGGTCAAAAGCTGTATATACTTGTGCAACATAGGATGGAATCACTGCAAAGTCCTTTTCTACAGCTTGCACTTGGATGTCTGCAGCTTTAATCATGGACCTCTACCTTCAAAGCAAAGCAAACAGTCCAACTTCTGTGTCAGACTGACTCAAAATCACAATGAGGATCATCAGTGGTGATGAAAGCTGAGGTTTTTTTGACATTCATAGGTTTGTGCACTGAGAATTTGTTACTCACGATCAGCATCTAAGCATGCAGTTGTACTGGTATCTGATGGAAGAGATTTGCTGCAAATCACCTCAACAATGGTGCGTGTTATTGTACAAAACTGTCCTTTACCACAAAATTTAATTTAAGTTGAAGGATCAGAGTTTTAACACCGTGGAGGAGATCCAGCACGTTGCAGATCAACACAGTTCTTGATCTAAAAACAAGCAGCAGTCCTGGAAGCGATCGTTCCATTCACGTGGCCATAATGGAGATAGCAGTGAATTTTATAAAAGGTGAGAGTTTGCTTTTTATGACTAACGTGGATAACATAAACCTTCGATCGCACCTTGTTCGAATAACATTAAATGTCTGGTTTGGAAATGCATGATAAGACGTCAGTTCTACAGCAAGCTTTAAAATGACATCATCATCAGATTTCTCCAGCAAAACAACCTTCAGTCCCATGAGATTTTTACAGCACCTAGTATGACAGAGATGATATTCCTGCCAGATTTTCAAGGAAATAAACACAGAAACATTTTCCAACTAATCACCTTAACAAATCACATCATCAAAAGTCCTCTCAAACCATCCTCTCAACAGTCTTGTGCTCTGGCTAAGTTTCATGATGTTGTCTGCTGAGAACCTAATGCTATAACAAATTGAGCCTATTCTTCATCTGAAAACATTTTTTACTCCATTTGCTTTCCATCTACACAAGGACTTATTGGCAGAGGCTAGAATGCAAGTGAGATTTTGATTTGTTTTATTATTATGTTTTGGTCAATTAGTCTGTTGAGATGTTTGCGGTTTAGAAAAATGACATTCTTCTTTAGTGCTCTAACACTTGTGGCGGTACTTTTAACCGATGCAAAAACCATATTGTATGCTAAAATATTTGAATTCAATCACACATATTTTTCCAGTTTTACAAATAAATACCATTTCATTTACACCCAGTGTAGGAAACCTCAAAAATACATTGCTGTGTCAAAATATTACTGCAAGTTCATCCATCAGAATAAACATTTTTAGCATTAGTGATTTGATTTGCACCATTTACCAGAATATCCTTTAGAAAGCAGTCCAAGTAATGTCTGCTCACCAGTAATGCTGATGTACTGAATTTATTTTAGGATTTACTTTTCCCCCTCAAATCTTGATCCTAGATTATTTAACCATTAGAAACAGTGTATGACATTAACCCCATGAGGGACAAGTGGCAGAGTCATGCTAAGAAGTAGTTAAAACAAATAATTAATACATAATTAGGATTTTATAAGCATTGTTTTTTTGTACCTGCTTACAGTTGACAGTAATGTGCTCTGTACATTTTTCAGATCCTAAACATATTTTTAGTAACATAATTACATTTATATTATAAAACACAAACGGAAATATGACTGAACTATAACTATATGATAAAATCGAAATCTTTACCAAGTGTGTAGAAGGACTATGCTTGTACATGCCATGCAGTTTAGACAGCTTACAGTGTCTTTTTCAACGTTTCAGTAAAGGTTGCCAGTAAAGAGAAGATGCTCAACATCTGGTGGGACTAAGATGTTTACATTAGAACTTCAAAAATGTTTCATGTTGGGGGATAAGAAAATCAGGAGATTTTAGAAGATAAAAAGGCAATGTGTCTTGTAATATCTTCAGTATTTACTCTTAAACGCTGGAGACAGCTGTCCTTCATTTGCTTAAAACAAAAACAAACATCTAACATCACCTGAATCCGCTGGATCATTTTTCACATAAATATGCACTGAGACGTTGGCTTAAAATTTTTACCGCTGACACAAGTTAGACTAAAAGCAATCAATTTTTGATATTTCTATAATTGACGTGTACTTATTTTGTATACACATACATATGATGAGTGAAAAATTTAAACTCAAGGCAAATCTAAAAAAGCATCAAAAGATGCCAGTTGCTTAACATTATAGCAGAATCAGCTACGGCTTTGCTTCAGTGTTGAGATTCTAATGTTGCGATGAATGCACAGGAGTCTTGGCTCAGCTCAGTTCCCATGTCTCTTCTAGACCTACAGTAAAGGAGTTTGAAGGCAGCAGACTTCAGCAGGGGTAGCCTAAGTAATGCAGAGCCAGGCTATTAGTGTTGTGAGTAGGGCATGCTGGCTCAATCAAACCCTGGGTTCCCTACTCTGCCAGCGGACAGACCAGGCCAAGCCAAACATCTGCTCCTGGTTAGAGGTGTCGGCTCCTGCCATTCACAGCAAAAGTTCAAAACCTCAGGGAAAGATTTCACTTGGCCTCTTCTTGCCTGGGCCACTGCAAGCAGTCCTGTACTCTCCCTAAGGGAATGCAGGTCTGAGGAACGTACCACGAAAATTCAATTCCAGTTTTCCTTTCCGTGCTTCGCTCCTTTGACCGAGGCAAATTTCATTACACACTTATGGACTTATAAAATTCCTTTAATAACAAAGTGCATTGTCCCACAGACCAGGGTTCCTTTAAAGCCAAATCGCACCAGAGCAAAAGGGCTTTGAGGCCAACCATCTATAAGAACTGAGATGCTTTAATGCATGAAACACACTCTACTCCAATTTTTTTCCCCATCCTTTTCTTTCTATTTTCCTTCTATTTCTTTACAACACATAAACAGTTGTATAATATGGTTAAGACATAAAATAAATAAGTTAAGTGGGCTGCACTGCTTAAGTGATGAAAGGCCATAAAATATCTTACATATTTCCTCTGTCATCTTGTAACAATCAATCAGCTGGCATCTAATAAAATCTCCAAATAAAAACCCAAAGCACCAAATTACTGGATACTTAAGCCAATTAACAAAAACAGAAACAAAGAGAGACTCTGGAAAATGAGAAAGAAAACAATTTGGTCACACATCTAACATTATGCCTCTATTACTCTTCTAATGAGCCAAAAAACTTTACGGAGGTGACTGATTTTAAGTTGAAGCCAAACAGCTATCTGTTGTTGGTCTCAGTAAAAGTAGGTTACCATCCTAACATTCAAGCATAAACTGGCTTCCATATGTGTCCGTCCAAGTTCCTAATGTTTTTTTTTCTTTTTGTTTTTTTAGAGATTTACAAACAAACAAAATACAGGCTCTGATAGTGATGTGGGTTCTGACTTTAAGACTTAGACTCAAGGCTCTATCTGATCAAAACACACAGCCCACCGTGCTTCTCTCACTTCAGTTTACAACATTTTTCAAGTGTAAACAAAAACCCACACTGTAATCCATTACTCCCTAAAGCTGCTCAGTGATCAGAATCTTTCACAATAAACAGAAATGAAAACAAGCAACAAAAAAAAGGAAAAAAGGGGAAAAAATACAAAGAGACGATTCCCCTGTGAAGTCGGTTTCCTTGTAAGACTTTTTAGCAATTTCCTGCAACTCTGGATTATGTTGTTTGAGCACTGGATTTGTTTGTTTTTTTTGGGATAAAGTCTATGAATCGTTGCTGTGGAAGGTAGCTGGGCACCTGCAGTTTTAATCTTTCTAGAGGACACGATACTCAGCTTTTGTCTGGATTTTCATTATAGAGATCTGAAGGAAGGAAACAACTAATGTTGTTTATAGGTAACTATATCGACACAGAGCATGATTTGACATACTTGAGCCACTTTCTTTGTAAGTTAGAGATGTACTTGATGCATACTCATGTTATATATCTACAGACTGTATTTAAAAGATGGATATGTCTCAGGGTCTGAAAAGTGAAGCAAATGTGCTTTAAACCTGCAGCATTACTAAAGGACGTGGCGTGCACTCGCACTGTTAAAAAACGTAAGTCGAATTCATCAGAAGTCCAAGAAAAATGACCCCATTAGTTACTTAGGGCCAGATTTACTGAGGAATTAGTGTATTTCAAATGCAAAAAAAAGACATGCTTTCTTTTACGTTAAATATTAGCAAAATTAGCAGTAAACTGCATGTTGCAAGCATTAATAAATCAGTTTTCAATACTGATTTATTATTTGCATGTTCCCACCTCCTTCATTCAATGTTGTTACTGTGTTATCTTTCTATTTAAAAAAAACAAACCAAAAAAACCCCCCATCAAACCCAGTTTATGCTGGTACAATTTAGTTTAAAGCCTTCTTCAGTACAGCATGATTTTTTTTCTTTTTAATTAGGCCTTTTAGACAAAAATGGGGTCTGATTTGATTAGTGGATGTGCTATAATAGACAAATCTCCATCTTACTGCAAATCCTGGACTTGTCAGTCCATATTTCAAAATGTTCAAGTTGGTGTTTCAGAACAGTATTTTTACCAGCCACCAGGTGAAGTTATCCATATTATACATACAGTTTATGGTTGGTTGCACATCAGAACTTCAAGATAATAGATGTGTGAAAAGATAACTCCCAGACTGAATAATGCATGTATGTCATGCATGTCCTGAGCTTTTTAATGCAGAAATATTGCTTTAAGAACAGCAGGATTTGCATAGTTCAGAGGCAGCTGTTAACAATGAACTGATATGACTCTGTAACAAATCAATGAGTCCCAGTAAAGTAGCAGGTATATTTGAGGATGTTGCCTCAACACAGTAATTCTTTCTTTGAATTCTCACACTGAGGTACAAATTTACAATGGAGGAATTGCATTATACTGCTGTTTGTCATTTGAGTTATGTGTTGGAAAACAACTTACAATTTACTGAGCCAATACTGAAGCCACTTAAAAAAAATCTGGCATCAATCTTCACTTTGTTACATCATTTGAATTATTTATTAAATATATGAGATCATTTTGGGATATGTGGGTCAGTGAGTAGATGGAAGAGGACAATAATATATATTGTTAAGTAATGGGTTTCATAATCAAGAATATTATGCATTTTTTTCATTTGTTTTGTTTTTTGTTTTACAAATAACAGGGTCTTCAGACACCACCTCAAAAACAATATATTTACACATAAAAATTTAGGAAGTAGCTTCTTTACACATCCCTCTAAGGCACCTAGATGTCCTCTTTTTATGTCCAGGTCAAAGGTCATGGACAGCCAGCAGCAAGGCCCCTGAAGCAGATAGAACTTGCCCTTTATTTCCTAACCACTTCAACAAGGAGACACATACTTTCTCAATTATGGTGTTTCCCCTCCTTTCTTAGTGATAACAAGTTTTTTTTAATAGTTTTCTAAAGGCAACTGTGATTTCTTTTAAGCTATGAAAATAGAAGTACATCAGAAACAATATAATATGGTATTTTTATAAACATGCCAAAAAAAATCATTTTAAAAATTGACTGTCCTGATTTCCATCCATCAGTGGTAACAAGAAATTGACACAAGCTAGTGGGTTGTGAAAGATTTTTGGAAACACCCTAGTTATTAAAGATGTTTTTGGAAGGGTGCTTTGAAGATGTTATTTGTGCTCTGAGGCTGTTGGGAAATCTAACACTTGTGAAGCTACTGATCCCTGAACATTTACAGGTTTGCTCAACCTTGAAGGCACAGTTTACACCACAGGTGTTGGCTTGTGCGATGGATCTTAAGTGCTGGGCCTGGCTGAGATGGTAAAAGATTGTTCTAGAGAAAAACTGGAGGTCTCACATGAGTTGAAATGTTTTATTCATCTTCAAGTTTTGCTCTCTTTTTGCTCTTTATACTTCCGTTTTGATCAGTCTGTTGGTTCACTTCTCACTCTATTCATTCCCCATTTTTCCCCCCTTCTCTCTGCTCTCTTATTCTTCACTCATGCTCTTGTTTTCTCATTTTGAGAGTTGAGGGCTGTGCTGTGAATCTCCAACTCAGCAGGACACCATGGAGTGATAGATGGCCTCTGACAAGGTCCAACACAATCCAACATATGCTCCAAATGAAAAAAAAGGAACAGAATTAAACAGGGTTCACAAGTGGCCAAAGAAAAACATGCCAAACATGTATGAAAGCAACGTTTTTTTGAGGGGGGATGGGGTTTAGTGCACGATGACACAATAAGTTGAATATCCCCAGTGTTAAAGTATGAACACAAAGTATGAACCAAAGAGAGGAAAGAAACAATTTATCCAACAGGAATAATGTGAATGATTATGGTTAGAAAACATTGGGTGTATCTGGGGGTGGGCGTCCGGGTACACACCGGCTCACTCCTTGGCGGCTGCTTGTCGGGGCCTGGGGCCTGGGGCTCGCTCGGGCCCCTTTGGAGGTGGGGTGCCCCCGGCCTCTCGGCCTGGGGCTCGGTCACTCAGGCACAGCTGGGGGCCGGCGGAGCTCACGGGCGCGTCACTGCAACTCCCCCTGACTTCTGCTCCGCGGCTGCTGGGCGAGCCCTCATCTGGGACTCTCCTCAGCTCTTACTGGAACAGTGGCGCGGCTGCCCCTCTGTTGGTCTTCCTTGGTCTCTTGTATTCTGGGGGCCTCTGGATGTCTGGAGTTTTGATCTCCTCCATACCCACTTCACACCCTGGAGGACGGGGCTGTGGCCCCCCCACACTCCCTAGCAGATCATTACATGGAGAAACCTTTGGAATGCAAGCATGCTGATCCACACAGGTATGCACACATGGGTATTCACAGACGCGGACTAAAGCTTTCTTGGCTGCTGCCTCAAAGCACACTGTGCGCTGTCTATCTTGCGTGCTGCACAATATCGTTTATTATTTAGTAAATATTGATATCTATGACTAGCTAGTTTATTGTGATGGTGCTTTGTTTTCTCTATTATTATGTTGCTCTTTGTTGTTTGCTGTCTCCTCTGTTTGTTTGTTTTTTTCTCCATACAGGTGACCCAGGAGTTCTTTTTTTTTTTCTCTCTCTTCCCCCCCCTTCTCACCGTCTCTTCTCCCCTTTGGTTTTCTTTCTTTCTCTCCCCCTCTTTCTCTCATTCATTCCCCCTGTCCTATTTATTAAAAAAAAAAAAAAAAAAAAAAAAATGACAAAGGATGAACTGAAGCTCTGCCATCACGTAATGTCGCATACTGCTGTTTCTGATGTCATTTAGAAAAAAAAAAAAGAAAAGAAAAGAAAAGAAAACATTGGGTGCAAATCACATTAAACTAGAGGAAGAACGTCAGTCTGAAAAGGTGGTAAGTAGTCTCATCCATATTCTGCAACTGTGCATATATATTATATATCTAAAGTTACATTTACCACTGCAACTAAGTATTACAGAAACGTTAAGCAGAATGTAGGAGGAAAAAAATAATATTAAAATTATTCAGGTAAAACATATGAAAATATTTTATTTTAATTTCTTAATATAAAAATGTAATATAAAAGAACAGTGTTTATGTACTCATGCTAAAATTGACTCAACTCCTTAGATACGTACTGATGACGGCTCAGCCCCGCAAAACTGTATTCTCTCGCTACAAGAAATAGCAGACACTTTCCTGGAGCACACACACGCATGTAGCAATGTTGCCAACATTTGTGCGATGCTAATGAGTGTGTTAAATTCCAGGGTAAGTAGTTGAGAGAAGAAACATTAGCGTAACATTCTTAAACACCAAGTCAAATCACCTCTCTAAACAGCAGTTACAGCTTTTTAGCCCCTTACCAGACCCTATTTCCAGTGCAAACTGTACACACAATGAATACATATGGACAGGCACACACACAAACACACACACAGGGTAATCTCATAAATAACGGATGACAGCCTAAGAGTCAAATTAAGGAAATAAAATGTGTCTCACTGGTAATGAAGGAGGCATGTTTTCTGCCTCGGGATAACAACTTCATCTGGACCCATACACACACTTACAGTCTGTATAAACACACACACACACACACACGGAGACCTAGACACACATATATTCAAGAGGTACCAGCATTCCAGCAACAGAGCCATCCCACTGGTACAAGCTTGCTCAAAGCAGTCAAGAACACAGTGCCATGATTTGAAATTTGACACAAAACGTATGTTTTCTAGAGCTCTGAAGAAAAATGTGGAGGTTGGATGTCATGCCAAACAATCACGGGAGAGGAAGGACTGCTTTCAAACATTTCCCATGCATCAGGCTATTAAAATGACATTCGTTTGCAGGTTGCTGGCACTTGTCTCGGGGCATATTGCAAACACATGGAATTACATGTTATGTCCATCCATGATTTAAACACTGGGTATTCTTTCGATCAAGGAAAAACAGACACTTCTGGATCTGTGTAGGCCATGTGGAAAGAGTAAGGAAAAAAAGTTGGCTATATGGCAATCAAACGTTTGTCACGCTGAGATTACATCACTGGTGATAATTGTAAACTGACATGTAAGAATGAGAAAAAAGCACTTTATAAATTCAGCCAAACACACATAAAAAAAAAGGTCACACAAATTCACATGTAGTCATGTTCTGACTGAGCTCCTTTGTCTATAGATAATTCACTACTTTGAGTTATGCTGTAAATGGCTCTGTGTGTGAAACTGGTTGCAGTGACGTGCCGCAGGGTTTAAGTCTGGATCCAAATCTTTTCAGTGTGCACATGAACATGAATAATCTAATGATACAAGTTATTTAGAGAATGGTTGTTATTACAGATACACTTAAAATGAACATGACTTTAAACACATCTGCGCTAAGATGATACACATGGTGACCGAGAGGACAAATGCAATGAAGTAAATCCCTGAAAGCCACAAAATATATATAAAAAAACTACAAAGAAGGTTATGGTTCTGAACAAAAACCCAAAAGAAAAGAGCATGTCTTGTTTCAAAAGATATAAAAGCAGATGGGATACATTTTAAGCCAATAGGTAAACTAAAGTGCAGAAAATTTGCTCAAGGTGTGCAAGTAATGAAGACATTAATAATTTTACTACTCACTTTAAATTTATGGTGTGTTTTTTTGACACATGGATCCCTTTTGTAACTATAAATCCTGTTTTTGTTAACTGGTTTTCAGGCAGGTCATTGTCAGAAAAATATTGACTTTTCAAATCAAGTGTGTGCCCAGATTTCAGCGTGTGGATACCAACAGTACTGTCCCCAGTCTGGTTCTAATGCGCTTTCATAAGTGTGTGTATTGCATCTAATGTAATACTGCAAAAAAACAACAAAAAAACCCAAAAAAACAAAACAAAAAAACTACTATGTAAAACCTAAGACCGGAAAACAATTCTGAATTTCAAACAGAATTTAACGCTAATTTGGAAAAGCTTATTTTGGGTATTATCATAATAGGCTTTGTCCAGTTTGCAGTTACTGCTTGAATTGGCAGAACACAAAACAGTCCAATTTAAATATTTCTTCTTTGCAATAAATAAAAAGTTTAAAAATGCAAAAGAATTTAATTAAAATTTGTGAAATTACTATTGCAAAACCTCTTCAACACAAACTCCATATAAGACAGCAGTAATTTTGCTTCACCTAAGTGTGAGTGCAGTTTGAAGGCAGAAAAATACTTAAAACTCACACTTCACGTATCTGTGAAAAGAAATGCTATGCTTCTGACTACCTTAAGCTATTGGCAGGACAACACAGCAGGGTTCTAGCATCGCTTCTTTTAATAGTACAATAAAGTAAACAGTTGGGCAATACGTTGCATGAAAAAATATGCACACAACCTTTAATGTTTTTTCAACTACCTCCACTCTGTCCAAGAACCGCAATAGCTGCTCATATCTAATAATATCATTATGGATATATACAAATCAAAGCAGATTATATTCACTCTCCTGCTGACATGGCAACTGGCTGCACTGTAGTGTTACCGTGTGAAACTTGGCAGGGGAAACTCTCATAAATCTGTATTCAGCAGTGAGCTAAAGATGGTCCGGGTACTGAAGCAGCTGCAACACCAAAAACCAAATCCATTACAGTTCACGCAAAGTGTGAACATACTAACTGAGGCAATTTTAAACAAAAAGATGAGGAAGCCGTTGGAGAAACACTTCTGGTCACTCACGAAAGAGTTTAAAGCATACGATTAAGAAGAGGAGTGATAAAGGTCTGGGAGAAGATGGTGAGCAGAACAAATACAAAGAATAGAGCATGTTTCCCAGTGCTGCGAGAAAATGTGTTTTGATTTTTTAAAAAGAGAAAGTTATAACTAGAGGCTACAGACAGCTGTGCCAGTTTGTTTTGATGAAAACATTTTCAAGCCATTCACAGATGTTCAGTGAATTCCCCGTTCTGTTCCTAATGTTTGTCTTTCCAGATTTTTAACATATTCCTGTATGTTAGTGTCTCATTACGCTTTCTGTCAAGAATTTCATTTCAGTTTTCACAGTTGTACTGCACACAGGATAGGAGTTTTTCGCACAAAAAATCCGATTTGATATCTGAGCTGGGGTGAAATATTTCAATATGTGTTTACACATTTGATGTGCAGTTTTACATCAAGTGTGTACACAAAAGTACAGCTGGTTTCACAAGCTAGAGTGCAGCAGTGTGTACAGTATTAATGAAAACAGTCAAACGTAATAATCAAAGTTTGCATGTCCAGCCCTGTTCATATTTTCTAGCAGGCTTAGAAAGGCTATCCACTAACTCTGTGGAACATTTGAGATATGCATACAGTGAAATTCTCCTCTATTCTCCCATATGTTGCAACTCAGAATCTGAACACTGACTAAGTCACTGAAACATACAGTCGTTGACAAAAAACCCTTCAGTTTTACATGTAGACTTCATGTTTAGGTAGAATTGTACACACGCCAAACAAACTACGTGGCCAAGATTTCATTTAAGCACAATGACCTTTATCAAGTGCACAAGAACATTTGTTGCAAAGAATACATTACATAAACATTAACATATTTCACTTTTCTGTCATTCTTCTCATGTTTCCTGGGGAGCTATGCATCTTTCTGTTAGCGGTTTCTAGCCTTGACTGTGCCAACTTACAGAGAGAGGCTCATGGTATTAGTGTCTGATCTACTCTCAGTAATGTTTGCGTATACCTAACAACTGATTAAATCCCATAAACATTCATGTCACTTAATACTGCGAGTGTGAGATCAGACTAAGAAACAGAGAAAGAGTAGAGGCTAAATTGTGACGTCAGGCTCCAAACCATCTGCTAGATCATGAAGCCAACATTTGACTCATCTTACATTAAAATAATATTCTTAAGTGTGTCATCTCAAACCAAAATTTGATCAAGTGAAGTGGTCATCTTTGTCTCACTATACTCAATTAAAATAAATTCATCTCTATGTACCATCACATAATGACTCCTCTTTGCAATAGTTTGTGCAGGGGACACTACTAATTTAAAGTCCTAATAACTTTACTCCTTCTGCAGTGATCTTCATTCTTGGCTTCTCCAACAAGCAACAGCTGGCTTTAGCAAGGACCACAAAACTGCCAGTTATCTTGGAGTTTGACATCTTGCCTTTATGAGGAAATCAACTGCTAATCAACTGCCATATTTCATCAAGATACTTCCTCCCCCAATGATATAACTATTCACGCATGTAAACATAAAATAACCAACCAAATAATACTATTACCTCAGTGTCTGGGTAGGGCTGCATTGAATATGACAAATATTGATTTTATGCAGTTTTTGCAAAAGGTATAAGAAATCATATCATAATATTCATATTCAGTATTGCCTAAAGACAGACTCTGCTTTTTAAATTTTAACAGCAAAGGACAGTGTAGCTTTTTGTATCTCTGTCACCATATATGTGTATGTATATATATATATATATATATATATATATATATATATATATATATATATATATATATATATATTTTAGTGTAGGCACAATGCAGTTTCTTCCCATTGGTGCAGCTGTTTTCAGCTAGAACTATAAAAACACGGATTAGATGAGTTCTTTTTGTATTTAATGTCAAAGAAAACATTTCAAGATCATTGATACTTTTAAAGTAAAGTAGAACACTTTCCATTCACTCTCCTGCAAGCAGCTGCAGACCTCATTACTGACAATGTCCTCCTCTTCACTCTTGCTTCTCAGATTTCTCTGTTTTTGGAAGATTTTCTTCTGGTTCCTATTCACAAATACTGATCTTCCAGTTTTATATGACAAGAATAACACAGTATAGGAATTCCTAAATTGAATTGTGTCTATCCTTTGAGTATTCAATACATGAACGAGGTTTTCAATGTCCCAAGTTGAACGAACTGGTCGCTTCATTCAGTGTAAAACATGCCTATCCTCATGTGAAATCAGAATAGCTAAACTAACAGTAAATATAAGAGAGGTGTTGTGTTATGAAGAAAAGGAAACTGATAGAGTTAGAGAAGAAAAAGTAAAGCAAAAAAAGAGAAAAAGGTCCAGGAAGTGATCCTTGATGGAGGAATATTCTCCTGCAGAGAGACATGAAATGACGCTCGCCATGACCTTGTCTAAGGTCATGGTAATTTCTCAACTTCATACCCCAGCTGAATGTGTCTGCGCATGTAAACTCAGAGTGGCCCCATTACTGATAGCTCTAACAAGCCTAGGCCAAAGGTCAGACAGTGGTGAGTGGAAAAGGATGGAGAGAGACTGTTAAAGGTCTTTAAAACACCACCTGCCTTTACACACACACACACACACACACACACCACAAGCACACACACCCACCCACACAAACACACACACACAGATCTTGACTAATTGTTACCAGACCATATTTAAACACATCCTTAGTGCCTCTGAACCCCTGTTTCTCTCCAGCACAGAGATGAAGTTTCTGCACAGATTGGACTTTACACACAAACATGTTCACACTTTCAGGACTTTTTCAGTGTCATCAGCGTGCATTCTGGTGACTTATTTCTCAACTAATGGTTGCTCAGTTCCACATTTTTTGTTTTTGCACCTTTAAAAGAAACCAATAGCCTCACCAATTTCCTTAATAGATTCAAATAATTGCTTTTAGCTTAGCCTGTGTTTGGAAAAATTTGATGTTTTTGTGAAAAGACTTTCGCTAAATTAAGTGCAGTCTGATAAGAAATGTGGCACCTGCGTAAAACTAGCATTACCCTATGGGTCTCCAAACTGAGGTTTTACCATTTAAAAGGACATGATTCTCCATGAGTCCCAAACACTTAAAATGTCTCAAATCTAGGAAAATAACAATTAGTTCATATTCACAAAAGGTTAAATGTATCAATATTTTAAGATTATACTTCATCAACTTGCTTCAGCAAATTTAAAAACAGTTTGAAAACAGTATTTACAGGATAAAATAACATATCTTTTAGTCATTGAGACAAGCTGTTGCCTCTCCTCTATGCTGCTGCTGCTGCTGCTGCTAACATCCTCTTTGTGACAGGAAGCAGCAGGGTTTATGGGAAATGTGGTCTTAATTTTGAGCAACATTAGCACTATACTACATGTAAGACTGGGACTAGGTGTCCTGATCATGTTTTTTTAAGATTATGGCTATTTCTTTTTCAAGAAACAGCAACTCAGACAATATCAGAATGATAATGCAAATGATGTCAATGCATCACAACAACATTGTGTGTGTAATAAGTATTTGTTGAGATTTGAACTGCAGAACTGGATACTCCAACACTATTTTCTGCTGATCTTACAGTTTCGCACAGTAGTCATGTTATATGCTTTTCTGAAATTATACAAGTTGCATGTCTCAACAAGCTTGGCCATAACATCCACATTACTAGTTGCTCGTACTGTGTCTTTAAATTTGTATTCATATGAGCACCATATGACAACAATGCAAGAAAATATAATTACGTAATTGCTACCAGCATGTTTGATCAACAATAGATCTGGCTGTTAAAAAAAAAGACAAAGAAACAAACCCCCCAAAAAACTTCAAACTCTCATGCACAGTAGATGTCCAAAAATGCTGGAACTCTGTGTAAAATCTTCAGTTCCTACAGTGATACAATGAAATACTGCAAGGCCATGGGTTTTTTTTGCACAGTCAACAGATCAGTATTAATGATAGGGTGCTACAGTAAATAACTCCTGACCTGAACTTGTGAACTGACCCCACACCCGAGCAGGTACAAATTCTTCTTCTGTGTATTTGCCTACTGTGATAAATGCGATATGTCTGTGTTTTCACTGTTGCACTTGAGACTATTTGAAAATATGCAGCTGATGTATGGTCTTCATATCTGCCTCTATCACTCACACAGCAACACACAGAGGGTCTGTCCCAGGGAAGCAGTACAGTCTGAATACATGAAAAATACTCTGTAGACCAACTCATGCAAGGCTTTTTTGTTCTCTGCATGTTATGACCAAAATATTAGTGGCACATTCAACGGGGTTCAATTAACGTATATTTGGATTCTTTACATAATTTATCAATGACTTTAAGATTTGCATGGCCAAATATTTTTAATGTCTCCAGACAGAGAACACGTGGTCATGTACATCACTGTATCTAATGATTCCCTTCAACTCAGGTCCCTGCTAATTCCCAAGTCCAACATTACTTTTCCAAAAGAACTTACAGGTTTTGAAACTCTTTTTTGGGTGGTTCAGATTTTGGTATAAAAATCCCACCAACCCAAAACACAATTCCAACCCACTGACTTTTCAACATGCTAACGAAGATAAAAAGGGCGTGCATAAGACTTAACCTTCCTAGTAATCAACTACAATTTTATTTTGAATCCAAAGTCCTCTGAAACCAAACAAACAGCATGAATTAATTATTGCTGACAGATGCAGCCAATTTATTACCAAGTCCAAGTCTGTGGACTTTTCTGAGCAGTACAATACTTTTAAAACATAAATCCAATATTTTACTTTTGCCTCTGTTACTATCCTCTCCTGCAGCTTCTTATTTCCATCCCAATCAATCACAAAGGAAAACAGATAAGAAATGCAGCCCACCCAACATCAAGACGTCAGAGTTCCTTCTGCGGTCAGGTTGAGTTAACTGTAACCAGCGAAAATGTCAGTGCTCTGTTTACTTGCCTGCTGCTGCACCCCTATATCCATCCTTACATTCCTCCTTTACAAATTACATTTGTCATTCTGAAAGCTGATGGTTTACACTGGTGTGCTTTGAACCTCATGTGAGTGCACATGCATGTGTATGAACAAACTGCAGACAATACGCCAGGATATGAATAAGTGCCAAAAAAGGCCTATTTTGTGCGTGCGTGCGTGTGCGTGTGTGTGTGTGTGTGATCTCCTACCTGTTATTGTAATGTTGCTGTAGATGTTAGACAGCTGCTCTTTTAGCAGAACAAGCTGGGTGGTGGCTGCCTTCTCCCTCTGCAGCTCCAGCATTATATCAGGATGGCTGGCCAGTTTGCAGCCCTTCTGCTTGTCCAGTGCAATGTCACTGCGCACAATATCTGAAAACCAGAATGAATGGAAAAAATTATTATTTTATTAATATTTTTGCCATAGAGAAACCTATGTTGCAATTTTTCACCCCAAACTAATTGTACATATCTTTTTTTATTTTATTTTAAAATTGTAATTTGACACTGAAACCAGAAGGCTGCGGCAGTTTAACACACTGCCAAAGCCAGAACATAAAGTTATATCTGTAACCCAGTCTGTTACTATTCAAAGAAACACACGTGTTTTATTGATATCTAGCAAGACTAAGTATATAGACCACCTCCTTACATCGCCATTTACATCCTCAGTTGTGACTTTTTTTTATAACACACATTTATCTAAAATGAATACAGTCTAGTGCTCTGCCTTTATCATGTGTCTAACATGAAGTGTGCGATCAAACTATTTAAATAAAATTAATCCAAGTTAATTTTTAAAGTGTACACATTAGGGATGCGTTAAACTGTAGTCCACTGGGTTATACTAAGACGTGTTTCTAATATTTTTTCAACACACTTTAGTGAAGCCATATAAAAATATCTAGCCAAATATCTGCCGTTTTTTAATTTTTATTTATTTATGTTTTTTTTGTTTTTTATTTATGAAAAACTGAATATTTGGCTCTGCGGACCACGGCGAAAAGCCGCCATTGTGACATGAAATGTTAGGTAAACACAGGTGTTTCCAACAACTTTAATGAAGGTTTTGTGCTTTTAAGGTGTGAATCATAATTAAGATGATAACACCTGTGTTCATGTCATAACGTCCTGCTGTGAAAAAGGCATAACCATACTATAGGATCGATATATTAAAAACAGTTGTAGCGGCTAGTAAAATTATTTGTTTTCTAACTTTTCTTTTAAACTTCTGTTTCTCTCGTCTTCGCTTTCGTTTTAGCTAGGAGTCCTTAAACTGGCAGCGTAGCACAGCGTTTTATGAAGAAATAGGCAACCCTAGCTTCAGAGGATTTAACATTCCCTCAAAGAAATGGGGACTGACATGAGAGCAAACATTTAATCATCTTCTAAAAGTCGGTCTAAAATAAATACTGGGGCCAGAGAGAGAGGAGAAAATGTCATGTCTAATCACCGTCCTCGTAGTTTTTCAGATAGTAGTCTGGTCCCGGCCCTCTGAACTTGGCGAGGTTCTTCTGGTTGTTGAACTGCAGGAAGTCTGTTCGCTTTCCACCAAAGCGCAGAAACGCGGGCGACAGGCCTCGCGCCAGGGTCACGAGCCGCTTGGAGCTGCGGATATGGGACAAAAAGAAAACACTTCAGCAACTGGGTGGTTTTTACAGACTAGACTCACACGTTAAAACTGCTAACCTGTGTACATTTATAACGAGGGATATATTTGTTAAAGTCAGTAAAAAGTCTTCGTTCTCTGTGATCGTCCTGTCTCCCGTTCTTCAGTTCCGTTTACTTCAGACCATCCAGCTATTAAACAGATTAGCTACAGAAGAAATTGGATTTTCCCGTAACTGCTAATTTGCTGCAGGTCTATCATAAAACTTTTTCCCCTCGTCTGCAGACCCACGACGCATTTGGCAGCCACTACAGCAGGTAGTACAAGGCCATAAGCTGATGAACAAAGGATTAAAACGACACACACACATGCTTTGTGTAGTTGACGAACAATTCTATCCTCAATATTTTAAAAATATTTTTCCCAACTAACTTGCTGTTTCTTTACCTATTTTCTTTCATACACTCAAGCTGCCTTTTACTTATTCATGTTCTTTATTCACGTGAAATAGAGGCCGATCAAAAGGAGCGTGTAGTCCATACAAAGCTATTCAAGCTAAGTTCATATTTAGTGAGTATGAAGTTTTCATTTTTTTAAAAACTAATTCAAAGTATAGAGAGAAACTTCTACTTTGCTCGATTGTCAGTCTAAACCACATAATCCAGTTCAATTATGAAAAATGCGGAAACGGCCCACGAGTCTTACTGAATTTTTAATTTTGGTTGATCACACATATGAATCCTCGTCATTTCAATGTAAGGGTAACAAACAACAATACGAACTACAATAATAATAAATATAAAAATCAAAGTTGGAACAGTGGTTAGGTGACACGTAGAAGTGTAACGGCTATGTGAATAAAATATCAAATGTTGTCATATATTTACTGTAAAATAATAACCGAGAATGGGCCACGCGCGGATTAAGATGTGCTCATTCTTTGTCACTGAGTGGTTTCCAGTTTATATAAGAAGCTGTACCGAATAACATTATCTGGCATTACTCAATACATGTCATAGCGGGCCAGAGACTTCTTAGGGTATTGTCAGTGTGTTTAGTTTAAACACACTTTAAAGTTATTATTGAAAGTCTGGGTTTTAATAATGCTGCGCTTCATTAGCCAAAATATTGTGACAGTGGCGCGGGTCGTGGTCTCAGTCTGTGCTTTCCTCCAACTGTTCAGAGAAATACTCAGGGTGAAAAGTCAGCAGTAAATAAATAGTTACCCTTCATTATTAAAAAAAAAAAATGCAACATAGCTGCCATTGGAACCAGTCGATCTGTTCTTTTAGTTATTTTCAGAAGGTGAAAAGTAGATTGGCTAACTTATGAAAGTGACATTTTGCATTTTAGATTTAGATGGACATTAGATCATTTTTATCAAATCTTGATGCAACAGTGCACACTGTAGACTATAACAGCTGCAACCCTAAATGGACAGTTTTTGAAGGAATCGTCCACTCTCAGTGTAGTCTTTTTTAAAGTTAAACTTTGCGAACCTCAGTCAGAATCAGTATGGAGAACTGGACTGCTTGGTTCCCGGAGTGAGAAGGAAACGTGCTGGATCGATCCATGACAACTCAGACAACGTGGCTGCGTGCGTAATGAATAAAATAACCTCCAAATATTTTAGAGGAGGGCACCCATATAGATCGATGTAGACGACAAGCAGGAAAGGGTTCTTTTGTACCTCAGAAAGTCCAGCCATCCGTCTCTGATGATCGAGGGGTCCAGTTGGAGAGAGAGGAAGTTTTCGTTGAGGACTCTGATTGAACTGCGGGTGTTGACATCCAGGAGAACCAGCGTCCTCTCCAAGAAGCCTTGGCGCTTCCCAGCGACTGCAGGTCTCTGATACGTAGAGGAGGACGAGAGCACCGACTGCACCATCAAAATAAGCAACGATGCCAGCCACAGGGAGGGCCATGGGAATACGCGCGGAGAGGATTTGGGCATCTTCTTGGTTTGGAGAGCAGGGGGATCAGTGTGCGCAAAGAAGCTTAAAGGTGGAAAGAAATCAAGCACTAAACAAACTCTGCTTCCGAGGAGTTCGATGGCGGTTCTATACCTCGGTCTCATCGATCTGGATCTGTCTTCCTGTCTAGCTGTCTCACCCCCTCCGCCCCTGCCCCCCCGCCCCTCCGAGTATTTCTGGGAGCTGCACGCAAGAGCGCACGCCCCGAGCCAGCCTTTCCCATTGTGAGAGCAAGAACTGGTAGGAGGAGAGAAGACAGTACCGCCCCTCTAAGGTTCTCCGAGGTATGAGGACAGACTACTCGAAAGTCTTCCCAGTTCACAAGTATAAGAATTTAGTCTTACGAACTATGATTGCAGTTTTTTTTCCTAAACACCGAATACAGAGGTTATTGTTTTCTGAAGAAACTGACATTAATCGTTGTTTCTTAAAACGCTGTTATAATGGTAAAATCAAAATCAGATTTTGTAGAAAACTCGAGTTCAGTCCAGTAATTAAGGTATACTCAAATACCAACAAGTAAGAAAAGTACACATTTAGAACCGATTAAGTCCTTTGGGCGAGGATAAAAGGCTTTTTTCCTTAAAAATGATAAGCCATGGCGGCTGGTCCTTTCGGAAAGATAATAAGATAAGATAACCTTTATTAGTCCCACACGTGGGAAATTTGTTTTGTCACAGCAGGAAGCGGACAGTGCAAAAGTTATGAGGCAAAAATTAGAATACAATAAGAATAAATACAGTACACAACTGTACAGAATAGAATAAAATAAAATACTATATACAGTAGAATAAAATAAAATAAATATACAATAAGATAAAAATAGAATACAAATACTATATACAACTGAGTAAAAATACAACGATGACAGAAAGGATTATTGCACTTAGTATTATTGCATATGTATGGATGTGTGTGCTTGATCAGTTAAAGTCTTTATTATGGAGTCTGACAGCAGTGGGGAGGAAAGACCTGCGAAATCTCTCCGTCCCACACCGTGGGTGCCGCAGTCTCCCACTGAAGGAGCTGCTCAGTGCTGTCACAGTCTGCTGCATGGGGTGGGAGATGTTGTCCATCAGGGATGACAGCTTAGCCGCCGTTCTCCTGTCACTCACCACCTCCACTGGGTCCAGAGGGCATCCTAGAACAGAGCTGGCCCTTAATAATCAATCATTTAAAAAAAAAAGCTGAAGAAAAGCAAAACTTGGATTAAATGTATGCAATACTGTCATATGAAAAAAATAATTTTAGAATAACCATATTGATAGCGCAATGGGAGACTGTATAAAGATCTTCCAGAAGTTGTGCTTAGACTCACCTAAATAACAAAAATTCAGCTTCAAAACAAAAACAGATCTTGTCAGCAGCATAACTCATGATCATTGCAAAGGCTCTGCTTTCTTGACAAATAGATTATTGATTGCACATTTTAGAGATGGCACTTGGAGATGCCAGTCTGGATATTTGGCCTCTTTTCAGAAGCATTCAAAACCAGTTTGGGATGTAAGTCTCCGCACATGGAACTTACCTATAAATTCTTTATATGGCTTTAGTCCAGATGTTCTTGGGATACTTGTGAGCAAGCACACACCAACCAAAGTGCAGGCTACTGCGCTTCCCCCCATCCGCTTATTTCTTTTTTTCCAGGGCGCAATGCGCCAAGCTCTCCTCAGGCGATTGTCGTTTAAGGTCACTGCTGTCTCACAGATGAGCAACGAAGTACTTAAGAGAAAAAATGCACAAAGTTAAGCTCAATTTAATCGTTTCTTTCCGGTATACAACACCTACTCACGAATCCACGAAGCCACAACACAGAATCATCCAAGCAGTCAGGCTTTAGGTTTAGGGACACAAAAGTTCCCCCCCACAAAGCAGATTAAAAGATTTTATTTGGTACAAAGTGGGCTGATATTTCTTAGTGTCGCTCACGAGTGTCAGAAACTCTGACGTAACGTTCTCCGTGGGGTGGTAGCCTGTTTTCTCCGGCCTGTTAGAAGAAGCAGACCCACGGTCAACAAGAGCAGCAGAAAAGCACAAAGTCTGATTTTCCGCATTTCTTCATATTGTCAGTTGGCGCAGATAACATCATAATTAACATGCGCTTTCAATTCAACCACAGTTTTAGTTTTCAGTGGAAAAATATTTAACATTTTCATATAATTAGATCTCAAATGCGTTTTGGGACATCTATCTCACCCTTGAGGATATTTTATTCTAAAAGAAGGAAAACGGAACCTTTAGCCTATCGAAACAGCACTATCATATAATATTCTAAGAGGAAATGGCATGGATAATGAGGATGAGTACGCAGGAAATTTTTGTCTATTATATTTTCTCTTTGCTGTTGTTTTTGTGAATGTTAAACTCCTTTACGGCCTACCGATCGACTGTACTGCTGAAATTTGAAAACGGTTTGGTTTGTTGTTTTTGGATTTGAAACTCAAATTTAAACCAAACAAAACAGCACGGTGACTTTTTACACTCTCAGCTTCTCCACGGGCCGGTATAAAAAGAAGTGAAAAATGCACAAGTTATATATAAAGTTATGTTGTTAACTCTAAGCTGTCAGTGGAAGAAGAAAAACTTTCTAGGAAAATATTAAATCAGTTAAACATATTCAGTGAGGGAAAATAGTCTGCTACTATTACAATAGACTAGTTCTTCGATCAAATCTAACCTACTCTAATTTCGTATTTAATAATTTGAAGGGAGAGTTTAATCATGATGTGCGGTAATGTTCTCGTTGCTTCTTTTGAATGTAAACTTTACAATAGTTTGTTCAGGAAATGATTCGCAGCTTTAATTAAACTGAGTATTTTTCTGTCTGTTTTGTGTTTAATGTTAAAGACACTGCTGCTGTATAAAAATCAAGATCTGTTGCTGCAATCATGGGAAATTATTGCTTTGTGAGGGGAAAAAAAATTACTGACCGCAGCAGAAAAGCAGCACGAGTTATATCATTCATCCAGCAGGGTGTTTGAATAAAAGAATAGAGCATAGAGACGTTTAAAAACTTCCTAAGCAGAATTAGGTTTAGACAAATACACTGAATCATCAGAGCATTTTCGGCGACTTTTGTTGGGCGGACTCAATGGTTGGCTTTCTTTAAGATTTATTTTACCGCCTCCAATGCGTTTATTTTGATCGATCGTGAAAAATATCTCATGTAAAACATATATGGTCGACATATTCATACATCAGCATAATCCTTAACGATGCGAATTTTTTTATACGCATATATTTTTTGGTTTTGTTTGGCAAACTATTTAATGTGTAATTTTATCAGGAAAATTCTCTGTCATTCTAGGATGACAGTTGGAGTGACAGTTTTATAACTTGTTTTGCTGTTTTTTGTCGTCTGAGTAAAGTGTAGCAATGACTGTTTGCCTTTTGCGCCTTCAGTTTTCTGCATCGTAAATCCCACAAACCGGTCACCGAACTGAGATGCGTTAGATCTGAACCAGCTGATCACTGAACTGTACATAATAATAATAATAATAATAATAATAATAATAATAATAATAATAACAATAATAAAAATAATAATGGTAGTAATAATAATTATAATGATAGTAATAATAATAATGATCTGTGGGACTTGATTGTAATTATTTATTTGCAACTTAGTTTGTTTTTACAAAAAATACCAAACGAACAAACAAGAACAATCCTCTTCATGTCAACATTTAAACGTCATGAAAGTCAGTAAAACGTTGTTCCTTGTCATATAATCTTTAAACAGAGGCTAATATTTCCAAAGCGTATAGAAGTTAAAAGTGATATCTATAATATATACATATATATTTACATATATATGAAATGTGTGAGTGTTCTTTTAAAGTAGATTTAGATACAGCGACACTTTGTTTTAATTTGTTAAGGGATGCGGTTACTGAAACACAAACTATTATAACAGAGATTTTAGAAACACATTACATTTATGTGTTTATCCTGAAAGGCAACAAGTACAGTTTTTCAAACTGTACTGCACCGAAAACAGGTGGCGATGCTGCCATCTAGTGGGGAGTTTAAAATTGTAAATGAAAAAATTACTAAAAATAATAATGAAGTCTGAGCTCTGCACTAACGCACAAACTGGCACACAACACAACGCAGCATTTCTTTCTATTCATTTGCTTACTTGATACACATCCCAGTTTTTCTCATTTAGTTTCTTTTTTGTATTCAGCTTGTATATCTCTACTATTTAGCAAGTAAATATCTTCCTCTGGCGTAGCTGTAGGGGCTCTATCGCATGAATCATAAATGATTGGGCATTTCCTGCTTTCTATTTATAGAAATCAGCAGAAAGCAAATAAGCGAGGCTTACGTCAGGATTTGTCATTTATATTTAAGGTGCCAGCTCACAAACACACACTTGAATTCCTCTCTCTCTCTCTCTCTCTCTCTCTCTCTCTCTCTCTCTCTCTCTCTCTCTCTCCATGTTACCCAGCTGCTCCATCCATCCCATCCGCAAACCACGTGACCCAGTTCTCCCGTGTCCTTCAGCGGCTCATTCGGCATGATGGCTGCGGATGCTGCGGATGCTCTCTGCAGCATCCTGCATCCGCGCCGGCTCTCCCTCCTCTTTCTTACCGTCACCATCTCCTCCCTGCCGGCCAAGACAACGGCGCTGCTCGGCGTCCGGCCTGAAGACACCCAGAGCGGAGAACTGTCCGTGCAGGACGGGATACTGAGGGCTATCGAGGGGACCCGCTTCATGCTGAGGGTTTACTACTCCGCTTCTCCAGGTACCGAAAATCCCAACAGCCTGAACATCAGCGGCAGACCGGACGCAGCACCTGCCGCCCCGTGGATCGCGTTTATAGAAGAACCAGGTGGGGACAGTGGAGATGCAGAAAGTCCGCTTCTGTCCAGGGGGAATCCATGCGAAGAGGAGAATGCCCGGAGCTCAGACATCGAGCTGCTGGGTTCCTTCAGATCCACCTCAAGTCATAACTCAGTCTTAGTGGAGCTGCTCGCCAAAGACCTGCGCAGAGACGAGGTGATCAAATACTACTCCATGTGCGCGTTCGATGGAGTGAAATGGGAGCACTTGAGCACCAAAGACTTCTGGTTGGCGGTGGTGGAGAGACCCCCAGAGGCAGATGCTTGGCTGCAGGCAGGAGTCTCTGTGCTCTTGTTGGGGCTGTCTGCTCTGTGCAGCGGGCTGAATATTAGCATGCTGTCTCTGGACCCGGTCGAGTTGCGGGTCCTGCAGAACAGCGGCACAGAGAAAGAACAGAAATACGCGCGAAAAATAGAGTCAGTGCGTAAACATGGCAACTACATCCTTTGCACTGTGGTGCTGGGTAACGTGCTTACAAACACGTGTTTTGTGGTGTGGATGTGCCAGATCTTAGGAATGACCGCTCTCTCCACTGCCTCATGCACTTTGGGGATATTTTTTATTGGCGAGATTTTACCTCACTCGGTGGCATCCAGGCACAGTCTCGCCATCGCATCCAAGACCCTGTGCGCGACCCGCCTGTTGATGCTGATATTTTTCCCCATCGCCTACCCGGTCTCCAAGATTCTGGACATTATGCTGCACCAAGAGATCAGCAACTTTTACACGAGGGAGAAACTGGTGGCCATGCTGCGTGTCACAGACCCCTACCACGACCTGGTCAAAGAGGAGCTCAACATTATCCAGGGAGCCCTGGAGCTTAGGACCAAGACCGTAGAGGATGTGCTGACACCGCTGTCAGACTGTTACATGCTGTCCTCAGATGCTGCGCTGGACTTCTGCACCATGTCGGATGTGATGCAGAGCGGTTTCACACGCATCCCTGTTTATGAGAACGAAAGGTCCAACATTGTAGACATCCTTTTTGTCAAAGATTTAGCCTTTGTGGATCCTGACGATTGCACTCCTTTGAAAACAATTACTCAGTTTTACAAGCATCCCATGCACTGCGTCTTCAGTGACACCAAGCTGGACGTGATGCTGGAGGAATTTAAGAGAGGTAACTCACTTCACTTTAAATCATATCAGAGGTTTGGTCTCTGCAGTCTTCATATCTCCCTGTGTGTCCTGTCTAGGACCTCTACACAACTTATGAGTAAGAAGTCAGCTGAGCATGTGAGGCGCCATATGTTTTAAAGCAACCTCCCACCAGTTAGGAGTTAAATGTTCTTTGAAGTGACTGTGCATTTAAGAACTACATTTTCAGTCCAGAAGTCAATGTATACATCAGCCCATTGGCTCAAAGTGGGCCTGCCAGTAAAGCCCTTTGATCCCCAGAGCAGTGAGAGACATATGTGAAATCTGATACTGTGTCACACAGTGTGTTTGGTTCAGCTAGAGTTTAGAGGCTACCATAATAGGGTTATCTTAAGAATTTATGTGATGAGAGAGATTTAAGTCGCCTTCCCATGACAACACTGTGAACTTCATCTGGCCCCAGGCTCGGTACCCATTTCTATGCAAGTATCAGTTATCGGCTCCTCACTTAAAATGCTTGAAATGCTAAACTGTATCAAAAAAGGAATTTTGCACGATTTGCCTACACCAGAATTCATCTTTCTCTCTTCTCTGATAGCCATCTTTGCTGATAAGTGAATTGACAGCATTGCCGCACATGCAGTGATAACATCAGTTTACTATAGAGGAAAAGTGCATTGCCTCTCTTTAGGGACTATGTTCAGTCTTGATAACATTAAATATGATTCAGATTTAGCGCTCAGTAGCAAAAACCTCTGACTCCTCGACTGAAAGTGTCACATTGTAAAATAAAGACACACTGCCACAGCTGTTATGCAAGGAAATCTGTTTTATAGACAAAGAAAGGGCAATACATGTCTGCTGAATGCAGCTGGCCTTGGCAAGATAATGAATTATGTTGCCACTTACAGTTCAGGAGGTCCACTACACTTCACCTTGCCTGGGATTATGAAATATAGCTTTGGTCTGGCACAAGTGATCCATGAGCTCACACTTGACCCACATGTGTGTCAGCATCGCTTGTGTGTCTCTCTTGGGTGTGAAGCCTGGTTTCACCTTTAAATTATTTGTGCACACTTAATTGTCAGCCCACTGTGACTTTGAAGTTCCTTCCACTCTGTAGGTCATCGCCAACCAACCCTGCAGAGCAACCATGAAAAATTCAGCTCCAACCTTTCCCTTCCTCTCTCACCTCCCTCCGACTTTGCTTTCATGGCTAAAAGCCTCCTGCTGGTCAGGAAGCCTGGCTGGAAGCTGTGATGATGTCTCACTGAGATGGTTGGTGGGCAGAGGTGAGGTCTGTGTTAGAGTAAAGAATGGAAATGTCACCAGGAAGATACTATCGTCTGCAAACATACTGTTGAATGGAGAACTTAGCCATGCAGACAGTTAGCATTTTTCAGTTTTTCAGGCCTCATAAACATTCAAGTTGAAATAGAAAGATTCTCCAGTCTCAGCTACAATTATCTTTTTTATTTTTTAAAGTTGTTTGGTAAAAAGGTGACAGAGCAAGTGAAAAGATAATGCAATCAAACAAGTAAAAATCTATCAGACAAATATAAGTCTTTCCAAAATCAATAGCAAAGAAGCTGCTTTTCTTGTGGATGTTCATGCTGAAGAAAACCCCCCTTTATGATTGCACAGCAACTCAAAAATGCTTTCTACAGTGTTCTTTAGAGGCATGTTTTTCTTTGTCAGCCATCAACAAAGAGAATACTTAATGACCACAACCTCAGACAATTCAACACGAGATACAAAATTCTGCAAACATCTAAAATAAAAAAGATGGAATGCACTTTACAAAAACATACAAAAGGAAGGCCGGGGGAGTCGTGGAAAGCAAATCCTAAGGATTGTTGAAATAAACATCAGGCTCTATCCAAATGAAAGAGGAAATACCAGAGAATAAAAAGAAACAGTTCATGAGTCAAAGCATACCACCTCATATGTCAAGCATAGTGGTATTGCTCTTATGGCTTGGGTGTGTATGGCTGCCAAATGAACAGGCACGCTGGCTTTTATTTATAACTGTCTATTTATTCATTCTGCTGGTGAAGGGCCAGGATAAGTAGCCTGCTCACTCTGAATCATACGCATCAAAACTCTCAGGGTGAATTTTTATCATGCAACAGGACGGTTATTCTAAACACATGACAACAAAGAAATTTTCAGGGTGAAGAGGTGGGATATCCTTAGCTACCAATAAGCAGAATCAACTGATTCCTGAAGACCAGAATAAAAATAGTAAGACTTCACAATGAGTATGGCTCGTTTGAAGATGGCTGCAGTAAAATCCTGGAAAGCTTTACCATGGCACCTTCTTGTGTTTGTGGGTCAGAGCCTTCAGGCTGCAAAAGATTTTAAATATGACAATTATTATGTTATCGTTCATATTATTTGTGAACATCCAACCCTTGGAAAGTACACTATAAGGGGATTACATTCCCAAACAGTTGCTCGTATATTGATGCAAGCCTGCTCAATGTAAAGCATTTGGCAATCAAATTGACTGAGCTGATGTACGAAACCTGAACAGAGCAGACTTCCATTTATACATTTAGGCTTTTGCAGCCAGTGTTTTATGCTGCTGTAAATATTAGATTTTTATTAGGAAAAGGCAAGGTTATTATTCTTATATTATTCTTAAGTAATAGTAGCAGCACCCCTATAAAAACACTGCATTATAAATTTTACTAGAATGCATTAAAGATAATAGGTTTTTCCTTTTAATATTGCTTTTGGTTGAACTCTAAACAACATTATATAGATTTATAATACATTTATCATGTGTGTGTGTATATATATATATATACACACACACACACACA
The DNA here is from genome assembly GCF_041146795.1 of Maylandia zebra. Lineage (NCBI taxonomy): Eukaryota > Metazoa > Chordata > Actinopteri > Cichliformes > Cichlidae > Maylandia > Maylandia zebra. The sequence continues at coordinate 18,568,821 of NC_135179.1, read as the reverse complement.
CACACAAAGTAAAGACTTGTATCTAAAAACAGAACCGAATAGATTCAATTACACATATTTTGGAAAATAAGCCACTTTAATACAGCATCATCCCTGCAACGACTCAATAGAGTGAATGTCACAAGAAGTCAACGCCGCAACTACACTACAAAAAATAGGCTCAGACTCAATTAACAAACCACAGAAGGTAGACACAGTTTAAACCAACTGTTTTCATAAGCTGTTTGTGCACCAGTGTAGAGGAAAATTACTGCTCCGGAGACATAAAATGAAATATTTTATTCCAGATCTCATTTTGGCTTTAATGCTGTGGTTAAATAAGCAGATAGAAATAGGTACAAACATGCACAATCTAAAACACAGTTTTCTAACATAGACTGACGGAGCCACAGAAAGTGGTAGAGGAGAAACGTTTTGCAAAAGGGACAACCATGGAGGACCCAGTTTTGCTCCGGGCATGTGTGTCTGCGTGTGTGAGTAAGTGTGCGTCATTCTGCAAGAGTATTATGTAACATATGAATGATGTAATGCGGTGCCCAGGCACATCAGCAGCTGAGAGCAAATCCGTCGCTGACTCACCTGAGCTCTGCAGAGACATAGACCTGAGTGAGTGCAACCTCACCATCTCAGTCAATCCCTCACAACCCAGAGGTTCATGTTTGGATATGACTGCCAGTCAGTCAATCAGATTTTTTTTTTCTCTTGTTGCAGTGGATTAAAGCATTTGATCCATTTTATCCCTTGGCGGTGATCCCCTAAATCGGCCCATCTTATTTGAGCCACAGATTTTATTCAAAGTGAGGCTGGAGACTTTTTCATGTGTCTGTTGGAACCTGTGGTCTAGTGACATCATTTTGGTTAGGTAACTTATTTGGTCACCAGACTAACTCGTGTTGATGAAAGCAGAACAGACTGATGAGTTCAGCATATTTCAACATATCTGATTTTTAAGTGAGTGGAACAGAAAATAATGATAATAAAAAAAAATATCAATATAGAGCAACTTGTTTGTGTTGATAATTTTTTTTTTTTTAACTTTTCTGTCCTTGTATGTTCAAGTTTGGTTGCGGCGTTGACTTCTTGTCACATTCGCTCTATCGAGTTGTTGCAAGGATGATGCTGGCGAGCTACGTCATTGTGTCCGACAGGCTTGTCGCGTTCAGCTAAACACAGTCGCAGTGAGCCCTCGGTTTGCTCATGGATGTGTACAGATGTGCTGTGGGTGTGTGTACGTGTGGGCATGAGTGTTTACCGAGGCGGCAGCAGCATGGGCAGTTTATTCAGCAGATGCAGGCATCCCCAGACTGATTGTGTAATCTCTGTGTTTACGTAAGGAAGCCAAGTCTTCCAACTGTCAAAGTGTCTGGAGACTAATCCCCCAATGTCCACTTTCTTTTTGTCTGAGAACACAAACAAGGGCAAGTCTGGCATTGAAGTCATTTTCAATTTAACCTCTGGGATAGATCCCTCAGGTTTTTAGTTGGTGAATTAATGCTGATTTTCATCTTGACTGCACAGAGCCAGTTGGAGGCTGTTGACTGGAGTTATTTTTATCTGCTCACTTTGCCTCTCAGCACATTGCACGAGCAGTTTTTAGCCCGAGCTCCCATTTTGAAAACATTCTAACCTGTCCTCTTCTCTTTTCTGATGACTGCAGGAAAGTCCCACCTCGCAGTGGTGCAGCGGGTGAACAGCGAAGGCGAGGGAGACCCCTTCTATGAAGTGATGGGCATCGTCACCCTTGAGGACGTTATAGAGGAGATCATCAAGTCTGAGATTGTGGATGAGACAGATCTGTACAGTATGTATAAACATAGTGTTTATGAAGCTCTGCATCAGGGCTATCTTATTGCTTCCAGCTCCCCTACTGAGAAGATTTTCGCTTAATTTATTGCAGCAGCTGTCACATTTTGTTCAGCTTTGTGCTCTCCAGCAGTCACTGGAAAATGCCCAGATAATCAGCATAAATTCCCATACCAGTTATTAGGACTGCAACTAATAATGCTGTAGTATGAATTGTGAATGGGTTGGAATGGAATGGGTTTTTTTGTGGTCCATCTACTTTGCTATTTTCTCATCCCGCTATTGGTTCCACCTTCTCTCCCCTGTTGTTCCCAGCTCCTTCCTAATTCTTAATTAAATAATGTGACTAAATGACCCAGTCTCTTCAGATAATCGCCATAATCCCCTTATTTTTTAATTGGCTGGAAACACTCTCCACGGATTCAAATGAATTCAAATGCAAAGCTCCCTTCATTTCATATCTAGTCCAGTCTGCACCTGCTTTCGCTCACTGAATTTTAGTTTCCTTTGTTATTCTCCTGTACATTTTCACAGCAGTCCCTGCTCTCAGAAGACAGCAAGATATAATATAAGTGTGCTGCAGTTGAAATTATATACAGTGTCTAAAGCAGTTTCTGTGAGTGGTGCACCTGTGTGTCTGCATATAATGTTTGTGTGTTTATATATAGCACGAGGGACCTAATCTCTTCGAGCTTTGTCATACAGTTTTTTCATGAACCCAGCTGTTCTAGAAATAATATTGTAGCAATAATGCATTTAATGAAAAATATATAAATATATATATATATATATATATATATAATACTCTGCAGAGGATAAGCCAATTTATCAGTCAGAGGTTACAGCACTGGATAATCTCCAGCTCTGTACAGCTTTAGATGAATATACTAAGCATGCTGGATATAGAAGTGCACCAATTAATTAGTGCCACATCAGAGTAGTTCCTAATTAATTATAGTGCAAACAAAAACAATGACCTCGCTCTGCATATATGGCACATTAAGTAATTAAACCTAATTAATGAGGTAAGAACTCTTTAGCTTCTCTAACCTATCATCAGAGAAAATGCTACATTTTTTTACGCACTTTCTCGGATTTGTTTCTGTTCATAGCTGATAATCGCACAAAAAGGCGCGTGTCCAACCATGAAAGGAAACAGCAGGACTTCTCTATCTTCAAAGTGGCAGAAAATGAGCTGAAGGTGAAGATCTCGGCCCAACTGTTGCTTGCAACACACCGTTTTTTGGCTACAGGTAGCATTTGTGTGTTTGTCTCCATGAGCTGAATGCTAAGCATTTGCAAATAACATGAGAACAAAGGCCAGGGGACGTGGTGTTTCTCCCTTGACTTGTGTTGTTTCACAACAGAGGTGGAGCCCTTCAGGCCGTGTCACCTGTCAGAAAAGATCTTGCTGCGACTGATCAAACATCCCAGCGTTGTGCAGGACCTAAAGTTCGACCCCAAGAACAAGCACGCTCCTCAACACTACCTCTTCCAGAGAAACAAACCTGTTGACTACTTCATCCTGATCCTGCAGGTACTTCTAAACTGATAAAAAAAAAGGGTTTGAATAAGAATTAGGAAGCAAGCAACAATTATCTGTGTGCTCAGCATTGTTCTGGCAGTGAATTTGCATTTGAATGTGCATTTTTCCCTGCGTGGGACGCTCCATTAGATGAGTAATCAATTGACTGTTCACATTATTAGCGCAGTGCTCAAACCTAATCCATGTAAATGGCTGTGTTAATCTTGCAGGGACGGGTGGAGGTGGAGATAGGAAAAGAGGCTCTTCGGTTTGAAAACGGAGCATTTTCCTACTATGGCATGCCAGCGGTCATCCCACCACTGCCTATTGGTAATTCACTGGAAATATGAAGCAATATGGAGGAGGAATTTTGAAGGATCTCGCATGATGAAAACATGCAGTGCATTGGGGGAGGTGAAGTGTATTTCCTGCCTTAATGCCACCCTGTGTCTGTATAGTGTCAGCCTGCTGAGCAGCAGCAGCCGTGGGAAGTAAGTAATTAAAAGAAGAGATTTCAGAGAATTTCCCAGTGGAAGGACATGACCTGCACAGGATTATATGAAATCCAGCTAAGACTGCAGAGCAAGTCTTTTGCTTTCTCTCCCTGGTTTCTTGTGGCGGTAGTGTGTACATTTTTTACGTGTGATGTTCAGGGTGAGTTTAAGCTATTTGCGAGGCCTCATTAAAAATCTGAAAATCCCTACTTAGGACATTTCAGAATTTTCTCTCAAACAGCTGCACAATCATCACATCTCAAAAGAGCAGCTTTTTACAGTTTTTTTTTCTCTCTTTCCGACTCATCGCTCTGCATTGAACTGACAAAAATAGCTTTTCTCGCTATTACACTAGACAGTGCTGAACACAAAAACAGGCAGAAAACAGTGTAGATGAATTAAAAGGACCTGCATGACCTTCCGTAAAGCATGCTCAGTTACTATTCAAATACAATTTTACTGCTCTCTTGTAAAGCAAGAGAGTGAGTCACTTAAAATGCATTTGGGGTTCAAATATGACTTCATTTTCCAAGCATGAGGTAAAAGATGAGGGTGGCCAGTGCAGCATACAGCACCATGGAGGGTCCTGTTGGACCACTTCACCCACTGTGTGAGCAAAAGTTGCAGCACAAGGGCTCAGTTTTTGACTTTTGCCTGTATTTTTAAGTTGTTACACACGAATCACATCATGAGAACGATTGTTGACGCTTTTAATTTTTATCAGTCCTAGAAGTCTTTTTTTAGCCTATTTTTCTGACAAAGACATTACCCGTGGCTGCTGTGCTACACTGAAATAAGATGATTAAGCCAAGGAGCTGAGCCAGTGTGTGTCTTTAATGTAGTGACAGCAGATTGATTAAATGTGGAAGACTGGCATGCACTGTTGAGATCGTGCCTAATTTCTCTTGACAGATTGCTGGTTATTCATCATTTGTTTTGCATATGAATGGCTCATTAAATGAGGACCTTTTTAACACTGAAGGAAAGAGATAAAAAAAAACATTATTATGCAATGGTTTTATTGTATAATAATAATATAATTTATGTTAGCTACAATTAAAGTACCTCAAGAATAACTAAAACTTGAAGGAGAGTTATGAGATTTGCTAAAATGAGCTTAGAAATATAACTCAAGACTTTTTCCTAACTGACAATTGAACATTTTGTTGAGGTATATAGAAGAAAAAGACATTATAACTTGGACTTGTTTGTGTGAACTCTTTATGCTTATTCTGGTTAAGGATTTTGACCTTTACAAATGATGTATGTAGAAAAAAACAGACCTCAAAATATGTTTCCTTCTTCTGCTCTGTTCAGGTCAGAGGTATAGCTCCCGGGCCAGCAGCCTGAACCAGTCGGATTCATTACTGAGCGGAGGCAGTGTGGGTCAGCTCACTGCAGGTGGAGGGGTCTATTTACCAGACTACACAGTCCGGCAGCTCACAGACCTGCAGATCATCAAGGTTACAGACGGCTGCACACACATAACCCAGAAAAATATGAAGAAAACCACTGTTATTATAGGCTAAATTAAATCTCTAATTTCCTGCGCACTGAAGGAAAAACTTGGGACCACAAAGGAAGAACATTTTTAAGCTCCCTCCATTTAATCTTAAAATTTCCCAAAAATGCTTCCACTGCTGCTGGATTTGCCTTTGATATGTCCTGATCCCCGTTTCTGACTGAACACAGACATCCTGTCTCTAACTCTCCCACCACACAGCCTCTTTCCGCTAATCACTGCGGATAATTGAGCTCCTTTTCAAGCATGAATATCTTAACCTTAGATGATACATGTGCCCTCTCACTTCACCTCGCCTCCCTTTTCTTAAACACAGTGCACGTTTCCTCTCGGCCAAATGCGCAACTCTTAACGGTGGCTGCACACACAGATCTAACGCTGATGATAATGGCAGATTTCTTGGCGGCCCACAGATCACCAGAAACCACTACCACAACGCCCTAACGGCCACCAGGATGGACAGCAGCCCACAGACACCAGAAGCGGTGGACACTGATGGCAAAGGGAGGCCTCCGGTCCCAGAGGCCCGCTCACACAGCATCGCCCTCCCCCTCACGCACACACACACTCGACTGGGACTGGCACGCCTTGCACATCTCCATCCCCATGGTGGCCTTCGCAGCACCTCGCAGCTCAATGAAAGAAACCGTATTGTTCGTAAGTAATATAGATGCCTTTATTTAACAAGAAGTCAACTAAAAACTGTAATTTGTTCATGAGGCGACCGTGGCTCAGGGGGTTGGGAAGCGTATCTGTAACCGGAAGGTCGCCGGTTCGATCCCTGGGCTCTCTGTCCTGGTCGTTGTGTCCTTGGGCAAGACACTTTACCCTACTTGCCTACTGGTGCTGGCCAGAGGGGCCGATGGCGCGAAATGGCATCCTCGCTTCTGTCAGTCTGCCCCAGGGCAGCTGTGGCTACAACCGTAGCTTGCCTCCACCAGTGTATGAATGCGAGAGTGAATGAATAGTGGCATTGTAAAGCGCTTTGGGTGCCTTGAAAAGCGCTATATAAATCCAATCCATTATTATTATGAGATTTTTCTCAGGCAGCACCAGGTTTTTACACCACCTAAACTTGAAGTATGAGGAATTTCCTTGTGTTGGTCAAATTTTCTTTCAAAGAGGAAAACAAGCTTTAAATGCACAAATTGAAGTTTGTGCATCTGAAAGCAGGGATAGAGAATTTTAAAGAAACACCATTGATTCATTTAACTATTTTAAACAAACATACTGATGGCCCGTGATGTGGAAACACAGCTTGATGTTCCCCATGTTGTTATTTGAAGATGAGCTATATAAATAATTATGGCAAAACTAAGAAATTAAATGAAATCAGCTGCTCATAATAATAAAAATTCCATCCTCTAATCGTCCCCTACTTCTTCATAAGTATGCATGTGTGAAATCAGCACATAACTTGGAACAAATAGTTTATTTTATACAGTACAAAGACTTCTGTCCCTGTACACCACTGCAGTGGACTGTAAGTCAACATGTGATTGAACTGCAGACTTTCAACTTCACTTCAAGGGGTTTTACAAAACGTGTGCGCAAACTGTTTAAGAATTGCAGTCATTTTTATACACACGTTCCCAATTTCAGAGGTTCAAAACTAATTGGACATGCTGAAATAAATTTAAAGAGGTTTTTAATACTTGAAAAATGAAAAAACTTGGCTGCCTAGAACACGCCAAACGTTACCAAATGTGTTTGCTCCCTTCAGATTCTCTGCCAGGCCTTTTCTGCAGCTGGTTCTTGCTTGTTTGTGGGTCATTCTGCATTCATCACGCACTGATGAGTTGAGATCAGGTGACTGACTTGGCTGTCGAAGACTATCTAATTTCTTCACCTGGAGAAAGTCTTTGTTGCTTTTGCACATAATGAGCGGATAAACAGTGTGGCATGTTCTGGATCATGAGCCCTTTCTCTCCTTCTCCACATTTTTCTCTTCCCACCATAACCATACAAGTTCATCTTGTTTTCATCTGGTCGAGTGATTTTTTTTTTTCAGCACAGTGCGAAATGATGGTGTTTTTTTTACTTGCATTAACATTTCATTGGGCCTCATATTTGAAATCAGAGAAAAGCTTTAACACAGAAATTCAACACTTTGAATCGGATTCATTCAACATATTTATGGAGGGCACTGACAGACGTAAAGAATGACTCACAAACGGCAAATATTCAAAATGACTCACTCACAGGAGTCGTTCAAATGTGACATCAACCAATCTGTACTTGTTTCGAAGCTTAAAGGGGTCCCACATACCATCTGTCTTATGCAGTGTGTAGCCCGTCACCCACTTTTGTGTGCTTGTTAGTTCCATTAAGAAATGTCACGGACAGATGGCTCCACTCTGGTTGTCAAAAAAAAAGTGTCTACAGCTTTAAATTACCATGTAAGAATTAAACTTCCTCTGCTAGTTGTAGGTCCTCTTTTTTACTTTTAATCCTACACTGGGTACTATTTTTAATATTCAGCCTCCTCTTGGAGGCCCCCAAAACACTTAAATAATACTAAGCTCTCTAGCTCCCTCTTCAGGTAGAGTTACAAATATGCTGCTTCTCGTTTACTTGTTTAATTTCATTTTACAGGCAGTAAATCTGATGGGCAGAGAAGTCCAAATGATACCGTGTTCCTTCGCATGGATGAGATTCCCTATATCCATGAGGACCGGCCAGAAAGTCATGGAGAGGATGGTGAGTGCCACTCAATACAGCCAACAATCAAACATTTAATTTTTTCATCTTCAAATGAAAATTTTTTTTTTTCCAGAAAACGTTTTTTTCCATAAGTAAAGAGATGCATTCACTGGTCACTTTATTAGATACACCTGTTTCTGTTTAACACAAATATTTTTTCATGTAGCAGTAATTAGGCATGTAGACAATGTCTGGACAACCTGAGCATCAGAATTGGGAAGAGAGGTGACTTGTGTCGCATGGTTGTTGGTGCCAAAAACTGCTGATCCCCTGGAATTTTCCTACATAACCATGAATGATGATCAGAAAAAGAGAAAACATTCAGTGAGTGATGATTCTCTGGGAGAAAATGCCTTGTTGATGTCAGAGTTCAGAGGAGAATGGCCGGTCCCCTTAGTACCAACGTTTATAGGATAATGTGACATGTCACAAATCTCAAATGATGTCAGACTGTTCTACTGAACATGACAGTGAGTTCACTGTACCCAAATGGCCAGCATAGAGCTGAATCCAATAGAGGTCCATTTGGATGTGATGGAATGGGAGATTCATATTGTGGATGTGGAGTCAACAAATCTGCAGCAACTGGGTGGTGTAATCATGATCATTCCATAAAGAATTAAGGCAGTTCTGAAGGCAAGAGGGGGTCCAACATGGTACTAAGTGTACCTAGTAAAGTGGCCAGAGCGTGAATATAGCTCTGTATTTCCTGGTTTTCAAGCTGTGGAGGATGTGTTCATTTTTTTTACTTACGTCACAAGTTAAGGAATCTCAGTTTAAAGCTACTCTACAAAATCTTTTGCAGAACTTGTCACCTAGTGTGGGCCGTGTATCTACGTAGCACCCCCCTCCCTTTCACTCTCGAACTTTCTCCCTCAGATGTGCCTACAGAGTCTCAGCCATCCACCTCTCCCTTCATAAGCTCTTTGTCTCTGTCCAGCTCTGAGGAGAACATTGGCAAGAAGCTATTGCGTAAATTGAGTGAGTAAGCCATTTGTCATGAACACTAATGCGACAGCACTCCCACACATGCTGTCAGATGTGCCCCAACTTTTCTGTCAGACATAGCGACGGTGCCGAGTGTATCTTAGCAACAGGTGATGTGCTACGTCTTTCTCAACAGCCTGCTGCTTCCTGCAAAGCTCATTCTCCAGATGCAACTAAGCCATTCTGGATCACATACAATATAACACAATGACTTTTATCTATTTATTTGAGGCTGTAGTTCTGCTGTACTGTACATCTGATGTTATATTAGTTTGTGACAAGTTTAATTTAAAAGTAGTACAAGTATCATGCTTTTGGTCTTTATAAAAATGAGAGCTGCTGCATTTTCACAACATGTTCTCATCTGTTTCTAGGTAACAAGAGGAGGAAAAAGTCTCGGGATGGAGAAAACAGTTTGGAGGAAGGTTCAGAGCAACAGCCAGTGACGAGCTAGCACAGTGGCATGTAGGAAGAGGGATGACGCACACATCCTCTTCCTCTTTATCATTCACAAGATTAACTACATTAACTACAAACTCTTCGTATACCCCCTTCAACTCTCAGGATACTGAGCCATCTTATCTGCTGTAGCCATCAAAAATACTCAGGTCCCACCCTGGCCCACTTGATGTATAAAGCGTGATTGGACGGATCTAAACAGTAGTATTTGAGTTATCCAGCTTTGCACCAGTGCATCTTTTGTAGTTACTGGTACATCCTTCTTTTATATGTTAGCTCTATCCACAAGGTTAACATTTATTCATAACATTTAAACTGTAACTTGTTTTTGAATTTTGTCACTATAAACCCAACAAGGGCCTTAGATAGTATCTGAGCCAGCTGATACACTGATATTTATTATTGAGTTGTCATGTTAACAAGGCAGTTTCCACATACTGTACTGAAACCACTGTTTGCACAGGGAACTGTCCTAATGTTGCCATAAGGCGGCAAACTACTGCCACACAACCCAACACACACTAACCAGTGGCGGAAATAGAAAGCCAAACAATAAGAGCACAACTTTTTTTTAAGAGAAACATTGTAACTATATACCTATATTTAAAAAAAAAAAAAGCCACCAATTAATCCTCAGCTTGAAAGACTACTTGTTGTATTCAGTGACTCAGCAACGTAGAAGGTTATAGTCATATACCTGAGTTTTTATATGGAAGTGTGAGGAAAGTAATTTAAAGATAGCAATATAAGTCCTCCTAAATACTGTAAATCGCTTGGACTTATCACTGCACTCCACGTTCATTCATAAAGTTCATAAATGTAGCTGTACAGACACACCTTACGTGTTTCTATCAAGCAACCACCATTCCACCTTTTTTCCTCGGTGTCTTCATATTTTAGATAAACAGTCATTAATCTGTTGTTTGATTGCATTCAGTAGAACACATTGTCTTTTGTGCATTTCATAGGGAGCATAGAAAGTTGTCAATGTACAGTTCATTTCGCACAGGGTCACTCACTAAAGCTGCACACACCAATTAAAAATAAGCTAGGGGTTTATGGCATTTGGATCTTTGGGTTTGGGGATCCAGATGAACATTAGGGGCATTACTGAAGAAGAAGTTGCTACTTGCATGTTTCTCTGTGTTGCTTTTACTATAGAATTACCCCCTGCTTTTCCATATGCATGACTACGATGCATGACTAGGCTGCAGTACATTCTCAGCACTGAGACGCTGTTTGACTTTCCTGAATCCTATGTAGATTTTAAGATGGCTTACACATAGGCAGCAGATTTTGGGTTTTAATTGCTAACGTTGAAAAGAATCAGCAAATGCTGCCAGCTAATGGAGAAGCACAAAACAAGGCTGCAGACTTCATTGAAGGTTCCGCTTTAACAGCTACTAATGATGCACACGGGGATTGGGGAATTCAGAGGAAGCACAAGAAGGCTGCTCAAGAAGGAACATTTTAATAAGAAACAGGAAATAATCTCCTACTGCAATAATAAACGAATTGATTCCATTTAAATTGTGAGTTAGTCCCCCAGTGGACTACGCTGATCTCTTTTCTTGAAATCTTGAACCTGAACAGAGGGAGATTTGCCTGACGAAAGCAATATGACATACACTGACGTCAAGCCACCGCCTCTTTTCAAATGCACACAAAGGTGGTGTTCTGGTACGCTCAGTGATTTAATTCAATCTGCCTGGTAAGGCTAAGTACAAAGGTTATTGCACTGCTAAGCTTTTTACAATGACCCCGCTGTACCAAACACGCTGGGGGAGTGTGTTTTGATCTGTTGACTCTAAGTGTGAATCTGGAACTTTAAGGGTGAGGCTTTTACAGAATTTGCAGTTGGTTTTCACCTCTTTATATTTGTAAGGATTGATGTAGTGTTTGTTTGGGGTAAACTAACAAAGATACATTTTGTAATGCAAAATTCAGAGGAATATATTAGCAACCCAAAGATATCAAGAAATGGATCAATCATTCTACACAAGGGTAAATTAATTTATTAATAAATCTACTGGAGTATTGCTCTTGTCTGCTTCATTTGTCTTCATCTGCAGGGCCTGCTAAAGGTCGGTGCTTATATGCAAACACTATCACTCAGTTTCACACACATCTGTTTGACAGTTTTTTATTGAAGTAGTTCATTCATTTGATCAGAATGTCTGAGGACATTTTCATTGCTGTTTCGTAAATGCCCTGCGTAGTAGTGCGACAGCAACCTGGTTGATCATTAGTTTGTTTGTGCTGTGACAAACGAATGTTGCGTAACAGTGCCCGGCTGCTATGAACAGTCAACGTCCACTGGCAGGTACCTGACAGAACCAGAAACATCAAAACCCTTCAGCATGCAGTGACGACCCCAGGTTCACGGCACCTGTTCAGAACGCTCAGTGTCATTTGTGCTCACTGAATGTCAACTGGAAGCAAAAAAAAAGACTCTACAAATACAGATTAAATGTGAGGTCATTAGCATAGAGCTTTGTCATGAATACATAGTTCAGGCTTAAATCCTCCTTAGAACATTTGTTCACATTTAATCTACAAATGACAAACACTGCCTCTTTATTCTTCATTCATCGTCGGGGTGGTAAACACAAATATACAGATTAGTCATGTTAATATTCTCTTTTTCTCATTCCCCTTAACAACTCTTACTGCTGTCCACACAAATACTTCTATTTCACACTTTGAATGGATGAGTCATGAACAGTATAACATTTTTAGACTGTAGAGTCAGTGCTGCTGAGGAACCGTAATACAGCCACAGACTTGCTTCTAAATGATGCATAAAACTTGAAATACGAAACACATATTTTGAGCTACAAACAATACATTGGGGACTAAGATAAGGGTGAAAAATGATGAACACAATTACATAAGTACTCCAGAGTTTGGAAAATTGTGGCTCTTAAAAAAAGATCCAAACGATCTTTGTGCAGTCTATAGAGAACTTGGTCCCAGCATGCATTTAGCCTAGCATAGCACAAATACTGAAAAAGAATGAGAAACCAGGGGCCTGTGAGCTCTCTGTGCACATGAGAAATTGTATTTGCTCCAGAAAAATCTGGAAACCTGGATGCAAACACATTCCCTGTGATCAGGATGGATCAGGAATGCAGCAGGAAGTGGTGAGAATTGGAGATATGGTGCCGTTCTTCTACTGGACCTTGGTGACGGCCTCGTGGATGGACTCGGCCACGTAGTCGATGTTCTTAGTGGTTAAACCGCACATGTTGATGCGACTGCTCGCCATTAAGTAGATATGTTTCTCCTTCACCAAATATTCCACTTGTTTGGCTGCAGGAAAATCACCAGATACTGGTTTAAGTTTTACTGACTGTGTTTGAATCTTTTAAAGATCTTTTTAAAATCGACCCCCCAAAAACTAAAACAACTTGGATGCCATGAAATTGTTTGTTAAACTGACCAGTGGAATGTGCATTTTTACTGAGCTGTGATTGTGTGCAGAAGGAAGTGATTGCTGTACTCACGGTTGAGGCCTGTGAAGCTAAACATGCCGATCTGGTTTGTGATGTGGTCCCAGGTCCCTGGTGTCCCCAAAGCTTGGAGCTTAGCTTTCAGCTGAGACCTCATCAGCAAGACTCTGTTAGCCATGGTCTTCACATTCTCTTGCCTAAAGTCAGAGAATGAAAACACTCTGCATGTCTGATATCGACTGCTTTTTAATATTGCCTCATGCACAGGTATGAGTCATCGTTTAATGATGCTATTTTACACTTACCATTCACTAAAAAGCTCAGGTGAGGTAAGAGTGATGGTGACAATGCGAGCTCCCTGAGACGGTGGGTTGGACCAGGTGATCCTGACAATCTTCTCCATCTGGGAGAGAACTCGTTTCAGGTTATCTGCATCGCGAGCCACAACGGTCAGGTTGCCCACACGCTCGTCTGATGGGACAAAAACATGTCACAGTTAAACAATACAGCAGCTAATACCTGTTACCTGATGTGTAGGTGCAGTATCTGATAAACAGCTCCTCCTCTGGTGAATCTGAGACTTGCTTAATTTGAATTTTGTGGCTATTCCTTTCAATTTAACAGAGTTTTTGATGTATTCTGTGCACATTATACTCAGCATAATCTGAAAATAAGACCAATGTATATTAAGATGACTGGATGACTGAGAACCTTCACAGACAGATGTATATTAAGGTTACTCTTCCTGCAAAGTTTAATCCCTGCAGTTGATTTAGCTTGGGATTTTCTGTAGATTCATACAAAGCACACTTTACACACAGGATCACTCACTGTAGAGTCCGAAGTTCTTGGAGAACGACTGGGCACAGAACATTTCAAAGCCCGAGGAAACAAAGTAGCGCACCGCCCAGGCATCTTTCTCCAGACTACCTGAGGCGAATCCCTGATAAGCCGAGTCAAAGAACGCAAACAGCTTCCTCCTCTGGGAGAGAACCGGATAAAAGATCAAAGGGTTATCATACTGAGATAAACACTGTGCATGCAAAATAATATCCTGTTTAAAATGACACCTTTTTGCCAGTAGTGGCAGTTCAGACCACAGTACAGACAATTTGTATATGTTTGCATGCACTTTATACGCATGTTACCATCATAACTTCAGCGATTTGTTTCCACTGCTCCTGCGTGGGGTCTGTGCCTGTCGGATTATGGGCACAAGCATGCAGGACAAAGACTGAGTGCTCTGGACAACTCTGTGGGAAACGGAGATATGAAGAAGCAACGTGAAACCCAGAAGACCAAAATGTAGTAATAAGTGAACAGTATGCTGCCACGCAGTACTTACTTCCAAGTCACCAAGGAAGCCAGCCAAATCAAGGCCTCTTTTCTCCGTGTCCCAGTACCTGTACGGACAAACATCCTCAAAGCCAGCGCTGCTGAACACAGCATTGTGATTTTCTGAGAAAAACAGTAAGAAAAACTCTGAGGGCAGCGTTCGATTTTTATCATTGCTTTCATTAGATAAAAGAGTGAATAATGCTTTTTTAAATACTCCTCACATCCGACCTGACAATACAGCCAGGCTCACTGATAACATGCAGCTGTAAACAAGACATTTATCAATAGAACACTTTATCAACAACTACAGTTTAAAGTCTGGGGAAAGTTCACAAAACAACCTGTAAATTAAAGTCCTCTACAGGTGTGTGCTACTTCACTGCATGTTTGTGTGTGTGCTTGAATGTACCCCAGGTAGGTGCAGACACATAGATGGGTGTTTTGGTGTTGTTGCTCCCATTGTAGAACCGCCTTAGAAACTCTGCGCCTATCTTCAGAGCACCCGTACCACCCAGACACTGGACAGCCCCGACCTGGCAGTGACATTCGAACAGTCAGTTTAAATGTAAAAACATTAGAAATTCAAAGAGTGTCGTTTGGCTTTTGACTCCACAAACCCTGTTTTCCTGGATGGCAGGGCTGTTGTCTCCCAGTACTATTTTGGAGGCTGAGGATCTGAACTCAGGCAGGCCCAGGATTGGCAGGTACTCGTGGTTTAGCCTGTCATCATGCACAATGATCTTCTCCACTTTTTTCACCACCGGCAAAACCCAGGGCTGGCCTTCATCTGTCCGATAGGCTGCAAGAAACAATGCGATTTAATGTTACAGAAAAAAGTGAAAGAATGGCTTAATATAGTAGGAAGCGGCCCTTCCCTCCTGCATTGATATGTTGTTTTTTTAGTGAGTTTTAAGCAAAAAGAAACCTCTAAGTAAGATTAAATATAACATTCCTTAAATTGCTCAGTAAACAGATACAGCAGACAGAAGTGGTTAGCTTGCGAGCTTAACACCTGTACCTTGGTAATCCTGATGTTTGTGACTTTATGGGACTCTTGAGTCATAACAGAAGTGCAAAGATCACAGGGTTTTGTGACAGGCGCACTTTCAATATCTGTTGGGTGATTTAGCCAGGCGATGTCGATGATCTACCTTTTTCTCTCTGTTATGTCCACTAGCTGGAAAGGCACTGATTATCTGTAATAATACATCTAAATTAAGATCTAGGGCCGGTACTATAGTCACGTGTGACTGAAAAGTCACAGAAAAGCAGAAAATCCTTACAGTCAAGGATCTTTTTCAGATCTCTGTGTTTTTTTAGGTAGAGAGAAATGTGTGGCCTACATTTCCCAGCTGCCATGTAGCAGCTGACCATCTGGAGAAAGAAAGGGATTACGAGGCCTCGGCCTCCTCTGCTAATCACAGGACTCAGGTATCCTTGTCCTGCCAAAACAGAGCTAAGCGATCAACGCTTCTCACACTGTTCCTGTGCAATGCAAGCAGCGAAGAAATAACTCCTTGCAGAAAGGTTAGCACAGAAAACAGCTGCTCTCAAGGACGAAATGTGGCAGTGGTTTGTTTCGGAGAGAAGCACGACTGAGCTGTAATAAATTTAAACTCCTGCTTGTTCTTGTGTAATGACAGAACAGTAATCCAATCAGCTGCCTGGTCTGCTGAGTGAGAGGTGCAGGATAGCAGAGGACAGAGATGATTCAGCTCTCAGTGTCACACTAATTGCAGAACAAAGATATATTATCAACAGAGCTGCAATCAGTAGTTGGTGGGTGTGTGATGACTGAGTAGCCTGTAGCGCGGCCAGATTAATCCGAAAATGAATTTAAGCAATAGCAATAATTACAGCACAGGTGAGCCATCACCATTCTGGACTGCCTGGTGTACTAAACTGATTAAAGTTACATCTAGATAGCTTCTGTTTAGATTTTACAGCTCAGATATCAGTCAGCAGGCTGTTTTAACTATTGCTGTGCTTAGTTTGAGGCTAGCAGTCAATTTTGTGTCACTTTCTGATTATAATAACAACAACTTGTTAGAAATTCATATGAGGGCACCATCATACAAACATAGATGAACTCGGTGTAAGACAGGCTGGAGAACCTTTCCCTCTGGGATGCAATGAATGACTGACAACAATGCACAACTTACCTCCTACTCCGAGGTTCACCTTATTTGGAAACTGGTCGTTATTGAAATCCTGCGTCAACTTGAAGACAGCCACAGGGGCAGCCTGGGGGACTTCAGAAAATAGCGACATTTTTTAAAATAAATATATATATATATATTTATTTATTTGTTTACTTTTTTTTTTTTTTGCACTGTGGGAGGCTGCGGCAGCACGAAGAGACGAGCTGTCACTTGATCAGCTGGCTGAGCGGGATGATGGAAGACTTTCACCTTCAACTTGGATTTGGTCACTGCAAAGTGGGTGTGAGTGGATTTACCAATAGAAATCGCTCTCGGCGTTGATCCCTGTCAGTTCAAAGGTCAATAAAACAAACGCACAGGCGCTGTTGCCCAATGAACGCCGCGGGCAGGGGATTGACAAATCCTCTAGCTAATGTGTGGGGTTGAGGAAGCGTCACTGCGAGTGGGCGGTGCATGAGATTAGCGCATTTAATTTCTACGCCACAAGGTGGTGCTATAAACCTGCTTTAAAGCTCATATCTAGAGCATCTAAACAGAGCTTTAGTTGGCATGACTTGGTACAGAAAGAATTCTTCCATTAATAAATAATAGAACACAAATTAAGGTCAGAGCTCACAGACTGATTGCTGTATCATCGTCACATCATAAATGTAAATACGAACTCCGGCTGATCAGACAGCTATCACGCTTAGGTCACCACGCTCTGCAGACGAATATGTGCAAGTGTCCTAATCTGTTCTGTCCTGAGGGCCTAGGCTGAGCTGTGGTGTAAACACACTGGCTCCTCTGTGCTCTCCCCACAGCTGTCTGCAGGAGCTGAAGTGGTTGATAAATGAAGGCCACTCCAGCCTGCTCTCCGGGACCAGGAGGGCGACTTTGTGGGAAGACAAGACTTAGTTATGTTTTCTGTCTGGTATAATAAGAGTGCAGTTGCACGGCTCGACTTTAGTTTTTGTAGTTCAAAAGTTTCGCATTATGACAAATGATGGGTTATAAAAGTTTATGTGGGGTGAAATTAAATACACACATATTTGTCTAGTGCTGAAGTGCTGGCTTTGAGTGTTTTCATGCTACTTACATTTTTTTAAATAAATTATTTTCTTTTTTCTATTTTGTTTAACTGTAAGCCATTTTTAACATATCAAATTAAAAGATTTAAAACATGAACAATACAATCAGATGTTCCCATGCACTGATGGACTGTTATAGTTTAAAATGCTCATTAGAGTACAAAATACAATTTAGCTCCACTTTCTGCATGGACAACATAAAAATCACACTTACATGTCCTGGATAATAATTTGTAATGTGCAATAATTTGCACAAAACGTATTTTAAGGAAATATATTTTTAACATTAATTTCTAGATTAGGAATATTTCTCTTATTCACATTAACAAGTGTGCATTTTAGCCTTTTTTGCAAAGGCATCCATACTATATTTGTAACAAGAAGTAACAAGAAGTATTTTGTGACAAACCAGTTATGTTGGTAATCTTATTTTAAGGAGAAGTTATATGTCATTAATTGCTGTTAATGTCTCTGACAGATAAAATAGAGAACACCACACGGACCAAGCCAATGTACTTAAGACTGTGCTTATTATATTCCTATACTATCATTGGCTCAAATGACACCACCAAATCTGAAGCAGCTCACTTATAAACGCACTGACAACTGTCATCCTGCACTAGTTCTTCGTTTTTCTTTGTTTTGCTCCTGCAGCTTTGCTCTTTTTATTCAGTCCCAGGCCCATCTGCCTTGATTTTAGCTGCAGCAGGATATCTTCACTAAGAGGTTCTTACAGATCTCTTGCAAAATATTTGCCCAGCACTAAACAGAAGACAGACAGAGTTGGCAATGGTTATAATGAAACGTAATTGCTATAGATGATTTTCCCCCTCCCAGTACTTAGTGGAGACCACGAAAACAGAACGGGATTAAATACAAGCAGCAGAAATTTATTGTTATCATTAAATCATGTGATAAATATGTACACAGGTATAAATAGTCTTAAATATATATTGCTATAAGCTGATAATATACTGATATTATTTTTGAATATTGCTTCTGTTCCTACAGTTAACCAGGAAAAAATGCTTTAAAAAAAGTTTGTGGAATCCATTTATTCAAGGCATTCATGCTTTATGACTCAGAGAAGCACTACTATAGACAACCTTTTAGGTGGAGCAGTGGTTTGCTCTGTCTCCTCACATCGAGAAGGACTCTAGATTTGAACTTGCAGAGGCCTTGCTGTGTTTCAGTTTGCATGCTGTCCTTGTGATTTTGTGGGTACAAGAAGCACTGTGGGTGCTCAAGACAATTCCCAAGTATTTGTCTGGATTCTTGCATCCAGAGAAACTGAATCAACGATCTGCAACACTGTAAGCATTCCTCCTTATACAAATGCATGGCTGTTATATTAATTAAGTGTGAATATGAAGTAATGCTTTTGGATATAAATTTGTCAAATTTATTTTCACAGTCTTCACCTCCTACCCTACCCCTCCTAATAAAATAAAATAAAATAAAATAAGATAATGATAATAACTAGCAACAAAGTCTAACTTCTGATCTTTCAGCCATGGACAAATCATTATTTAAGCCTTTTTATATCTTTGGTTAAGCCTTATGAACCCCTTACAAAAACATTCCTAGCTAAAGTGCTACAGTTAATCCCACACCTTGCTATCACACAACACCCAGTTACTATTTTCCCCAGTGTTTTGTCCCACATGTTGCTAACTTTCCTCACCACTTGGTCCCACCCCCACTCATCTCCTCACTTCACGCTGACAGTAGATGTTTTCATTCTTTCCAACCAGGTGAGGGTGTCTCGTATGTTAGCTATCACTGTCAGCTCTGCAATTATGGGATTTGAGCTCCCTTAGAGCAAGGCTTGGGGGCCTGGGGCGGGGCTCAGTGTGTGCATACAGAGGAGGCCCAGGGCCACGATCTGGGCTGTGATGTGAAGCGTGAGTCAGAGCAGGGAGTGACAGAAGTAGCCTCTAGCAAGACAGTTTCTCCAAAGAGAGTGTGTCACAGCTAGATCGATCAATTACTCAGCCCAACATTCACCTGCACTTTCTCTGCATTTCCCTGAGAAGGAAACACAGAACATTTGTTTTGGCATCCAGCAGAGTAACACAAATATGACAAAAAAGTCAAAGTGTGAATGGGGTTTTGTTTAATCTGATTTTTTTCTCTCTTTAAAATTTTGCATGCAGGTTATCAGCGCTGCTTATAGGAAGCTGACACTAAAACACACAAAGGCATTCAGGCACAAGACAGTCACATTCCAGCTGCGGTATCACAGAAACACAAACAAGAGCGTGTGCGCACACACCGCTGTGCATTCCTAGGGCAAAGTTTCAGCGCCGTTCACATGTTGCTCTGGCCCCGGTGTCTCTGGGTCAGAGAGCTGTGGTGAGTGACCACCTTTTTAGCTTCCCGCCTTGTTTGTTTTCTAAAGACAGTGTCATCAATTCTCTAACAAGGAACTAGACACAGCAACAACAAAGAGCACAGGACCTCCCTGTTGCTCCCTGAGCAGATCAGTGACTGACGGACCGTGCATGCAGTAATAGATATCAGTAATCTCTGTGTCAGACTACATTCCAACCAGGGTGCATGAGCGTTTGTCTGTGCAAGTTTAGGTTGCAAATGTCTTTTGTGCTCCATTTGATATCATGACATAAAATCTCCTTTTTTTGTGTGCATGCAGATTTCTACCCTGCTGACAAAAGATGACAACCTACAACTGGACTCAGTGAACTACCGTAGTATGAGCCACGAATACATCCAAGTGCAACCTTAGTTGAATTGTACTGGAAGATGCAAAATCTCAGACATCTCATGCCTAATATTGCTTTGACGGGGTCTGTATGTTCCACAAGTTCAAATGTATGGAGCCCACAGTTAACAACATGGAGGCAAAAAGTAAACTCACTGACATAAGGGCTACACACCATTGGAAGAAGCCTGACAATTTAAGACTGCATGTGCCACTCACGCAAAATAAAACAACACCTAAGCACTATAGTGAGCATATTTCAGATCGATATGGTGATATATAGTCCTCTTGCACCTGACAATGCAGAAAAGGGCAAACTGCCAGTATAGTTAGCTTAACACAACTGCTAGAAACAGATAATAAGATACAGGAAGTCCTATATTTATTTTACATAACATTCTCCTGAAATTTGTCTTAATTAATCAAACATTTCCAAAAATACAGAGGTAAATTAAAACAAACCATTAAAATGCCTTAGCTGTTTTGCTTGAGTATAAGTTGGTATGTATACATTCACATACAGTGAATAAGAAAGTGTACACACGGCAGTATGCAGTCTTGTGAAACATTCAGAGAAACTGCAGACAAACTAGAAAGCTAAATCTCAGACTCTACAGACGTTAATTAGCATGTTAAATGTTAAAGTTCACGACAGTACAATTATGAAAAGACTGAATGTGTATGGCTTATTTGGAAGAGTTTCCTCTTTCTAAAAAAGGACATGGCAGGATGGCTTAGGTTTACAAAGTTGGAGCTTGCGCTCATTGAGTCGACATTGAACCCCTCTGAATAGCAAAGTATTGTAGAAACAAATGTGAGGCCATCTGTCTAAAAGATAAAGCTTCGCTAAAACTGAGTCATACAACAAGACAGTGATTCCCGGCACAGCAGCAAATCCACAGCAGAATGGATGAAGAAGAAAAAAATAAATCAAGGCGTTGCAATGGCCCAGTCAAAGTCCTGACTTCAACCTGATTGAAATACTATAAAGGGATGTGCATAAATAAATGCCCACATGAACTGAAGCAATAATGTAAAAAAGAGTGGGCCAAAATTCCTTCTTAGCGATGTGAGAGACTGATAAAGTTAAACAGAAAATTATAACTTCGAGTTACTGCTTCTAAAGGTAGCTACTGAATCATTGGGTGTACTTTTTAACAGGACTGCATTTGGACTTTGAAGGAATATTAAAAATGGTTGTGTCTCATTGTTTTTCGCTGATGTGGCCTTCAAGCTGGGTGGAACCTCAAACACAAGGTCTACGTTGTGTTGTTCCACTTGATTGATTTTGTCTTTTTACCAACTCAGGCACTTTGGCTTTATACAAATATGCACGCTAAGACACAAAGACAGGAAGTGGAAGATGTTTTTTTTAATTTTTTTTTAACCCAAAGTACTTGCTTTTTTGTCTGGATTAGGTAAAGAGACACAAATATGATAAGTGACAAAGGAAACAAACTTTATCTTTCATGACTTCTAATTATGTTGTATATTTTGAATCCAGATGGGGAGACCAATTCTCCCTTTTGCTAGGAGGTCAAAGTTCAGGGTCAGCTACAGATCTGGGACTCTGTATCTTCATATATGAGGATGAATGCCTGCCAGCGCTGGAGCTTGTAGCAAAGCTGTCTGATTGAAGGCCTGGTCAGCTTTGATCCTAATGGTTAATCTGAGCATCAGCATTGCCAAAACCCGCTGCGTGCTGAAGCTGCATTGTTAGATATTTTATACAGTTAGTATTTACAAAAATGGGACTTTATTGATAACTAGTCAGATATTTGCCAAAACAGTCTGTCACTTTGATAGAAATACCACCGCGGTTGCTGGACAGATGCTAATATTTTCTCTCAAGGATGTTTACCTCTGGAAGCCAGGATGCACGCATACTTTTATTTTATGGTAACATTGTCCTTCCCAAGAGAGCTGTTACTGATTCAGCAAGTTAGAGAGAGTTCCTCCAGCAGCAAGCTGAACTTGATTCAACCTTTTGATAATTTTTAAAAAAAAATTTCACCAGCTCTAGCCAAGTGGGACAGCGTATATAAGCAACTAGAGGCACCTACATCCTCTCATTTGAAAGCCTGCCTCCCCGCACTGTCTTTATCTACATTGACTGCATGGCAGCAGAGAGGATAAGCATATTTAGGTTGCTTGTTTCCTCCCAAACT
The DNA here is from genome assembly GCF_041146795.1 of Maylandia zebra. Taxonomy (NCBI): domain Eukaryota; kingdom Metazoa; phylum Chordata; class Actinopteri; order Cichliformes; family Cichlidae; genus Maylandia; species Maylandia zebra. The sequence continues at coordinate 18,546,416 of NC_135179.1, read as the reverse complement.
ACATTCCCAACACTGTAGATCATAGATATTACAACCCTTACATCCCCCTCTGTTCGCACTCATATATACAAACACACACCTGCTGGGGCAAGGCCGTCTGGGAGGGAATTACAGCAGCCTAATTTATGAGGCCCAAGGGAGGGCAAAGGGCAGGGGATCCAGACTGGCCTGACCTCACTTCCTCTTTTCATGGTCTCTAAGTTAGAACTGTGATACACAGAACAAGGTGTCAGCTCTCAAACAAATCACCCTCTCACTGTCTTTCAAACAAGACAGCTAATTAGGGTATCTTTTTTCCTAACCTGGTTAACACAATGAGCCCTGAGGGAGTGTTAACTATTATCATAGGCCTGCCTTTGTGGACTATATGGCTCTATCAGAGTCCAAAGTAAGTGGGTGAGAACAGGGTTTTTGCTGAAAAATCTGGCCCGACGCGGGCTCGCCTTTGGCCTCCTCATTTCCTCCAATGAGAAGGTGCTGTCATCCGTCACTCGGTTCCAGGCAGCGGCACAATAGCACAGTCTGGGTCCTGGCTACTGACACCACCACATGGGTTGCTGATAAGACTCACCTTCCGGGACCCAGAAGAACTGAGACATTACTGCCACACAACAGTTTGGTCCACTGCCATTCTTTCTGTTGACCATGAAATTAAAGGAAAACGGAAAGTTAATTATGAGCTACATGAGGCGGACACACTCTGTATCTGCTCTCACAATCTTTTCAAGTTTTTTTTTTCTGTAATGCACAGCCTCATTATTTACATATTGCATGCCCTATATGCAAGATGATGGGGAAAGCGTCACACCCAGTTAAATAATCCTGTTGGACTTGTTGGACATTGGGGAAAACGCACTTGAGCTAATCTATTTTCCTAAAGTAGCAATCTATTGTTGTTATTGGCTGATTAAGAGCACTTTAAGACAAATGGATAGTCACACTTGAGTTCCTCATCACACATACAGGCTGTTGGTAGAGCCTGTTAATAATCACCTCCATTGTAAAAGGATTGTAAGTGCTCTTCTGCACAACTCTGTCAAGTCATAATATCAAACCTTCATTCTCTCATAAATAAACAGCTGTTTGCATCAACCAGTCAGACACAAAACCCAGAAGCAGCGATGATAAATGTTGTTATTTCTTCAAACGTCTGGTCTGTGCTCTGTGCACCCTGTATCTCAGTGGTGTACTGTACACCTGCCCCTCTGATGCCGAAGCCCTGCTTCAGTATACGTTAGACTGCCAGAAATATGGAGATAAGGAGGGAAACAAGAAGAGACACGTTAAGCGCTGCTTGGCAAAACACTAACTTTGAAGAACTCACCAGAAAGTGAATTGTGCGGAGTGACTGAAATTTGACTCCCACGGAGGCAGAAAGCTGATCGGGGTTTTTTTTTAAGTTATTTTTCAAAATCCATTTAATTTTTTTTAAGGCTTAGGCCTCTGCAGCCTGTATCCGCTCTGACCTCTGCTGTGGACTCGACCTTACCGAGGCTATCAAGACGATTCAGAAATGAAGATGATGTATTGGGGAGTCGCATTCACCAACGAGTCGCTCCTTGACACTCTCTGGGAGTCTGGGTTTTGTTAAAGGCAGGAAACAGACTCTTCCGCTCCGTAAACACGAGTCTTTACTTGGCCACTTTTGGACTGCCGGTGGCACGCGAAGCCCGTGATGATGGTCAGTGGGGGGCTTTAGAGGCCCTGTGCACTCTAGGTCGAAAGCGTGGTGACTCTGCTCGGACCCGTGTATACAAGTAATTGTTTTAACCGCGTAATCTCTTTTGGGGTATTAATGATTTTCTCCTAAACACTTTAAATAAAACAAAACAAAGCAACCCCCCCCCCCCCCCCCCCCCCCACACACACACACACACAGCTATTACTCATTTATGTCTATGTTTGGTATTTTTAAATTATTGCACTCATTAAAAAGGAATGAGTAAATATTTGGGAAACAAAATGACCAGATTTACTGCCCTTTGGGTTGCTTTACGAGCTTCTATCACGTAAATTCCACCTAACTCGCGCAAACTTCCACTGTGTGGAAATTACTTTTCCTTATTAGTAAATCTTGATAAATTATTTAATGTTTAAATTTGCGTCCAAGCAGCACTAAGTGACCACTATATTTTTTCAGAGTGCACAGAGCTTTTCTTTTTTTCAGACTCAGTTCAGCTCTTGACTTAAACTACTCCACTTAAACCGGCCTTTTTTGAATAGACGTGTATCTCCATGGGAGGGGGTGACGCTATCCATTTCTAAACAGCGCCTTGTTGATGGTGAGCGGATGAGATTATGTGGACATGCTCTTCTTTTCTTTCCACACGGTTTGAGAGCAATGGGTCCTCAAACCCTGGCGCCTGGACCTGGCCAAAGATAGTCGACCAGAAGAGAGGTGTCTCGTTTCAGCACGTTTATCCCTTAAGCACAAAGGTAAATTAAAATGAAAGCTCATTAATTTACCTATTAATATACAATATAATATAATTGTTAATATAATAATTATTATTTTCTTTCCTTGTAGCGCTTGAAGCTGATCATTTATTTATTTATTCAAAAAAGGTTTTTGCTTTCCTTTTACCAGTGTCAAGAGGAACTATTATTGTGGCCACATTTTCGTGGCCAAATCATCCTAAAACTTCCACAAATAAATAAGCCATAAATAATTCACAGACAACAATTTAGCACTGAGCATTCTTTATGCCTCTCACGGTTGCCGGATTCATCTCATTTCCCACACTCTCGTTATATGATATTATCAAGGAATTGCCGAGAGGGGAAAAAAAGATAGGCCTAATGTTAAAAATCGCCAAATCTGCGATGTTGAGGGATCGTCCAAGAAATAAGTGAAATTCTTTAAAAAATAATACATAAATAATCGAATAAATAAATATTGGTTCCGCCAAGTTAAGTATTTTTGTGGGCTATTTGCATTAAACTACACAACATAATATGCTTTGCCTAATTATTACAATTGTGTGACAGCGTTGATGCAGAAACATTTAAAGCATGAATTAAGAAGTTCCTTACCTTTCAAAATATTTCCCAGTTTCACTGCAGTCGATGGCATCAATATTATTTCATAAATTAGGGATAACTTCCTGACATATGTAGGCTACACCTAAATAGAACAGAGAGGGAAAGGGGGAGGAAGAGTGCGAGAGAGAGAGAGAGAGAGAGAGAGAGAGAGAGAGAGCGAGAGAGAGAGAGAGGGAGACCCTACCAATCCCTCCCCCGCTTCAGGACGTCACTGAGAGGGAGAGGACAGCATCTTGGCTGACCCTCTCTCGCTAGATAACTGAATTCAGCCAACCAAACGGGATCGATCTTTCTCTTTCTCTCTCACCCATCCAGCCACAGACGCATATGCAACTAAGAGGGATGTCACAGCTGAGAGAAAATCAGTTGTCTTCGGTGTGTATGCAAAAACAACAGAGCGCGGCCGTTCCTCTGGTTTACGCACGCCTAATTTTCTTCTTTTGCGCGTCCGGAGGCGAATCGGTCCCGTTCTTGGACTGCTGATCGGTATATTTTGCCATCTCTTTCTTGGTGGTAATAATGATTCCTAGTCCGGTCATAGGTTCGTCCTCCACGCCTTTTTCCGTGAAGGACATTCTGAAGTTAGAGCTCCAACAACAGTCTCAGCAGCACCAGCTACAGCTGATCTCCTGCTTCGGTCTCTCTGGTGCGCTCTCACAGCCTGGAGCTCTATCGAACAAATCCTTCCGTTCTCACTCGCCGCCCTCCTGCATGCTGGCGGGCAGAGACACCCCAAGCCCCATCAGCTCCTGCCTGTCGGAGAGCGAGGAGAGGATGGCGTACCTCAACTCACTGAATGTGCAAGACCGACTGACGGACTCCGGTATCCACGTGGAGGTGTTCGGCAACCTGGGGCAAACCCACTCTGCAGACCTCCGGCCGGAGACAGAGCAGGACGAGCATGACGGCAGTGAGTACACAGTCTACTGAAGCGAGTTACTCTGAGGGTGTTAATTGTATAAAAATGCACATGGACGAAAATGCCAAAGGAGAAAATCAAATCATAAAATCTGAATTAAAGTTTCCTACGAGACAAAAAAAAAGGCTCATCAAATCTGACATTGATACATTTGATGAGCAGTTTCTGGAGAAACGTTTTCCGATTTCTGTTTAAATTATTATAAATTGATCGCCTAACACGGACAACAAGAAAATAGGCCCCTGGTTAATAATATACATAATATATATTTTCATAATAGGACCAAACAATGGACGGCAAAGAACAACAACAACAACAAAAAGATTATTATTTCATACAATTCATTAGCTGCCAGCTAACTGAGTAAGACTGGCAGAGATGAAAGTGTTTACATTTGCAAGCTGCTAATTTATGTTTGCTGAATATATTAAACTGATGATCCAAATTGTCACGCATTTAAAAAGACGTAGACACTTCCAGAAACACAAGACAGAAACTATATTTAGCCTCATCTGATTTGAATGTATCAACATTCACGTTTAGTTAATGTTCGTATATAACATGACGTCATTATTAGTATGCCTCCCTAATTTTATTTTTCAATACATTTTACTAGCAATTTTCAATTAGGCCACTTCCAATACACTTGTACAATAAATAATAAGAATAAGAATTAAATTTGTAATAAATATATACTTGAAAATAATCAAGATGCTAGCTCTGATGTGTAATTGAACATGGTTTCTCCATGCAGAGAGCTGCGGTGTCATGCCGGGTGAGTGTGAGGATCCAGACTCGGAGAAGCCGGCCACCAAGCAGCAGAGGACCAGACGGAAACCTCGCGTCCTCTTTTCCCAGGCTCAGGTGTTTGAGTTGGAGCGGCGCTTCAAGCAGCAGCGTTACCTGTCCGCCCCGGAGAGAGAGCATCTGGCCAGCTCCCTTAAGCTCACCTCTACCCAGGTCAAGATCTGGTTCCAGAACAGGAGGTACAAATGCAAGAGGCAGCGGCAGGACAAGACCCTGGAGATTGCGGGTCATCATCACCACCATCACCACCCACCACCGCCTCCAAGGAGGGTGGCTGTGCCGGTTCTCGTCCGAGACGGGAGGCCTTGTCTCGCTGGATCTCAGAACTATAATCCCCCTTACACAGTCGGAGCTCCCAATCCGTACAGCTACAACGGCTATCCAGCCTACAGCTATAACAACTCGGTGTATAGCAACACTTACTCTTGTACTTATTCTAGTTTCCCTTCTCTCCCGCCCAGCAACGCCTCTGCCAATGCTTTCATGAATATGAATTTGGGGAACATTAGCGGACAGACGCAAAGCCAGGCTCCCCAAGGACCAAGTGTCACACCCTGCCAAGGAGCTCTGCAGGGCATCCGGGCATGGTAGCGCGGTCTTTGCGCACAATCAGAAGCCTGTCTTGATGGATAGACTCGAGCATGTAAACATCTTCAACTAATGCCGTGAAAACCACAATTTCAAATTCCGTAACACATTACAGAGCGCAGGGGTCAGTTTGTTCTAACTCCACAGGCATATGAAGAAAAATGGACTATTATAATTATAATAATTTTTTCCCCCTCTGAGCCACGTGTTTAGAAAACTTAGTGAAGTTGTTGTGTTATGTTTGACGGATTAGCCAAAACTATCCGTAATGGTTCAAAACTGATGTATTGTGCTTAAAAAATAAAGGAAAATCCCGTGTAAATTTTCGGTTACGCAAAGACCTATAGATTTCATTAAGAAAGTGAAGTCTTTCATGAATTTTATTTGGATGCATAAAGTTGCAAGAAATTAACATGGATCACAAATGCAGGACAATTTAGTATTATTTCTATTAAGATCTCCCCCCTCTTTTTTAAAATTTGTGTGACTTGGGTTTAACCTTAAGGCTTTGTTTTTTCACTCTAAAACTAAGTGAGTGACACTGAAAGCCAATGAACTGATTTAAAAAAAGAGGCGCTCAAATAAGGCTGTTTCTAGGCTCGAGTTAAAAACCACAAAACGATGCAAGTTATCAGCGATCGTGGAATTAAAGAGCATAATAACTGTCATGGCACGACTGATTGAAGTGGAGTGTGCTTTGTGTGTGAATCTGTGCGTGTATCTGTTCTTTTTCTTCTTTTTTTTTAATGATGTTGACTGAGGTCTATTCCAACATTTCTTATCGTCTGAAATCTTTTCTCAAGCCAAGAAAACGTTTTTTTTCTTGTGTGAGAAAGCTTGCGCTAGACTTCGGCTTGAGACAAGAACCAGAAACAGAGAGAATTTAAAGGCGAGCTAATGTCCGGTCAGGATTCAGAGATGGACATTAACCAGACGGCCAGCATCCCCGGACCCACAGAGCATAAAAACGAGAAGAACATTGGATGATAAATACTCTTACGACTCCTTTTCTTTTGCTAAATAATAATAATAATAATAATAATAATAATAATAATAATAATAATAATAATAATAATAATAGATTACCTAAAGCTGTGTCACATTTATAATTACAATAATGTCATAATTACATAATAAATACTGATCTGCACTCACTCACAGTGAGGCAAACCCAGACCACATATATACTCTTTCTTCAACTCTCTCTAACACACACACACACACACACACACACACACACACACACACACACACACACACACACACACACACACACACACACACACACACACACACTTCGTTGTTTAGCGATGGACTTAAGCAAAGCCTTTACCCACCAGGCACGCCGAATACCCTGACGCTATTAATGGAGATAAATGGCAAAGTAAACAGCGTGTTTGTCTCCCTTGATAGCTTCACTGGCCATTTCCCTCGGCTACTGCACTGCCGGTAGGACATACCTGGTGTCAGCTCTAAGTGCTGCAGAGTCACTAGTGTAAATAGAGCTGGCGACAGGACGGCGATGCCTGAGGACGCGGCTTGGCCACGGGTTCTCTGACAGACACTGCCGCGATCGCTATCTTCTGCTTCCAAAGATAGCAGCTCAGCGGCTCATCGCTGCGCTGTATAGGCGTGGAGTTTCCTAAAACAAAGTGTCTAGAGGCAGACACGCAAGGAGCTCACAATAGAACCGAGGCCCAAATATAGAGAAGGAAAGAAAGCGGGAATAAAAGCTCTATCATTGGGTTTCATTCTGGCTGCACCCTGTCAGCTGTGCTAGGACATGTTTTCATGTCTACAGCACTATTACCAAGTATACTGGAACCAAGAATACTGGAACGTTAATATTCGGTTTAGCGTAAAACAATAATAAGTCGTCAAAATTCCGCGTGACTTGATTGGCTTTTATCTGATATAGTATTAAATATTAAAAAAGAAAAAAGAAAAAAAGAAAAGGTTTTGACTGAAAAAGCCAGTTGATCACAAGTCCACAAAAGTTCAAACGTTATACTCTTTCTGTGTGAGCACAACAGTAAACTAAATCTTTCCTCACAAACCAAATCTCATCAAAAATATCTCTTTTGGTAGAACATATGCACTTGCAGAATTTCACGCTTAACGCTCCTCACTGGACAAAGGCAAGTAGGGTCGAGGTTTTATTTAGACACGTGTAATGACGTGTGAGACTCCATAATTATAATCAACATGACGCCATTGATTTCAAACCGTTTTTGCAAAATGAATAATAAACTGCATTCCGAAGCTGATTTGCAGGATTCAGATGTTCTATTTTGAAACTGACATGTTGTGGTTTGGACACAGGAAACTGCGCTAAAATTTAAATTTATCCCTCCCAGGCACTTAAAAACACCCTGGAGGGTGATCTGGCTTTGAGGTACAAAGGGAGATTTTACTGCAATTACTAGAAACAAAAAACATGGAGGAAGCAGCTCGCCGCATCTGTCAGTACATCTCCTCACCTGAAAGGTAGATTGTGTAATCCTGGTCTTTATGGGAGTGCGTATGTGCATGTGCGTAGCTGTCCTCTTTTATTTTCACTCACGTGTAACTGCGAAGACCAAGAATCCTGTCCACATGGCGGCGCTAGACACCTGTTCGAGCAACAAGGCAGAACCAGCAGACGTCCATCTTCACACTGGACTTAAGATGTGTTTTATTATAAAATATTTAAACATGCAGGTCTTTAGGATTCAAATTGTGCACAATTTTACCAGTCACATAATTCACAATGATAAAAAAAATGGACATTTAGTTTAATTAAAACTAAATAATAGATGGAAGAAGCCCTGCGACAGACTGGCGACCTGTCCAGGGTGTACCCTCTCGCCCTATGACAGCTGGGATTGGCTCCAGCCCCCCCCCTCCGCGACCCTGAAAAGGATAAGCGGTAGCGAATGGATGGATGAATGGATGAATGGATAGATGGAAGATTTTTTTAAAAATCAAACTAGTCCTTTTTGGATTAGTTTAGACTCAAGTGAAAAGTAAACTTGAATTTTCAAAAGAGTTATTTATGGTTTTTAAATGCAAATTCCTGCATTGTGAAATGCTTTAAAACCAAACTCACAGGTGAAAACCAGAACTGAGCAGCATTTTTACGCACGCTTAGTGAACGTAAACCGTTGGGTTTTCACACATGTACATGACATCTGATAGTTGGTAAACCTAAAGGAAGCAGCCTAAAGAAGAAGAAGAAGAAGAAGAAGAGAAAGAAGAGGAGAAGAAGAAGCCTGCTGGTCCCTGCAAACAAAGCAGCTCTGTGCGTAAAAATAACTGAAAACATTTTCCAATGGGTCTGATTCATGTTTAGTATCAGATAGCATGTTAAGAATAACCAGAAGGTTCTACTTATTTTCTTTGGCTCTTACAGATTAAACTAGATTGATTTTACTTTTTTTTTTTAAAAAAATCACAGTACTAATACCGAGAGCTAAAGAAAATAAAACCATGTAGCTTTGGGAATCAATGTCCTTCGTCCTTCACTGACACTGAGCAAAGAGGCCAGCGTTAAAGCTGGGCGGTGCGAAGGAGGGACCAGCAGGCACAGATAACATCCTATCACAACTTAACTGGAGCTGCAGTTGAAATACTGCTTGACAGTCTTGACAGATCCTGATATAGGCTGCTCATTAGCACATTAGACTGTTCGCCGCAATTAAATTACAACGCGCAAAAGAGCGAATCAGTAGTGAGGGCTTGTTTTTGCTTTCCAGTGGCGGATTTCTTGATGCCTCCCAAGAAATCGCGCGCGAGAGTGAGGAAATACCCGTGCTCTTATCTGAATTATGACATTAAGTTTTTCATCCTTTTCCATCAAAGACATCCTCACCGGACTCGATGCCAACGGCAAGCCGGGAACCGCGGGGGAGTTCTGCGAAACAAAGGCGAACAACACACGCACCGGCTATGGTGGCAGGGATGGCAACCAGGTCTACCCGGAGACACTTCCCACACATCCCCGCGTTATAAGCGCCCAATCGGAGGTTTCTACAGAGGAGGACACAGGAGAAGAGTCAGAGCTCATAGAAGGTGGGGTTTTTTTAACATCTGTAAAGAGTATCGGGAAAAAAATCTTAAACTGGTGTGTAGGCGTTCTCATCTAAATTATATTGCACAAAGCATCATGTTGAAGGAACATAAACATTCATCACAAAACTCGAATGTGTTTCACGCCATAATCACTTTATCGAGTTATTTATTTTGCGTAAGAAACCGTTTTCACAATAGAAAAAAATCCCGTTACCGTGTGTTTAAATTGAAGAACTGTGTATTATTTCCCCCATAAAAATACATCGATGTGTAATTTAACTAACTACAGTGTAATTATTACTGTCTCAAGAATTTGTATCTATTTATTCATGCCCCATGTGACTTTTTTGTGCGTAAAGAGCACATCGCTTGTGGGAAAATAAAAACTATAACGCTGCGTCGTGGAAATCTGTGGGATTTGTTTAAACTTGTTCAAAGTATTTATTCAGGTACATCCCTTAACTTTAATATCATGACAGAAATACAATAGAAAACTGTCATATTGGCCAGCATCAGCACCTTGTTGGAATGACCTATCAGCAAAAAACAGGGGCCTTGTGCTTTATCACCCTGACGTACAGAAGCAGCACATTTACTTGTGTTCACGGATTTATATTTTATTTCAGTCGCTGCAGATGACCAGGAGCAGTGTGAGGAGCAGGGCGAACAGCAGAAAAGACTGCAGTGCGAGAGTGCAGAGGAGGAGGGATGTAACCGCGGCGGGGAGACCTCCAGCTGTTCGCCGGACGCGCAGCAGTGCAGGCCCAGTGCAAAGAAGCGCACCAGGTCGGCCTTCTCTCACGCTCAAGTCCACGAGCTGGAGCGCCGTTTTAGCAATCAAAGGTACCTTTCTGGTCCCGAACGGGCCGATCTGGCAGGAGCCTTGAAGCTTACAGAGACCCAGGTGAAAATCTGGTTCCAGAACCGGAGATATAAAACCAAACGTCGCCAGATGGCGACCGAAATGGTCGTATGCAGCTCCCCAAAGAAAGTGGCTGTAAAAGTTCTGGTGCGGGACGATCAAAAGCAATACCACCAGGGGATTGGAGTACATATCCCCATGACTGTGCCACTGTACCGGGGCTATCAGTACTACCCGTACCTGCACTACTACTACCACCAACCCTGGAACATGGACATGTTTTGTGGAGGGATGCTTTGAGGCTCCGAAGCAAAGAAGCAGAACTGTTTTCAACAAGTGTCGCTTCAAATGCAAGCGTTCTGCTCTTTAGGAGGTTTCTGCTGACTCGATGGATTTTACGATGTAATTGGACATTTTATACAGAAAATCCTCCATTTTTAAATCGGAATAAGTAATGTAGTTTAATATTTTGTCAGTTTCATATTGTGTAACTATTTGCAAGTTAGAAAAAAAAACATTTTAAAGGGAAATACTACTGATTTCTTCAAACCTCTTATGTGACAGGTATATCTTTGGCCAGGATCATGACTTTTAAATATTTCTTTTAACTTTTTAAAAAGTGATTTTATGAATTATATTTCAAAACTTTCAAAAGTAAAAAAAAAATAATATTATTAACTACAATGTTGTATTTCAACCTTTTCTTGTGGGATTAATAAAAGAAAAGAAAAGAAATACAACAAAGCAAATCATTTTCATTGTGTTGACGGTGGAAATCATCATGAAAGTTTGAACTTATTCAAATAATATAGGAGAAATTATTTCTCTCACGACCCTAAAAGTTTTCTTTACTCTGAGTTCTTCTTTCTGTTCATAAAAAAAAAAACATGTTTGCAACAGATTTGTAGATCACCCCTTTCTCCATGATGCACTATCTCAAATACTCCATGTTTTTATATCAAGATTTTTATTCGGGGTTTTTATAATCAAATCAAGGTCACAACAGTGATAAATATAAGAACTGTGTTTTTTAATATCTATATAAGGATATGGATGAAAATAAAATATAAATAATGTAGGTTCTGTTGTCATATTTAACCTCATACCTATACTACGGTGTCAGATGGTGCACAATATCTTAAATGCAATTTAGAAATTTGATGGGGTCATCTCTGCAGTGTCTTAAAATGAAGTGCTGACTGGGTTTCTCACAAGTTCATAGGATGATATATATGTTGTTTTTTTCTTCTTCCCCCATGACTGCCAGCAACAGCTCATTGTGAGCGACCAGACGGAGCAGAAAGGAATCTGGAAGTTATACAAACCCAACAAGAGAAAGTAGCTTATCTTGATGTGTGAGAAGCTGACCGAGGCCTCTGACACTTTTAGTGGGCATTTATTTTATTTATGGGACACCTTTATTGATCGTGAAACTTAACATTAACACCTCCAAGAAGACATTCTTCTTTTGCACGGTACTAAAGCAACAGATTAGAAAGCAATAAGGCTTCTTCACACGAATGTACTTCTAACATTCTGTATCTCACACGGATAGAGTTTATGCTTTTAAAGTGTCTGTTTGGAAATGGGTGTTCATCTAGTTGGCTGACTTCCTCCTCTAACATTTCAGCATTGCACAAACCTTTACGTGATATTAGGAAGAAGAATCTTTGCTGTTGTTTTATACAAAAATTGTGGGGGGGGGGGTTTCTTAATCCTTCTGCATAGGTGTGCTCTCTACTATGTGCTGCACTAGTCAGAGATGGTTAATAGACCGTGGAGATGTTGCACCATGGAGCCAGGCTGCACAAGACAGTGCACATTAATCATGCTTTACTGAAAAGACTACACCCTCATCATCACTCTCAAGGAACGGCACAGTGATCAGACGCCATAGGAAAAAATGTAATTCCTATACAAGGGGACCAGCATTTTAGTTTGGTTTTTAACTGATTGCATTTACCATCCAGAGGGAGTTAACATCTAGGCCTGTGTTTTATCAAAGGAGCTTGCAGATGGTGGAGAAAGGATGGTCAGATAAAATAATTTATCTTCCCCCAGGAATAATATTTTAAAAAGATACAGTTTATGTAACATGTTTACTGATCCCCTTGACACTGCAGGGTTACAAAAGGTTTGCAAGGTCTAAAAAGCACCGCAGTGTCCTGTCTTTATAATCCCAAACAATATTATCATTACAGTACTACAACATTAAAGAGACATCAAAGAACTGGGATGTAACAGTGCTTCAGCTTCCCTTTTCCCAACGCAGGCAGCTTTGGCAGAGATGATCACCTTTTGCTGCACTCTGGCTCCAGCCCAAACCCCATCTATCTCTTGTATCAAAACAGCACTTCAGACTACAGTAAGTGGTTGGCACTGTGCGCAGCAGGTTTCAGGGTGGGAGGAAAAACACATCTTCTTTTCGATGTCTAACCATAATTCACAGATAAATTATTTTCATTTGCGCACACTTGCTTTTAAAGACTTAAAAAAAACAACACTTTTCAGCAGAAAAGGTCAGGGTGTAACACTGTTGCGCCACGGTACGCCACTTTCTATGTGCTCTGATTATTCACATTGTGCTGGTAAATAGTTGGTCTAGTCAGAGCTTTCTACCGTGACAAGATAAGAGTTTTTCTTTTCCTGCACCTATTCTGTGATGCGTCACACTCGTGTAAATTTCCACCCACAGACAACAAAACAGGCACGGTGAAAGGAGACTGCGACAAAGGATAAGTTTAAGGTTTTAACACCAGTTAAAACTCATTCACAGGTGAGCTTCAGCTAAAAGGTCAATTTACCTTACTTTACATTATGACATTGTCTCCATCAAAGACACTGCTGAGCTGCTGGGAGCTGTACCTACCATTCATACAACAAAGTTCAAGGTGCCCCCCCTAAAAAAAAAAAGGGAAAAAAAGAGCACAAGCAGTCAGACATCACAGAGGTTAGAGAACCAGTCAGGGGTTTATCCACAATATGTAAACTGCCCTATATGATTGCAAAGCTAAAAGTAAACACATGCACCATCTCTATTTGCATTGTAAAAGCAGCATGTAAATGATATACTATATTAAGAAGGTTAGGTCAGTGTTGGGTCAACCTGGTAATGTTATTTGCACCCGATTAACTTTAAAAAAAAAAAAAACAATGGAAAAGATCACCAATGGAAATAAAATGCCAATGTTCATGTCCCCTCAGAATGGACTTCAATTACTGGATTGACCTTGGCCCTTACTAGTTTTATCAGGTCAGTTCAGTGGTTCTGTATTTGGTGAGATTACATCCATGCACTGTAGTAATTATCAAAATATCGTTTGTTTGTTTGTTTTTTCATGGAAATGGACTGCCTGAGCTGCATTTCACCATATTTAATCTGTAACCTAAGATGCTTGTCTTTGAATCGTGCCAAGAGGAAAGCCATGCAGGCACAGGGAGAACATGCAAACATGCAAAAAGGTGTGAGAGTGCTAACCACTGCATCACCATGGTGAACATAATTCCGAGCATGGATTTAGCTCGGTGCCATATCATAACAACAATACCAGCATAAATTTTTATGTGGTATAAAAATGCCATGTCATGATATCAATGGTATTGTACTGCCATGTCCTAGTGTACGCAACACTGAGATAAGCCCAGGCATGTCTGAGAGCAGGAGCCGTATGTCACCACCATTAATGATTTATTACCCAAAAAGGAAGCTGCTTCAGCAAATTCTAACAAAGCACAGAATTCTGAAAAGCATAGGAAAAAAAATCTCCTGCTAAAGGTGGACAAAACAAATATGTTTCATCAAAAAACAGGGCTGAGAATGACCAGGCTATGAAAAAGGACAAAATTACTGGTAATGGTTACACCATGGAAAACCAGAGCTTTAAGCAGCTGGTTAAAAAACGTAACCCAAGATACAAGATGCAAGGTAGAAATTTTTTTTCGGTTTTATGACAATATTGTGCAGCTCCTGAAGAGTTGCAAGGTTCAGTTGATTTATTATTTAGTTATTGTTAAACTAAAGTGTTGTACGGTTATTTCATACTTTTTACTTCAAATTCCCAGAGAAAACACTTACCTAGGCTAGTTTTGTGCTCACAGTTGACTAATACCGTGTCCCTGGATATAATTCTGTGTTATTATTATTGCACTGCAATGCTGCTTCTGCTGCTGGCACTTATTTCAGCAGATTTGCACTTAACATAGGAAGTGTCATCTGTGACAGTAGCTGTGGTAATGCTAAATGGCATCAGGACTGTGGATGCTTTAACTGGATTTGGAGATCTACAACTGAAGCTGCTCACAGTCTTTGTGATACTTTTGGAGCATTTTAAGGCTTTTACTGCAAACAATGTAGTACATTAAGTTAATTTCTAGTAATATGTTAATTAGTAGTTTTTATGTGAATTAATTTCCAGGTGTCTGAATGTGTGTAGTGACCCATGCAAAAATCTTACCCTGAGCATATTAATAATACTTAAACTACTACTGTAGCTGATTCCCATTTTTATATACAGTCTATTATAGCAACATACATCAGTGTTTTAAACACAAAGCCTTGCTTGAGTGGCGCAACTGGCGTCTCATTTTAGCATTTTTCACATAAAATGCAATGATTTCCTAAAGGACAATCCCACTGCTCTTATTTTGAGTGTTCACTTATTATTAACCAGCTACCCCGAGCCCTCGCTATCTTGTGTTTTTCCTACCAGCCTGTGTGCTATCGAGGAGCTCTTCCATGTCATTCATCCGTTTCTTCAGAGAGGATCTGGTGTCGACTCTGCAGTTGGTGTTGGCAGCTGGTGTCGGTAGTCCTTGTTCTGCTCTGGAGAGGCTTTTCAGTTCATTTGTTTATGTAGCACCAATTCACAACAACAGACACCTCAAAGCCCTTAATGCTGCGAGTTAAAGACCATAAATTATTAGAGCAAAAACCCCAACAGTCTGATGATCCCCTATGAGAAAACACAAGGTGACAGTGGGAAGGTAAAACTCCCGTTTAATAGAAAAAACAAAGAAAACCTTTGGCAGAACAAGACTCCTGTTGACTGAATATATGCATATTCTGATCTAAACAGATCTATACAGAGGTATATGATGGCAGCCATTGGTAACATCACATTGGTTATCCAATGCAAGCATCCTAGATCTCATAATTGTAATACAATACTGAAACTGGATGAGATGAGCAAGGGCTAGATCTGGCTAAGATACCGAGGAACCCAGTGCACTTACATGGTAGAGACTTGTCAGCAGTTCAAGAGGGAAGAGTTGAAGTTCATCTGTGGGATAAGATAATCACTGGAAAAGCAGCTGGTTACACTGCACGGTTATTTCTTTTAAATTATCTGATGGAGTAAATATAGAGATCTCTGCAAGGATTTTAACCCCCATTCCAGACGATTGTGGCCTAAGTAGCAATTAGTACATGCTTTACTAAGATAACCATAACATAGGCATCGCTTACTCAGTATCACTTTAAACACCGTCATTGACAGAATGTGCAATTGACACCCATGAGTTTACCCAACAGGTAGCATCAAATTAAGAATTTTTTGATCACCGTCAGCTATTGAGCTTCATAACTGTCATTATGGCATCTGTAAAACACAACTCATTACATTAATGACTCCTTTTACTGCTCCACTTCTAAAATTATACACTGGGGAGTTAAAAAAAAAACTATCTCGGCACTCCTTTGTCATTATCTGATAGCTCCTTGATTCGTAACCATCGTACCAGCTTCACTATTATCACCAAAGTTCAACAATTGTTTAGAAGTTCTTGCCACCGTTTTCTGGGTAGGTCAGATGTTCTGTGGATAAGAAATTCAAACTCGTTCCAGGTACAAAACCGGAAACAACAGCTCTTATCCGTTCTTTATTATCACTGCAGTGAATCACTCTAAGGTCACATCCTTTATCACTTCTTTAAGAGCATTTGTGCCCGGGAATGTGCTCCAGCCAGTAGTCCACTGAGCTATGAAACATTACTCTAAATGCGATGCTTAAGTATATAAACATTTTGAGTTGTGCTTTGTTTTTGTGTCTCCTCGCGAGCACGTCCGGAGACGGCAGAGAGAGAGTGAAAGAAAGGGAAGAGACGACCAGACAGCGGTGCAGAAGAACGTGTTTGTCCGCCTCTTTGAACAATCACTCGCACCAGCTCCCACAACTTAACAGAGTATTAATAGCAGATTTAAATAACACTTAATAATGGCAGTGGAAACAGGTAATTACCTGCTGTCTTTTATGTTGCAGAGGAATGCCTTGAGGGTGGGGCTGCCTCTGTAGTGTGCAACACAGGAATGGCAGTCCTCACATAATCCATGCTAGGCTGCGTTTTTAAGATACAGATCTATTGACAGAGCATTCTCACAAGGCTCCTGAGCAGCAATTATGCATGCATTTCCGATGCGCCTATTGCAGTAGGAATTATTTTCTTAAGGGCCTTGTTGATTTAACAATACCACGGTCACATAACGGCTGTTGGCACCGAGACTTCTCAGTGAAATGAACGGATTTAGAGCTCACGCCACACTGAGACTGGGAGAGGCTGCCCTCTCACGAGTGTGCCAGTTGTTGATTGTACTGTCAGAGACACCCAAATGTCTTTTTCTGCTTTGGGAAGAAAATGGAGCAGCAGTGAGGTGCTGTTAATGCGCTGCCCCCCCCCCCCCCCCCCCCCCCAAGGAGGCACAGGCCAGGACTCAGGAAAGAGAGGGGTCATGGTTAATCCCCAAGTATAAAGACAGATCTGCTTCCCTTTGACCTGGTCTCTGTCTTTCTCTTCCTCTCTCTTCCTCTCTTACACACACACACACACACACACACACACACACACACACACACACACACACACACACACACACACACACACACACACACACACACACAGCAAATAATCCCACCCAGAGGACTCCTCAGGCTTCCTCAGGCTTGTCCCAGAAACTATTAGCAGATAGCATCAGTGCAAGTAGGAATGTAAACATTTACAGTAAAGCCAAAAGACATCAGCTACCCCAGGGGAAGGCCCATCCATCATAGGGCAACCACATCAGCACTCACAGGCCTCGTGGTTTCAAAAGGAATTAGATATGACACCTTTCTGCACAATTTGAGCAGATTCCACATAATCAGTCCTCATTGTTCCTCTGGCATACTGGTAAATTCGTTATGTTACGTGATCACGCAGCAACGTAAGAAAGTGAGATGTTTTGATGCATGCTCAATCATCCAGGTAAGACAATCCCAAAAACTTGATTCTGTTCGAATCGCTACGTCCAGATGAACAGAATCAACTTTTTGGGAAGAAGGTGGCATGTTTTGTTTTTCTTACCAATGTTTGGCATTTTATGAAAATGTGCTCTCTTTTTTTGTTTCATTTTATCAGGGATATTTTGTGTGTTAGGAAATGTAGTTACCCCACCGCTGTGTTTGTATGAGTGGGGACAGAGGTCATGGCAAGGATTAGAAAGGATACAGAGATGAGCCCACCCAGATCTTATAAAGAGCAGGGCCATATTTAAGGAAGTAGGTCTAGTCTTTATTGTTTGTGTGTGTTTCTACATGTATGTGTGTGTGTGTTTGTGTGTGCTGTGTCCATTAGGAACAGACACAGATAGCTCAGGGATGAGGGTCTGAGAGTTAAGTAGGAGTGCAAAGGTAAAGCTTGTGAGAAAGCAAGTACCATAAATGGATTTGCCCCTCAGCACCTCTCAGTTGCATTTATGTTTCTATGAACAGATTATATATGTATTGTTTAATGTATTTAGATATGAAGTGCTATTACATATGATGAGTAACAAATAATAAAACAGATAAAAATCATTTTGGAATATTAGCCTGAACATGCAGAAACCACAGCTGTCTCTAAATAAGTCTCTGCAGAAACAGCATGTCTGCTAGCTGTTGATAGCGAGTATGTGTTGAGCCCTTCTGTCCATAGATGGACAGGAAGTCTTTCAAGCTGCAACATTTCCTTCCTTTGACTCCTCTCCGCTCTCATGTCTCCCACGCACATGCTCAGACACACAGCAACTCCTCCAGAGCCAGCCAGAAGAATCCAAATGTTTTAATTAGCGGTGATAAGCAGAGACAAGCAAAGCATTGAACAGCTCTGACACACACATACACAGTCGTCTCCTATCAGCGAGTTGATAAAGGAGCTACTCGGGCTCCACTTATGGGCTCTCAAGCTTCCCTCCTCCTCCACTTCCTGGTCTACACCTCCAGGTTGTTAAAGTTTTGAGGGGCCAGGTGTCATCCCTTAGATATCATATGCCTACTTCCCAACAAACACCAACGAATGCAACGTGAATTAGGCAGATCCTGCCTGGAGCTGTTTGCCAGAGAGTGAGAAAAGAAAAAAACATTTTTGGACATGAGCTGAGATAAAATTTATGATTGTCACCTGTCCTGTAACAATATCTTCCAAGTACAACACCACAAATCAAAAAAAGAAAACTATAAAATGACAATAGCTGTCACTGGAGTTGTTTTAGACAAGAGTGTGAATAAAACTTTTGAAATGGTTTGAGAGCTTCCTGTGAATAAATGAATAGCTTGTAGTTTTTGCCAGACCAGTTTGTGCTGACTAGAGCTTGAAGGCATAACAGTTAAGCTTATTTGACAGGAAGCAAAAGCAGCTTTCTTTTCAAGATCAAGTTCAAAGGGCAAGAGCGTTGTTTCTCCCTGTGTCCCTGACTGCACCTGTGTTGCTTACACACACACACACACACACACACACACACACGCACACACACGCATGCACATGCAAGGAATATTGTCCACGTTATTTTCCTTCCGCTGACAGACAAATTCAGTTTTGGTCTAAGTTTGCAAGCATTAGCTGTTGCACATCTGTTGTGCAGCGGAAATTTTTAATTGTGCAGGTGTTTTTCCAAAATGTTTCCGAGATGGTTTTATGACCTCGACTACCTTTTATTCACAGAATTTGTCACAACATTCAAGGCAGAAGGAAGGTCTGAGGAGAAAGAGTGCTGGACACCTGCAGTGATCTGTAACAATGCTGCAGTTCATCAGACCCTGCCAAGGCTTCACTCCCAAAGGCCCAAGGGTTTGCGTGTGCACGTGTGTGTGCATGTGTTTGTGCGTGCATGCGTGCGTGTATGGCCTTTGCTTTGATCATGACAGAAGCATGGCAAAGTAAGTTTTTAATTGGTGGATTCCTCCTGAGGCAAAAAATACATTTCCATCTTTAAACAAAGAACCGTTCCACAAAGCATCGTTAGGTCTTTTATAGGCCATTGAATTCATTTTTTTTTAAATAACACATCTTGGCTTTGTTGCTCATTTTAAAATATCAGCTTCCATGTTGTAGGAGGATTACCCGCCTCTCCTTATTCTGGCCCATTAGCACTGGCATTTTACTATACTGTAAACACTTGGCTTTATCAAGGAGCTTTGTATTCAGTGCAAGTCTTGCATGTTGTTCTTTTATTGCACGACAAGTGAAAAGGATCCCGTTTCAAACTAACACGCACGCCAAAGCCGCCCACAACATCGCCCCATTGCTTGTGTCTTTACATCCCTGAGTATGAATGCTCAGAATCAAAACAGCTGGTGTGTCTTTCTCTCCAACCTTCTCCCACAGAGTTGCAGAGTTACTATGTGTGAGCATGTGTAAGCATTTTATTGCGTTTCACTGATCATCTTGTATCCTTGCAGTGGTGGGAAAATGTTTCCTCCCCTACTTGTTCTCTTAAGTGATGACAGGAGCTGTGTCTCCCCCATATCACAATTCTTCATAGCTCACACACACACACACACACACACACACACACACACACACACACACACACACACACACACACACACATGCTATGGGAGACATTCAAGTCACAACTGGCACAGCAAGTTGGTGATCTGTGAGCTATTTTAGTTGATATTTTGTTTGTTTGTGCTTCATATTTCACCCCGATTGCCATCTTTGGAGTCATGTCTGAGTTAACAAGAAACAGCCAGAAACCATTTGTCACTTGTCTCTAAAGGTTGAAAGTGGTATGTTTGGAACTTTGTGAGAACATCTAAAAAGAAGCGAGACGAAAAATGTCTGTTCTCATGGATTTATTCCAGGAATGATTTTGTGTTTAAAGAATCCGGGCTTTTTTTCTTCATTGTATTTTCATGTGTAAACACAAAAAAACCCTCAATATTCCAGCTGGAGTTTTCTTGAAGAAATTTGAAAACTGTGGCACAAATCTTATCGAGGTTTCTGAATGCTACCGGTGAATGTGGGTCTTACTAAACAAGACAAAGTTGATCAGACAAATGTGGGAAGCATTTAAGTGTTTTACCATTTTTTTGGAGCACTGAAAATACTGGAGGCCAGCTTAGAGCTGATTTGTAGAGCCTTCTGCATAGGGACTTGTCAGTTTGGAGCTTCATGTGAATGAAAAGACTTTGAATGAAAAGACTGCAGGTCCTGTGACAGACTGGCGACCTGTCCAGGGTGTACCCTGCCTCTTGCCCTAAGACAGATGTGATAGGCGAATGGATGGATAGAGACTGGATGCAGTGACTTCTCTTAACCCTATTTCCGACGCTACCTCTCGTTATCCTTAACCCAAATTAAGCCTCAACCTTACCTTAAAGCATGTCTTGACTGTAAAATGTCGTGATTTATGCAAAGTGAATGTGTCATCCATTGGATTTTGTCCCATAGTGCTGTGTGTGCACAACACAAATGACCAAATACAGAACATGCAAGAACCTCATGGAAAAAATGTATTTTCAGCACTGCAAATCATCTTCCATTCAAAGAAATAAAACACCACCTTGTAATCTGGCATACAAGCAATTTAAAGACAAATGAGTGTGTGCCATATTTTAGTTTAACTGTCTTTAGTAAATTTGTCACATGTCCTTTCTGGATTCCTTTTAGTATTCCTGCTGACTGAGAGCTATCATTGACATTTTGTCTGTTACGCTTACTGTCTTGTCTGTTTATTCTCTTATTATAAGAATAAACAGACACTCAGTACTGCTGTGTTTGTCATTAAGGTGTTACAGTAATTAAAGCCAACACCCTGCAAACCTCACTTCAAAGGTCTGGATTCATCTACAATCCATACCTAACACCAACATGACACCTTTAGGTACAGCCTGCTGTTTGTATCAAAATGCAATTTTGAGTACTTTATGGTAAATGGCCTGTATTTGTATAGCGCTTTACTCAGTCCCTAAGGACCCCAAAGCGCTTTACACTACATTCAGTCATTCACCCATTCACACACACACATTCACACACTGGTGTAGGCAAGCTACATTGTAGCCACAGCCGCCCTGGGGCGCACTGACAGAGGCGAGGCTGCCGGACACTGGCGCCACCGGGCCCTCTGACCACCACCAGTAGGCAACGGGTGAAGTGTCTTGCGCAAGGACACAACGACTGAGACTGTCCGAGCCGGGGCTCAAACAAGACGAACTGCCAACTCTTGAGCCACGATCACCCTTTTAGCTGATATCACAAACGAAGACTTAATATTTTTAATTAATAAGGGTAATAAGGTTTTAAATATCAGCATTTTAAATCACCTGGTCCCTAACAGGTTTCAAAATTATTTCAATACAACCTGATATCAACAACACATGACATACTACACTGCGTCATTATTTGTGTAACAAAAGCAAAACCACAATACAGAATCTGTGTGTGGGAAAACTATGCACACTCCATAATTTAGAAGCAATAACTCAAAGTAACATTGTTGTAAATAGTTTTCTTCATTACATTGTTGTTTCATGTAAATGAGGTTTGCATTTTATTATTATTGTTAATATTTATTCATTTATTTGTTATTTTTTGCACAACTCTGTGAAGGCCCCTTTTCACTCATTGTTTGAGGACTAGTTTGGATTAGTTGCCTCCTTTTTCAGCCATTCTGTTGCTGCTATGTGGGAGATCATTTGGCATACAGAGGAGTTCATTTTAGACTCAATAAGTGTAAGCATGCTCAGGTCCTGTGGTTACAAAACAAACTCAAGTCAGCAGGTGCATAAAACCTTAGGATTAAAAGATGGGGTGCTTTCTTTGTCTTGTGACTATATTTTTACACTCATGTGGATTTAAATTCTGAGACTGAGGGGTGGGGGTTAATGCTTCAGCATCACTTTAGCAAATGAATTAGATTATGAAACTCCGGTTAGCACTCTACTAGAACCGTGGATATAAAAGAAGAGATAACATCTCAGTTCATGGCTGCAAAGTGATTTCAGGTTTTACAGAAAGCCAGTAAATAAAACAATCTAAACAAATTATGCCAGCCATAAATGGATATCATGTGATCTTTTATTCACTAACACCAATTATGTTAGCTCCTTTCTGCTTTACCGGTTTCTCCTCCTCTCTTGGCTCCTTGCCTTCCCTGCAAATCTGCCTAGAGCAGGAGAGACTGCAGCAGCCAAGGGGATTACAGCAACAGCTCCTTTATCCAGCAGCACCCCCAAGGAGCGTGAGATCACAAACTATATGTGTCTGTGTGTATCCCAGCGAATTAGATGAAGAGACCATAATCACACCTCATTTATTATCTGTTGGCAAGTGTGGAAATAAGTGGACATTATGGCATAATCCTGTATCACCCTGTAATTCATGCTGAGTGGTCCAGTTGCGATTTAGCTTAAAATATGGAGAGAGATCTGACAAGAGAAACAACCAAAGAGCAATAGAGGGGGAGAGAAGACTACTAAGCTACTAAGGGAGAAATCTTGTAGGGGACCTGAGTCCTTCAGGCGTTCACACTCCTAATACCCTTGTTGCGTGTTACTGTGTGTGTAAAAACACAGCTCCACAGGTGCTTGCTGTAAGGGGCTTTGACTGCAGGCTTGAGTTTCCAAAACATGGACTTACGCTAATGTGCAAGGGAGGTTATGTATACCAGCCCTTCAGCATTTTGTAATCTTTTTCACCAGTCACTATGGTGAATTATTGTAATAGAAGCACAACTGCATGAATGTGTGTGTGTCTGCCTTGTTGTCAAAGCAGTCGTGCAAGATGTCCTTAAAGCAGAGGTAATATTCAGGAGTGAAAGTACTCCAGGTTTGTTTTAGGGCACAGCAGCTACTAAACCACACACTTACACATTATGTGTAACACACACACACGCACACACACACACGCCCACTGGGTAAACACCTCGGCTTAATTATGACTGAAAGTGTAAAGGGTGTAGCACTGTATCTATATAAAGGGGTAATTGTGAAAGTAATTTGCGCTGTTTGTTGTGTATAACTGCTGTAACAGGTGATAACATATTAATGATCATGTTGGTACACAATATTATCAGAATTACAGTGCTCTATTTAGAGGCTGAGCTTTGTAAACGCTTAAATGTTTGACATTTTAAATAAACTGCCAAACATGAGAATGTCTTTCTAAGTCAGGTTATCCAGCGTTTTGTTTCTCACTTCCATCTTTGACTCAGCAATTTATTAGAGCTCAGTCTCACCATAAAACCAGCCTGTGAATGAAAGTACGAGTCTGACAAGTTTGAACACAACTTTTTATTTTAGGTATTTGCATTATTTTTAATTTCTGCACTGAATAAAATACTGAAAGTGTAAAAAGTAGTTTGAATTACATTCACTGGACACTTCATTGGGTACACCTCTCTAGCACATTGAGCTTTGTTTGCCGTCAGAACTGCTTTAATTCTTCATGGCATAGATTCCACAAGGTGCTGGAAAATTTCCTCAGAGATTTTGGTGTTTATTGAAATGACAGCATCACACCATTACTGCAGATTTGTTGCACATCCATTACGTGAATCTCTTCCTAGAGAGGCTCTGTTTGATTGGTTTGGAGACCATTTGATTGCAAAGGGATGGACACAGTCAACAGAAAAACTCAGGTACTGCATTTAAACAATGCTCAATTGGTTCTAGGGGGCTCAAAGTGCATAAAGAAAATATCCTCCACACCAACTACCACTTCCCTGATCTGTGGGTAGAAGGCAAGATAGATCAATGCCTTCATGTGGTTTACACTAAATTCTGACCTGACCATCTGAATGATGCAGCATAATTGAGATTCATCAGACCAGGCAGACATTTTTTTTCAATATGAAGCTTAAACATAAGTTCAGTAAGGAAGATCTGTATTCACTCATTTCCCTACTCTCCTGGTTGTTCAGGCTGCAAGTCTATATTCTTTATATCATTTCTACATGCCCACGCTGTCAAACTCAATACTGACATCATTACTCATTAGCTGAATCTTCCTTCTGCAATAGAATCAGCCTCTAAACTTCTATTATCCCATTTTGATGAGCCTGTGCAAATTGTAGCCTTAGTTTCCTGTTCTTAGCTGACGAGAGTGACACCTAGTGTGGTCTTCTGCTGCTTCACGGTTCGACATGTTTGTGTTCCAAGATGCTCTTCTGTAACTTCAGTTACTGTTGTCTCACTTTCAACTCAAAGGAGTCCAGCATATAATAGGCAAAAAATGAAAATGATGTGTGTTAATTAGGAACAAACACACTTCATTACCACAACTGTGTTGGAGAAGCTGTGGAGATGTAAATGTGAATCATTCCCATGTGTTCTGGTTCTGTCTCAAGATCGCAAAATTTTGGGAAGATGTTCATTTAGTTATGGGTAATATTCTGGGTTATGCTGTATCTAAGTCTTGTACATTATTATATCTTGGTGTCATTACGGGAAATGTGTTGAAAGAGGATAGATACGTATTGAAAATGATGCTTGCAGCCTGTAAAAAGGCAATCACAAGAAAATGGTACAAGATAGACCCACCATTGCAGGATGAATGGATCAAAATTATAGACAAGATACAAATTATGGAACAACTGACTTATAGAATAAGGACGCAGGAAGATCATCACCATCGAACGTGGGAGAAATGGACTGATTACATAAACTCGACAGGATAAAGACCATCACATTGGACAACTGGACCCTCATACACACAATAATAACATGGCTGAACCACCACTCACAACCACTAGCACTTTATATAGCCTCTGTAGAAATTATCCACATATTTCACTTATCTTAACTGCACTACTGTATAAATCTGCATAAACAAACATTCTGTACAATACGATAAATTTTAATTCTACAACTGTTTATAACTTGCCTAGTTCATATTTCTGTATAGTTTTCATATTTATAGCCTGTACATAGCTTGTACATAGCTTGTACACCACTACAGCCTCTACATACCTATAGTTATAGCATATTCATAACATTCCTTCATACCGTGTACATTATAACATACCCATAATAAACCCATATTTTGTACCCTCATACCTAAAACAGATCCATTTCTGTAATATATTTATATATGTATATTATTGCTAATATATATTTTGTAATATATCTATATCATGGCTAAAGCACTTCTGGGTGGATGCAAACTGCATTTCGTTGCCTGTACTTGTGACATGTGCAATGACAATAAAGTTGAATTCTATTCTATTCTATTCTATTCTATTCTACATTGATAATGAGAACTGATCAATTGTAGAAACATGTTGACCCAACACGTTCTTTTTTCACCTGTTTTATTTATTTATTTATTTTTATTTTTTCTTCCTTTTTTATTTTTTAATTGAATTGAATTTTATTTTATTTTTATGTTCTGTTTCATTGTTACCCTCTATCTCCCCTGTATAATGTTCAAAGAAAAACAATAAAAAGAAAGTATCCAAAAAAGAAAATGATGTGTGTTTTTCCAAGTAGCCACCTTTTGAGGGTTTTGCACAGACTTGATGTTTTCTCGACCACCTTCATGATGTCATCAACAGGATGCAGTCTTGAATGACTTCACACATACAATGAGCACTTATTTTTCCTGCACACTCATCCCAATCCACCATCAGCTGGGATAAGGTTAGGTGATTGTGGAGGCCAGCAAAACCCATCTCCCCGCCAT
This sequence comes from Maylandia zebra, assembly GCF_041146795.1. NCBI lineage: Eukaryota > Metazoa > Chordata > Actinopteri > Cichliformes > Cichlidae > Maylandia > Maylandia zebra. The sequence continues at coordinate 18,520,236 of NC_135179.1, read as the reverse complement.
CCCCTCCTCCTCAATGCTCCATGATGAAAACCACATATGCAGATACCATCAGTTCACCATCCCTTGTGTTTCTTGCTTAAATAAGTCCTCTTTTTCTTATTGGTCTCTTATTAGACTGCTTGCTTTTTGAACTCTAGGAAGCACTGATGGGGTTTCAATCTGAGATGCCATTACCTGCCAATATAAAACTATAATTAACATCCTTGGTACCACAGAGGTAACTATTTTTTTAAGTGATTTTGCACTGATTTGTTTATCTGCTGTTCTTGTCATAACATAGATTAAAATGTGTTTGCACTACCTTGCCATAATACAGTTTACGTATTATGTTTATGTTTAGTGCTGAAATGCTATCTCAAATTCTGACTGATTAGAATGAATAAGTTACTCACAAAATATTAACCTGCTTTCATCTAGTTGGACAGAGTTTGCAGATCTATGCAAAACTCTTAAGTCTAAAAACAATTTTTTGCACAATGATTCACTTGCAGTGCCGAACGAGGCGGAGGTTAAACTGCGCAGATGTCATTTCTTAAACCCAACAACTCACAATTGTTTACACTTGTTGCTAAGTTCAAAGTGCTCAGGCTGGAAGGGTGTGTTGAAATTTGAAACCAGCAGTGAATGGAAACAGTCCGAGAGGCAGATGAGGAAGACAAGGAAGAGGAAGAAGTTTCAGAATAGTAATATATGATTACATTTGAGCAAGGGCTGTGGGTAATGTTTTTTGCTATATGTAACGACAGCCCATATGAAAGCAAACTGAAGAAATGTAGAGAATGAGACATGATTTTTTTTTTAATTAAAATGTCCCCTTTCATATATTTCTTACATAAAATAATGGCTACTTTTAAAATTATAATATGAGACATATACCCTATATGAGATTCACAGTATAGATAATAGTAAACAATAACTACATGTTACATTCTTGAGTAAAACACAGGCTCATACTGTCAAGAGTGGGAAAACAGTGGTTTCTTCTTAGCTCACTTTTTTGTGCTTTACCTTATTTCATTTACTTGAAGAGAAGAGAAGAGAAGAGAAGAGAAGAGAAGAGAAGAGAAGAGAAGAGAAGAGAAGAGAAGAGAAGAGAAGAGAAGAGAAGAGAAGAGAAGAGAAGAGAAGAGAAGAGAAGAGGAGACACTGCAGTCTTCCACATAATATTCAGGCATATAATGGATTAATGTCATATAAATATACATAGTACCATACTCCATTTATCTTCATTGAAGTGCACATATGCACACACACAAATATAGTAAGAAGGAGGCAGACAAATGACCAGACTAAATAGTTTACTCCTCTCAGACTGCTGAGATTTGGAGCAGACATGCTTATTCACACACAGAGAGGGAAGGAGATACAAGCAGACAATTTTAGCAGGATAAGCTATGGCAGACCACACATACTGTGGACTGTACATGCATGCAGACATAGTGGGAGAGCCCAAGCAACAGAAACAGTTCATTAACACTCCCTGTTTGAACAGGTGTCTGCCTGACTAACATGTTTGTGTGTGTGTGTGTGTGTGTGTGTGTGTGTGTGTGTGTGTGTGTGTGTGTGTGTGTGTGTGTGTGTAGAGACTGAGGTGGGGGAGCTGTCACTCATCACCAAGTGCTAAGCCTGCTACTCTAAAACGCATGCATCCAAATGCTGTTTCCTAACTAAAGGATTTTGTTTATCTAGCATTTGTTTCATATCGGTACAAAAGAGCAATAATGGGACCAAGTCAAGCAATTATACATCAAAAGACTGCTGATCATTAAAAGTCTGCAAATGTAAGTAAAACATCCGTTCACAGCTTCTTCCGGGTGCAGACATGCACCCTCGTCACAGTCTGCAGATTTACAGAACACTGGAGTGCAACTTTGTAACCTGATTGATCAACAACAAAGTTGAAGATGCTAGCTGATTTGATATAGTTCTGATTAAATTCAGCTGATTCTATGTTGTGATGTCAAACTGACACTTTTACAAAAATCTCTTGACAGATATTAAAAGAGCAGTCACAAGTCTGAGTTTCCCATTTGTATTTGTAATGTACATGAATTACTCACAGGAATTACGTACTTATGTAGAATAGAATTTTCATATATGATTTAATCCAAAAGCAAATTAATGAATGGAACAAATATGGAATTTCAGACATTATGATTTATGAGTAACTAATCATATTAATTTCTTTTTTGTTGTTTTCTATGGTTCATGAAAAAAAATAAGAACTGAACTTTATTGTAATTGTCAATATTTTTACTTTCATGACAAAGTTATTAAAACTAGTCCATCAGGATTACAACACTTGAAAATGACAGAATAAACATTCACTGCTTCAGAATGTTTTTTCTAGCTTGTTGCATGAATTGCAGACTTGACACTGAAGATATGAATGTGAATATGATGAATAACTCATGAGTCATGGTGACTGATGTACCTTTGTTGCATTAATACATATACCTGTCTTGAAGCACAGCATGCATGACATACGGTTATTTATTGAGTTTTTTTCCCAACTTTTACGCCGATGTCTTCTGTGTACTTGAGGTAATTAAAGTTTACAGTAAAATGTTGCTTTTTGAAAATATTAATCAAAATCTGATGTTTGTGTCTGCGTCCATCAGATTTTTAAAAACTGACCATTACTTCGACACAGACTTCCGCATAATCAATATGATCCATCTCCGAAGTCTTCACCATTCACCCTTTTATTTATATTTTTTTCTTCCAAATTCCAAACCTTCACTCTTCCAGCAGTTTGAATTCAGCCAGCGTGTTCACAAGTTCAAGTTGCACTTTCAGTTTTGAGGGGGTCAAAGTTGAAATGTGCACCTGTGCTCAAGACAAAACAACTGTACCTGCCCTGGATGAAAAGTAAATACCTGCAAACACACACAAACTTACCATGTGTTTCTGACAGCACAGATGTGGCTGCAGGCTTCGCCTCCCTTTTGATCCACCCCGTTCTATGCTTTCTGTTCTAAAGGGAAACAAACGCTTTGGATCTTTTATACAGAGTAAAATGGCAATTGTTACTTTTTTGACTGGTGAATTTGCAAGAGTGTTTTAAGTCTGGGGTGTCAAATATATCGCCCAAAGGCCAGAAATGGCTCCACCGAAGATCTGGCCCAACAGATGGCTCCGCAAAGTATGTAAACTTCAGAGGAGCATGGCACCAAGCATTGTGTTACAAGTTGTTAAGAATACATTCATGAGAGCTTTCCAGTTACTTATGAGTTCTTACTGATAAGAACATTAGCTATGGGCTTCCATACCACAATAAAAGAAGGTGAATGGAGCCCTACCACCATGTTCTCTCTCAGTTTTTTTTTGTTAATAAATGCCTCATTTATTGGTTTTATGTAAGGACTTCACTGCTCCAACCCACTTAACATAAAAGTGGGCTGTGTGTGGTCCATGAATATGAGCTTCACACCTTTGTATTGAGTTATTCTCTTGCAAAGCGTGCACACACACACGGGGAAAAAAATAAAACATTTAAAGAAAGTTGGGCTCCCCACCTTTTAATAACAGTGAATAGAGCCCGACTGCTGGGTCTTTATTCCACAAGTGCAATTCAGTGCCAGAAACAATCAGACATCAATCAATAAGAATGACAGCTTGCATTAAAGTGTATTCAGTGTGGGTACAGTTGTATAACTAGCCTCTTGAGACTCTTTTGGATACAGCATAATGTACACAACCTTTTCTGTTGAGCACTAACAATGAAGCTCTGTTGTTTACAAGACTGTTAATGCCAGCTAATGCACATAAAGGTCTTCTTCTTCTTTTTTTAAAGCTGTCCTCTGCCAAACAGGTAGACCGTGACTAATTACAGAATTAGGGAAAACAATAATATATGTTCTGGAAATAAAATAAGATTTGAGTTATCAAAATGACCAAAAAACTACTTAAATACACAATTCTGACACCTGGGAGCATCTAAACGTTTGTATTTTTTGCCCAATTAAATCATAAGCAAAAGTGTTAACACTGATATTTGAAAAAACAAAGTAGATTCACTATTTTTTAATTACTTTGCCTGAAAAAAAAGGGGGGCTACCTCAATCTGTAGAAACTAAGATGTTCTTTCCTAATCTGTGGAGTCTCAAGTTCATTTATAGGGGAAAACATACTCTCTCTCAACTTGAGTTGCAGCTTTGGCCAAGTTTGGTTTATTGTCTCAAGGTTTCTGGACAGTGACACTTTTCAGGAAATAAATGTAGATGTTCTTGCTTTAAGTTGATTGCTTAAGATGCTGAATTAAGAACTGAACGCTCTGTCTGTTATGAGGGATCTGGATGACGAGTCAGTTATTTGCAAACTCAAACTCTGGATGGGAAAAATAAAAATCCAGTTCTAGGACAGCAAAGCTACAGAACTACTAGAGGCAACAAAGTAACACTACTGCCCCCTGCTGACTATTCTTTCAGCTTAGAACTCCTTACAGCCTCAGCTTCAAGAATCAAAGGATGCTAGTTTGAAAACTTCTCCAGATCAGCTGGTTCGCTTTTACATCACGGTGTTGTCCTGTGACTTAAACAATATCTATTCTTGAGTGGTAAAGAAATATATCAACTCAAACTGCCTTTGAGGATGTCTTTCTTATCTGCTATGTCTGAATGGGATTGGGACAACTGAAGCGGATTTTAGTGAGATACTATGTGCACATTAATATCTCCTTGTAGAAAGAGCTCAGAGTAGATTACACCACAGAGGCATCTACATCTCAGCTTCCATTTGTTGTGTTCTCCTCTTGTTGTACTGGTGCTTGGTGAGTCCATACTTGAAGAACTCATAGACTGACCAGCTGATGGCTGTTGAGGGCATCTGGTAGATGACTCTCGCTTGGACTCCCTTGAAGAAGCCCCGCAGGCCGCCCAGCCTGTATACTGTCCGGAAGGCATGGGCCAGGCCTGAGATGTGTCTGTGGGCTCCTTTGCCGGAAGACATGGAGCCAAGGGCTAGAGACTCCTGGGTGTTGAGCAGGGTCTTGCAGACATCCAGAGGCGTGGTGGCTGCGGCTGCGATCGCTCCGGCCAAAGCCCCAGACAACATGTGCGATGAGGGATTGTACTGTCTGTGAGGGTTTAACAGCTCCTGAAGGTACTCGTAGGTCATGAAGTGGAGCGCCTGGAAGGGCACGTTCATAGTGAGCTGGGTGGTGTAGCTGCGGTAGAATGCAGTAGGACCCTCTTTCTGCCACACTGCACGTACACAGTCCAACACGCCGCGATAGGGCGAGTTATACATCTGCATTCGCTGCTTCACAACTGAGGGAAACATGGTGTCCAAAGATGGTAGCGCAAAGGTGGAAAGACAAGGAAAAAGAAACGAAAAATTAGGAAACCATCACCTGCAGTAAAGCTATCCTTAAGAGAATAAACATACAACATATACAAAGACATAGTATGTAATTCCTCAGACAGCTGCAAGCCATCTAACAGCTGCAAATGAGCTCAGACCAGTGTCCTTCTACTGACATGTTTGGGCAGGTGGTCTACAGACAGCTGTGAAAGTGACTATGTGAAGCTACAGGGCTGCGGCCAACATGTGAAGATAGTTGGCCCAGGTGTGGCACCTGTAGGTTTCCTTACTGAAACCCAAAACTGCTGTTTTGAAATAGAAAAATATATATATATATACACATCTTAACTCTCAAAATGCTGCCCTTACCTTCAGCTGGGTTCATGACTGCGTCGTGAAGCAGTGTGGCCACACACCCAGCTGTTCCTGAAACAAACACACTTCGGAAGTCACTACACATTCAGATAACTACGGCAAAATAGGAAACTAGAAGAGACTGCAGAAGAGAATTTTCACTTGCAACAGAACCCATCTGACCTCGGCACAGCTTATGCTTTTTTAAAATTCCAGCTCAAAACAGCAACTCACAGCAGAATTTCTGGAAATTTAATAAACTGCTGGTGTAAAAGAACATTTCTGACCATGGTTTGTAAAGCAAAATGTAAGCAAAGAGAGACACCTAGTGGATAAGCCAGCTTATTTCTCATTTGAGGGATTTCAATCAGAAGCCTAAGCTTAATAAAAGATGACTAACAGGGGAAAAAAGGTAGATGAGATGGGAGAAAGAGGACTTACCCAGCCTCCCATTAAACTGAAACAGAAGAAAGAGAGTGTAGGAAGAACAAGGTAATGGCTGACATTTTTTATTTATTTTTTTTTAAGTTGAGATGGCTTAGCTTTACACGATCCACTATTTAACTTTCCTTGAAGCCACTGAGTGGCCGACAGCTGTCCCTGGCTTTTCTTTACAGTATACAACTGTAGCTATGAAAAGCGTTTATCCGATTTGATGTCCTGCCAGGGGTTTTTTGGACTGGTCAGGCAGCACACAGATTAGGCTGAGTCAGCAGCTTCACAGACGAGGGCATTTGGCAACACTCTTTGAGTCGGGAAAGTCCTAAATATCAACCGGTTACAGTGATCTCATGGCTAAGATTGCTATACACGATCTATTAATTTATAACATAAACTGTGTATGGATGTTTTATGGTACCATTAGCCAAATGACTGTTAGCCCCTGGATGAATCACATCACTTAGAGTCTTTTTGAGTTTTTCATAGCTGGCAAAATACAGGGCATGGGCAGGACCCGCCCCAATAGCTGTTGCATTCAAGCCTCTCAATGGCCGCCAGATTCCCTCTGTGGCTACAATCCGGCGAAGAGCATCCATCACATTCCTGTAGCGGGCCGCAGGGTCGGGCTGAAGACTCTGCATTCGTGTCTGCGAAAGAAATGGCATTCTGATGTCAAATAGAAACGTGAGCAGAGTGTGCCACTATCCTGTCCACTATTAACTTAGAATTAAGCGATATGTTTGCGGCGTTTGACCTGATTCTGATCTAAAAATAGGATAGAATGCATAATTGAACTTGTTCCATATGTCTGCCTAAGAAGACAATGAAGACAGCTCTGAATAGAATGCATTGTGAATGACGGGTTAAATGAGGGAAATGAGGTATTTGACATTGTGTGGGGTGTATCTTGGTGTACATGCGTAAATGAATACAAGGAAGTATGCAGTTACAAGCTCCAGGGTCACAAAGGGACATAAGCTGACTTCCTCTAAGCTTCTTTTCCCACTGACCCTGAAACACACCTTTCTCTTTTCCTCCTTGCACACGCTCACACACAGGTGGATGATCGATTATATAGACACATTAAAAGACAAGAGCAAACAATTAATGTTTAAATCACCTGGTATGTGATATTTATAGAAGGCTCCATGAGTGGACTAGATGATTGTGTCTGTCTCCAAGGCACCAACAGCAACATAATCTCCTAAATACCAAACTTCCAGCTGAATGGACAAACTTAAACCCCACTGTGTCCATGCACAGCTCTGCAGAGCAATGCTATGAGCATACTGCACACAAAGTCAGTGCACACACTTGTAGTATTAGCAGGGTATTGCAAAGAGGCTGAAATATCCTCAGTCACTCATTGTCGTGACACATACACATGTGTGGAGTCCTCACCAGCTGTAGGTTTGCTTTGTTTATCTATAGCCTGTGGTTATATAACTACAAAGCAATGACCTTTGTAATGCTATGCCGTAACAAGTCCATCCATTCTTTGAGGAAAAAAAACAACAAAGGGTTGTTTTGGGTTTCATTTTTCATTGACTAGAGAGTCAAATACTCTAAAGTGTAGCACACTTCTTCAGAGCCGCAGCAAATTACTGGGATTTACGATACAAGAATGACTAAATGCCAGCCTATTCAGAACTTTATTTACAGTACTTAAGAGAAAGGCTTATGTGCGCGAGGGAAAGATTTTTTTGGTATAGCTACTCTGCAAAAATACAATTCTAATGCTAAATGCATACTAAACACTACTTTTAAAAAAGTTTGATGATTTTACTTCTAATATGTAAACAAATTCATGCTTCTACTAAGGGTGTCCAGTATTTAGTGTGCTGGTACTCCCTGACTGCACTTTGCTGCATTTCAATTAGCCAGATCTCATGTGTGACTTGGTTGGGAAAATGCTGAGCTACACTAGTTCCACAAAAGAAACTATACAAATAAAAAAATAAAAATGCCCTCATCCAGGTTCAGGCCTGTAACTGGCCTAAGTGCGCTACAGGTGAAAGACACGGATGAAGTGAGAGTGGCGATATTCTGCCTGCCAAACACAGCTCAGTGTCCTGAAACCACTTTGTGGCCGCCTTCCTCTTGGCTGTAACAATGACCTCTTTGGGCCAGTGTGGCACAAAATAAAACAAATCTTGGTTCACTGAAGCTGCATGATTCATGCAGTAAAATATCTTTTTTGGGGGGATGAGTGAGGGAGTTGCTCTGCTGCGCCAGGCAGCTTTTTCACTGGGTTTCTGGGAAAGCAGCTGCTCCACTGTGGGGGGAGAAGGGGCAAATTGTCTTCTATCTTGTAATAGTCAAAGCCGGAAGGGCGTAAGTTGCAAGAGAGAACAACTTGTTTTTGTAAACACAGAGTACACATTTCCTCCATTGTTATTTTTGGAATGGCTGACTCATTCTCTTTAACTTAACACCTCTTTATTAAGCAAGTGGTTCCCCGTTTGCTCGCACAAACGTGCAGTTACGTAACATTACATCCGCTGAAACTCTTGACAGCAGACTGATTTGATAATTACGTTAATAGTTACACAAAGCTACTCCTTTTTGACTTGAATGGCGGCTAAACAACTTATTACGTTATTCGCACTCAGGTTGACGCTGTAACAGCATGCTAACAAATAAGCTAATACGGCTGTTAAACGCTAACTGAGCCGACTGACCTTGTCCTCATAGCAGCCAGCTCTGCGGCGTGTTTGGGTTAGCGAGCAAGCTAATGGGCTATGCTAATATGCGTGATGGCTACATGAATGGTAACCCCAGACCACACCAGGGACTACGGAGACGAAGCATTCAACAATCACAGAAAGTTGTGGTTTTGCTGGTTAGCCAGTGAGCCGTGCTACCTTAACACAGTCGATGGGGAACATGAGGCAGTGCTCCATTATCCCGGCCACAGCTCCAGCCAACATGTGGGTGCTAGTGGAAGCTCCCTGTGGCAAACCCTCATAGTCCGGTTCAGAGTCCTCTGACTGTGCATCTTGTGCACTGCGGATCAAATCAATAGTCTGTATTTCAGTTTCCCCTCCGATCCGGGGTGTCAGGCTTCCCACGATACTTTCTGAAACTCCCCAGAATCTGCCCCCAAGCCATCGAACTTCTGCCCCGGCAGAGGCTCCTGCAACCCCGGGATCATTCCCTGTGGTCCCCGCTGTCATCCGACGCCTCCTCACAAATCCATCTGTTTCCATGAGAAACGAGGGGATGTGTTAAGTCTTCTGGCTCGCGTGCACGGCTGGTCGTGGACCTTAAACTTTTACATTCCCTTGGGGAGCTTTCACAGTTACTTCCCTGCTACACCATTCCCTCCCCTCCTCTACCCCTGACAGCAGCGGGAGCCAGGAAAGGGAGGCCGTGACGGCAAACGCACAGCGAGCCCCACCACAGGCCGCGATGAGGAAACAATCTCTGATTGGTTACGATAGCCAAGTACTCCTCACACCATTGGATGATATCCATGCCCCTCATGATTGGATTTTGATGAGCGTTTCAAATCCGGTCATGTGGCGTTTGACTTGAGGTGTTGCTACATGGTAGCTCATCTGTGCAAGCCATCAAAAGACCCGAAGATCACTGTAGGTCAGCCTCAAAATGTTTTAGTGGCTGTGAGCAAACCGAGACACGCGTGATTACAAGATAAATGGGCCAGGGTCACTATTTCACAGTTTTTGTTGTCACTTTTGTTGCTGTCCTAGTGTGATTTGTAGTGTTGTCTAAAATACAAACTGCAATCTGTGTTTCTTCTCTTAAAAAATACTGGAAAACCTTTTGATAGGATACAAGAACATTTAGATCGGTATTATTTGCTAAATTGAAGAGACTGTGTATGTAATAACAGTCGACATAAAGAACTAAATAACAAGAATTGTGTTAAAAGTGCTTAAAAAATGTCCATGTGAGGCTCAGCCCACTAACACACACCAATCATTGATAAGGTTCAGAAGTAATTGATCTTCTCATTACAATGCAGTGTTCTGTTGGAAAACTTTGAGTTCTAGTATCAAAGTGACATGCCACTTAGGTCACTTTGACATTTAACACCTACCCGAATTGTTGGAGACTAGACACATCCCTATGGAAATGATAGTCCTCGGTGGCTGTGGCCATCATGAGAAGCAAGAGCCACAACTCTCCCTGCAAAAACTGCTTGAGGACTACCTCAGAGGGGCTGACCCAGCCTCTAAACACCAGTGTCTGTTGGATGCTTTTGAATAAACCCAAACCACAGAGGCCACATGCTGCAACCTACAGGATTCCATTCAATCCCATAGTTGACCTACACAATAATCACTATAATAATAATAATATTAATCACTAATTTTGAGAGCACTAATATATATGCAAATACCCTACAAATTATTCTGTAACACATTTCCATGTGCAAAAAAAGATTGTAGTGATAATTATGCTTCTTTTGTAGGCTGGATTATATCAAGCATGGGATGTTTACCAACTATGAAACCATTTTTTGCAAATCTATGCTAATTTTTAATCTTTTTAAGCAATTGTTATAATGTCATATGAAACATAAGGCTGTTAAGAACGTATTGTTTATTATATGATCATATTATGTAGGGCACATATCACTTGATTATGTATATTTTTTGATATCAAAATGTTATGTGTGAAGTTGTCAACTTTGTCTACAGGACTGTATGACTTCAGTGATGCAACAGAAAATAGACACATTACATTACCACAATTAATTATTTAAAATACATATTTATCCCATTCTACAGACATTGCTGCGAGCATAGGGATAAATGATGTTACAGATTTGTGGTGTGGAGTTATGTGCAGCATGTAGGCTGTAGTGTCCATAACAGTAAATGATGTGCAAACATCATAATGGTTTTGTGCACATGAATAAGAAGCATTTCAATATGTTTTACTCAATTTTATGTCAGATTTTAAAATAGACAATATTTAAGTACAAATAAATTGATATTCAGTAAACTTTCACTTATATATACTTGCTTTCCATTAAATATTAATGTGGAAATGATCATCTTTTCCATTATTCCAAGATAATATCCAAATTGAGGTTGTGTTACTTAACATTTATTTGTATATCAAAATGAAGACATTTGCCAAAAGTTTACAGTTTACAGGGTTTAACTGCAACATTTAGTAGTTGCAGATTAGTAATCTGTAGTGTCCGTAACACTATTGAATGGTTCACAATTTCTTTATCCCATTTCACAAAATGATAAAGTTGCAAAAACAATTCAAATATTAGCATATAACAGACTTTTTTTTTTGATAAATGTCAGCTTTCGAGCGTTTGACTGGGCAACCTGAGGGAGAACAGCAATTGTTGCATTTTTGCAAGAAAATTATCAATATTTATTTGATTTCATTCATTTAATGTTGTTTGTTTTGTGTTTTTGACATTGTGATTTTCTTATTAGTTTTGTTTCCCTTTAATTCTGGACCATTACGTATGTAATAACAATTGATTGATCGATCGATCAGTTTTTATGTCCAAACTCTAAAATAAGTAAGTTTGATTCTTCTAGCACATTTAAAATTGACTAAAGTGAAAACAGGGCTTTCCTTCTTTGAAAAATTACAAATTGTAAATTATTGACAGGGTAATAAAGAGAATATTTGTTATTGTCATATGACAAAGTTGATTCTGCTTTTCTTGTTCATTAACAGTGAACTTCATCATAAACATTAAAAGCGTCTTTAATTTGATACATCAAGTAAAAGAACGTCATATACTCACTCTCCACCTTCATGGACTGCTTTGAGACAGTAGTTTATGATTAAATTATTGTAAATGCTGAGAGCTCTAACATCTTCACTAGTGAACCACTCTGCCTGGAGGCACATGAATCACTTTTTTTTTTCCATAAAATGGGCTAATTGTGTTTTGGTGCGGAGCAGTTATAGCATAATTGAATTTTCTCCTTTATTGCCTGGGAGAGCCTCTAAGGGCATCAGTGTTAAATTTCTGCCGACAAAGGGGAATGAAGTGTTAATTTCTGCTTACAAGAAGAAAATCTCTTGCCTTGATCTTCTGATCTAGTTAAGGTTGATTGGATGATTTACCGCAGACGTTCCTTAAAGGAAAACCAAGCAGACAGCATATCTGGATCATTTCTCTTCCATGAAACTAATGCTACTGTAATACACCGGGGGAGAGGCATGTTAGGTCTAGCGGGAAACTCTAGATCACCATAACACATCATTTCATTTCCCCTACCAAGAGAGTGCACAATCTATATAAACCTCAGGAATTATTTTACACTGTCTAAGCAAAACATAGTCAAAAATCAAAATTATATGGAGAAGATGAGAAGATAACTTGCTTATATTCTGCTGTGTTCGGTTGTTTTTGTACCATTTAACACCCTCCCTTCCTTAGATCTCCTTCTCCTGCTCCATTTACTCCCTGGATTGTTTCATAGCATGATGTATGGCCTCTTATCCCATTAATGCAAGGTGAATGAACCACTAGGCCAACATGACATCCTCAACAGCAGCACTAGGAAACTATTCTGTGTTAAGAGCTCATCTTAAAGCTCTTAATGTGAGCCCGTACAGTGAGATAACTCAAATACAGCCACAAACCAGCCAAGACTGATGACACTTCTGGATTATCATACTTTTCATATTGAATTTTTAAATTAAATTAAATTAATCAATTTAATCCTTTCAGCTTTTTACATACTAAAAAAAATCTGATTTTTGCAAATTCCCAAGTTCTGCCTGTCAGTATAAGAAAGACTTTATATTTAATATTTTTTATTAAATTGTTTGTTTAACCAGGTTGTAGTTGAGATCAAAATCTATTTTTCAAGAGAGACCTGTTTACAAAGAACCATATAGATAATAGATAATACATGATCACAAATTAAGAAAAAAAAAACATTTGCAATAGTAGTTTGAGATAAATGAACATAACCTTTAAAATATCCCAGTGAAATCAGAGAATGTAGCTTCATAGTTTTTGCTTGTTTGTTTGTTTTTAAGCTTATCACATTTATGCCCAGCAAAAACATTCAAAACAAGTGAACCAGTGAATTAGAGGTAATGTTAATGTGTCCTGTGACTTGATATTGAAAGTATGCTACTGTGTTTAAATTGAAGCAGGGAGCAGAGTCAAGATCCTTGTAAATAAAATAAAAAACTATATACAATGCTGCTCTTTTCAATTCGCTAGTGAGTCTCCCCACTTTTGAACTGTACGTACAATACATACAGTGCATATTACCGATGTGCTGACGCGAACTGTGAACCTGATATTAATGGAACAACCCCGCCACCATGTGTTCACTTCCAGAATAACACCAACACGTTTGGTTTTCTTTTTTAAAATTACTTTGTGACTTTAAATCGAATAAATATCCACATTAAAATGTATTTTATGTATCCTAGTATTTCTGCTATGGGCGTAGCCAATATCAGGGCAGAAGAAGGATGTGTACTAAACTTTAACTGTAACAGCGTAAACTCAAAGTGTATAAAAACTGCCTCATGTGACAGAAATACCACATTAGCTATCTGTGCAAAGTTCATGTGTCATTTCACTCCCTCTCTTATCAATACGTCAGAAGTGAACCATTATACATCATATAACTGCTATAGTTTACTTCCATATCTCTGTATCTATTTCCCTAACTGATGAGGTCCATAAAGGGTCGCCTCCAGTATGAAACCCGGATCTACTTCACCACAAAAGAGGGAGGGATTGAAGTGGAAGAGTCCAAACTCCTGCCATGGCTCTAGCAGCGTTGGCTAACCGATGGTGGAGGGCTGTGACCCTTGCGGGTACAGTGACAGGCTCCAGGTCAAGTCACACTGCTTTAAAATCAAACTACGACGCATTGGTCATCGGTGGAGGTGAGATTTGTGGACTGTAGGAAAGAAATGCAGAGAGCGACGTATACTGTAATAACGGGCGATAGATTTTGCAAAAACGATAAATCTGAGTTTGTAGGATTGTAGTATAAATAAGGTAATTTCGTATAGTAAAATAAATATTGCATTCCAAGATAACTGAATTTACTCCGTTTACGGCTGTGCATAGTTTAATCTTAATTATTCAACTTTGAACTCATTATTGCAGGGCACACTGTATACACAAAATATTTTAAAAACCTAATTATGGAACAACTTTTTGAAACTTCATGCATCGGAATCGGTTTTAAATTGTGTATTTTACATCTCTTTGTAGGACACAACGGACTGGTGGCAGTGAGTTTACATAGTTACTTCCTAACACCTGCTTTTGCAGTAAGGTTTCAGTACTGTGGTGAAAGTGATGTGTGCTTTGTATGCCTGTAGGCTACATATCTTCAGAAGGGAGGTCTGCAGGCAGCAGTGCTGGAACGCAGACATGTGCTGGGAGGTGCAGCTGTTTCAGAGGAAATCTTCCCTGGTAGGATTGACTTCTAGCTCAATTAAATATAAAAAAAAGTATATATTTGTTTCTGTTTCTTAAACTTAAAATACATTTGTTAATTTTGGGGTGCAAGAATTTCCTCCACTGAAAAACTAGTCACAGTGACACTGAACAATCACACACTGATTTTTATGGAAACTATCTAATTGTTTGAAGAAATACAGGTTTTCTCTTATTTGGGTGAACTCACCCTTTACTGGTAATTGCTTTATTTAATATTTATTAAATGTGTGTTATGTCACGTACTGTTCTCATTCCTAGCATTTGTTTCGATGTCTCACTATGGGATGTACCTTCCTGTGTATTCCTCAGAAGGAGGAGCATGTATCTTAGTCCACCAATTTGATCGGCACCAACCTTGAAATAGCTTATGTTATTACCAGTGTTGGGCAAGTTACTTTGAAAAAGTAATTAATTATAGTTACTAGTTACTTCTTCAAAAAAGTAACTGAGTTAGTAACTGAGTTACAATATTGTAAAAGTAATTAATTACTTGAAAAGTAACTATTGCGTTACTTTAAAAAAAATGTTTAACCCTCTGGGGTCCAGGGTATAATTGGCCATTTTTTACTACTTTTGATTTTACCTCTACATTACACCTTTAAAAACTATTTACTTTGCCTTGTTTGGTATCATTCTTTTCAGCACAACCTCACGTGCCTGAATTTACAGTTATGTTTTCATTTTGACATACTGTATTAACACAATTGATTTAAAATCAGACAGAAAACATAAAATCAGAGTAGAAAAAGTTATATTTTTACTGTAACAACCACAAACATGTTTATTGAATCATATTTCATATTTCATAACTTCCATAACTTTAAATGCAATTGTCAATTTTAAAATCCTATGCACAAGTTTTGCAAACAACAAAGTTATTTGTTTTGTTATTTTACCTTTTACCTTTTTTTTTTAAAATAACCATTTCAAACTAATTACATAACAATCAGCTGTTCTGCATTCAATAAGATGCCACAAATGATTTGTGCGACTCCAAAAACATAATTTCTGTCCACCTTAAAGGAGAACATCACAGCCTGATACCTGCAGGTCTGACAGCAGCAGGTGTATCACTCCTGTTTTTTACCTGGAGACAGCAGTCGCCTCATTGTTCTGACACACAACACAAAACTATCCACAACACTACACACTAACTACACAAGACAACACATTAACCCAAACACGCTAAATGTCACAGATCTCTCACATCTCAAAACTCGCTCTCTCTTTTTCTACAGTCTCTCTCACTCGCCGTCACTCCTAAAACTTCCCCCTCTTCCTAAACAACCAAATGTTATGTTGCCATATTATTTTTGATTGGTCGACATGGTGCATTTTTCCACCAACACAAATGGGCTGTTTTTTTGTTTGGTCATAAGCAGAGAGTGCTTGCTGTCCTTAGATAGTAAACGTGACGAAACTATTCAGGAAAAAACGCTGCGTATATATTGTTTATCATGACTCTGGTATATATCACCTTGTTGCTTTGTCATCTTAAAGTAGTTGTGATTGGCTTAGCACGATTCTTCCTGAGTCAAACAGCAGCACTCATGCGATTGTTTTGCCCCTTAGCTCCAGGTGTTGTGCCAAAAAGTGATCGTCTGCCAGAAAGTGATTGCCGCCGTCGGGGGCGCATGCAGCTGCTTAAAGCTGTAGCGCCCAGATTACTTATGTAGACAGCTACTTCCGTGCAACTGATATAAGATGCGGTAAGCTGAACACAGCTTCAACCATCTGTTTGTTGAAAAATAGCAATGCGACTGCGCTGCATTTTCTTGTTAGTAACGGTAACAGCGTTGTAACGATAGGAATAGTAATTCGTTAGATTACTCGTTACATCACTGGTTACTACATAGACATTATTCACAATCCTCTCCTCATTTCGGCCCAATCTCAACCTTCTAGGGCTAACTAGCTTAACTTTCCACAGACAGGAGTGTTAGCTAATTCCCATAGCTGTTTTCTCCTGAACCCAAATCGTCACCATAGATCGGGTGTCATACCACTGGAAGTGGTCACTGGTGGTGATAAGGAGGGAGTCACGGAAACCGAACCACAGGCTGGGGCTCACAGCTGGGCCTAGCCGCAGTGGTTCTCTGAAGAGAACTCCCAGTCTCCCAGTCTTCCTGGTGCTGCTGGAAGAGGTAACTGCCTCCTGGAGGGCCTCCCGTTCAGCAGCAGAACCGCCATCCAAGGGCCTTCTTCCCTGGATTTTGAGGGCATAGAGAAGCACGGCCTACTCTGTGTGCCCCACATGGAGCCGCTAGTTGCAAGCCACCTCCATTCATGGCTGGCTAAAGCCTCCTCCAGGAGCCCCATACTCCCATCGAAGGCAGACCGCTTTCAGTCCATCATGACCGAGAGGGCCTACAAAGCGGTGGCTTTTAGCTGTAATGGCACTGAATGTTTCCCCCATTTTTGTTTCCTACCAGCCAGTGCTATGTGGGGGCATGGCAACCAGACCTGACCCAAATGTCTGGGAAGAAATTACTGTGATCACACATATTTCACTCAGCATGCAGCACTGCGCAGTCCAAGCCACAAGAAAATCCATGGGGATGATGGCGTTGCACGAGCGAGCCAGATTGGTCAACCTGACAAACCTGTCAGAGAGGGAGGAGGAGGACATTTTGGTCATGCCGATCGTGCTTGATGGGATATTCAGCAGAAATATGAGAGAGAGGATGAGGCATTCAAGCTCTGCCTCCCCCGGAAAACTGAGTCAACACCTGCTCCTGCCCCGAGATAGACCTTCACGCAGGTGTTCGTCTGGCTTCCCACTCAATTTGCTATCTCCAAACGAAGGAAGTCCCAGCTACCACCAGTACCCCCACTCAGGCAGGAGATCAGGGCAGGCCACTGAAGGGCTAACCCACACAGCCTGTCAGTCAGTATGCCGGGAGGAAGAAGAGAATGGCCTGACAGCCTCCTCTGTTACCCCAGGTGGAGAAGCTGAATATTTCCCATTCACCTGCCATGTTCTGGAGTGTGTTGTAAGGGCTCTGCTGCCCCATCGACCCCTCGCTGATATGCGTATGGAGCCCATACACCCAAGCTGCTGAGGAAGGAGACTTTGTTTCAGCAACAACAGGCTCTGTCTCCGTGTTGAACCTTACAAGCACACACTCTTGTTTGATAAAGCATGTTCCACTGCCCACTTGTTCAATTCCATCGACCTGAAGGACACATATTTTCACATTCCCATTTACCCTCCACAAAGGAGGTATCTAAGGTTTGCTCTTCGGGGTGTCTGTTACAAAGTGCTGCCTTTTGGTCTGTCACTGAGCCCCAAAGTGTTTGCTTGTTTCACAGAAGTGGCGATAGCACTGCTGAGACAGGGGGCCATTCATCTGGCAACATATTTAGATGACTGGCTCTTTCTGGCGTGGCTCACCTGGGCTTCATAATAAATAGCAAAAAGATTGTGTTGGCTCCAGTACAACATATAACATTCCCCAGTTTATCTCTGGACTCAATCAAAATGACAGTTTGTCTGTCAGAGGAGAGAGTGAACATGCTCAGAGCATGCCTCGTTCTTTTCCACCTGCACAAATAGTTCTCTTCTTTCAGGGCTTCTTTCAAACTGAACCCCATACTATGCATACTCTCTCTCTCTTCATATGTGTGTGTGTGTGTGTGTACAACAGCTTTATGTTGTGTGTGTGTGTGTGTGTGTGTGTGTGTGTGTGTGTGTGTGTGTGTGTGTGTGTGTGTGTGTGTGTGTGTGTGTGTGGGGTGGGGGTGGGGGCAGAGGGAGTAGCCAAACAGGCTAGGACCGGCACTGCTTGTGGAGATATATTGCCATGATTGCTTGAAATAAAAGTAGATAACTATTGTCTGGCAATACGGGAGTCTCCATTTCCCATGGTGACACATCGAAACAAATGCTTGAAAAGAGAACGTTAGGTTACTTGCGTAACCCCAGTTCTCAGAGTAGCATGAGTGAGTCGTCTTACCAAGCAACCTTTCGTGCTGGGGCAAAGCAAGAAGAGGTGCTTATCTTAAATAATGACTATCTAATAGCGCAACCTATTTAAAGGTGGGAGGCTATGCCCGACGTGGTCGTTACAATCACCAGCCAATCAGGATTGGTAGAGATACAGAAGAGACATGCTTCATGCAGGGAGGTGCATCCCGTAGTGAGATATCGCACTCATGCTACTCTGGGAACCGTAGGTTATGCAAGTAACCTAAAATTTTACTCCTCTAAGAGAAATTACATTGGTTTGCAGGTTTCCGCTTCTCTAGGTGTTCCTACTTGCTCAGTTTGTTAAGACCGCACATATACAGAGACCTGGAGCTCAAGGTACACAAAACCAGAATCACAAAGAAAGATTCTAGATATCATGAGATAATATCAGTCCTTAGCCTTGCTGCAGTTCATCATTTTTCCCCCTTTTTCTACAAATTCAGAAACATGGGCTGAAGGTGTATATGAGAGACCCCCATGCCTTCACCCCCATGTTGGAGGAAGGGGTGAGAGGTGCTCCTCCACGTTCTCTCACTCTGGGCTCAGATCTGGCCACCAACCAGATGGAGATCGGCAAGTTCTCACAGAAGGATGCTAAGGTGATTTAGGTTTGAAAATAAACATAATAAGTAATTGTTCATTTAGGTTGATCCAAAAAAATGTTCTTTGCTTTGCTGGACCTTTATTTCTATGTGATACAATCCCACACACCTTTGCTTACCTACATCTTCACCTATTCCTCAACATACATACAGGCTTATCCTGAATTTGTTGCACACTTGGAGAGGCTAGCAGATGCTATGAACCCTCTCCTGGATGCTCCACCTGTAGATATTCCAGGTTTCACTTCTGGATCACTGAGACGGAGGGTGGCTGCAGCTAAAACACTGATGCCCATCTTCAGATGTGGTGGGTTGGTTTATTTATTTTTTAAACATTTTTTATTCTCCAAATTTAGCAAGTACTTAATTTGTACACTGCATTAATTTAGTCATTAATATTTCTGGCTCTTAATCCAAAGGTCTAAAACTGGGCAAAAACCTTCCAGACTTCTATGAAATCGTAACTGCTCCAATAATGAAGGTTGGTTAGCGATTAAACAAAGACGTTAGTTCCTCTTATTTTTAGATTGCATAGATAACGTGTATTTTGTGTGAAAGATTCTCACTCAGTGGTTTGATTCTGAGCCACTGAGAGCCACTCTGGCTACTGATGGTGTAATAGGAGCCATGACCAGTCCTAGTAATCCTGGCAGTGGGTGAGACACATTTTACAGCAGCCTATGACAACCAAACTCTCGTAATCTTAGATCTAGCTGGACAGAATTACAAGTGACTTGATGGTTTTGACTTGCAGGTATGTTCTCTTGCACCATGTGATGGGAGAGGTGGAGAAGGAAAAGGGTGCCTGGGGTTATGTAGAAGGAGGCATGGGAGGTGTGTCTCAGGCTATTGCTAGTGCTGCTCGATCTTATGGTGTTGACATCTTTACAGAAAAGGTAATCACCTTGATTTGATGTTGTTTATTTCATGGATTCATGGGAAATTATGTTCTAGCTTCCCTAACTTCTTGCATTTATCTTTGGCAGGATGTAAGCCAGATCCTGGTTGGTTCAGATGGTGATGCTAAGGGTGTGGTGCTAAAGGACGGCACAGAAATCCACAGTAAAGTTGTTTTATCAAATGCTACCCCATATATTACCTTCAAAAACCTGACACCACAGGTAACTCAGAAAACTGAACACCATTTCTAAGCAAAGCTCTGAACAAAGTCCCTTATTCTGACCTCTTGTATCACTACAGTCTGCTCTTTCTTCAGAATTCATCAAAGCAGTAGACCAGATCGACTACACTTCACCTGTTACCAAGATCAACGGTGAGTCTTTCATCAATCAGAACTTAAAGTTAAGACTGGCAATATAATATACTGAGGTAAAAACGTACATCTTTTAGTCATCTTTGGAAAAATGGTTTGTTTTGGTGGGTTTTGTATCAGATGTTTACAGTTTTTTCTGAATGCTTAAACCCTAACTGTGATTCCTGTAGCACAATCTCTAAAACTATTCAGACTTATAGCAAAACCACTCACTGAGTTTGCAAAACTAAAAGCACAAAAACTGCTTTGCACTCAGTTTGCAATTTTGTAACACACACTTTGCAAAACTGTAGGCACAATTCACTGCACAACACTCAATTACCAAATTTCCAACACACTCCTAGCAAAAGTATACACATGTATGGCTATCGTTAACACTAATTTGCCAACTGTCTGGCACACTTTCACATGGGAAAACTTTTTTAGATAATTAGTTCACTTTGCAATCAGCCTAAGCACTATAATACAGGTAAGCTGTGTGTGCGGAGTACAATGGAGGGAGCAGAAAGAGTGAGAAGTAGAGGAGGCCGAGGAAGAGGACGTGGAGGTGAAGAAGTAGGATGAAGAGGACGACAAGGACAAGGAGGAGCAAGAGGAAGACGAGAAGGGGGGAGAGGAAGATGAGGAGGGGGGAGAGGAAGGGTAGGAAGAGTAAGAAATAGAATTGCTGATGACATCAGAGCTACAATAGTGGACCATGTAATCAACCGTGGAATGACCCTGAGGGTAGCTGGCCAATGGGTCCAGCCTAACTCGAGCCGCTACACTGTAGCAAGTACCATAAGGACATCTTGAAATGAGAATCGGTTAGTACAGTCACTTCGCACAAAGATTTGTAGCACTGCCATATGCCAATGAGAAACACACCAATACCATTGATGTAAAAATACTGAAATTGTTACTTTACAGAATTGCTAGATGACCAGATGCTGGGGGCAGAGGAAGCATGTTCACTGCAGACCAAGTAACCCATATAGTCATTATGGCGATTGCAAATAATCCTATACTTGGAAATAAACACTTGTGTTTGTTTTGATGTGTTTGAATAAACACCAGTACTTGAAGTTTGGATCCCTCTATGCTTATGGATCTATGACAGAAGTATGAGCTCAAACTGACATAGCCTACCTTGTGCACAGAGAAAGCAAAAGCCAGATGTGTTTTGTATTCATACCATCAGTGTGCAGTTGGCGCATTGTGTGCTTAGTAGATGATGGCTTGTGTGTACTGTTTGATACGGAAACACCATTTTTACGAAGGTGTGAAGAGTTAATCTAGCTGTGTTCGCTTTTGCAAGAGAACTACAATGTTTTGATGATTGGGTGACAGGTTTTCTTATTTGTGTGAAGAGTTTTGCAAAATTAGCCAATAGTTACAAAAAATGTGCTTACGCAATCAGAAAAAACTGTAATCCTATGAAGAAACTGGGTCTCAACAGTTATTCAGCTTCCAGTGTCTTCTGCACGCTCGACCAAAATTTGAAGTTTATTAAGAAAATGAAAGAAAATGAAGCACATACACTCATTCCATGTCATTTTACCTGTTGTGATCTCTTTTTTCTTTCTTTCTTTCTTTCTTTCTTTCTTTCTTTCTTTCTTTCTTTCTTTCTTTCTTTCTTTCTTTCTTTCTTTCTTTCTTTCTTTTTTAACAGTGGCAGTAGACAAGTTGCCAAACTTCTTAGCATCTCCCACACCAGGTGATAAACCTGGATCACACCATCAGTGCTCAATCCATCTGAACTGCGAAAGTGTGGATGTTTTGGAAACAGCATATAAGGAAGCAAAAAATGAACGACCCTCAGCAAGGTGAACATGTCTTCGCATAAGTGTTCTTTTAAAAATGTCAGATTTGTGCATGCCAAATCAAGCTGAAATGTCCCACTGAGGGAAGAATAGAATAGAATAGAATAGAATAGAATAGAATAGAATAGAATAGAATAGAATAAGCCTTTACAAAGGCTTACAAAGGATGTTCTGGGGAAGAAAAGAAAACTAGCTTTAGTTAATGTTCAAGCACAGATTTGTGCAGTGCACATGTACACTTCTTAGTGAACTGGAAAATACAGGGCAAAGTTTTAGGCGCTTGTTACTGAGATAAGGGATTAACTGTGTAGTTGCAAATGGTAGAACGTATTAAAGTGAGTAGTGTGAATGTTTAGCACTTCAACCTTAAAACCTTTGAGATTGTACAATAAAATATACTTTCTCATATAGTTTAATACAATTTTTTTAGGTTATGTATTTTCAACATATATTTTTCCAGGTTACTCACATAAGTAGTCCACGTGCAGTATCCTTATCTCACAGATAACACTTATTTACCCTTGAACTAGTTTACATCCCGCTAAGGATAAAAGAATTCACAGTCAGCACTTACTTGAACATTATCACCCAAATATATCTTTAGAAAATCTTTATCCAACATGTTTGTCAATCCATCATCTGGTTGCATCATGTTCCTCTGGTCTTGTAGGCCTATGGTGGAAATGACCATCCCCTCTGTGCTGGATCCTACTCTGGCTCCCCCTGGCTGCCATGTGGTGTCACTTTTTACCCAATTCACCCCCTATTATATAGAAGGCAGGGAGTGGACAGACCAGGACCGGGAGGCATTTGCAGACACTGGTTAGAAACACAAATGCTCCACTCTCTGGACTTCTTAATGTTTTGAGCGTGCCAAACATGTTTACTGCTGGTAGATTTAGTTCTAGCTTACTATGGCAGTATGTTTGTTTAGATTCACAGTCATCCAGTTCATAGTAGTCTTAAGATCTTAAAGGTGACTGGACTTCTTGAAGTTTTTTGAAGATGTTCCACCTCCCAGCCACATACAACATTTCCAAGCACCTTTTCACCATCTCAGCTGTGCTTGTGGGTAACACCGCATCATATCAAAAACTCTACTGACTTCAAAAGAAAAAGCCTTGAACGTACACTAGATCTACATGAAACCATAGTGTCCTTTGATGTGGTCTTGCTTTTTACTTATATACCTGCAACCAAGGCAGTGGCGACTGTGAGAAACTGATTACAGCAAGACAGCTCCTTACACAACAGAACCAGCCCTACCTCGATCAGATTTGTACACTGTTAGACTTCTACCTCAGCAGCATGTATGTTAAATGCAACTATTGTTTTGGTGTGGGGGGTTGGGTACTGCCATGGACTTCCCATAGCCAACCTTTCCATGAAGGAAGTTAAAAGTAAAGCTCTTTGGCTCTTTCAAATTAATAGCACCTAACCTAGCCACAGTAGATATGTGGATGACACCTGGGTCAAAATCTAAGAAGTAGAAGCCTTCAGTATTCATGTGACCTCAGTGGATAGAAACATAAAGTTTACCAGGGAAAATACAAAGATTAATAGTTTGCTATTTCTGGCTGTGTGCATTTAGGAGGATGGAAGCCTCAAAATTGTAGTTTACTGAAAACACACACACACACCAGTAGCTACTCTTTGACTCCCACCACCTACTGAAATGTGAACTTGGGGTGATCAGGAACCTGCAACACCAGGCAGAAAGTGTTCCCTCTTATCTAGAAAGGGAAACAATGGAACACATGCAAGTAAAAAAAACTCCCAAAAAATGTGGTTACTCCAACTGGTCCTTCATCAAATCAGCAAAGATGCACGAAAATAAGGTGAGAAACCAACAAGGGAGAAACAGAATGAGGGAGAAATGGAACCACATTGTCATCACTTATGTAGCAGGTCTATCAGAGGAACTATCAAAGCATGATATTCCAGTGCACCTGAAACCTCTGGTTGTAGTGAGCCACACCTTTTGTCAAACCTTGGCTCATGTATGGGATAAAACCTGCTAGCATTTAAATACCCGAAGAAGCCTCCTGGATGAGACCTTAACCCTCTTTAAAAAACCTAAAGAAGTCCAGTTACCTTCTTTTCAAGCTCTAAAGCCTCACTGTAGCAGGCTTCAATGACACTGAAGGGAACTTTCTTAGACATTTTCTTACAGTTTAAATGGAACAATGAGTCAAGTTTACAAATTGACTGGTGAATCTTAGGAATATATTTTCTCCAAAATTATTAAAATATTCAAATGAATTGGACTCTTTAAATGTCGTGTATGTTGATTAATGTGTTTGAGTGAAAAGCATGTCTGTTTCTGTCTCCTCAGTGTTTGACTGGGTAGAGCAATACGCCCCTGGGTTTAAAAAGTCCGTGGTGGGCAGGGACATCCTGGCCCCTCCTGACCTGGAGAGGATCTTTGGGCTCACTGGAGGGGTAGATACTATGCACTGTGGATGCTGTAGCACTGAGCAACACTTTGAATGTTGACACGCCACTTATTTGTTTGACACAGTCAGCTGTTCACTGGATGAGGAAGTCATTTGCATTATTTTCAGTGTTCAGTCACTAACTGCCTACTTTGGGACGTGGCTGTTGTATAAGCAGTTAATGGTGACAGGCAGCTTTATTACAGCACGAGCCAGAATCAAAGTTCACACACTGTGTGACACTTAATCGCTTAACTGCATTTGCTTCTGCCTCCTTTGTATGAAGAAAACAGTAAATAACCACAAGGGAGGCTATTTTTCTACTTATAGCCCTGGAAGGAAAAACAAAAGGGGAATTTAAACTTTTGGTCTTGTTTTTACAGAATATCTTCCATGGATCAATGTCACTGGACCAGCTCTACTTAACACGACCCTTGCCCTCTCTCGCAGACTACCGCTCACCAATTAAAGGGCTCTATCTGTGTGGCAGTGGCTGTCATCCAGGTTTGCTTTTAATGCTCAGCTGAACGCAGAATTGCAAATAAGGCTGTTTATTATGTTGTACAGTAATAATACAATGTTAGCTGGTCTTAGAGAGCACACTTAATGAACCTTTGATCTTAAGATGTGCCCATGCCTTCACTGCTGATGATAAATGACGGCCAGGATGGCTAATTTTTCCATGTCGATATGTCATTTTTAGGTGGGGGTGTGATGGGTTCCCCTGGCTGGAATGCAGCCCTTACCGTCATCGCTGACTTGAAACGTCGCTGAGGGCATTATCAGATAACATTATCAATGTGTGGTCCGCTTATCTATGCACTACATTTCTTTAGAGTGAATGTGACTAGCTTGAAAAAATCAATGTCATATTACAACAAAAACCAGCCACTTGTTAGATTAACTTATGATTAGATCATTATGATTTAATAGTTAAATGACTGACGTAATAATACAAATGACATGGGATTAAAAATGACAAGTAGAGCGCAATAAAACAGGTCTGGACAGGAAGGCCACGTGAAAGGTTTACCAGTGGAAAAACACAAAATCAACACCAACCTGTGAGCCACCGGAAAATTACTGATGCCACCAAAGCAAACTGAATGCAAACGTATTATTAGAAAAACTAATTCTTGTTTTAATTAAATTAACAAAAACTGTGAAGTGATGATAGTCATGCACAAAGGAACATTTTACTACTCTATTTGAATACTTTTAAATAAACTGAAGCCATGTCTAATTTCCTTTAAACCATGTATGATTGTTTGTTTCTTATGTTGCATTTATTTCACTTGGGGCTGATGTCACAGCTTAGAGTGTCATGATACTAAAACATAGGTGTTTTCCAAAAGAAATAGCTTGAAGCAATTGTATTTTACCCACATTATAATATACAATTCTGTTTTAATAATTTTCTGTTGTGAGACATGCCTAGGGTTGCCAACTCCCTGAAAAATAAATAAGGGACACCTCGTGGCCAGGGCCGGGCGACCCAGTTGTCTTCACCCTTCCCAGTGTGGTGAATTTTCTAGCTCTTTTTTTGTGTGTGAAATTATTTTTTTAACCATTTGACTTGAATTTGATTTAAGTAGATGTTTATTCTTTGTGATATGACCACATGTGAAACAAATGATCATTTAGCCATTTATTTTTAGCTCAAAATGACAACATTAACACAGTAAAACAGGTCTCTTTCTTAAACAAAAGCCTGTCATGCTTAACTTTTGAGAATATAAGTAAATCTTTCTTTAAAACAACTCTGTCCTGCTTAACTTAAAATAATAGAAAACAATAGAAAGAAAAATATTCTTGTAACAGTGCACATTTAGTGCATTTAGTACAATTGGCTTCAGTTGAGGTATTATTTCAGCTTTTCTAATGCTAATCAGCTGCTCCTGTTTGTAAACCCGCTTGTTCCCATGATTACGCATCATAACTCATCATCATTATTCATCTATGTATTACTTTTATGTATTAGTCATCAATTTGTTGTAATCATCTATCCTTGCAGTTGTTTATTACACAAAATAAGTTATATTATCACACTTCTGGCCACATAGCGCTGATATTCATTGCACATGCCCATATTAACTTTTTCCAGCCAGGTGTTTTCCTTTTCCCATTCTTCCCTTTGTCTGAGGGGAACAAACATTGCTGCTCTAACGCTGGGCTCACACTGTGCGGTTTTAGGCCCATTTTGAGCCGATTTTTGAGTGATCGGACCGATTTTGGCCTTCATCGTGCGTCGTGTAGTATACGTGGGGTAACGAGAAGTGATTAACACCTCACGACCAGCTCCCGATCATCAATCGCTCGTGAGGGTGTCACCACAGCCGCTCACACTGCTCACGCGCAAACACGTAAACGTCGGTGAAAAAGACGGAGCAGTACGGCTGTGCAGCGTGTGATCTGGACACAAGCGACGGAGGCACAACTTGGAGAACTTTGGAAAGCTCATCCGAGCCTTTTCGATGTGGCATCACAAAATGATCACGACCACAACAACCGTGAAAATAGTTGGATCGACACTGCTGCTCAGTCACAGCTGCCTGATCAATGTTTTTCATTAGCAATTTAGCAAAGTTGATGGTGGTGGTGTGTCTGTGTGAGTGAAAGACAGAGAGAGCGAGCGACAGATTTTCTGTTATAACCTTCATTTTATGGAGGCACAGTGTGAGCACTCAGGTCGCATCAGAGCATCGGGCCGTATAGTGTGAGACCTGCATCGTGACATACGAACTTCTAACCCCTGCGAGTCAATCGTGCAGTTTGAGCAGGAGCTGAATAACGCGACTGAAAAAATCGCACAGTGTCTGCCCAGCTTTAGGTGTACTGTCATCCGAGACTTGCACCGCAGTGTCGGCGTTTGTTTCCCTGTTGGCCATGCTTCTTGTTGTGGTCATCTGTTGTCTTCCGGTATTTTCTCTGTAAGCGACCTTTCCTCGACCAATGAGATGAGCGGTAATCTGAATTGTTATACTCGAATTGTCATAAGTGTGGTGTCAGCTCATTGGTCACAAAGCAGGAGAGGGGCTGGGAATTATGTTTTCAAACAAAGTGTTAATTCCATAAACATTTATAGACTACTTTTGATTCTCACTGTATTACGGGACAAAGTGCGTCCCTTATTAGCTCAATACGGGACGTGTACTTTTGTTTCGAAATACGGGACGATTCCGTTTTTTAAGGGACGGTTGGCAACCCTAGACATGCCCTGTCCTGTCCTGAAATTAATGGTGGATAACTCACAAAATGTGACCTAATCGGTTTTAAATTCAATCTTTTACTATGTATCTTTTGTTGGTTATTAAAATCATTTTAACAGCTTAGAAATATCTTAAAACCTTATTAATGCAAATTAAAGTTGATTTTTCTTTTCCACACCCTGAAAGGATATTCTTGGGGGATACAGGAAATACAGGATACAGGAAAAGAAGGCCGTCGCTTCCCTGAGCAAAGACCACAACATCACTGTTTTACCAGCTGATAAGGGGAGATGCACCGTGGTCCTAAACACTACAGATTACCATACAAAGATCACTACTCTCCTCAGTGACAACAATACCTACGAAGCCTTAAAGCGAGACCCCACAAGCAGCTACAAAAAGAAAGTTATAGCTTGCCTTCAAGACTTTGAAAAGGACAAAATTATTGACCGCCTTACATATCACCGCCTTTACCCAGGGGATGCCATACCCTGCATCTATGGACTTCCTAAAATCCACAAGGAAGCTGTCCCACTCAGACCCATAGTCAGTAGCATAAACTCAGCCACTTATAACATTGCTAAACACCTTGCTACCATCCTTGCTCCTCTCGTGGGGAACACCCCACACCACATCAAGAACTCCACCGACTTCACCGACAAGGTCCAGAAACTTACCCTGGATCTAGATGAAACCATGGTGTCCTTTGATGTAGTCTCTCTCTTCACTTGCATACCCACCACGGAGCCCGTGGAGACTGTCAGAAAACGACTACAAGAAGACAGCTCCTTGGAGGACAGGACCAACTTCACACCCGATCAGATCTGCACACTGTTAGACCTCTGCCTCACCACTACATATTTCAAATACAACGAAGGCTTTTACAGACAAAAACATGGCTGTGCCATGGGCTCCCCCGTGTCACCTATTGTAGCCAACCTTTACATGGAGGAAGTGGAAAGGAAGGCTCTTGGCTCTTTCAAAGGAAGAGTACCCAGCCACTGGTACAGATATATGGACGACACCTGGGTCAAAATCAAGACACAAGAAGTGGAATCCTTCACTGCGCACATTAACGCTGTGGATAAAAACATCAAGTTCACCAGGGAAGACACAAAGGACAACTGTTTGCCTTTCCTGGACTGCGCTGTGCACATTGACGAGAACGGCAAACTCAACATCGAAGTTTACCGGAAGCCCACACACACGGACCAGTACCTCCTCTTTGACTCCCATCACCCTTTGGAACACAAACTTGGAGTAATTAGGACCCTACACCACCGGGCAGAACATGTTCCCTCTAAGCCTGAAGGAAAAAAGAAGGAACACACACATGTAAAGGAAGCACTCAAAACGTGCGGCTATCCTAAATGGGCGTTCTTAAAGTCAGCAAAGAGGCACAGAAAAGAAGACCAGACACCAGCGAGGGAGGACAGACGCAACAACATTGTCATCCCCTATGTAGCCGGTGTATCAGAGAAACTCAGGAGAGTTTTCTCCAAGCACGACATCCCAGTGTATTTCAGACCCAGCAACACGCTCAGACAAAAACTGGTTCACCCGAAAGACAAAACGCCAAAACACAAACTTAACAATGTGGTGTATGCTGTACAGTGCAGCGAGGAATGCTCAGACCTCTACATTGGAGAGACCAAACAGCCACTTCACAAGCGCATGGCACAACACAGAAGAGCCACCTCCACAGGACAAGACTCAGCAGTCCATCTGCATCTTAAGGATAAAGGACACTCTTTCGAGGATGCCAATGTTCACATTTTGGACAGAGAGGACAGATGGTTTGAAAGAGGAGTGAACGAAGCCATCTATGTCCACTGTGAGCGACCATCTTTGAACAGAGGCGGGGGTTTACGACACCAACTCTCTGCCATCTATAATCCAGTTTTGAGATCCCTTCCCAGACGACTTAACGCCCACTCACATCCTGGGCCATCTGATCTCAGGAATTCGCATGATAAGGTGGGGCCAGGTTTCACAATGAACACACCCGAAACTCTGGCTGATTGGGACCCACACCCAGTTTCACACCTTGGCTCAGGCGATTAGAGGAGCATCAGGGGGTGCTTTTGTCCCTCTGTGGGGGGAAACTCCCACTAGGTTTATATCTGGGACTCTCCACCATTTGACCTTAGAACTGAAGAAGCTTCTCGGATGAGAGGTGAAACGTCTTCAAGTAACTTAAAGAAGTCCAGACGCTTTTCTTTGCAAGCTCCTTTGACTACGATGACCTGGATGACTGAGAACCTTCACAGACATCTTGGGGGTTTTCTTCTTCTTCTTCTTTTTTAAAAAATACATCCATTTACACTGAGATTATATTACAGCATGAGTGAGCTATTAACTAATAATTTTTTTAAATAATTAATTTATCACAACTGCCCCAATAAATTAACAATGACATAAAATTAATATTCAACAGGAGTGAAATCAACTTATTAGTTTCGCGTGTGGCTCTTTGGGAAAGTTGTGTTAGTGGATAGTAAATGAGTGTATCTTATAATATTTGCATCTGTTTATAATCATTATAATAATTAAACATGCTATTGCATTAGATATTAAACCTAACGCTGTTAACGTTATTTAAACACGTGGTCCATTGTTAAGCCATTCTCTGATAAGGTCTCAGCCGTTTAGAAATCAATAACAGTGTCATGTGCCTTTAAGACGCCAGTCAGGGTGGACCCAACGTCGGCGTTAGACGCTCAGGAAGTGGATTAAACCACCAAAGATTCCCGCAGATTCGATACCGATTGTCCCAATGTTAGATACGTGTTCGTGCTAACCTGAACGTTTGGCCGAGCACGTTTATGGGCTATTTAGGACGATAATGCTGGATGGTTGCGCTCATGAAAATCACCAGGGATATATGCAGGCTGTTGGGACTCGGGAGCGGTAAGAATTCTCTTCCACTTTTCGAAACTTTCTAAACTGGTTAGATCGATCACGGACGTAATAACGAAACGCGTGTGACACGGCACATTTGGAGGACAGCTAACTCGTGAGTTACATAAACGACGTGATTGTGATATTGCTTCCCATTTGTGTTATCCTAGTGATCAAACTGAGCTCTTGGTCAAACAATGAAACTTCTCTTGGCAGTTACACCCTCGCCTGTACCGCTTCCAAGTTTGCGCAGTAAAAAAAAAAAGGAAAGAGTTCTCAGAAAATCCAAAACGCTCTCTTACACTTTCTCGCTCACGAAGCAAATAGTTATAAAGTTTACAAGCTGAAGTACACCATGTATAAAAGACAGAGATAAAGTAATGTGTGCTATAAAAAAGCAAAACAAAGATAAATGCATTCTTCGGTGCGTGTTAGTGTGATAACAATGTCTTAGATAGGGGCACATGCCCCACAGCACAGAACGAGTTTATACGCAGATTGAAAGTATTGTATGAGCTTAAAACATGTCTTTAAATAACGTGTTATGTTCCCACATGTTCCTCTTCTTCGCTTAACATGTTAACAGGTTGGCTTATGTGTGGCTCCTCTCTACAGCTGCTGATCTACACACCTTCATCGACATTTAAAAACTTTTAGGCATGCCTTGCCAACTTTAGCATTACTTAGTATTTGAGTACACATCTGGTGTGAGTAATCCTATTAGCATTTATGGAAAGCGTGGGAATATTAGATGAGAAATACACACAAACAAAATGGGATGAATAAAGTATGTGTTGTAGCAGGCAGCAGTTTCAAATTATGTTTATTTCTTAATATATGAATGTGGGAATTCCCGAGTTTATCATCCAAAAGTAGGGAAATATCTATTTGCAAAAGAGACTGGTTTGCATTCCTTCATTCTTAGATCCAGATCCATACACCTCTGTGAAGGTGTAATAAAGAGCTTAGATACTACAGAACAGTGAAAGATTTCTAGCATTTTTTTTTAACAGTGTCAGTTAGTAATCTCACTGATGAAGCAGTTCAGTTAAAGTGCTATAGACTTGGTTTCCTGCCACTCCAACCATTACTGGCTTTGCAGTGGTAGTGTGAGAGTCTGTAGGTGGTGCATATGCTTAATTCTCGTAACTGTTCCCAGAGTGAAGGTGTGGATAAAAAGCCATACCTGCAGAACATTTGTGCCTCGCAGCCATGTACTCTGCAAAAAACAAAACGTGTGATTGTTTCTATTTCCTACATTGTTTACATGTTTCTGTGTTTAACTGGTTTACACAACCACTTAAAACCACTGGCATATGATTAAGCAGTGCCTGTTTGAATAATAAGGTCATGCTTTCGTGAAGAAAAGTGTGGACCTGTGCAGTTTATTTTCTTGTTAGTCCTCCAGCCTGTGATGGTACGTGATTATTTAGCATTCCTGTGGAAAGAGCTCACCTTTCAGCTGTACACTAATTTAGGAAATTTCCTTGAAGTGAAGAAACAGAGGCTCTCTTGTTGCTCGTGTCTACCGATCTTGTATCACTTGTGTTTTTGGAGGACATTCCAGTATGGTAAAAATTTTTACCAACGGCCTGGTTCAAATGAGATGGAGTTGTTAACAGTGCTTATTTCTTGACATTTGAGCAGTGAGTCAGGCGCACACAACTGAAATTCCTTGCTGTCACTATGCATCCTTGGAGGCGCATTGTGATGACAGACTGGCTCTTTAACAAAGCCAGTGAGAGACATTTATATGTGAAGACACCCCCCCCCCCCCCGGATGTACTTGAATTCACATGGAATTCCAATTCCATACAATTACAGTGACTTTTATTTTCCTATGTTTTTTACATATTGTTTAAAATATGGACAGCACCACTAAAGGACAGGCATACACAGAATCAGGAAGTTGAGTAGCTACTTGGTGTGTCTAGTTTTGTTGTATGAAATTCATAACAGTTGAATGTAAAGTGTAAAACTCTCCTGTCAATGCTTCACAAGTCACAACATGAGTAAGAGACCAAGTATGGGATTTGTCACTCTCTGGAAATCTTTGCTCATCAAATAGAAACATGACACCACATGTATTCCGGCGTAGTCCACTACTTTGCTTCCTTTTGTCTTGTCGTGTGTCTGCTGCAGTTTGACCTAAACGACTACAGTTTTGGCTTGATCAAATAAGCTGCCCCCCCTCCCCCAAGCGTATGTACACAAAATCCCACATTTAGAGCAGTGGCTTTCCTTTTTTCCCCTCTTCTCAGTACTCCAGCTTCTCAGAAAGCAGTACTCAGGGCAGCTGTATGTGTTGTGTGGCGGGCTTGTGGCAGTGCTAAAGATAATTATTACTAAATGCCTCTCAAAGAAACAACCTGATTTGGCGTCTCTGAGCAATTTTCAGTTCTGTTTCCTTTATTTTATTTTACATGCTTTTCCTGGTGGTTCATATAAGAAAGGATTACATAATCCTTCCTGTCTCCACCCAGTGTTGTTTAAAAATTTGGCACATCATCACTGGTCATTGTGGTTAGACCGGAATATAAATGAGACAGGCTAACCTAACACACAGAGGACTCTTTAATATAACACATTAAGGTAACTTGAAAATGTTGGAACAGAGTTTTTGTACTCTCCTTTGCTGCAGGGGATGCCTGCTGCTTGCTTTTAACCTTTTCTTGGTTGATAGAGGCTGAAATGAGTAAAGGAAAGAGAAGCGTGCGGTCATATTAAACGATGGTTCTGCCCATCTCGTCTCATATTACACTATGCATTTTCACAGAAAGTCTTTTCCCTTTTCCCCTGACAGGGAAGGAAATTTTAAATGGCGTGTCAAGCTATGTTGCTGAGTGGGGTGGTGGGGAAGAAAAGTGTGTCCTTATCTAGCTACATTCTGATGATTATTATTTTTTAATACAGTATGGCTCATAGGAACAAGAGTGTAGCTGTTTCTTTAAAAAAAAAAAGATTTCATTTTGTGTATTTCCTGAAGGTCCTGTGGTCCAGGAGGAGCAGATGGACTGTGGTGCTACAAACCCTGACCCAAGTGCCACCATTGCGCAGGTAAACAATTGGTGTCAGGCTCACAGGACCTAGTGAGGACTGTAAGGGTGAGGACATTAATGATCCATTTCTCTGAATGTTTGGTTTTCTAGGATGCATTAAATGGAGAGGAGGAGTTGAGTGATGAGGAGAAAGCAAGACGGAAGGCAGAGCGACGCAAAGCCAAGAGGAAGGTGAGAGGAAAAGCCTATCTTGCTGGAAATCTATATGCATTCATTCGTTTTCTGAAGTGTACCTGTGCATCCATTTCAGCGCCGTCGAAAACGTAAGAAGCAGGAGCAAAATAAGCAAAATCACAATGCTGAACAGGTAAAGATTTTAATATTCCCCTTGGAAGCGCACCCTCCTTTAGCCTCTGTGGGGTGAAAATCTAAATATTCAGCTCTTCCTCCACATTAGGATGACGAAGAGGATGGAGGTGCAGAATCTGAACTAGACGAGAGCGATTCCGAAGCAGAAGTTGGGGGTGAAGACGAGAAACAAAGGGCGCAGAAAGAAGAGGAGGGGAAATCGGAGGCCTGCTCTAAAGATCTTGCTACTCCTGCTATTGCTCCTTCAGGATATCAGGAGACCCAAGCCAGATCTGCTGAGGAGGTTGGGGCACTACACTAGTTTATTATCCATGTGTGAATAAGCCATTGTTTTTATTTTTAGTCATTAGCTATCATCACAGGCCTCAAGACAATGAATTAATAGAAGCGTTTCAAGTGAAAGCCTGTGTGCTTGTAGGCCTGGATGGCACATGATTTAACACTAGTGTCTGACTTTGTGTCCCACAGGAGCCAGAGTGGGATGTCAGCAGTGCCTTCTTTGCAAATGCTGCTAGCCATATCAAACCCAAAGGATCAAGTCGAAAGTCCAAAGAAAACAAGGAGAATGAAGCCAGGAGAGAGGTGAATGCTAACAGATGGTCTAAGAGAAGCAGCTATAGCAAAAACGCCCATATATAATAGTTCTTGCTGAGGTGGTGTTCCTGTGTTAGTTCAAAGTCTGATATGTGGGGAAAGTGGACTATGGACCATGAAAGATTTGATGAAAGCTGTGTGTGTGTTTGTAGTGTAAATACACATTTTCATGAGTATAAAGTGATGAAAATGATATATATATACTTTTTTTTTTCTTCTTTGTTTTGTTCAGACAAATGGAACTGACACCATGACCAAGAAAAGTGCATCACTGACAGGTAAAGAATTGAAACTTTAAAAGTTATTCATGGAAATGGAAACAAAGGCTTCGAGGACATTGATTACACATTCATTCTGAAAGCATGTCAGCATACAGCACTGCGGTCATTTGAGCCTTTGGGAATGTTTAAAAACAAATCTTTATGTCCTGCAGAAAAAGGGATAAAGCTGGTGCAAGAGGGGCAGTATGCACAAGCAGCCAGTATGTTTACAGAAGCCATAAAATGTGATCCCAAAGATTACAGGTACAGCTTCTGTGGTCACGACTTGGGCATTACAAAAGAAATGCACATTTCACATAATATTAATTCATTTATTTATTAATTTTTTTAATGTCGTGTAGATTCTTTGGGAATCGCTCTTATTGCTATTACTGCTTGGAGCAGTATCCTCAGGCCCTGGCAGATGCTGAACGCTCCATTCAGCTGGCCCCAGACTGGCCCAAAGGATACTTCCGCAAGGGCAGTGCCCTCATGGGCATGAAGGTTGGTACAAGCTTGTAATAGCTTGTAGTCGAGTAAATAATCTACCGAAAAAGCGTTAAGCATTAGTATTAACTCACTCACTCTGTGTGTGTTGTAGCGGTACAGTGAGGCAGAAAAGGCTATGGAGCAGGTGCTGAAGCTGGACAAAGACTGCGAGGAGGCTGTCAATAATCTATTTAACTGCAAAGTGCTGCAGTTAATGGTAACGCCTACACACAAAAGCTCTGTAGATGTGACACGTATTATTTGTATGCCTTCTCCCAATGACAGCTGTGACCCAAGGAAGTGCTTTTTTTCTTTCAAGTTCCTCTTTTCCACTATTAGAGGCATTTTGGCACAAACATTTACTCGATGAGCCGACTGGAATTTTGGTGTCAAGGTCACAGTGAACTAAAATCAGTCTACTTCTTGTTAGTCTGTTGTATTAGGATTGCTTTAAAGGGATTTTTTTTTTTTTTTTTTTTTTGGTAAATATTTGGCACATTTACTCACACTTGGCAATGAACTGCTTGGATTCTGTACTCAGAGGTTAAGGTCGCTGTGACCACCTCAACACACAATTTATTTATTTTTTTATTTTTGCCATAACTAAGAAATGGATAAGATGCCATAATGTTCAAGGATCAAGTGTACACAGCCATGGTTGTAAAGTCTCTGCCAAATGGCAGACGGATGGCATACACCCTTGTGGTGGTAATTTGAGTTTCTCTCTTTCTTCCTCAGGAACTGGGCTTTGAAGAAGTGCAGAGTGTCTTGCTGTTAGATAGATTTTCAACAGTGCAGGGTGTTCTGGCATATTATTCTGAAGCAGCCAAAAGTAAGGCCAAAAAAATGACCAACAGTTTTTCTTCTGGATCAAATAAGTTTAAAGCAAAAATCATACAACTGATTTTCCGATGTATTCTCTTGTTGATGCTTTTTCTTTCCTCAGCAGCAGCTGGGAGCACAGATTCATCTGTTGTGCAACCAGGGTAGGTGACTGTAATTGAGCAGTCAAAAATAGAGTTGTTGATGAATTAGATTTTTTTTTTTTTTTTTTTTTTTTTTAAAAGCACTCTTGGTGACATTCTCTCTCTTGCAGAACTCCCTGTCAATCCCTCTGGGTGGGAAATGTGACAACTGAATTAACTGAGAAACACTTAAGGGACCTTTTTAAAATGTAAGATCCTATTCTGGTACAAAATGTTATCATTTAAACACAATATCCCTATACAAAAAATGTGGGGAGCTAAGTTAAAACTGCAGTTGTTGACTGGTCTGCTTGTGTCTCCTTGTATTGAAGGTATGGTGAAATTGAGAGTATCCGTGTGCTGCATGAGAGATTCTGTGCCTTCGTTAACTTCAGGGATGCAAGCATGGCTGCTCGTGCCATGGAGAAACTAAATGTAAGTGCGTTTTTGTTGTTTTGTTGTTTCTCCTTTGTCAGCATTATTATTTTCATAGCACCAGTTATTGCCATGGGGTTAGATGTGTATATGTGCTTGCTGTCACAGGGTCACTGTATTGAAAACACTCGTTTAGTGGTGCGCTATCCTGACCGCCGCACTCAGAGGTCCCTTCCTATTCCACTCAAGACTTGCCTCCCTGTCACACAGCAGGGAGGCACAGCTGCTGGGTGAGACGCTAACTGGCTGCTCTTTTAAAAACTCTAGTTAAGAAAAATAATAATAATGATGATGATAATAATCATGCAACAGGACTGCAGTTTTATAACTAATGTGCAACCTGTATGTCTCTACCCAGACCCCGAAGACGCGGCCCGGTTAACGGAGATGAGTGTTACTTCTGGAGAACCACTGGCTGCCATTTTGGGGAGAAATGTCGCTACAAACACATTCCTGATCAGAAGGGCAAGGACAGGAAACCTTGGCAGCCTTGAACACAGTTTACTCTCTGCCTCATTACTGAAAAAAGAAACCGGGATACGCCGACTGTGCCAATGGGACTGGTTCTTGCCGCACAAGGTTCTCTGGGCTAAAAATATTTACTGTGGCAGACTGGATAAGAATGGCTAAAGGTTCAGAGCCAGCATTCAGGTTCTACTGGAGGGGGGGTAGTCACATGTACCACAAAGGATTTGGACCATGAAGGTTTATATTCTAACGAAAGCCCAGAGTGGATAATTTTTTTTTTTTTTTTTTTAGTAATAGAAGATTATCTAGAAGAGGGCAACAAAACCAGCTGGTACAGCTTTTGAATAAAAACCGTCATATTCACAGCCTTTTATGGGACATGGGATTTTATTCTTTCTTCTAAGAGGAAGAACCTAACACTTCAAGCAAACAACATAAAGAGGACGTGAAACTGCCTTTGTCTGTCATCCGAAGAAAACTAAAAGCTCTGCCATGTATGGTAGTAATGAAAGGAATACATGTGGATGTCGTTGTCTTTGGGACTTTCCTTCTTTGGAAATTTCCGTCACAAACCAGTGTCCTCCCCCCCCCCCCCCCCCTTTTTTTTTTTTTTTTTGTTTCTAAGTAAAATTTAATTGCCATATTCTAACTATTGAGGCATATCCCATGCCCCAAACAGCTCATAGCTCGCTTAGGTCTGCAGTTATTGCTGGGGCTTCATTCCTACTTGTTCATGTTCCAGTACTGAAACATTGTTCATGATACCAAAGACATACCTGACATTTAAGTACCTCACCTATGCAGATGAGGATTTTTGTCTTGCCAATAAGCTACAGAAACCCAGAGGCGATGCCCTTTTGCCCTATGTAGCCTTACAAATGATCTTATGTGGGCGAGTGATTATAAATACAATGATTTGACTTGAAGGACTGCAAAGTTCTATGCATCAGTGCATGGATTAGGTTTATATTCAACTTTAGGTTTATTTTCACCAGTTGGCTGTTTTTTTTGTTTTTGAAAGATTGAATGGTTTCACTGCAGGAGTTTTCTTGACATGTTAGTTGAGATTCCTTGTCCATAGAAAAAGTAAAAGCAACACTTGACGTAATGTAAATGCTGCTTTTATAAAGGCTGTAGTCTTTAGTTTTATTTTTGTTTGTTTTTTTTAGTCTGTCTCCAAGATGGATTTTTAACCTCTTGGCAATTTTAAGCCCAAAATGTTTGATGTTCGGAATTGCATGAAGCTTCTGTTGTGAAGTGCTTCCGTGCTGCAGACTTGTCTCTGCTTTGTGGACTGCAGGAGATCTGTTTTGTGGACCCAATTCAAACGTCAAACCTTTGGTGTTGTTGTTATCGTTGTTGTTGTTATCGTTGTTGTTGTTATTATTATTATTATTATTATTATTATTACTTTTTCTCAGCAGGAGAATGTTCTTCTTGCTTTGTTGGTACATTTGCATTGTAAACATGCAAAGTTCTTTACATCTATGCAAAAAGTCCTGAACTGATTGTCAGTTCTGTGTCAGAAATACACACCACTTCTTGAAAAGAGGAAAAAAAATAGTAATGTACGCACACAGTTTAAAATCATACACTTATTGTTTGAACCTTGAAAACCAGTGTTTTAAAGTTTTGGACCTCCTATTTCAGTATTTTAGTGAACTGAAGGATCTGATGGGTCTGCATTAACACGGCCTCATTCTTTCAATAGTTTTAACACTAGACCGTGCATTAAAGCCTATTAGCATCTGTTTGTGTCATTTAGTAGAAAACAGATCTTGTTTAAGTCCACACTACGTTCACTTGTAAACTATGCATAGCAGTATTTATTTTTCTATTTATACTTTTTTTTTTCCCCCCCATGTTTCCTGTATTCAACATATCCTGGGAACTGAATTTACCTTTTATTTACTGGCCATATTGTCTTTTCACTTTCTGGCCAGTTAATGAACCTCTTTCAGGTCTCTGCTGCTTAGTTCTGGCTTTAAGAGCAAACTTTAAAAAAAAAAAAAAGGTGCAAATACTGTCACATGCCGCGCTTCTGCTTTTCTTGTGTTGCTTTCGGTCTTGTGGCTGGAACTAGTGAAAAAGGAATTGGACACCAAAAGTTAAGAGTGCATTTGTCTGTTTGGCCCACTTGCTCAGTGCTTTTTGTGATCTCAGCTGTTAACTACGGTTTCATATTCCACTTAATTTTATAGATAAGTTGTGTTTTGTTTTGTTTTTTGTGTTTTGTTTTTTGTTAAACTAGAATATTTTTAATTGAATAAATATTTCACACGAGAAAGAATTTTATTTTAATGCTTGTTTAGAGTATGCTTAGTCTCTTTACCTTGTTTCAAACTATTTCAGCAAAATGTGTTTCTGATTATACAATACACATTTATAAACAGAGCACTGCAACCTAATCTCTACAATATTTTGTATTATCATTACTGCACAGTTTAAAAAAAAAAAAAAAAAAAAAAAGAGGGGGGGAAGTTTTTTTTTTTTTTGTTTTTTTTTCTTTAATAAAGGAATTTGAACCACCTATCCCACCTTTCTGAGTGTCTACATGAGTAATGAGATCAACTGGTGGGGGTGGAGGGAGGAATACCAGAGGTATGTACTTAGTGCCTTCCACAAGGTGGCAGAGTTGTACTTGTAAGCTTTTCACTGACGTACAATCATCAACATGACCATCCTTTTGCCTCAGTTGGACCTCCAGAAACCAACATGTAAATTTGAGTCATTCCTCTTCCTGGAAACCAAAACCATGACATGGTAAATCTAATCGGGCCAGGCTGGAGTGGGGAAACTATGGTAACCATCTCATCATTAGTAGGAGACCTTTACATGGCGAACATTACATTTAGACCAGTGGGAAGTCACGATTGCACTAAGGAAGTGTATGTGTTTTGTGGTGGTGGTAGGGGGGGCATTATCATTATGTAACTGATGACATTTTTAATAGAGGAACTGAGCCTGATGCCACCGATAACTTAAACTGCAAAATTAAAATGACTCATATGTTCAAGGTTTATTAGGATGAGTAGTACTCAGGGTGCAGTAACAGTTGTTATAATGCATTTAAGAGTTTTTGAGGCAACCCTGACAAAGTGAGGTTATATCAGCTTTGGCAAAAAGACATTTTCAGGGAAATCTTGTGTCCCAAGAGTTTTACTCATTTTAGGATCCTAACTGAGTGAGAAGTACTAGCATAGAATCTCTAAATACTTAGAAAGGAAGGACTGGTGTTTTCTTTCTTACCACAAGACACAATGGACCATAGTGACACTGTTACAAAAACAAATGATCAAAATAACTGAGAAGTGATCATATCATGTAAACAGCAGCATTTTCCATCTGAAGCCACAATTTGCTAATGCAGAATATGCATTTGATTTCCAATAATTTGTTGAACCCAAAGGTGAACATTACAGTACAGCAATTTATTAAAGTCTGCTTGTTATGAAGTTGTTGGCCCCTGTGAAGGACTTTCTAATGCGGGTTTAAAAAAAAAAAAAAGACATCAGTATTAAACTTGTCAGTGTGTTGTTGTCTTATAACTCAGTTACTCTTTTTGGGCATTGCTGTATTTCCAGTCTTTAGGATTACTAACAATTTTTTTTGGGACATTGGGACAGTGTGGTTTCAATGCAATAGATCCATGTCAGCAACATCTGTAATTACATTATTAAGTAGTCTAGAACATGACAAGTTGGACTGGAGTC
This sequence comes from Maylandia zebra, assembly GCF_041146795.1. NCBI lineage: Eukaryota > Metazoa > Chordata > Actinopteri > Cichliformes > Cichlidae > Maylandia > Maylandia zebra. Next base: position 18,479,219 of record NC_135179.1, on the reverse strand, counting down.
CTTATGAATTCTCATTTGCATCTTTTCTTGACATCATGATTTTCTTTGAGGCCAAGAAAAAGTTATTAGGAGACGACAAAGAAGTTAATGATATCCTGAAATTTTAAATTCCCCTAATTGTATCAATTATATCAATGTAGAGTACCCACTTAAAACTGTCGTTTTTAGCTGTATGAATGTCTGAAAATGATTTTCTTTCTTACAAGAGATTTAACCTAAATCTGTCGAGCATCAAATTTGACCTACTTTTAAATCATCGCACTTACCATTTTTCATTCCATGCAAACATGGCCTTAGTACTGAAGTCAGCCTATATTTAGCTTTCTGTACTCTCAACCCCACAACCTGTACAGCCCATACTCTATACATTATGAGCAGAGGCCTACACGCGCCTGTCGCCAGCTAAAAGTAAAAACGTTACGAAAGCCTGGAGAGACGGCAATGGGGGTGAACATGAGGAGGTGCTGTCATTTGAAAAGGCACTTGTTTATTGTTGGAGAGCATGTATTTATTTCATGCCTCCACAGATTGTGGGTAAGGGCAGAGCCGACTCGGTCGCTGTAATTAGAGAGGTGAAGGGAGAGAGAGAGTGCTCTGCCACAGAGACCTGCTTCACTCAAATATTCATAGTCCTATGAGAGCTGTGTAACACTCTCACTAGCACACCCCCCCAATGAAAGTATTGGCACATAGGGAGGGAAACCTGTCTAGTCTGGTTTAATTAGTCTGATATGCAATCATGCATCATAAATTATAATGAAAGGATGCCGCGCTCAGCAGCAAGTTTTATTTTTTAACCTAAGTAAACCCCTATTTCCTTTTTCCTTTTCTTCTTTTACGTCTCTTTTTCGTCTCTGTCGGCCTTGGAGGTCCCTCTGATTTGGCCCCGCTAATAGGGGGTCTGCTCTTCCTGTTCAGTTTTACCAGTCAGGGAGGGACCTCCATTTCGCCACCCAGTCACACCATCTCTAGCACACACAAACATTTCAATTATAGCATCAGTGGTTACATGTGAACACATGAATAGGCGCACATTGTAAGGAACGTGTCAATCCTTTTGAGCTTGCTGGAAATCTGCATACGGCGTTTTTTACGGTTGGGCTTGATGTTTTGGTTCCTAACCCTCTTGTTATAACTGAAATTTTTCATGTCTATGAATAAACCTTGCTCCCCTGAAAAACATGCCCACCAACATTTATTTAAAAAGTGAAAAAGGGTTTATCAACAAAACACCTCGAGGCTAAAAATTTCCATACAGCTAAATTTATCCCCAATCTTCCCAAAAATGACTCAAGAAATAAATAAACAGGTTTCAGACCTGCAAACCAATAGTACACATGTGGGAGAAACCTAAACCCAAATCAGGACCGAGCATGAAGTGTTTAAAAGCCATAAACTGAACATTTTCCCTTTCTTCTGGATCTACACTGATGGGTTAAAGCTTTATGCTTTCTACACCATGATGATAGGTTAGACTATAGTAACATACTCCTGGTCAAGGGTGGTATGGCGTATTCTCATCAGTCACGTTCACCATGGCTATGGTAGGGCTGGGACTATTTTAGATTTGGTGGTTTGTGGCCATCTCAACAAGGAAATATCTACCCTGTGGTATAGGGAGCTTCTTTAAGACACTTGGAACTGGGATGTTTGAAACTATTCTGGATCCAGAGTCCTTCCTGTTGGCTACATTTACATTTCACCCTAAACTTGTGTAACATCATGAGGGTACAGTTGTGTACACCTTCAGCCTATCAGAGTGTACAAAATATAAAGGGACAAAAAATAGAAAACTAAAATACTAGCTAAAATAATGAAAATACGATTGTGGATATATACAAAGTCAATTTTGTCTAAAGTATTAAACCATGTGTCTTGAAATTGATGACACTGTGGGTGTTGGTGACAAATTTCTGAAATATTTACCCGCAGATTAATTTGTCTATGAAGCACACAATGTTTTATCTCAGAGCTTATTCAGCAGTGCTTCAGAGTATTCATTCACAGTTATACAAAAATGTCAACCAAGAGAAATCAAGTACAAAGGGAGCCTAGTTTCACAAGAACAGCTTTATATATATATACATACACACATATATATGCATATATATTGTACAGACACATAGGTCCCATTCAAATGAACCAGCTTTACATTTTCTAAGTTTTGTATCAAAGAATGAAACCCAGACAGAAATGTACAGAGGAGGGAGGCAGGGAGGAATATAGGGAGGAGGGAAGAAAGGAGGATTGAGGAAAGCCTTTGGTAGGCACACTCCTTCACTCAGTCACTCTCCCCTTGTAAGTGACACCCACCACTACATTTGCTGTCTGCAAGGTGAGTGATCCTTCATCTTAACTTCTCATTATTATTATTATTATTATTATTGTTGTTATTATTTCCATGTTTACAGGCTTCTCACTTGTTAATTTCATTTTAATTCAGGCACATCTGACATCAAGTGTAACAGGTGTTTTAAGAGATAAAACTTTGGCACAGGTTCTTTTACTCTGTTAGAATTTCTTTAACATAAAGTGGATACTTTTTATGTCTTCTAGCTTCGGATTTACAGAAGTTTAAACATTCTTAACTGCATTTTTGTAAGTTTTTAATATCCACGAAACATTTTTTTGTCTGTAGGGCTTTCCTGTGGCCGTCAGTGATTTAGTGTTTCACTTTTTGCCCCCACTGTGCTCTTGTTTGGCTTTGACATTTGTCAACTTCCAGTTTAAACCTGCCACATGTTTCTGTCTGGTTAGTTAGCCTTGGGGAATGTTTACTTAAGTGAACTGTCATACAAAAGTGTATCTCTAATTATACGCCTGTGTCTGACATGAGTGCAAAGTACTCGTTTTATGTACTCTGGCTTCCATTGCATCACTATAAGATTTATGCGACAACTAAAATCAAAATGTGGAACGCCAAAACAAGTCAGGTTCTATCTCTGATTGTCAGCAGATTAGTTACCACTGCAATGTTAACTGTGTCTGAGCCTAATTAATTTCTTGATGTGATATCAGAGAGGAACACACTGGTAGCATAAACTACCTGGTAGACACACTGGTAGAGTAAACTACCTGCAAGATTTTGTCCAGAGGATGTCACCGTTGGTCTGTTTAATATCCAGGCCTCTCGTGCTATCGTCTGGTTGGCTGTGACTTGTTACTCAGTAGCCTAAAGGCGGTAATACCCTATTATTATTTTTTTGTTGTTGAAGAGGCTTAAATATTGGTATTTTGCTAATTTTAAGATGAACTTCAGACAGTTGATAAGGACTGGCCCTTGACTTTATACTTACTGGCAAGCCAGTTAAATTGTTTCATGGCATAGTTCGAATGGCAATTTATGAAAAGTTGAACAAAATAAATAACGTTTTTCAATTTTTATCTACAGACCTCATCTTCTGAGTCAGTAATGGCCTGCAGTCTATCGTTCAGCCTCTTCCTCCTTGTGCTCCTGTCCCTTTCCTGTCCCGCTCGCGCCGAACCTCGGAGGACTACAGCGTCTCAGCGCAGAGTGTCTCGCGCACCAGCTCTCAAGGTCCGCTTGGCAGGCACCTTCGCGCGACAAGCGCACGAAGGGCGCGTGGAGGTGTTGCACAACAGCACTTGGGGGACCGTCTGCGACGATGAGGTGGACATCAAGCTCGCCAACGTCGTGTGCCGTGAGCTGGGGTTCGAAGGTGGCTTAACGTGGGCTCACAGCGCACAGTATGGAGAAGGAACAGGTGAGAGCACTCCCTGTATGAAGTTACCGTGCAGTCTTCTTTGGGAGTCAGAATTTTTTTTTTTTTTTTTTTTCTTACTCTCAGTTTAGTCTTGTCAGGAAAATCCAAATTATATGTTGGGGGGGCTCTGACTGGGTTTTAAATTTTGACAGTTAGTATTACACAGACAATTTAGCGTCTATGCCACCTAACTTACTGTCATACTTCATTAATTGTTTCAACAAAGTAATATTATTTTAAACTTTTTATTAGGGCAAATACAAAATGAACCAACCAGATGGCAGGAACATGGTGCTTTTAGACATGTAGACATAGTCAGGAAGATTGGGGAAGAAAAGTGATTTAAGTCGTTTTGAACGTGGCATGATAACTGGTCTGAGTATTTCACTGCTAATCTACTGGAATTTATCCATATTACCATCTTTGGGTTTTACAGATAATGGTCCAAAAAATGTAAAATGTTCAATGAACAATAGTTCTCTGGATAAAAATGTCTTGCTGACACCAGAGGTTAGAAGACAATAACCAGATTATTTATAGCTGTACAACTGAGGTATGCAGAAGAGCATCTCTCAATGCTCAACATGCCAAATCATGAAGCAGATGGGCTAATGTAGCAGAAGGTCACACCAGGTGCCTCTTCGGTCAGCTAAGAAAAGGAGACTGAGGCTACATTTTGCACATGCTCACCAAAATTGGAAAACTAAGATTGAAGACGTGTGTACTAGTTTGACAAGTCTCCATTTCTGCTGCGAAGTTCACATATTGGTGGTTGTAAAACTGAAATAGAGAACATTAAAGTAAGGCTCCGCCCTGTCTTGTATCAACAATTTATGCTGATGGTGGTGCAATAGGCATATTTTCCTGGAATACTTTGTACCAATTGAATATTACTGAAAAGGCTAAAGTCTATCCCTTTATAACCACAGTGTGTCTATCGCTTGATGCCTGTACTCAGCATGACATATATATTTCAAAGCTCTTTCTTGAATGGGACAGTAAGTTCAGTGTACTCAAATGCCCACCACACCTCACCAGATCCCAATCCAACAGAGTACCACTGGTATGTGGTTGAACAAGAGATTCTCATAAAGGATGCACAGCCGACAAATCTGCAGCAGCTGTATGATGCTATCATGTCAATATGGACCAAAATCTTTGGAGAATATTTCCAGCACTTTGTAGAAACTATGCCACTAAGAATTAAGACTGTTTTTAGGGGAAAAGTCAGTCCAACCTGGTGCTAGCAAGGAAGAATAGAATAGAGAGCAAAGGTGTACAAAGTCAAAGGAGCTTGCACAGACACAAAGGTGTACAAAGTAACTGGTGGGTATAGCTTAAGATTTATTGGAGTGGCAGGCAGCCACTAACCTGTCTACTCCAAAACTTCCACAGTACAGTGTGCTTGGCTCACAACTGTATGGCTTCATGAAAAGGCAGCCAATTAAGACATTCAAAATAACTAACATCATAAAGTGACAAAGATAACTCGTTGTGGGATTGGAATCTACATCTCGTTAAGGTTGCCTGGCAGGCCGGCAGAGCAAATATATGGGCCGAAAAAGGGCATTTGTTTTAGAATAATGACAGCATTTGCTTGCCAGAGTTGTGCAACACTTGCCATGGTTTATGGACATTCTTTACTGCTGCTTTTAAATCCAAATTAAAGAGTTGAGTGGATTCGGGGAGCAGGATCTACAGCAGTCTTCCTTGTAAAATACTATGTATCTACTGCTAAACATGCCACTAAGGTGCAACCCTAAATCAGTGTAGCACTAAAAATCAAAGGTTAGGTATTTAAGAAGTGATTCTGGCTGATGTTTAGATGCATCGGCCAGTCTGTTACTTGATCAATGAAAATCAGAGTGAATCAAGTTTTGCATCGTTTATTCTTTTTCAAGGCCCAATATGGATGGATAATGTACGCTGTGACGGCTCAGAGAAGTCCTTGAAGGACTGCAAACACAACGGTTGGGGAGTGAATGACTGCAAACACTCTGAAGATTTGGGGGTTGTGTGCACCCCTGAGCGTAGGGCGGTGAGTCAGCCAGCCAGCAGAGCCCACACCACTGCTCCAAGGCCTAATGGTAATACTGCACCTCAATGGCAGGGGCTTGTGGACACCCGCGGGCAACCAGGGTATGGATATTATGGAAATGGACATCCATATGAGGTTCCCAGGTTCCAAAGGCCCCATCATCACCACCACTATCAGGTACAACAGTTAATGTTTGGCTAATTACTGCATTATTTGTAGAAAAATATGTAACAGTAGTGACATTTGTATTCCCTAAGAGGCAAAGTAAGGTGCGAATTGAGGAGGTCCGTCTTCACCCCATCCTCATGTCTACAAAGAAGAAGAGCCTTATGACAGAGGGTGTGGTGGAAGTGAAGCATGCTGGGAGATGGAGACAAGTTTGCGACAAGGGCTGGAGTCTCAATAGCAGCCGGGTTGTGTGTGGGATGCTTGGCTTTCCAGAGGCTACTCAGCACAATGTGAGAACATATAAGTAAGTATGAATCTTTCTCACTAGCTGCACTGACAGCAATACAATCCACTTTTATGAGGCCAGGTCATTAGATTGCAAAACACTGGGCTGTTGACTGTAGTTCAGAAGGGCAACATGCTATGCCATTCATCTGACTGTTAAATGACTACAAACACATTGTGAAGAATGGATAAAAAACAACAAAGCAGCAGCAGCAGCACTGCAGTTAGAGGTCTTGCTTTGGGCTTATCTTCCTCCCCCAGCCACCGCTTTCCCATGTCCCTCAACCCCCCCTTCTTTCCTCAGCCTCAGGATGATGATAAAGGGGATCCCTTACTCCTCTCTACTGCCCTTTCTCTACCCCTCTCTCTAGGCAAATCACCTCTGCACACCTCATTGCCTCTCACTCCCTTTCTCCTTCTGATACCATCTTCAGCCTGCAGCTCACAGACAAACAGCTCTACTTTAACTTTTAGATTCCAATGCAGAGGTGCAATATCACTGCTGATTGTGCTCTTAACTGTCCCATCGATACAATGTGTGAGACAGAGGTCGCTTTTGGAGAGCAGGATGATGGTATGTGTAGAGTGACTTTCTGGCAGGAGAATCTCTGTGGGCTTAAGTAAGCCATGCTTTTCTTTACTTTTACATGCCACCACAGAAAAAGCATGTGTGACTTGCTGGCAGTGTGCCAATTACTTTTTTCCTATGTTTCCCAGCACTGAAAGTTTGGTACATCTACAAAAAACAATGCCTCTTTTAGTGCATTACTTTAGAAGCATGGAAACCTCTGCATTCATTTGTGTTTAATTTCATTCAAGTAATGGTACAAGAACACTTTATAAATACAGCTCACACTAAAACTAGGAAAATATCACAGAGCTCTGAAAATAACTTTTAAAAGGATAAGTAAAAAACACAGTGCTGTTGTCTCACAGCAAGTAGGGATAGGAATGAATCCACTGGCCAGCTGGGGCCTCCCTGTCTGGAGTTTGCATGTTGTGCCTGCATAGACTGCGGTTACTCTGGCAGTCCAAAAGCCATAGGTGTGAATGTGAATGGTTGTCTGCCCTGTGTGTTTGTTAGCTCTGCGATACACTGGAAATCTCTCCTGTGTGTACTTCGCTCTATGGCAGCTGGGAAAGGCTCCAGGGCCCCAGCGACCCTTAAATGGAGTTGTTGTTGAGAAAATGGATGATGGGCTGGGGATTGTGTTTCTTTATTACTGAGAAACAGAAAAGAACAACTTCTCAATGTGTTCTTTGCTACTTTTTATGTCATGACAGTGCTTAAGCTTTTCATTTTACTCAGTTTGATTGTTCAGTCAATGAAAGAAAAAAAAACCACAGACAAATGAAGATAGTTGTTGCAGTTTTATGTTAGTTTGGCAGACACAGTTTTTAAGCCAGGTAACAAAGTACCCTGCTGCACAGGCATGAATAATGAATGATGTTGACCTCATCTCATTGACTTTTAGCATGAAGGAATTTAACTTAAAAACCATACTTAAAATATGGTTAAGGTTCAGTATAAGCATGTGCTTACTGCAATTGTCCCAATGAGCATGTATCTTTTTGCCCCTTTGGCCCGCATCCTCTTTGTTGAAAAAAAACAAACCAAACCCTCAGCAGTGGTTTTTGGGACTCTTTATATTGTAAACCACGGGAGGACCACACATTAGCAGAGGATTATTGTGGAAGATGGATCCAGGTGGATCTTGCTTGTGGAAACCTGCCATCTATAGATGATTCCCAGTTTAGCTGTTCCGTCCCTCTACTGGCTCAGGTTACTCTGACTCAACTGGTGACAAAATCTGCTGTAGGTACTACAATCCTCATGCTTCTGAAATGCTGTAACTGTTAAAGGGAAGTTGATTTGTTTTATAGACTTTTCTGAGTTTTTATTGACTTGACAAACTATTGGAGTGCAGCCACTCTGAAAGTATTTCTGCATTGCCCTTGAATTATGCCATCTCTGTTGAACTTGTGTGTTATTGGGAACACAGTGAAGCTATAACCTGATTCTACTGTTGGAGGAGGCGATCGTATGGCATCATATCTTCAGTAATAAAAGTCCCTCCGAATAAGCTGTTGTTTAACAGCCGAGCCCGACTCTGTACACGGTCTGTACAGGATCATTTATTAGAGCACAGCTTCACCGCATTGCAGGTGTGGTGCTTTTCATGCATCTACTTGATTTTCTTATGCAGTATAGATTCACAGTACAGGTACAAAACACTGAAAATGTGTAGTGCAGGTTCTTGTTTAGGGGAATTAGATGGATAGATTTGTATGGTTCGAATAGAGGTGATTTGGCTGCTTACCAGGAAGATTGATATGCCAGTGGAGGACAGGGCTGTTATAGCTTGAAGGGCTTTTATTGACATCTTCAGGGGGATATGCTCACTGTCTTTTTTTAATGTTGTTTTTAAATCCTCTAAGGTCAAGTAAAAGGAACTTAAATAACAGGACTTGTCCTGCTGTTTTAGCATCTGACCAAAGCCACAACAAAGTGCACAATACTGTTTATCTTAATGTTCAGCAAAAAGTACTGTAAGCCAATATCTTGAATTCTTTTATTGCATGTATAAATTATAAGGCTCTGTCATGGAAGTGGCTGTGATACATCTGGGTTTGTCTTTCTTGGGTATGACCAGGGGTTTTGCTAAAGCCTCAGGCACTATATTAGTCTGAACCATGATGATGTGTTTGTTTCCAAATCTGTACCTGTTTTCTGTCTCCACAGAAGCATGTTTGTTCCCTCTTTAACATGTGTTTTTGACTTCAGGCTGTTTCAGATACATTTGCTGGAATGCCTTTGTTTGAAGTCACATAAGCAAGTTGTTCAACAGACTTGGTTTCTAAAATCTGAATGTGTTAAATGTGAGGTTACAAAATAACAACCAGAAGAATACAGCAAAAATGTTCATTCTGTTTCAGACTGGGATTAGGGATAAATGTAAGGTTGCACTTTTGACTTGACTTAAATTGCCACTTTGTACTCTAATTACAATCATGATAGCCAAAAGAGTCATAGAAAAACAATTTGGTAATTTGGTTGTTAAGCGTTCATGTAACTTCTTTCACTTTCCAAAAAAGCATAGGCTTGTACTGCACGGTTTGAACAAAGCCAAGCTTTCTTTCCAAGTTTTTCTGTCCATTCTTAGAAATTCCAGACCCTGCCATGACTCTTCCTGTGTCACTTGGATGAAATTCTGAAGATGCTATAATTACAAGTTGGTCAGGACCAAAGCTCTCAGGGATTCTGCTGAGGGTGAAAAAACACCCCCAATTATAGCCGTGTGTGAGAGAGAGTGAGACGAAGATGGCGAGGATGGAGGCAGAGAGTAACAAGAGAAGAGCGGATGGAGAGAAAGACAGAGAGCAGCAGTCAGACGAGCCAGATTTTCGCTTGCTCGTGTGAAATATAGCCAATTACAGCTGCAGTTTGCAGCGCTGCCTGCTGTGTCAGCAGCTGTCTGTCTTCCTCTGTCACCGTAGTGATTTGGGGACTTAACTGGGGACTTTATGTTTAATTATGTTTCAGTTAAAATTTTCTTATGACGAACGTATCATTTTCAGGCTTTTGGGTGACATTTTCTTTGACCAAATTTGGTTTTCCTGTCTGATGTCTGTATGATCTTCTTCAGTGTTCTTCCCTCTAATTTATTTTCCCATCTTTTTATTTCTGTGTGCATGCCAGTGGCTATTTTGTGGCTTGGAACAGACTGTGAAAGGTGGTTTTTAAAAAGGACTTGAATCATAGGCATTTGTATCACTTCACTTGGGCCTAGCAACTGTTTCACAAGCAAGATTTTCTACCATAGCCACTCAAAGTAGGTTAAAAATGTTCTTTAATTTCTTATATTGGTTTATATAATTCTCTTTATATTATTTATTTTTAATTATAATAATTGCATCCATTTCTATTCTGTGTAATTCTACTTGAAATCTTTTTTTCACTTTTCTTTGGTGTCTACTTTAAGGTAGATCTTTGCTGAAAAAATGGATGTAAGCAAGTCTGATTATTATTATTTATTTATTTATTTTGCCAATACTGGTTTTTAAAATTTATCTGAGGTAAAACAAAATGTCATTTATATATAATTCTGTTGTAACGTAGCATCAGAAGATGTAGAAATGACCTAATATCACTGCTGAGCAGTGTAAAGCTGATAAAACCCAAACAGTGATGTAATGCATGTCTTTTTTAACAAGCAGGTGTAGACTCCCTATCATTATCTTCATTTCTTTTCCACAACATGTGCTGGACACACTATTTGGCTGATGAATGCTGTTGAGGTGAAAAACAAGTGAATACTGGGGTTGTCTATTCAGATAGCTCAGATATACTTTCATACAGCTCCTATCCCCTCATATTTTAGTTACATTGCATTATTTCTTTTTATATATTTAATGTATTTATGGCTTTCATTGTGCTTGATTTTAGCATGGCAAACAGTGCTGTAATCCCGTTAAATAAAATACCCAAAGGTATCATTTATAGTCTAAGTAGTAGTCCTGTTGGCTTCTGAAGAGGGTAAATGGTTAGCTGATTTGTCTGTGGTGAGGTCACAAACAAGTCACATGTTTGCCTCATGTGAAAATGAGTGTGTAGCTGTTCCTCGCTGTCTATCTTATGGTACTATAAAGCCACATGGTAGACACATTTAAATGTTTTACAAGTGTAATTCAAGAGACTGTAAAGTTTAAGTGTTAAATTTGAATGCAATTTAGTCCAAGTTACAGTAAGATGCATGACAATATATAGGGCTTTATTTTAAGCTATGCACATTAGTTAAAACAATGGCTTAATGGGGTTTTGTTCGATATATTTTTCATGTAGTTATGTATCAGGGCAGGGCTATTTATGCAACTGATCTTTTACAGATGTTCGTTTTTGCATTTATGCTTCAAATGGGCCATAGAAAAGGACTGGTTTAAGATTTGAGATATATCTGTGAATTTCAAAACGTATGTTGAATGATTCCTGAAATAAAAACATGTTATTAATACTGAAATACTTTTTGAAGGATTGTTTATATTTTTAGGTCTCATTGCCTACTTACTACTTATAGCTTTAGGAAACAAGTTATTATGTGATTCTGGAAAGTGTAAAATCAGCAGCCCATGACTTTACTCAACCATCAGCATAACATCATGTCACTGACAACGACTTTCTTCATTCCTCAGTTTGTTTGCTTTTTTAATGGTTTGTCTCTTACAACTTTCCAGGAATGTCCTGAGTTTCATGTCCGAAATAAAAATATTGACCTGCCTTAACTTTCATACAAATATGCCTAGATCTTCGATGTGTTTGTTTCTTTAAATGGGAACACCACTCAAATCAGAACTGGATTGTTTTTCATATATATTGATAATTATACTGTGTGTGTGTATTGCCACTGTACAGGGTGGTTTGATGAAAGCCAGTACATGCTGGAGCCCAACAAATAGGTCTTTTTTCCTGACTGAAGAACATTAATCTTACTTTAATAATAACTTAAGCCACTTGTCCAGACTTATAAAATAAAAATGTCACTGTGATTGTGCCATGTATATTCTTGAGTGTTTTGGTGTAATTGATGTGAATGTTGGTAATGGTGTATGCAGTTTGCAGTGGTTGGAGGATGTCCTGGTATGATCTGTTTGGCATGTGTGCATTGTGTGTCTGCCAAGAGAACAGACGGCTTTCCTCTCCACCGCTCTCCCAATTCAGCCAGCCTAGTTGGAACATAAATCTCTGTTTCGATCTTACAGTTCTTGGACATTCAGCGTCGGGGAGTGCCAGAGGTTTTATTTGTATATCGTGCCTGGTTAAAGCCTGTTTTTTAAGAAATGTTCTTCTTCACAGACACTGTATGGCATGCTTTCCCTCCCCCTAGTGTGGTTTTGGAGATTAACAGCATAGATCAGAATATCTCATTTTTCATTTGTTTTTTTGTTGTTTCTTTAATCTCTTTATAGCTCACATCTTGGTGTCTTTGCGTAAATCTCAGCTAAGCAGCATTGCTTGTTCCGAAAGTCAGAAAGTCTGGGTTAGTTTATTTAATGTAAAAGTGTGTAATTTAGATAAAAATTACCCTGAACATTTTTGTTGAACACATATTTATGTTGGTGGGTACAGAACATACTATTACACAGGCTCTAAACATAAACAGAGTACACTTGGGAAATAGCAAACAGCCCACATTCAGGAAAGAAATACATCATACTGAATATATACAGAGAGATGAAAAGTGAGGTTCCTGAAAAAGGACAAGGATTGTACTAAACTGTACTAGTCATTACTATCAATATATCTAACTTTACACTCACCACAAAGCCACAGCTAAATTTGTTCCTGATTTATGTGCAGAAGTTATATTTGCAGCTGCACGGTTCATTTCAAGTAACCCAGTAAGGCTACTTTTCTAGTAAAAATGAAGTTGGTGTTTTAAGTGTTTGCTACTGCTCTCTGTGCTGAAAACACTTTTAAGTGATTGGATTAGATAGAAACAAAAACCAGCAGATGATATTCAAATTGGTCCAGGTGTGTGTGAGTGTTTGTGTTTGCAACCTCAGAAAACAGACAGTCCTGATCATGTCTGTTTCTGTTCTGTTCTTTTACAGGAAAATATGGGATACCAAGGTTGAAGATCCTTCAACAAGGTAATAAAAATGACCCTTTTCACCCTTTGTTTCTTATCTACAAATGTGCAATTTTATAACAACATTCCTGTATTAACTATACAGGAATTACTACTACTTAATATCATTAAGAAACACTAACAAATTAAAACCAAATTGTTAGTATCTTTAAGAATATGTTACCTACAATTTACTTTCTGTTCTTTGCAGACTGAGTCTCATGGCAAAAAAGAAAGGATTTTGGGTAGAGAAAGTTCATTGTATAGGCACTGAGAACAGTCTCTCAGAGTGCCATGCTCAGCTGTCAATCCCCCGTAGTCCTACCCCTTGTAAAAATGGGAGACATGCAGTGGTCAAGTGTGTACCAGGACCTCAGTTTGCTCGCATCTCTTCAGGAAGACCTCAAGCGCCCTATCCAGTTGTGGTAAGGTTAAGAATTTGTATCTACATTTGCACAATCATGTAGTTTTCTTAGTAAACTGATTTTTATTCTCCCTTTGTTGCCGTATACAGCCTGTTCGTCTCAAGGTGGGCCCCAGACTGGGAGAGGGGCGTGTGGAGGTGCTCCGTGATGGAAAATGGGGGACTATCGTAGATCACTTGTGGGACAGAACAGCAGCCAGTGTTGTGTGCAGGGAACTGGGCTTTGGTACTGCCAAAGATGCGCTGCATGGAGCCTTTATGGGTCAAGGTAAGACTAGAAATTGCTGTTGCCCAAAGCACAGACTTTCATTAAACATTCTGGAAAACTCCACATTTAATGAATTCATTCTGCCTGTATAATTTGGATGCTTGAATGTGTTTCTCATGCGTCATGGTATTCCAGAGAAGACAGGGAGACTTTTCAGCCTTTTGCTTATCTTTTGTTTACCATAGACGCCGCACCCGTCTGCTCTGACTGATCAGATAATGTGTGGGCATGTGTGTTTGTCTGTCTGTGTATGTTGCCTTGTGAAGCTGCAAATGTGTTGATTGCAGTATCTCCAGCTGTGATTATGTGAGTCTTGTGCCAGGACTTCCAGCTGCCCAAACAGCATATGCATGTGTGTGTAGACAAACACTCACTCACAAAATGAAATACTATAAGCCATAGTAGTTTATATTAGTATTTGATACTAAAGCCAGAGACATAATCTTGCTAGATTCAAGCAAGCTTTTCATTCACTTACTGAGAGCTGTGGTCTTTTTGCTTTAATTTCAAATGTCCAGCTTTGATGACACACACAGACGCAGTCAGTACCCAGCTGCACCAGTGGTGACCCCACCCTTACGAGATGTGAGAACAGCTTCCCCATGCCACATGGTAGGGAGTAGTCTCTAATCTTGCTGATGGAGATTAAATGTGGGATGATGTTCTACTGGTCTAGCTGTTCAGTTGATCACAAAAAGCATATTTTTATGTCTTTTATGTGTTTTTACCCGATTACCTCTTGAACTGGCATTTGTGTTACCTTAAAGAACTAAAATCAGCTTTTTTTTGGCTTTCCTCAGATTCAGTTGCATTAGTTTGCGTACACATTGTTTTCTGGTTTTAATCAGTTATTTGGCCAGGCTTCAAAGTCATATGTTTAGAATAGACAGAGGTGTATAATTTGTCAGTTTTCTATCTCGGTGGAGTTTCGTTTATTTAACCACAATGTTACAATGTTTTTTACTGGGATTCACTTCACCTGGTTCTCCTATTCATTGCACACATACACAAATACACAGGTAGAGAGAAACTATTGCAATCATAACTGACAGAAAAACACAGTAGCTGAAAATCTTTAATTAGGTTTAAAAAATAAAAATGCCTCAGAATTGGTAGATGTATTCTTCTTACATTTGTTATATTTTACTTCTGTGAGTTGGTTTCTATAATTGGTGATTCACTCATACACTTGCAACCCTGTTTTTTTGTGGCTATGCATTGACCAGAGCAGAAAGCTTTACGATGGGATATTATCTTGACCTTCAGATTTGCTCTTTTAGTGTCATGATCCTGGGTCCTTTTGACCCAGCGTTTTGTGTTTTCTCTTCGCGATTTTGGTTCTGTTCTTCCTCTGGTTAGTGTTTACTCTGTTCTGCCCGTGTGTTCCTGTATCTAGTCCGCGTTTCTTAGTTTGTGTCCTTTCATGTGTAAGTTCCTGTTTTATTGTGAAGGTCTGTGTCTTATGTGAGTGTTTTCAGTTTGCCTCCCTAGTCTCGTCATGTTAATTACTCCCAGCTGTGTCCCCACCTGTATGTAATCCCCCTGTGTTCTCTGAGTGTATTTAAGTTGTGTCTTCTGTCATAGTAGTTGCTGGTTCGTCTGTGTTGTTTCCCCTCGGTCTCCCTGTATGTATTTCCCCGGACCTCCCTGCACCGTCATTCTTGGTTTGTGTTGTTAGTTTACCCAGTTTAGGTTTCAGTTTCATGTTCCTAGCGCCTTTGTTGTTTGCATTTTTGTTGTTAATAAACACTCACCTGCACCAGAGCTGCCGCCTTTTGGTCCTATATATATTCCACACGGCTTGCCCCCGCAAACCGTGACATTTAGAGACGTAAATAGGTGGAAATTTTATTCTAGAGGCCGCACAATGCATTGCACTGGCATTTCATCAGCAAAGTATTATAACTGCTTTGCCTCTAGACTTTTAAAATCTTTTAAAAAATGCAAATACAAAATGTCAGTTAACCATGTCACTTAAGTTAGTTACAATCAAAGAATACTGCTTTATGTGGATAACGTTGGAGCACTGATAATATAATGTCACTGATTTCTTGAAACTCTGCAGTCATTTGAAAATAGCAGAAGTGATACACGATAGTATAGTACAATTACACTCCGCTGTCCACTATATTAACCTCAAATAAAGTATATCCAATATGTACCAGGCTGCTACAGACAAACCATGCTTCTTTTATATGCATCAGACCAGCTGGCTGCGCCTTGTTTAGCTCACTTGGCGGTTTTAGAACAATAGCAGTGATATGATCTGCTAAGAGTGAATTTGGAAAGCGTCATGCCGCCAGTCCTAAAGTACTCAATATTCAAAGCTCTCTCAGATTCAGCTTGTCATTTTTATTACCTGATTTCCCTGGTGCTCAGAGGACATATGCATACTGGGCTAAATGTCATTTGAAAAGGCCTAGTTAGACTCATAGATGGAATAAACTCTCACAGGAGCAACACATCAATGTAAATTTGTGTAAAAAGTGTTTACTTTTGCCAACTTGCCTATACCTATACATCTTTAACGCACACAAAAAAAAGATTCCTCATCATTTCTGTCGTATCTTTTTGCCAACAGGACCCCACAGAAGAGCATGACTTTATCACATTTGATCATCATAAATAATGTGATAAAGGCTGTGGTCGAGTTGACTGGTTGATTACAGAGTGAAGTGCACCAGTCAGATGTTCTGCCTCTGAATGTGGCCTCCCTTATCAGATTTGTTGAAACGCTTGCTTGCACGTATTAAATGGCCTTTATAGTATACAGACATAGAATATCCCAGCTGGATTAGTGAGATGCCATCTTCTAACTAACCTTGAAATCCAGATGTCAACATAAATATGAAAAATAATACATGCCGATCTCGGTGCAAGTTTGCTTGTGCCATTTAATTTCAAATAAGCAAGCAAATCTGTGCAGAAATTTAAATGACTGTTGCATTTTACAGGGGAAAAAAGTCTTTTGGCAGGGAGAGAGAGAGAGAGAGACATTCCATGGAAAGAAAAACATTACACACATTTAACTGTTCCTAAAATTGAGTTTAATTTCAGAGAGGACAAGAACAGGGTTTCCCTTGTAACCACTAACCAACTATTTGCGCTATTCTCAACAAGAATGTAACTGATATTATGCTCTTTCCGTCCTCAAAAGTCAATTTTCTAATCTCTTCAAATGATCTTTGGCATATCCCAGTCATAATTACATATCAACCTTGCTCTTTCTTGTATAGACTAAATTTAAGATACCACATTTATATTATGTCTCATTATTGCTCTCATAGATGTATCCACTCTACAACCTAGATATTTTATGCTTGTGTTCATGTTTTAATTATTCGGCAGAATATAAGAGAAGAAAGGTTCTCTTCAGACTCCACCCGCAAACTCTTTAACTCCCATCATCATTACATTTATCATCATCATCATCATCATCATCAGTGAGTTAAATTACAGGGACAATGTTTCTATTTCCTTTCTTAACCAACATTGTTATTTTTGCTGTGTAATTTTACCCGTGAAGTACGTACATATCCAGCCATTTTGATGCAATAGGGGAGATTAGGACTTGGTCTCATTTAACCTAAGCACTGCAGCTGTAAAAACTGTGACAGCTCAGCTGATTCTGGTGTAGAAAAGTAGTAATTTGTTGTTAGAGCTTGATCAGTCATGTGATTGTGTTGTTAATAATTAATACATACAATCAATAACGAATTTACAGTTGTGTGTGTTTAAGTTTGTGTATGTGTGTGTGCTGGCACGCAAATGTGTCTTTTGAGGATGCAGTATTTTTGTTACTTGTTGGCTCTAATGATGATGGTGATGATGGTGCCTGTTGTTGTTTAGATAAAGTTGTGCTTTATCTTAAATTTAGATGATTAGAGATCTTTAGTCTGATTATAATTGATGATCCTTAACCAGTTTTGTTTCCCCTCTTACACTTGGTGCCGTACACCCAGTGTATAATGTTTGTGTACTATAGTCTACACAGTGGGAACACAAAGAGTTTAGTAACACTCTCAGTGGTTGTGTGTATTTGTGTGGATGCAGAGTGCATGTGGCTTTCCTGGAATTTATTTTAAGCTTTTGTGGATTTCCCAAACTAAGGCTTAAATAGATCTTGTCACTGTTCGTTTTGCTTTAAATTGTCCCCCTGTGTTTGTCTTCATATGTTAAACAGTGGGATTTTGGCTCTAGTTTGCGGCATTTACCATGCAGATAGAGGTAGTAGTGGTTTAGATATGTCCTTTTCATCCATATGAACCCACGCATGGTGACCAGTATGGAAGAAGGCCTACAATCTACCAAAACCAACACAGAGACGTATTTGGTTGGGCTGCAATCTGGTCCCAACTATCTTCTTTTACGCCCTTTTTCTTGGTTTTGTTTTTCCCATAGTTTTTGTGGTTTGGTTGTGTTTATTTCAATGCTACTTTATTTCTCAGTTTACAGTTTGTGCCATAGTTTGTTGATATCCTGTCATCGTTATCACACCAGCTATTTCCCTAAGAACTTTTGCATTTTCCTATGTTGTTTAAAGATTATCTGGGTTTAAATAGCAAACAAATCCTTGTCTGAATCCTTTACAATGCTGACATAGCTTTTGCTTTTTTGCTCACCCAAGGTGGTGGACTACACACAATGTAGTAGTCGTTGTTGTTCGTAAATCAAAAGAATGGTGGTAATGAGGTGTGACAGATGCCCAAAGTAGATGTTGGTTGTGCTGCTGCTTGGCTTGCAGAAGCATTTTGTCATGACTGATAGGAACTTTTCATTGTTGGTTTGATGCTAACATAGAGGAAGCTTTTCATATGAAAGGAATAGTGAGCCTCGGTTTTATGTGTTTGCGCTCTTTTGCATGACAGAGTCTCGTAATGCCATTGCATCTGTGGTGGGTGGCCTCAGACAGTCACAAGGGATATTGCCCTTCAGTTATGCCCATGCTCTTTGGGTTTTCATTTGTTCCCACTTTTTTGATGCATCATTTTTTTTTTAATCTAATAAATCTCCTCCTTTCTATGCAGGTACAGGGCCCATCCATATGAACAATGTTCAGTGTACTGGGCTGGAACACTCTATTCTAGACTGCTACTTCCAGGAAGTCCAACCATGGACATTCAAACACAGCCAGGATGCCTCAGTACGCTGCAACGTTCCTAAAACAGGCACAGAAAAGACGGTATGAAATCTACACCATCACAGTTCATGAGCTTATGAGCTTTCACTTATAACACACCATCCACTTAATTCTTTTAATTCAATGGATTTCAAGGTGCGGCTTGCTGGTGGTAGAGTCCCATCAGAAGGCCGTGTAGAGGTGTTGATGGAGGTTGGGGGTCGTAAACGCTGGGGCTCTGTCTGTAGTGAGAACTGGGGCATAACCGAGGCCATGGTGGTATGCAGACAGCTGGGCCTGGGCTTTGCTGCCAGTGCTCATCAGGTAACTATCCCCTTGACAAACATAACAAGTTATTTTGATCTCTTTTTATAGTGCAACCAACTTTTGCCAAAGTATTGTCATCAGTATCTGAAATGTTCTAAAAGGACAACGAAGCACTCCCACTTCTAACCCAATTAGTTTAATTTTGAAAATGTCAGAGTAAAGTGGTCAGAGCCATCTTTCCTCTAAGATTTATCAAAATCTAATCTGCAGTGTCTTAAGGTATTGATGAGAAATAAATGAACACGTAGAGACCAATCCATAGTCACAGCCCCTTCATTAACTTCAACAATGACTGGGAAATGATGACTATGATACAATTTATTGATAGAAAACTCTACACCCTTCTTTTGACAGGAAACCTGGTACTGGCCTGGCGACCCCAGTGTCAACGATGTGATTCTCAGCGGAACTCACTGCGTCGGGACAGAGCTTTCAATTCAACAGTGTCGTCGTAACAACCATATCCATTGTCCTCGTGGAGGTGGAGCAAAGGCTGCTGGGGTCAGCTGTTCTGACAGTAAGTTGCAGTTTTTACCTGTAGTCTTCCCTTCTCGTTCAGTTTGAATCTTAAGATAATCTGTTACACCTGCTTCAGCGGCACCTGACCTTGTTGTGGATGCCCAGCTGGTCCAGGAGACAGCCTACCTGGAAGACCGTCCTCTCCATCTTCTGACCTGTGCCAATGAAGAGAACTGTCTGTCATCATCTGCTGCCAGGATGAACTGGCCTTATGGCCACCGACGCCTGCTGAGGTTCTCCTCCCGCATCATGAATTTGGGTCGTTCTGATTTCAGACCCAAAGCATCGAAAGAGAGCTGGACATGGCACCAGTGTCACAGGTATATTATCCCTGAAAAGAGGTAAAGAGAAGTGTAAAATTGCTTTACTGTTTAGGAGTGTGGGTTGACGGAGTGGAAAAAAACTTTAAAATACTGATGTAGGATGTTGTGGTTGCCCTTATGGTCACTCTGAGTGTTTTGGGTTTTCACGAGCTGTCAGAAATATTCAGGCAAAAGCATGTTCTTTATTCCACATATGAATGTGGAGTAATGCTCCTTACACACTGAGTAATTAAAGGTATATTTATTTTAATTGCATTCAATTGCAACCAGGGAAAAAAAACATACTGATGTGTGATCTCATTCCCGTGGACACGGCAGGAAGCGTGCAATATGGCCAATAGACATAAGCGCCTTTGTCCATCACTAGGTCTCAGTTTCTTTTCAGTAGGAACAGAGCACTTTCAAACCTGTCAGGATAAGCGAAGAGGGTGGCATACTGTGCTGACTGCGTGAGATGTCCCAAATCACGAACCCTTCTACAGCGCGTTTGTGGAAATGATGGTTGCAATCGTCTGGCTACCACAGGTTAGGTGTAATACAAAGGACCGTGCAGCCTACGTGCAGTCAAGTCTGCCTCAGTTTATTACAACATATCAGAGCTATGGATGTGCGTTTCAAAGCCTGCCATTCATTTAGAATGAATAAACATTTCAACCAAGCCAGAACTAAAATAAGCTTCTGTGAGAGGTGTTACGGTGACACCCTCTCTCATGTTCAAGCAGTGAGGTCATAAGGATATAAGCCATAGGGAGCTAGTGTTCAGTAAGTGTAAATGCACACACTCAGACATGCAGACACACACATACACGCTCTCACCTGGACTTTCCCATCTGTCGTCACAGGCACTACCACAGCATTGAGGTGTTCACGCATTACGACCTGCTGACTCTGAATGGCACGAGGGTTGCAGAGGGACACAAGGCCAGTTTCTGTCTGGAGGACACATATTGCCCTGATGGTAATTTTCAGCACAATTCAGCCCTCCTTCCAAAAAACCCCATAATGTTTCCCATTAGTGACAGAAAATTAATATCAATATTTCAGCTACAGCTATTCAGATTTTTACTTTGTGGTTAATGTATTAGATCGCCGCTGTTGTTGTTTGTTCACTCTCCATTTACTTGTTATATCATGGATGAAATAGCTCATATGAAAAAGCCCATTGTTCATACAGTATGCAGTCCAGTACAATTCAGAAAGCTAAAGGCTCTTAAAAATAACAGGGAGTGCCAAGCATTAAATGAGCTTTGATGTTGTGATTGATAATGTTGCTGATATGTATTTTAGGCCTCCAGAAACGCTTTTCCTGTTATAACATGGGTGATCAAGGCATCTCTGTGGGCTGCTGGGATACATATCGCCATGATATCGACTGTCAGTGGGTTGACGTGACTGATGTACGGCCAGGAGACTACATATTCCAGGTCAGAAGTTTATATTTGTCACCTTTTCTTTTTCCAATGTGGGAAAATCTTATTGCCAGAAAAATGAAATATAAGTAACTTTGCTTTTCAGAAAACACTTTAAAGTAAAGGGAAATAGGCTTATTCTGTTAGAAAAGTAGGTCTGTTTGGTTAAAATGCAACTACTGTCAGCACAAACTGCAGACTTCTAAGTTATCTCAACAACCTTCTTGTGACTGGTGGAGAATTAATCTGCTGAAAGATCTGCATATAACAATGATATTTTTACACATATACTTTTGTTCTGATTAAACAAACATGATACTGTATAATATGCCCTTTAATGAGCTTCTGTTTTCAAAGCTAAGCTAAGTGATTGTTGGCTGCATTATGTATGGCATACATTTAGAGTACTGTGCACAAATCTTAATCAACCTTCATTTTGTAAACTTATTTTGCAAAGTGGTCTTGAGCAATAGTTCTCTAGCCTTTCTGAAAGTCTTTTTCTTTGGACTTTGAGTGCTTTTTCCACTCACTTTCAGGTGATTATATCTTTAGGCACTTTGTCTCTAGCAGGCTGTTTCAAAAGCACATATATGTTCCAATGTCATTTGTTGAATCTGTGTAAAATGCCAATGATAACAAAATGTCACAGGCATAAAATAATAATTTTGCGCAAACAAGGTGATTCCTAAAAACGTATTAGCTGAAAACTTGATCCACCTTGCAGTACTATCTGGAAAGCATCTGATTGGAAACAGCTTCATTTTTCAGCATGGCAATGATCTCAAACACACTGCCAATGCAGTAAAAGTATACCTGGATAGAAAAACACATGATGGAACAGATCTCAGACCTCAAAATTATCTAAATAGTGTGAGATCATCTGTACAGTTAATGGAACAAAAGGCAGCTACCCTGCAAAGATGAGCTTTGAATGTCTTTCAAGAAGCCTGGAGAACAGAGACTACTTAAAGAAATGATAAGAAAGCTTGCCTAAGAGAATTCAGGCTGTGTTGAAGAATAAAGGTGCTCATACCAAACATTGTACAACCTATGCTTTTACTTTGTATGCTTTATTTTGGACACTTTAATACGTTGCTGCACCTATTTCCCATTTTCCTAACAGAATACAAAGAAAATGGTTGGCTTAGGACTTTTGAATAGTATTTTATGAGTGCAGTATTAATGTTCTCCTCTAATTTCCAGAAAAAAATCACATTTATTTCTTAAAATGTTCAACTGGTTCGTCAAGATCAGAGATCCTTTTATTAAGAGAGGTTCACAGGCTTTAAAGGTGGATTTCCTCATGGCTGGTTGTGGTTTCTGTCTATTTCAGTAAAACCTACTAACCTTCTTCTAAACAGTCACCACCTTAACCATTCATGTGTCTCTCATTTCTTTGTCGACTGAAGTCATTGTGGCTGCCAGTCTAAAACACATCAAGGACTCCATATCTCATTATCTTCCTTTTTCAGTACAGACCTCTGATCTACCAGTCTTCAGATCTGAGCATGCTCCCAATTACCTTCTCGATGTGGTAGACTGGTTACAGTATAGCTCACTGTTTGATAATTATTGCTGTTACTCAGTTTGTCTGAGAGGTTGCACTAGGTCTTTGTAATTAACACTGTTCTGCTGTCTGTTTAGGAAGAGTTCATTTAATTTTGGCATGATTGATGTGTCATACTCATATATAAAGGCATTTGTTAACTGTATGTATTTTGAGTAAGATGAGTGGACGTAATTAAGTGGCGCACTGCTGTAGCATAGTATGGAGGCAAATAAAGGCCAATACATGATAGAACAGGCAGAAATTGAGTTATATCAAATGACAGGAAGAGACAGGAAACGATGAAAGTGCAAAGGTCATCATGAAAGGGTATGAACCAATTTTAACTGAGAGAAACGAGAAAGTAAAACCTGTGAAGGAGTTTTTCACTGAGGCTGCAGAATTGGAAAAATACAAACATCTCTTATAGCAGTGCTCCTCTGTGCTGTGTTCTTTCATTTATCTAGTAAAGTGCAGATGATGCCTGACTACAGATCGCAGGCTGTACAGGAGGATTTAGCAGGCCTGCCCTTGAACCACCCAGTGCTAATGAAACACACAATTTACCCAAATTAACTAGTGCCTCCCTTTAGTCAAACAGCACCTAGTTCCCTTCTTCCATTAGGAACGGCTAATTTACCACCAAGGAATTTCTCCTGCCCTGTTTTTATTTTTATAGCTACTTTCTCACTGAGCAACGCACTCTGTCACCGAACCAATCTTCTGCAAAAGCCTCATACACTCTGGTCCAACACTGTAATTTACACTGAAAAATTAAGAGAGTTTTTCTGCATTCACTGTGTTTTTAAGATGGTTTCTCCCTTTTTTTAGTATAGTTAGCCTTCTTGCTTGCTTTAAGCAGTTTGTAACCTGTACTTAAAGTGGGTGCAGCAGTTTGCAGAGCAACCATTACAGTAAATGGCGTCTCAGTATTATCACCAGACCAGATTAGGAGAATGGTTGTATCAGCAGTTACAGAGTTGCTCTGCAAATGACAGACTAGGCTATTAGTAGAGTGTATGGCAACATTCAGAATAAGACTAATTTCAGACACATAAACATTCTTATGCATAACTATTCTTTTGCAAAAGACTTCAATTTCAGGCTAATTTCAGGCCCTTGTTGTGCACTCCAATGTCAGCATGAGGAGCAGAGAAGATTTCCCTTGCAGACACTTTGGGCACCTGTAAATTTCCAGAGCTTCTTACATGGCCAGTTGCCATAATTTGTGTAAACTGTTAAATCTTTTTGTACAAGATGTAAAAGCAAGAAACAATAGAATTCCTGTGGTCAAACAGTATATTTTGTGCTTTGCATAACAAAAGCATTTTACTGCCCCATGTTATTCAGTGTATATATTCAGCTGTAGACTACCAGCTTTAGGTTCATGTGAAAGTACCACATAGTGTATTTATCCTTACAATAGTAATACTGTATGGAAAAGTCATCCAACTTTTTATAGATGAGAAACAGACTGACTATAAAAACAATACCAGCTACGAGTGCAGTTTAATAACAGGCCCTCAATTTTAAATCCAACTGCTCTTTATTTAAACTGCTTTCCCATGTGTGGGGAGAAGAGACTTGTTCCTTCCTTAGCCACGAACATGGTCTACTGAGGATACTTTACTAGACCAAAGTGTGCGCCCTGTTTCCTAATAAATAACGTCCTATATTATCGTTTTATTTTGCAGGTGGAAGTCAACCCCTCACTGGACATGGCTGAGTCTGACTTTATGAACAATGTTATGAGATGTCGGTGCAAATATGATGGCCACAGAGCTTACATGTATGGATGCCATGCAGGTGAGGATACTAAAAATCTTTCTGTTTTTTTCACATTGCTGTAAGTTTCAGCTCTCACCTCTTATTAATGATGTTGTTCCTTTACAGGTGATGCATATAGTGCAGAAACTGAAGACCTGTTTGAGCATCAGAGGCAAATCACCAACAACTTTCTGTAGCCTGTCCCAGGTTCCAGGAGGAGGCCTTCTCATGTGGCCCAGGGACCACTAAGGTTGGGTTTACGTTGATGGCATCAGGCTCTTTGGATATTAGGACCCACAATAATATGTAAAACTGTGCCTGCTCATCTCCTTGCAAGATGTGGAAATAATAATACACAACAGCGGCCATTGCAGAGACACTACTCAACTCACCGACTACAAGAGTTGGGAGGTTAAAGATGGTCGACATGTTTTTTACTCTAGTTAAGTAAGATTTTTGTTA
Organism: Maylandia zebra; assembly: GCF_041146795.1. NCBI lineage: Eukaryota > Metazoa > Chordata > Actinopteri > Cichliformes > Cichlidae > Maylandia > Maylandia zebra. Next base: position 18,454,213 of record NC_135179.1, on the reverse strand, counting down.
TTATAACTACAATATTTTTTGTGAATGTGGACTACTAGTAACTTAAATTAGATTTTAAAAACACATACACATGAAAGACCTTCATGTCACTGTAACTAACCTGCCACAAAGACAACAGGGATGCCGATGCTGTAAGGAAATGACACTTTCCCCCAATATAGAAACTTGGGATTGGATCATTTGTAATACTTGTGTTATTGGTGCTCTTTAACAATACTGTATGTCATTATATTAACCTCAGTATATTTCAGGTGAACGGTACATTCTGGGTAGTTTTCCTTTCAGATTATTTTTACTTTGGTTTAAAGAAAAATCAGCATTTTACAGAAGTGTAGCTGTCCCTCTCATCTAGAGTAGATGTCAGATTATTTTTGTGGAACAAAGCACTTTATCTTTTAAACATCAGTATTCTAGTTTTGTCCCCACTCTTGTTTCATTAACCATTAAGAATTTTATCGTTTCATATTTACATGTCAAAAAGTGAAATACAAAGGGGTTTTTTCATATTCAATGTGTTATTTATGCTATACATTATTACTTTATTTATTCATGAAATTGACACCTAAACAACATTCTTAGTCAAGACGTTGTTAGCTAGAATCTATATAAAATGTTTTGCTGTTTTTCTGGACCAGTGGATAAATCATTTATACAGTTGTTAAAGTATTTGGTATTTGAATGACCCCATAATACAGCTGAATAATTGTAGATATATTTTATTATATTAGTAAAACAACTGTAATGGTAAAGTGTTTTTTTTCCCTCTTCCACCCTCTCTGATGGGAGAGAAAACTGGTGTGACAAGACCACAGCATTGGGGCAGGCAAGAAGGCAGGCTGGGTTTTGAGAGCATATAAAAAGCCTTTTAATTGCATACGTTCGGTTAGACTTACTGTTAAGGTTAACATTCGGGGTATAGCAAAGACATTACAAAGAAACGCTATGGAGTAGTTACTTAAAAGGGACAAATTTGTGTTTACGTGTTTACATAGGCTACAAGAAAAAGATTTTCTCAGAGATTTGGCAAGTGAGGGAAAGAGAGGATGGAAAAGAAAAGGAGAAAGACAGAAAGGGATCAGGGTTTGGAGAAAGACTCAAGCAGACATACAGTTTTACTACCAAATCTGTGTTTTTTTGTAGGCAGCCATACAGCAACCACAAGCTGGCATTTTCAGCTCTCCTACGAGAACAACATGTTTGTCTGGGAGAAAAAAATGGAATAAAATATCCTGTTCATGTTTCAACACTGGCCTTGTTTGTGCTTACAGAAGGCCTGGTAAAACGTATTGTATATTGTACACTTTTGCTGAATCTCTTAGCACAGCAAACAATAATACAACATTTTCTTTACAACGTGGAACACGTGTTAATGATGTTATTTACCCATTAATGTGTTTGATGTGTTTGGCTTACTGGCTTAGTGGTTAAACCCATTAAGATGGTTTTCTAATGGACAGATTCCAGGACATGTTGTGGAAGAGACACGTCACTCATAAAGACAGCTTCAGACTTAATTAATTTCTTCAGCAGATTGGCGTAATCCAGGACTCTTTTTTTTCCTTGACAAAGAAGGCCCTTTACAGCTCTGTAATCATGCATGCCCAGCTAAACAAAGAGATTTTTTGGGGGGGAAAGTCTAAATTTACTGTTTGCTGATGCTTTTCTGTTGTTTTGTGCTTATGTACAGTGTATTTTGACATATTACGGCCTTTTTCTGTGTTATTTAACATTATATGCCACTCCATAGCTTAAGTGGCTGTATATTCATCATATTACTGTATTGTTTTCTACGGCCAGTTGTGCTTTAATTCTGTCTTTTAAGCTGAGAGTGTGATCTACGTGGTGCTTATCTACAAAGCTGTACTCTCAGGGATTTTGACCTCATCTAAAAACTAAAAAACATGATGTGATTAAGTTTGCCTTTAGCTGTGATGCATACCTTATGACACCAAATAAACTGGATCTGTTTTGTTTTTGTTTTTTCTAATTTTATTTTTGTCAACACTCTTACAAAATGTAATCTGTACCCACATGTTTATCTTGCAGGTAAAATTTAAGGTATGAAGGTGATAAACTTTGTTACGTCTTTCCTTGAGGAAAGTTAGATAGACACTGTCTGAGTCAGAGCCACATTTCAGTTAAAGAACAAATCGCAATCCATTCATCCATCATAACTGTGAATCAATAAAACTTCATCACATACAAAGTTGTCCTCTGTTTTCTGCCTCCTCCTTGCATGATGTTGCAGAATATGGTAAATGGCCTGTATTTATATAGCGCTTTACTAGTCCCTAAGGACCCCAAAGCGCTTTACATATCCAGTCATCCACCCATTCACACACACACATTCACACACTGGTGATGGCAAGCTACATTGTAGCCACAGCCACCCTGGGGCGCACTGACAGAGGCGAGGCTGCCGGACACTGGCGCCACCGGGCCCTCTGACCACCACCAGTAGGCAACGGGTGAAGTGTCTTGCCCAAGGACACAACGGCCGAGACTATCCAAGCCGGGGCTCGAACCGGCAACCTTCCGATTACAAGGCGAACTCCCAACTCTTGAGCCACGATCGCCCCATACTTGTTGATGAGAAAACGAATCAAATTCTGTATGAACTCGGTAAAAACTGTAGATGTGATATTATGTGTAGCATTAACTTTTACCTGCTCTTGATGTGCAAGTTAATTGGTGGGAAGATATGTGTCGGGTATCTTATGTTCTTCAGTTTTATATTCCCTTTTAAGATCTTAGGTTTGCTCTGACTCAGTCCCCTTGTGAATACTGCCTCTCAGGGGAACTGAGAAATTGACTAACCATTCCAGTAAAAAAACAAGAAAGCATTAATGACTAAATCCAAACATACCAACTTTGGGAGACGTGGGTAGAGTAATCAACTATGTCTGAACAGAAAGTTTACTTTTAACAAAAGTCTGATTTGATCACAGCTGACAAATCCACCCAGAAAGAAAACAGCAGAGCTGTGAAGTGGTCACTCGCTGAGATGAAACAGCTGCTGGGCAAACAAGACAGGAAAACTTGAAAGCAGAGCACCTGGGGTCATGGAGTGAGTTCAGCATCCTTTCATGCACTTTCACCAAAGCGCACACGCACTATGAGGCAAAACTTGACTTTATCTTGACTTCTTTAAAATAAGTTATTTTTATGCTAAACTTTTTAAGTGAACCGCATGCAACTTGGAAAATTCCACATGTGTCTTTTACATTTTCATTTGTTCTCTGGAAGACAGTTCCTTACTTCTTTGGAAAGCACGCAATTATCATTTCATGCAGGCAGACACAAGATACTAGTGTCTGCTAGAATACGTGCTAGAATATGATTTTGTTAGTCAGAACTTGATTAAATCTCCAGAAGTGCTCATGCTACAGTGTAGACACATGTGGAACTCAAGCAAACGACATCATTGTATTGAGATGAATCAGAAATTGAGGAAGGAAAAATCAGAATCAGAATCAGAATACTTTATTGATCCCTGGGGGAAATTATTTTTTGTTACAGTGCTCCATTTTAAACCAACATTAAGACAAGACAGACAATACACTAACTAAGAATAGTACAATATATACATATATATACATACATACATACATAAGTCACTTATAAATAAATATTTGGAAAAGAAACATGTGTAGTTGTAGCAGCAAACAGTGTGTTAAGTGGATGCGTTGTACAGGGAGATGGCCACAGGCAGGAATGATTTCCTGTGTCGTTCAGTGGTGCTTTTCGGTAATCTCAGTCTCTCACTGAACGAGCTCCTGTGACTGACCAACATGTCATGGAGTGGGTGGGAGGTGTTATCCAACATTGTCTTTATCTTGGACAATGTTGGATAACACCTCCCAAAAAAACCAAGGAAATATGAGCATACCCCATTCATAAGCAGTTCTCATTTTATCCTTACATGCCCACTTCCTGTTTGCAGCACATGTTTTTATTTGGAGAGCCCCCACTCCGCCCTGACCTAATGGGGTCCACAGACAGCTCCACAATGGAGACTGTGTGTTCTCAGTGAATGACAGACCTGTCCATACAAGCTACAGGGAACCCACCAACCATTCACACGCCAATAGTCTCTCAAATACACACACAAACAACTGAACTACATAACAGGCTTTGCCGTCATCTCTTTTGGAGGCAGTGTTCCATGGTGTAGCAGACAGACACGAGTGGATTTCTTGATAATATCTCAGATTATTGAGCAGGAATGCTGTCCCTGAAAGCCACGTGACAGCTTTTTGCCTTCACGTTGACTTGCTTTTTTCTGAATCACTTTCAGGAAGATGAACTTATATAATGTTTGAATTTGAAACTATGCTGAAGATGATCACTTGGGTTTTCCTCCACTTGGGATTGAGTTTCCTGTTCTCTTTGCTTTGTATGTGTGCAGTATCTGCTCATGAATCATAAGCAGACCACCTGACATACAGCTCATCACCTGGAATTGTTAACGTTTACTGACAATGAGACGCCTTGCTAAATAATGAACACATTTGCATAATTGTAGAGAAAAGCATATCGCAAGACACCGCTCATTTTCCACGTAAGGCTCGTTGAGAGAGGAAATGAATAGGCAGCGATACATAATGACTTACAGGGGCAGATTAAGTAGAGTGCCTCTGCTTAGCTGCTTTGAGAATTTCATCCAGTTCTGCATTGTCTGAGCATTTTGTTGAACTGAATTTGTCTTCACACATGTGCATGTTATTTAGCACGTTCACTACCCCAACCCCTTCCCTCCCCAGCCTGGACCTCTCTTCTCCCCTAAGAGATTTACTGCAAAACAGCCCTGTGAGAGAGTACACATGCTCTGCCCAGTCTCAGTACTGCACCCTGACAATTACTGCTATATATACCACTCCAAATGAGAGCCATGAACCGGCCTGATTACAGGGTGGAGCAGGAGCAAAGAAGGAGAAGGGGGGAAATGAAAAAAGTGAGGCTAGTTGAGATAGAAAGGGAGAAGAGGAGGAGTGGCAGAAAGACAGAGCAGAAAAGGGCAGTGCAATTTGAAGTGACTAAAGTCTGCTTGAAATTGTCTTACGCTTTCTTCATAAATCACAGTGCATGTGACAAGCTGTGTTTTAGTCTGAATCACTTTGAAAATGAGGAAGTAGCAGAGCTTAGATTAAAGGCACGAGAAGCATGCAGTAAATGAGCAGCACCTTCTTCTAGTCTTTTTTTTGTGTGTGAAAAGTATCAAGATTATGATCTCTGCTCGCGTGTTTCTCATTAAATTGCGCAGTATAGCTTTAAGTACTAGAATACTATGTAAGCAAGAAGTTGCAAGTTTGGTAAAGAAGTGCTGCCCTCTTCTGGGATACCAAATAAATTGAATATGGCAAAAACAGGAGAAAAATTTGAGAGTTAAATCACTGTGCAGATCATTTTCTTGTGCACAGTGTATCGAACAGCAAAGTCCAAACCGAGATAACAGCATATGGAGAGAACTATTTCTGGAATCCTGACAGGAAAATAATAAAAGAAAAGAATAATGTTTGACACCAACAGTTGGACTGTCTACAGAAGAACTGACAGCCAGGAGGTTATATCACAGCAAAAATCCCCACATATGATTTAAAAATTGACTGCTAAATCTAATCGATAGCTGTAGCAGAGCTCAAACCCCCGTGATAAGCCATTTACTATTTAACTAGATAGATCAGTCTAGCTTATAGGGTCATGAGGTTGTGGGGGGAAAATGGTGAGAAATGGGAGAAATGGCTGTTCATTTTAATCCCCCCTCCGTGTGCAGAAAACCATACCTATGGGGAAGAGCAGCACAATCACATTACCCATGGACTAGTTTTCATCGTACAGAAACCCACGCTCTGCCTCACTCCAGCGGCTCGCATAATTGGAAGCATCTTGGCATGAAGATAGAGTCAAGGTGGCATATCAATAGGCGCATACTCCAAGGGCATGCAGATAAGAAAAGGCTGCTTCTCTTAACAGGTCGTGTCCATGATAGGGTCACTGGCCCTCCCTAATAAAAAGACAGCGGTGTTGTTGATTCACATACAAATAGCTTTAGTTGATCAGTGGTGTGGAGCCTGGCAGTACAATTCACTCCCAGTGGTGCTCATCCCTAACACCAACAAGAAATAGTTTTGTTGCCAAGCCGTGTCTCATTGTGTATGCATGTTTAGCAGCAGAGAAATCCAGGGGCTCAGGATAATGGAAGCAAGTGAGGAGATTTTTACAGTGACTACATGCAACATGGCTGAAAATCCTCTTGTGATCAGCAATTTGCTCTAAAACCTTACTGCCTGTAGCTGTTACATTACCAAGCCGTCAAAGGTATAACCTCACCATGCAGTTATTAGATGCATCCTGTTAATGTACGGTTGGCTTAATTGTTCTTAGCACAGATTCAATAAGGTGCTGGAAACATTCCTCAGAGAGTTTGGTCCATATTGACATGATAGCATCACACAGTTGCTTACATCCATGATGTGAATCTCCTGTTCCAACACATCCCAGAGGTGTTCTATTAGATTGAAATCTGGTGGCTATGGGGGTCGTTTGAGTACAGCCAACACCAACTTTTTCTAATTTATCTACACGTTGTCCGATTTTGTGTCCACCAATGCAAACTATCAGATACCTGTTCTTGGCTGTCAGGAGGGGCATCCAGTGTGATCTTCTGTTGGTGTATCCCATCTGTGCTCCTGCTCTTCTGCATACCTTGGCTGCATCAAGGTAAGAAAAAAAGCATCTCGGAATGCTTTATTTGAGTTACTGTTGTCTTCCTATCAGCTTAAAGCAGTTTAGCCATTCTCCTCTAACCTCTGACGTCAACAAGCCATTTTCGCCTACAGAACTGCAGCTCACTGGATATTTTCTCTTTTCCAGATCATCATTTGTACACCCTAGAGATGGTTGTTTGGAAAAATCCCAGTAGCTCATCAGTTTCTGAAATCCTCACACAAACGTGTCTTGCACCAACAACCATGCAATGCTCAAAGTCACTTAAACGGCCTTTCTTCCCCACTCCGATGCTCATTTTAAACTTCAGCATGTCAGCTATACAAACATAGCAACAGCCTTGTATGTGTGAAAAAGACCTTGAGAAAACATGGCCATTCACTTGAATTTTCCATTTGAAAAACAAGCACTTAATTTAGTTTTTGGATGGTCCATACTTCAGTAGTAGAGTATGTGAGAAGTTGCTCTTTCCAAGTGGGAAGGGGAAGGCACTTAGATTAACTTGATCTGTCAATGAACACCTGCTAACTTCAGTTAACTTCAATAGGTTAAGCAAAGTGTTTCTTCTGTTACAACCTCAAATTACAAGTTCATTATGTTGATGAGCCACCAAATGTAGGCCTATATGCAAAATCTTCATGCAATAACATGCAGTGTTGTTTTTCATTATACCAGATGAAACATTACAAAATTAAAATAAAAAAAATCCAGGGGACTAGTTGATTAGCTTGTATCTTTTGTAAGAAAGGTGACACTACAGCATTGTCATTTTGATGACTCCTGCAAAGTGTGTCTGATATGGCCACAATAAAAACGGTCAGGTCCTCGTTCTCACGCCTGCTTGCTCTGTTTCGCTGGGCATCCTCCGCTGCTTCCCGTCCTGCAACAGTATCCACTTTGCTGTAAGCCTCTTCGAAGGGGGGGAGAAGAGCAGGATTTCTCCTCCTCCGCACAAATAAAACTGTGTGCCAAGCCGCATTAACCCTGCATCCTTATCGCCTTTTTGACTTGAGACATTTTATGAGCTGGTGCTGTCAACCCTTTTCAGAGTCCAATAACCAAAAGAGCCACACTTTATGCACTGCTGCATCACTGGAACCACTGTTTACTAGACACCACTATCATTTAACTACATGTACACTGCTAAAGGTCACAATTCGGACTTTAATTTATCACATCTCATTGTACAATACATAGAATGTGGGGTTAAAGCTGTATTTGAAATGAGGCAGCCTTGTGGTAAAGTTACAGTATGTTAGTTGAGGTGAAAGACCTGCTTTGGCCTCTGCTGCCAGCTTAAACCAGCTCTCTTGACTCTCTCGAAATTCCTGCCCACTCAAACACCGACCGCACTGGCCCCTGCTGTCTCTGAAATGGCCGTTTATAGTTACTGAGGAGAAAATGATTCAGCAGCTTGACGGGAAAGCATGCATATTTCCACAAATATCTCATAAAAGGTGCAAAATGGTGTGGAAGCATCTAATTTTAAATCAAATAGCCAGTGGTAGTGTCAATACGCTCCGCCAGAACAAACACAAGTTTACAGTTGAAACGTTTGGCGTGATCATTTCTGCTTTCCGGGGCATTCTGTGGTTACAGTGCATACCAGATAGTTGCACCACCATGCAATGTTTGAATCCAGCTGAGGACCTGTGTTGCGTGATATTTCCATCTATGCTGCCCTGTTTAATGAAGGGAGGAAAAAAAGCCCACAAAATAATTTAAAAAATGTTTTTCTTTTCAGTAAGCATCCACTGTGGGCTCTATCAACGGATATTCATTTCAGCTACATCGCTCCAGCCTGCACTCTACAGCTTTACTCTATGCAAAACCTCATAATTATTCCATGACTTTAGCCCCTTGTGGTTTCTTTAGCAGTAACTTAATTCTGCTCCACTAATCATAATAATTGTAGATATTACAGTAGCTGTGGTAATTACTGTAGAGCACTGGCTTCTATCCTTTAATGGATGCTTAAACAAACAGATTTCAGATAAGTTTGGGAAGAAAACTAATTTATGGCCTCTGAGAGGAGATCAATCAGGTGACTAGGTTGGGTTTGGGAGGGTGTAATAGGCTGGAGTTTGGTAATTAATACAGAATACAGTAAGAGATGGATCCTGGCTCTCCTCCCTTTTTTTCCAATTCAGCTTCCCTTTCATCCCTCCTGCTCTCTCTGCCTTTGCCACATTATTTATCTGCGCTGTCATACCATTGTTGTGATTATGGATGTCATGCAGTCTTAAAGCGCTCCGCGATCAATAGGCCTGAAATTAAACCAAAAAATGAATTTCCGCAGTGTCGGCCACATGCACTCCTGAGCAGGAATTACCTTGCAGGAGAATGGCTGATTACCCCACTGAGGAGACAGCGACAGAAACACACGAGGAGGGATAGTGTGTTGACTAAGGCTGGCAGCAACGGCAGCAAGGACGCTTACAGTGCTTTTACACCTTCAGATCACAGAGCACATGGCATGTACAGTACACTCCAATACAAAACATTAAGCCCTCAAATACCAGTTTTTATATTCAGCAAAATATCTGTGAGATACTAGTTATTGGTGGTTTCTGCTGAGATTACGGTTAAAAGGGATTAAAAAAGATTTTGTGTATTGTATCTATGACTTGGGCTAACTAAGGAGATGATGTAGTCATTTCTCCCAGACTGAAATCAATACACTATTAGGCATAATGAGATGAAAGAGCCCCCATTACTCCTATCATCAGGTCACTGCAGGAAGCTTGTAGACAGGGAGACTTTGGTCACATAGCAATCCATCGGCTGGTAAACAACAAAACAACAAAGTTGACAATCAAGCTCTTGAGCACCAATGAATGAAATCTGCTGCAGCAGAAGAGAGTCCGTTTAACAGAAAGGTGCAGTAATGATGCGCATTTTTGAGTTATGTTCTTCGTAACACAAAAGGGTTAAAAGGTGCAATTGTGTCTTTCTGTCCTTTGGTGTCATCACCACCTACTGCTATTTGTCCTAACCAAGTGATATATAGCTGCAGAGACTGGCAAGGATATCCGAAATGTTTCCAGGCTTTGTTGTAATATTTTCCTATATGCACATCCCTCCACCGGACATGAACACCACGTTTTTTTTCCCTTACTTTCTCCTGTCTCTCAACTACAATCGATTTGCTATTAATGCTTGAGCATCTCCAAGGGAGGGTGACAGGGGCTGAGGTGGCTGCAGCTGCATGACAGGCTTCTTCATCTCCAAACAGTAAGTTTGGTTTACATCAGCCATAGGGCGGGAACTGTCACCAAGAGACCTGAGGGCTAATGGGCTTGATTTATGCTCTCATCTCCTCCCTTCAGTTAAGTTGGAAGAAGCCGAAGTCTTTTTGCCGTTTTTCTTCCATTGTTTATGATTAAATGTTGGAGACGAGGAGCTGATATAAGATCTATATGAAAATTAAAGAATGTAGATAAGAGCATAAACTCGTGCTTATGTGATTATGACTTTAGCGTATTTATGTAACGTGGTCAAGTACTTCTGCCTAAAAGAGTAATTTCCTTCCTTCCTCCTAATGTGACATGTCAAGACAAATTTAATTCATCACTCCTCCAAACAGCCTGGTGCCGGGCAGTTACCACAGTTTGGTTTTCAAATCAATTTGACAAATCCTTAGAGAATTGTAAAACAGTCTCAGAGCCAATAATGGCCTGACACTTTGCGTTAACAGAAAAGCTATGACTCAAGACTGACATCTAACCATGTGGCTTCTGGGTTTGCAAAGAAAAACATCATGTTCTGTCACTCGTGACACTGTGACGAGGTGTCAATAAAAGTTAGCATTTTGACCACGCAAAGGACAGAGATACCTCGAAGCAAACTTTTCCTCTACAGCTGTCCTAACCTCTGGTTCTGACCCAGCCTCGTGGAAAAAGTGACGAAAACATTATGTGATTTTCTGCCCTGATTTCACAGTTAGACTAAAGGACTGAAAAGTTGCAAGTTAATACTCTTAATGAGTTCTCTCTGTTTAGATGAACAGTTTCACCACCACCGGTTTAGCAATAAGGATATGACTGACATTCCATATTTATCGTTGGTTTATGATTTGACCCATCAGCTGTTTTTTTCATCCCATTTCCCTGCTGTTTCCTTCTTTCCGTTCCTGTTCCTTCCTCCATACTCCATCTCTCTCACACCCCCGTGAGCATCACAGTGACTGAACTCATTCTCAACTATTTATTTTCTTTATTTCCTGAGATCAGCTATAAAGAACAAACACTATTAAGCCAGCCAATCAATAAGGGAACATCAGCGCTCCTGTCCCCCTCCCCACCCCACTCCACCCCTTGGAAAACAGATTTATATCCTCTGCCTGGGCAACATAAATCACATATTCATACATTAAATTAGAAATATGATTGATAGCAAAGCAGCGAGTGTGTATAAAACCTCATGATGTTAAAAAAAATTAGTTGGGGACTGCAGAGGGTGAAGGGAAAACAAACATTGCATTTTGAGTACAATTCTTCACCGCTCTGAGGACATCTATGTGCTGGAGATGAGTTGTTGCTTAAGGGAAAGGAATATTGACAGAGTAGGGCCAGAGCTAAAGGAGCAAAGCCTATAAATAAGTATCAGCATCTAACCTCCCTTTTATAGGACAATTAACAATGGGAATACTAGCTATGGTAACAGCGACGTTTGTGATCGGAGACCAGCTCCTCTAAAGTCAGAGCTCTTGCTTTAAAGGAGCTGGTCAACTTTCAGCCTCCATCCCGTGCATCTCATTCTATCAGGTGAACCGAGTGTGAAGAAACAGGTTCATTCACAAAGTGACACTTAATGGGATATATACAGATTGTGTCTTGCATTACAGGGCCCAGTGGTTATGGGAGCATTCCAGAGGAGAGAGGCAGAGAAGTATGGCAGCATCCATCAGAAGCCTGGTCGAAGAGGAAAAGGTGCAGGAACAGAGAGGGAACGAGGGCTGAGGGTTGGGGGGCTGCCAAGGACATTTAAGAGAGCTGTCAGGGGAGGCTGATCTATGAAGGACCCCGGCGAAACCTATATCCCAGCATGTGAGTATGTGTTGGTGTGTGAGAGTGCAAGAGAGGGCTGGGGAGAGACGTAAGTGTAGTTGCACCAGTGCATGCTGTAACACATGCACCCTGAAGGCTGACGCACAGTGGAGTCTCTGTGCACAGGTTCAAAGATCAGAGCTGAAGCCCATCCACACAGAAAATCAAATGAGTCGAAAAAAGCAGTAGGGATGCAAACAGCAAGGGATAAGCTGCTCAACTGCAAATAACACGGTTTTTTTTTTTGGGGGGGGGGGGGGGGGGGGGGGGGGAGTATCAACTTTAAAGTTGCAGTTCAGCTTGAAGTTGTGTTTTTCAGTAATATATCACACTCTGTGAGGACAGAAAGGAAGCATACATGATACAAATGAACCAGCTCTTGATTGTGCAAGCATTTTTAAACAATTTCACAAAAAGTCCATCAAACATGTACTCTGTGTGTGTGTGTGTCCATGTGTGTGTGTGTAACTTCACTCCCCATAAATGTCCTCACACAGTGACATTGTGGGGACTTGCATCCCTTTTGTCCCTATAACATAAACCATTAAATTTTAGTGCAAAGTCCTGGCCAGATAGGGGTTAAGTTCACATTAGGGTAATGGATGTATTTATAGGTGTTTATATTTCAGCATCCATTTTCATATTTTCACATGAGATTTAAACATGGAGGGTTTGAAATGAAATTATCTTCCTAATATAATAAAGACTAAAGACTAAGGCCAGCCAGTATGTAAGAACTCGCTGTAGCTCTGTTTCGTAAATAGACAAAATTATCTAGTGAAATCACTTTTAAACTGAAAGTTTGCATTTAAAAACCTAAAGACATGAACAGAGTCAAGAGAAATAAAAAGAATATGGTGCAAAGTTTCATTCTGCATGTTAAGGATTCATTGCTTTGGAGCCAACAGGGGACTAAATGTCATGATATCGCAGCAGCTGTTTATCAATCAATCAGAGTTTCTCTCTTGCAAATCACAAAACTTTATATATAAGTTATCATACATTGTTCATTTAAAAAGATAATTATCATTAAACTACACCCTGCTCACTATGACACAAAAGTTGATAACTAGTGCATTTTGTGTTATGTTTGCACAGTTTGGTTACAGAAGCGCACATTGTTAAAGTAACTTTTCTGTGGTAATAATAATGAATTGACATGAACACACAGAGGAGCTTGCAACTCACTAGGAGTTATTTTAGGAAACAAACATTATCAGACACACCTGAAGGAGCCTAAAGGTTGCAGGAAAGCCATGAGAATCTGTAGGTAGCAAGCGGGCCTGTTAGCCAGAGAGGAGTAAATGCCAGGCAACCCTGCCAGGAGGGGCACAGCACTGGGACCATTACTAAAGCTTAATGATATGAGAAGTGTTCTAGCCACCGCAGAGGGGATTCATCATGATGCTGTAGCACTATACATCTTTCAGCAGCCCTTAAAAGGGAAAGGGGACATTTCTCCATGCTGTAGTAAAAAGCCCCGTCCCTTCCCCATTTCTTCCCTCGAGCTTTCCACAATCCTCGTCGTCGCTTAAAGAAGGTCTATTTAAGGATCATTGTGTCTAAGGAAGAAGGGGGGGCACGACCTTGACGACAAGTAAGAGTGAGGCGAAGAGGAGCGCTGAATGGGTGTGTGTAGCTGATGGAAACAGGCGGCGACCACAACATTGTTTCTCGTGTTTGTCCCAGCGTACCCCAGGGGTAGGAATACAATTCACTTTCCGCCTCAAAGTCACACTATACACTGTCACTGGCTTCAGCTGAGTGCTGATAGATGTCTCTTCGTCCCTCGTAAATAAGTAAAAAAAAAACAAAAAAACCCGCCAAAAAACTCTGATCTCCAGTGTAAGAGACTGTAGATCAGGGTGTAAATAGCTGAAGGTATCATGCGCAGTAGTACATCAAGCCCAGAGCATTTTCTCTTTCTCGAACCCCTCACATTTTGTGGCCGTGTCAGAGAACTGTGCAACGTGTAAATCAGCCAGGACAGATAAACTCCAATTAAAGAGCAATGAGACACAGTATGTAAAAGGACTTCTCTTTGGGTCTTTAACTAATTTTATAGCCTGGAGCCAATATGCAGTAATCAGAACATGAAAAAGCTTTCTGTCCTCATGTTTGCATTGTTTGAGTCACAGCCACCTGCCTACAGATTTACACCAGTAGATCACAGACAATAACAGTAAAGACAGAAGTGCACTGGTTTATGACTTCAGCACTTTCAGTTTGAAGTCTTCCAGCACCAGTGAGTTTAAATTATGGTGGGAGACGTCCTTGGGATGTGAACATCTCATTTCACCATGCCGTACGCAACCACGTGCACATGCACACACACACACACACACACACACACACACACACACACAACTCATTTCGTGGGGGGGGGGGGGGGTCTCTGGGAGGCTGGACTCAGCAGAGCGTGACATAAGAATTATACATCTGGCAGCAGTAAACCTGCAAACTCTCTCTCTCTTTCACGGGTATGAGGCAGAACACTAACTTTTTGATGATCACTCTGAGAGGGAACTATTTGTTATTATTGCTGTTTGATATTGATGTTTCTAACGAGCTTTGTGCGGATATGATGCTGTTGTTCCTCCTAGCAGGATGCACCATTTCCCTGTCAATCAGCATGATTGTGCAAAAATTAATGCACCGAATTTCTTGAAACTTCTCGAAGCATGGTCGAGCGTGGGTACAGAAAGCACCAGCTTAATTTTAGTGCTTTCTCCAATTATTTTTTTAAACCGCAAGACAGGGCATTAGCAGAGCCTGAGAGCTTCTAGTTTTATGACTTTGCACATACAGCTGAAGCAGCTTTCTGGGCATCTTAAGATAACAAAAAAGAAGCATTTTAAGCATTTTAAGTGCTTTCCTTTGCTTCAATGGCATTACTACAACAAGCAAAAAACATACTGAAATGAAAAAAAAAAATATTTCTTTTATAAATATAAATTATATAGAGTCACAAGAAAAATCGAAGCCTGCACCTTTTGAAGATATAAATATAATAAACCTTTATGAACACATAACATATATGGTGGGGATATATTTCAGTATACACGAAAGGAGCCTGGAGGCACCGTTTAAACGAACTTATGCTCCAATTTGTTAAATGGCTCATTCAAATCAGTCTGCCTGCGTGTGAAAAAAAAAAACAGGAAAAAATGGTGGCTGACATCCAAAAATATCTAATAACTTTCATCTATAATCACACGTGGATGGGACAGAAGTCACAGCATCCCAACTGAACCGAGTAAGCTCCGCATCCTCATCCCAGCTGCGCCCCACTGCCAGATTATAATAAACACCTGCCGACACGCCCACCCGCCGTTTCCCAGCTTCCCTATTGGTTTTCATTTTAGATATTCAACAAGCTGCGCGGAGATTGGCTCAAATCTCGTACAAGCGATTTCATAAAGCAAATCTTTTGGAAGTTGTGTAAAGGGAATAAGTGGGGAAAAACCCTTGAGATAAAGGCTGTTTAGCTCTCTCTCTCTTTCGCTCTCTCTCACCGTCCCTGGTGTCAGTTCGCTGGAGGATTTTGTCGGAGTTTCCCGAGCGTCTCTGCATCTGTGAGTACCTGAGTCTGCCCGCTGCTGAAGCTGCCGTCTTCCGCTGGGTTCAGGATCGTTGTGGCGCTCAGCTGGGATCTGCTGCGCAAAGACGCGAAAGAAAGTTGACGATTTGAACGTAACTTTCAGAGCAAAACCTCAACCCAGACAGAGACGCTTGTTATCAATAATGCTGTTAAACGGTCATCCCCTTTGGTTACAGTAGCTGTCACGGATTAAATGATGCTCATAGTTTTAAAAACGCCGATGTGCAGGTAGTTAAATGACAGCAGGTTTGTTTTGTAAATGGACTTATCATTACCGAGGTGGAGTGCGCTTATTTTTTAACTTTTCTCATTTTTAAAAGAAGTATTTTTATTTGATAGATAGATAGATAGATAGATAGATAGATAGATAGATAGATAGATAGATAGATAGATAGATAGATAGATAGAACAAAAACCAATAAAAACTACTAAACGTTGTTTAAATGATTATGTGGTGGTTTAAACTACTCATATGATGTGTTTTGTGAGTCAAATGAACAATAAATGAACAATAATCCTTGCTGGATTTATTGTTGCCTTATATTAAGTGGTAAATGATAGACGAACAAGAGCTTGTCATTAATGTCAGGTGTTGATTGAAATGTAATTCACTGTGACTGGTAGAGTGCTTTGTGTGTGTATGTGTGTATGTGTGTGTGTGTGTGTGTGTGTGTGTGTGTGTGTGTGTGTGTGTGTGTGTGTGTGTGTGTGTGTGTTCTGCAGTGAGGGTGTCCTTCACAGAAAAGAGCTTCTGCAAAAGTGTGTTTGAAAGTGAAGATGTTGCTGGCTCTTTGTCGCAGTGTTATCAGGATCAGAGCTGAGCACGAATTCTTCAGAAAGCACATGCTGATGTTGCACGCTGTGGTAATGACCTCTTAATGCCAACATAAATAACCACATCGAAAGCATTTCTCTGCTCTGAAACGACTATTCGTTTCCTGGGCCGTTTCATTGTCTTTGAATGGTTTACAGGAGATTACTTTGCTTGATGTTCCCTTGTTTGGGCGGTGACCTCGGCAGATGTTATATCATCGAACCCAGATGAGGGCAAAAATGGTTTGTGGATATGTGCTTGCAGAAAAGTCCAACTTTGCTTGACAGCTGAAGAAGGATGTCTTGGTTCTTACTGCAGTGAATCTGTGGCGAAGAGACTTCATGTCCTTGGCTGGATAATATAGTACCTCATGATTTTATCAAACTGAAAAGTCTCCAGTGATTTCATGCACTCATCTGTCCTATCACCAATCCTCTTTCATGTCGCTATTACTTTGTGTGGGTGACTTATAAGGGATACCAAAGTTTTTTTTTCCTTTTGTCTTTTTCAGGCTGGTGTTCAACTGAAATATGAATATAACCTTGTATGCATGGCTATTAAAGTTAACCTGTCCACCTTTCTAGTAGAAGCTGCATCATTTACACGTTGTTATCTTGTCCTCTAATTGGCTGATTTGCAGTTCATTTAAAAAGATCTAAAGAGACTGTGTGCTGTTCCATAACACTTAGTTTTTTGACTTTCCACGTTTCCGTTTCCTTTTCTTTTTAATTTATAGCCCACTCCCCCTATCTAATATGGAGTTTATTAGCAAGTCTGTAAAGTCCCTTTCTCTAGTGTGGAACTGGCCAGCTCATTTGTCATCACATCCTGCTCTAATGGGGAGAAACTGCCTCATCTTGAGCTCCCAGTGTTGTTAATTAACCCTTCTTGCTAACAGGCACAGTCCACATTACTACCGGCTCTTCTGCCGGCGTTATCGCTGCGCTGCCTGCCCAGGGAGTTAGCGTTGGCCCCGGCCATATTTCTGCAGGTGTCAGCAGAGGTGCTTCCTCTCCTGCTTTTTGTGCTTTTGAGAGTATTACTCAAGCAGCACTGTGGTTTTATCTTAAATTGAATTGTTGAGGGAGATGTTAAAGAGCCATACATCACCTGGACACTCAGCAGAAAGGGAGAATCTGCAGCAGTATAGATGGGAGCGTCTCAGCGGCATTACAGATGGAATGACGGAGGACATGTTCATAAATCCACAGGCAGAGAAAATCAAGTTGTCAGCCTTTAGAATGCCACTTAAATGTGTGCACGTGTGTGTCTGTGTGTGTGTGATGTTTTGCAGGGCTGTTGCTGATGAGCTTCTTATTTCAGCGTTAAGAAGGTGACCCTTCTCTTTGCCAATTCCTCTTTGCTTCTTTTCAGCCTGAGCGTCAGAAACTCCACCTCACCTTTACCTGCCTGCAATTCACAACTCGAATTGGATCAATGTTCACCTTTTATCTGCTTACCACTTAAAGGACAATAATACATCACTGAGTCCTTTTATCCAAACAGAAAAAAAATCTTTTCCATTTTAGTGTTGGTCCTTGTCTCTAAGGAAACAACACCTCAGGTCTGTTATAACAGGTCGTATTGGTTTCCTCTGTACTCACTTGGCCTCTGGCTAATGCCTTCGCTCCATGTATGGATTTTCTGTCTTGTAATTCCTCAGCCTGTCTGCATGTGATGGGTTGTTCAGATCTAACCCTGCAGAATGCCGCTGATTGCAGTGGTATATCCTCATCTTTATGTCTGAGTATAGCAGGAAGCTTTGCCAGCAATGTTTGCCTTATGATGGATTTGGAGAACTAGCAAAAAAAAAGTGGGGGGATGTGTTGCAGTTGCAGATGAATGACTCATATTTTTTTATGGGATTCTCATTACACATCAACTAGCAGGTCACGTGTGCAGTAGTTCAGGTGAATAGCGTTGTGGATTGGATGAATGGTAATTTTGCTGTTCAGACTGTATATGTCTGTACAACGTCCGTTGGCGTTATTCAGCACTTGAATTCTTTAAAACAAAAGTCATGTTGCAAATAGTGTGTTTCGCCCTTCAGGTAAGGATGTTGTTGTGGCTGGTTTTGTTCCTGCCCGCCCTCTCGGTGGCTCAGAGGTCAGAGCCCGTGTTCTCAGCTATAACCAAGACCGTCCTTCCTCCAGACTACGACAACAACCCCACCCAGCTCAACTATGGCGTGGCTGTCACTGATGTGGACGGGGATGGAGACCTGGAGATATTTGTAGCTGGGTGAGGAGCGTGCAGAGAAAGCTGGACTTACCATCACCATAAAAACCCCCTAAATCCCTTAAGTTTCCCTCCCACTAGTCTAACTCTTAAGCTTAAATAAAAACACAACTTCCAAAAGATAAAGGTTAAAGACAAAGGCAAAAAAAGCTAAAAGATAAGAGATGCTAAGGCCACCCTGGGGCTCAGTCAACTGATGAAAAATGGATATGATCGAAAAGAGTGCCAGTGATGGGAACAGCTTTACAAGACTGCCTCAATCCAGCAATGACTGAGCATGAATACATTTCCCAGTGCTTAACAGGAAATAGATGAACCAAAAATGACCCTGCTTAATAGATGTAATTTAGGTAAAACATCCTATTCAGCAGGTATCCTGGACGGGAGCTCATCCCAAAACCTCATAGAGGATGTAATTTAATTTACAATTAAAAGAATCTTCAGATGAATTACTTTTATATACATTACACTGACAGTGCCGACCTTCTCTAATATACTTTGGTGACAACCAAGAAAGCTTTTGTAGTGTATATCCAAACATTTTAGACTATATTTTTTAAGTATTTAGGCAAATTTAGATTTTGATTTCAAACTGAATGTTAGCAAAATGCACTGTCAAGAGTAAGTTTACAACATTTCTTGCAAACTGGCATAAAAAACATCAGAGGCTTGGATTCTAAATCAAAACCATGAGTAGAGATTACACTGTTGAAAAAAAATGTGTGCAATCAAAATTATCCATTGTTCTGTTTTACACCTCTCACTGATTTGCTCCCCACTGCAATGGCACCTGAGGCTTATGGGTAGGGCTGCCACGATTTGTCGACTAGTCACGATTACGTCGACTATCAAAATCGTCGACGACTGATTTAATAGTCGAAGCGTCGTTTGAAGCTTTGTAAGATCACAAAAGACGCAGGAATAAGTGGCAGGATTTAAGAGTGTAATAACGGACTGAAACAGAAGATGGCAGCATTGCATATACAAGGATGCCAGCTGCCGTTAAACCCCGAAGAAGAAGAAGAAGCAGCTGTGTCCCAGAATTCATAGCGCGGCCCAGCGCAGTTTCCAACAATGGCGGCAGCTAGTTAGTTTTAATGTTACTCTTATTATTCTTTCTGGGTCACAAAATAAACGTTTAACATATTTTCAGGCGAGAATGTAGCTGTGTAAACCTCAAATATCTGCTCAGTTTATCAGGACACCACATATTTTCAAAAGCGCTCCGACGTTTTCGGAGACATCTGTTACCCACTAGCTCGTTAGCGAGCCGGGGGCTAGGCTCACTAGCGCCACGAGAACACCGGACTCCCGGCAAATCGTTTTCAAACCCACCGCTGTCTTTCGCTACTCAGGTTAAATATATAGGAGTCACTTAGATAACTTACAATGTTATTGTTTGGCTTTTTTTTTAGTATTTTATTTGTTCCTGAGTAAATCAGTTTGTCTGAGATTAAAGTTATAGTTTTTACACAGCTGAATAAACTCAAGGAGACAACTGATTATCAGAAGTGTGAGATGCTCCAGAATATACCCCAGTGTCCTGGGGTATATTCTGGAGCATATTCTGGGGTATATTTTAGATAGCAAGGAGTTTATTAAACTTCACCGAAACAATCTGCAAATTTCATTAAAATTTAATAAACTATCATCTTGTCTTTATTTTTAGTTAGCACAGACCTTAAACACTTAAAGCTGTAAGCTAATGATAGTTATATAAGAGCAGATGCTGCTGGTGCAATAAGCTGTAGTTTTACGTCCAATGGATGATGATCTGATTAGTCGACTAATCGCAAAAATAATCGGTGACTAGTCGACTATCAAAATAATCGTTTGTGGCAGCCCTACTTATGGGTAAACAAAATTCATGAGCTCCAATGTGACAAGCATAAGATCTCAGTGAAACGTCTCCATAATATAAACCTAAAGGGCTTCTGTGTCTGGTAAACTAAGGACTACATGACTGACTCATCCTGGACTTACATGCCATAAAATCCAAATTATGAAAATACATGAGTGACGTTATTACGCAATAAACAGAATTCGTTTGCATGTAACAGATATTTTTAAGAGGCAAAAAATAGACATTAAGGTCAAAATGATTTGCTATAAGTAAAAATAAATAAATAAAATGTGAATCTAAAAATTTTGCTTGCCAATCAATCTCTCTGATCAAATCTGCAACTACAGAATAGAAGAGAGATGCAGGAGTCCAGCTGTCATCAAAGTCTTTATAAAGTTAAACTTCAAACTAAACCAGCAAGCAAATGTTGCTTTCAGCATGTTCAGCCAGCACTTGCTAAAGCTCATAAACTGTAAAACAAGAATGTCATACTGTCAGTCATGTGCATTATAACAGCGTGCTATTTTTGCCCGTGACAGCTACAACGGCCCGAACCTGGTGCTAAAGTACGACAAACAGAGGAAAAGGCTTGTCAACATCGCTGTTGACAACCGTAGCTCCCCGTTCTATGCCCTGAGAGACCGTCAAGGCAACGCCATCGGAGTGACAGCTTGTGACATCGATGGAGATGGACGGGAAGAGATTTATGTCCTCAACACCAATAACGCCTTCTCTGGTACAGTGCGAGCTGATACACTTTTGGAAAACTACAAAGGCACACATAGGGCTTTCTTTCTTTTTTTTCCTTTTACACAGAGACAAAGGAGGAGAATCGGTATGCAGATATTAAGCTTATCTCAGCTGAGTCTTCAGCAGATAACAGATAAGCTTTGCGCCGCTATTAATCTGTGAGAAACCCAGAGATCAGACTGCCAAAACTGCAACACCTCACGTCTGTCATTTTTCTTAAACTCCTTTATCACTTTGCTCACTTCCAGCCACAGGAGCCTGTTTTCACTCACCCACAGTTTTTGCATTACACAATGCCTCTTTTCTCCACGCAGTCTTTGTCTTTCCTGAACCTTTTCTCTCTCTGCATCAAGGTCGGGCAACATACTCTGACAAGCTGTTTAAGTTCCGTAATGGGCGCTTTGAAGATCTGCTGAGCGATGATATTAACGAACACAGAGACGTAGCCAACCCTATGGCTGGGCGCTCAGTGGCCTGTGTGGACAGAAAGGTACTTCTCATACAAACACACACACACACATCAAGTGCACTATATGCAGATCTGCACCGTACGCACACTCCCTAGAGTGTCTTCTCCGTACATGCACGGGTGCTTCTGTTTGTTTACCAGTGATAACTCATGCCCTGCCTACGCCGCCCTTCTCAGCATGTGCTATGACAGTTCATTTGGGGGGAATGGTGTGCCATTTTCTCTCTTCTGTCCATCGCACCAGTGTAATTACAGAAGCCAGGGCTCGTTTGTTTTATAGAACATCGTACGAGGGGAGGAGTGATGACTGCACACTACTGCTTTCTGCCCGTAGCATTTTTTTCCCCTCTTTCACTCAGTCCCTTCTCCATTGTTTCCACTTTTATTTTTTAGTCCCTTTTCTCTCACTGACTGACACGCTCACCCTCTTTCTTTGTCTCTTATCTCACACCCACGCATGCAATTCTCACTTCCAATCAGGGACGGGCTAAAGAAGGTAATAGCGGGAAGAGGAAAGTAAAGACTACAATAGATTTTTTTAACCACTGTCCCATCACACTGAGCACTGATAAGTTGTGCTGCTGCCAAACCGATTGGAAAGATATCTGCTTTTAAATGGCACGATTCTTTTGGAAGGAGCCAAAACCCCGATGTGTGCTTTTGCATGTCAGTTCCAGCTGACCAGCAGAGAGAGAACATGTTTTCCTGTTGCTGAACAGGTTTTATTAGAACATATTAAAAGAAACAGCTGCAGAACGTTGCACAGGCCAAAAGCAAAGCATGCTTTATAGTCAGCTGGGTAGCTAATGCTTTCGATGTTGTTTACTCATAAATAAAGTGTTATCTTTAAGAGAAAAAGATCGATTTACCACCCGACCGTTTCGTCCCTACCCGGTCTCCTTGAAAGTGACATCCCATCATCATTCTAACACAAACTGATGAAGGTGACATATTGAAGGGCCTCACATTGAACTGATAGATTGGTTCACTAAAACTTTAAACTGGCAGGCATGAAAAAATAAACGACTTTTAAAAGCCAGAATAATTAAAAAATTGTTCAAATGAAGCTCAGTGAAAAAGTACAAGATGCAGTTCTTGACAATAAAAGAATAAAAATGCTGCAGTAGCGGCAAGTTAGCTTATTCATACTTCTTGATTGATGTAAAGGGTGT
This sequence comes from Maylandia zebra, assembly GCF_041146795.1. Lineage (NCBI taxonomy): Eukaryota > Metazoa > Chordata > Actinopteri > Cichliformes > Cichlidae > Maylandia > Maylandia zebra. Next base: position 18,431,552 of record NC_135179.1, on the reverse strand, counting down.
GCAGTCCTTGGACCAACATGCACTGCAGGCACGTATAGCGCGCTATTCACAATGCCAATCCCAGTGACAGAAATTAGCCTTGGGTGAAGACTTATTGAAAAACCGTTGACTTTTAAGTTGGTTAAGTAACTTCCAGTTGCCTTTAGCTCTTTCATTGTAATTCATTTTCATGTTTGGCAGCTTCGGAGCGTGCTTGCGTGTCCGGCATGCAGTGTGTGCGCGACGCACTGCTCCCACAGCATGTGACACTAAATGACATTTATATCAACCAGACTCATTTACCTTCCTTGCATTGTAAAGATACAATATGGTGTAACAGAAATAGTGAAATTGCGTGTGTGCATTTGTTTGCATATGTGCATGTGTTTCTGTTGATTGAAATATGTTAGGCCTGGTGGGAAAGCTCATTGGAATCGAGTGTGTAGTCTATTAGTGTGGTTCCGTCTGTGATTTTGTGTCTGCAGGGACTCTGACTGATAATGGAGTGTGAAATTAATCTCCAAAGGGAGGCAGAGCAAGGAGTAGGGAGAAAGGGCTAAGAATAAGGGGTACGGGGTAAGAAATGGGGGTAGGTGGAGCTGAAGATGACGAGAGGTTTGACTGGGAAAGTAAACAATATTAATAAGCATAGTAACTCCAGAATATTAATAATAAAAAAAGATGATCTAGACAGTGTTACAAATAACCTGTTTAATCCTATTTTTGTTTGATGAATACTCCAACGTGAGGGTCTGAAAGAGGTTGCATATTTCAAAACATTTGCTTTTTCAGTTGGCTTTAAGGAACTTTATAGTATTTCAGACATTTTTAAGCTGACTACAATTTTTCTGTCCTGTCCTGCAGTCTAGAGGTAGAACATAGATTTATATATTGAGCTTAGAGCCTCCACTCCCACTCAAAAGAGTAAAAGAAAATTGTGTTGATGATGCAATTGAAGAACTAATGAAATAAGAGAAAATGCAGCCAATCCTTAATATGGTCAAAGGAAAAGTAAATGTTTTTATATATGACATGAGCACCGTAGAGTCTGTTTTACTGACTACAGACATCTTAAAAAGCTCCTCAGGAAACACAGAAATGCAGAAATATAAAACATGTTTGTTTTTTTTAATTTACAGTTGCTTATAATTTCATGCGTAGCTATGAGTGCATTTGATCGGGTTGCAGCATATTCTTGATTTATATTAATAAAAATATGAATACACGTAAATCTTTATTTTTCTGCACAGGGTACAGGTCGTTATGCTATCTACATAGCAAACTACGCCAGTGGCAACGTGGGCCCTCATGCGCTCATAGAAATGGATGAGGCAGCGAGTGACCTTTCGCAGGGCGTCGTTGCCCTCTCCAATGTGGCAGAGCGGGCTGGAGTCAACAAATTCATTGGTGGGTATGAAGCACTGACTGGGGGTATTTGATATAGACGATTGCTTTAAGATCACCCAGCACTACTGGACCTTCAGTTTGATTTATACAGACATTTGCAGAAGGGGCATGTGCTTGTTGTACTCACAGAGGTTGAAATATAGGACTTCGCGACACACAGGGAAGCAGACGAGGGGCGAGTCAGAGGGGGTTAGAGAAGTGCCAGGCGAGAAAGAGAAAAAGGGCTTGAGAGAAAGAAGAAGAAAGAGGATGTAAAGGCTCTTTTGGCGCTGTCAGCTATTTACTCCAGCCAAAGTCACAGGGAATCAAAGGCAAAGGGCGGCAAACACATATATCAAACCTATTCTAACCATGAAATTCAGCTGTTAATCTTGGCATCTAAATCAAATTAAATAGTTTCCGTTTTAGTAAGACAGTAATTGAGAAAATTCATGGATGGCATTAATTATATTTTAGCATTAATTGTTTGGATTAAAGGGTTTTCACATACTGGCAGAATAATCATTACAGGAACATAAAACATTGTATTTGGCAAATCAACTCCCTGTTTTCATTAAAAATGTTGCTTAGAACTGTTTTTGGAAACAAAATGAATATTTCACTGAAATGATGTTGAAATGTGTCACTACAGCCCGCGTCATCACGTGGATCAATTTAGGTCTGTGATATATAGAAGAACAGAACAGTAAATGCAAAAAATGTTACCATGATTAATTTCTTCATAATAGAGACTGTCATGATGAAAAAAAATGCTGCCCCTGTGATAATTTATTATAATCACTGAAAAGTCCTTGTTCTGGTGAGTTTTGGAAATACGAGGTGACTTTGTATGTGAGCGCCCCGGCATGAATCTTCATCATCTATGGATTTTTTTTTCACGTGCAGGATATCATCTGATCCACCAGGGGGGAAGATGAGCTTGCTCACATTTGCTGTGAATGATGTACGATAGATGGCTTTGTCATCAAACTGCCGTTAATCAGAGGAGAGGGACAGTCGGTGAAGTTGTATATCTAATGGTTACATATCTCCAGAGAGACATTAGTGGTTTATGGCCGTAGGGGTTGAGTGGTATTTGTCTGGGTTGATGGAGCGGGCCAGTAAATCAGCAGCGAGTCATGACTTGCAGCAGTGACTTTGCATACTGGAAGGACAATCAAAGCCCTTTCAACTCCATAATTAAACTCTGCTGGTCTGAGATGAAGCACTACATTTTACAGAATGTCACTGGAGAATCCTGGGGTGATGCTAAAAGTGTACCTTCAAGTGTAACAGTTACAAAAATCACTACATAAGGAGAAAATTACTGTTTGCTTTTGGTTAATGCAAAAGATTCTTTGTGTTTTTGCATTTCTTGTTGTGCTTAGGTGTGTTTACCTGTGTTTGTGTGTATGTAACCCATCAGAGTCAGTGTCTGTGTCAGCAGAAAGAGCTGCCCTACTCAGAGGAAATGACCTGGAAAGACAGTAATAATCTCTTCCCTTTCACTTTTGTTAAGGCGGTGATCTCTCTCCCTCTGCTCTCTCTGTTGTTCCTCATATCCTGCTTCATTTTTTTCCTCCCAAATGTTGTGCTAGCCCTCTTCTGAGCTGCCTAATTCTCCCACCGCTGTGTGTCTTGTTCCCTTGTCTTTCTCTGTGCAGGAGGAAGAGGTGTCGTGGTGGGGCCCATTGTCAGTCAGACTCTGTCTGATGTGTTTTGCGACAATGAGTACGGTCCAAACTTCTTGTTCAGGAACAATGGCGATGGAACTTTCACGGATGTGGCACAGCAGGCTGGTGAGATGATCACGTGCAGTTTACCAGATCATAGCCTGGGAGATCAGTTATTTCTTCACACATCAATCATCCTGTGAAAAACAATAAACGCGAGAGGCATTGTTGTATAGAATAAATATCAGTCGTGCATGATTCCTAAAATATTTCAACCTAATTAATATAAAAATCTAAGTTTGTTAAACCATATATTTTAATATTGTGGCTTTTAACGATTAATTAGCTGTCAACTGCAATGAAACCTCACAGAATGAGAAAGCAATAAATTAAGTTTATTAAAAAAATAAATAAATCAAGATGATTTAAATGCACTATAGTAATAATAACTGGTGAGGCCTCCTTTTCTGTAATGACTCATTGTGATAAAGTATGTGTTTGATCGCTGCAGGTGAAGCGCAAAGCCATCAGCTTATCAGAGAAGCTGTTTTTTTTACCGTCATCTCATGATGACAAGAAAGTGATTGCCATGAATTCAGTGATTGATTTTAAACATTAGAAATGTAGCACTTCATCGTTTTTATGTCACCAGTTTGTTGTTTAATAAATCAGACACTGAAGTGCTGTATTGTACCCAATGACACAGTTCCAGCAGCAGCACTGGTCAGGGTTACCTGGTTTTGAAAATATTGATGGCAGATGATGGAAACAGATTGGGAACATCTCGAATCTTTTTAGGTGTAGAAGACCCCATGCAGCACGGCAGAGGGGTGGCTCTTGCAGACTTCAACCGTGACGGTAAGACGGACATCGTCTACGGGAACTGGAACGGACCTCATCGGTTGTACATGCAGCTCAGTAACCGCAAGCAAAAGTTTAAGGTGGGCCCGGATTTGATGCTATCAGCTCAGTTAGCATCAAACCGACACGACTGCCAGATACCTTATAAAGACCTACTTCAAATGATCACATATGATAAATGGAAGCATGGGCATTCTCACATTTCCACACATTCCACTCCACATGTGATCTGCTGAGGAAAGTGTGCTCAAAAGTTGCAGTGCTTGTGATTTCACTGCAATAACCGATTGAATAATATGATTTTACTTAGTGAAGGACCCAAAAAGCCCATTCAGATTGTCACTGTCAACTCTAGAGAGTTTCAGAGAGAGGTTGTTGTTCTTCTGTCTAATGAACAAGGAGCACAAATAAAACAAATCAGACCTGTTATCACTGTGAATCAAAGGACTATCAATCCAAATGGTTGGCGAGTGAATTAACACTACTCAGTGGCTGCCCACTTTGCGTTTGAGTGGTATTTAAAGACGCAAGGTTAGTGATTTACTCAATCAATGACTCTACAGACAGCGTGTGCAAGGCAGCCAGCAGCACGCATCTGTTTGGGTACTAAGTTTTAGAGTGGCGAAGTCAGAGACAGGCCCTGCTGCATAAATCTGTAGAGGAGTCGGGCTCGGTGATCTATCTGCCACCACCTGCACTCGCATCTTTTACCTAGGAGATAAATGTCACCCAAGACATCTTTATAGGGGTCGAGTAAGGGGTTAATGTGTGATGCTTTGCCCAGAGATAGTTCCATCAGCATGACACACACACACACACACACACACACACACACACTGAGACACTCAAACCCTGTTACGCCTATACGTGCAAAAACACAAAAGACAAATTGAATTAGCCTGACAATGTTTTTTTTTTTTTTGAACCAAGATTGTTAAATCACAACCCCAAAACATATTTAAGACGCCCTTCGCCCACACAAGCTGACACTCCTACTAGCCGTGTTGACCTTTGGCATGCATAATGAAGCTGTTGTATCACTTCAGTAAACCACCAATTAAATTGGGCTGAACCAGCAGCTTGCCTGGGCAGTGGAAAGTGCCGATTAGGCCCGTTTGTGCTTTAATTAAAATCTGTTGCAGAGGGTTTCCTTGGAATAGGTTTAACATACACTTGTGCTCACACATACACATAATGAATATATATTTAAAAAGAAGAAAGGTTTTAGTAGAAGTTCTCTTGGAGTTCTTTTGCATTCAGTAATCTGAAATAAAAATTGGTCAGTGTAAGGAAATTTAGTCATTTTACTATTTATTTCTAATTAACTCCATGCAGATTATATCTTTAGAAGCCCTGTATTAGTTCTGGGGAGAGCCCTTTTTGTTCCTGAAGGCACTTTTATTCATGCGCCTACTGTCTTCGGCACTTATTACGGAGCTGTCCCTGCTGTCCTCACTCTTGGCCTCAGCTGGCCATCCCCTCTCCTTCACCTGAGAAGCAGAAGGTCACTGTGGGCGGCCCCCACCCCTGCAGCTTTATGAGCCTTATAATTAAAACAGGGAGTAAATACTGGGGGGAGTGAAGGGCTGCTCTATAACTCTTTCCCGACTTATCACTGTGTCACTGAAGCGGGGAGATATCTGTTACTTTCTCATGCAAAAACTCTTCTGCTGCAGACTTTTTTCGGAGGTGGGGCACGAGGGCTGCTGTCGACTTGCCCCATGCCAGAGGATGTAAAAAGAGCCCAGACACAAGCACTGGACGCTGATTGACATGTTTTTATTTTGAAGGAGGTTGAACCTTGAGGTTATGAAACGGTCTTTCGAGCGAGTGCATCAGGTCACATAACATTGAACAAAATGGACTAAGGAACCACGAGATGTAATCACAGCAGGTTCATGTAAAAACAAGTTCATGTAAAATTACACATCCTTCCAATGTTTTTACCTCGAAAACCTCTTCTGCTTATACAAAGTTACTCTGGTGTTCTCATATCTAGACAGTTGAAGGAAAGGAAAACCCTTTAACCCTGATTAGTCAGTGGAATTGAGCAACTTTTTTGAATCCACTACTAGGCCAGGGCCTGTCTTTGTGGAGTTTGCATGTACCCTGGCTTCCTTCCAAAGTCAAAAGAAATGCAGTTAGTGGGGTTAGGTTAACTGGTGATTCTAAATTACCCATAAATATGTAAATGTGAGTGCAAATGGTTGTCTCTCTCTATGTGCTAGCCCTGTGGTTGACTGGCGACCTGTCCACCAGGGTGTACTTTGCCTCAACACTCTTGCATGGGTTGGACTCAACTGCAGTAAATAAGTTGATTTATTATTAATTAATAAAATTGGTCCAACTCAAGTACATTAAGTCTGAATAACAGAATTTTGAGAACAGAACTGAGATCAGCTGCTACAGGCTATATAATATATTATTTGTTAAAATTAGAATGTTATAACTATAAATACGGAAAAAGCTATATAAATCCTGATAATTCTGGTACCCTGGGCAGTTTATCTAGTAAGTTTCATCCAGATTCATCCAAATAGTTAAAATGCAGTATCCAGCATCCAGTTTCATCCAAATAATTGAAAGGCATTCAACTTATGCATGCATTGTGCTTCTGTAAATGCATGCATGTGTTTCAGTGATGTTACCTTTTTCCCCAGGACATAGCATCCCAGAAGTTTTCCATGCCCTCCCCGGTTCGAACTGTTGTCGCTGCAGATTTTGACAATGACAACGAGTTGGAGGTGTTCTTCAATAACATCGCTTACAGAGGCCCCTCCGCCAACAGACTCTTTAGGTACTCGCACCAACACTGTCAGATTTTGTTCAAGTATGACAGTAAGTTTTTAACATCACTTTGATGAGAAGCTTAATCGAATACTCTTGTGTCTTGATTTAATGTTCTAAAGCCGAGCATGGAAGCTGAGAAGAATTTAAAATTCCCAGCCAAGGATACTTATCTAGTCTGGCATCCCGCCTCCTCCTCCACACATGAATGAATCTTTCATTAAGACAGTTTTAGGTCTCTTTTTGGCTCGTGGTTTGGCTTCCTCTCTTGATAATATTAATGAACTCAGCTCTTAAAATGTAATATATGATACATATTAATTGTTAGGACTTAATAGTAGAATGAACCCATCTTCCTGAATAAAAATCTGATCTGGCATATTTATCTGAACAGGATGCAGAACTCATGATGAACGTTGCCAGGAGATGTTGGGTTAATTTATTCTGAATATCAATAATCAGTTTGAGCTCCACAGATTTCCTGGAGCTGAATATTCCTGCACACCAGGTCATTGAAGGAAAATTTGTCTTTCTGGGCATGGTCTGACAGGGGTCACAGCTCCATGGCCTGTGGCTCTGCCATTGTCTGCTCCGAAGATGAATCAGCTTTTTTCAAACTCTATTCTCTGGCACTGAAATAAAAACAAGCCCAAACTAATTAATTCAACACAACGAATCAATATTTAGCTTAGCTGAAGTGTTTAATAGTCAGGATCAGCAGATTAGTGTACCAAGATAGCTAATTATTTTAAGGAAAGCAGGTTCATGGTGGGTGATAATGTGCATATGTTTAACAAAGGATACAGGTTTGTAAACTCAATACATTTTCACCAATGTGCTTCACAGAGATATGACAAATTACGAATTGATAATAATTAATTCATACAAATCAGTAATTATGTAAGTTTGGAAATATCTAATTTTCTTCTTGTCTTCTGGTTGTTGTATTTGTGTTTGCTGAGATTTATGTGCATTATTTATGTTAGTTTCCTGTGTTATGTGTAGTAATATGCACTATATCTTCTGATTAGGAGACTGCAGGTCACTGTAAAGTTTTCCACTACAGTAATTGTCTATTCAAAATCTACTCATAATAGAATATTGTCAGTAGTCTGAGTGGTGCCTATTATATGTACTATGTACTAATTTATTGACAATATCACTACGGATATCAGCAATTGGAACAATTCGTTGTCTTTTTTATTAAATCAAGTATAAACTTATCATATTTTAATCTAATTGTGTAATTTATGCATTAAAGAGTTTCCAGTTTCCAGTTTAAAAACAACAAAACAAAACAGTGAATTGTAGCATAGTGACGAGTTTCAGAAAAGCCTTGTGTTATTTGGATCTTTCCTATACTGCAACCACATTTATAGCAGCTTAGAATTTTTGCAGTGATTTCAGGGTAATGTTTGTGGTACTACTTCAATAGGGTGAGCAGGAGAGAACATGGAGACCCCCAGATAGAAGAGCTGAATATCGGGGAGGCAGCAGAGCCTGAAGGACGAGGAACCGGTGAGCATGGCAGAAAAGATAGCTGTCATACAGCTCTATTAAAAATGATAAGCAGCACTACACCATATCTCCTCTGCTATTACAACATCAAACCTCTAGATGGCATTAGAGCTCCACTTAGAATCTGAGTTTCCTCATGCACTTTATTATAGGAAAAAATAGAATTGGTTCCACATTATTAGTTCAATGACTGTTGGATTATGTCCCTGCATGAGGATAATAAATGTTATGAGGAATGTATCCTCGAGTGTTTAGCCGCATCATTACTGTGATGAATCTCCAGGAGCGGTAGCCACAGACTTTGATGGGGATGGGCGCCTGGAACTGCTGGTGTCTCACGGTGAAAGTGCAGCACAGCCTCTCTCTGTCTACAAAGTCAACCAGGTGAGTGATTGTGAGACATGTGATACTCGATAAGTAGTGTGACATTAAGCCTTACTCCCTCTTTTTTTCCCCTTTTTCTGCCTTTTTCTTAGGGCAATGCAAACTCATGGCTGCGAGTGATTCCCCGGACAAAATTTGGCGCTTTTGCCAGGGGAGCTAAAGTGGTTGTATATACAAAAAAGAGTGGCCCACACACAAGAATAATTGATGGCGGCTCAGGGTACCTCTGTGAGATGGAGCCTGTTGCCCACTTTGGCCTCGGTAAGGAAATATCAGAAAATACACGCTTAACTTGTTTTATCTGATCCGCAGATGCAACATCTAATGTTAATTCACTCTGATATAAATTAATAAAAGCATTTCTTCATAGCTTGCTTCTCTTGTTCTCAAATTGGTTTCTGAGGTTTGAATGGGCGGTAAGACAGATAAACATTGCAGAGAGTAGCAGCAAGGAAGAAAACAAAAGCATGTGGAAAGCATTGTCTTAATACCTTCAGCCTGATTAGGCACCCACGGGAGCAAAAGTTCTCTGTGGGAGGGAGCTGATTGGGCAAAACATGAAGAGCGGAGGAGGACAGGTGCTGCAGATGGAAGCCAGCCATGGTTGTGAGGAACTAGCTCTATGTCTCTTTCTGACTGTCCTTCCCTAGGACAGTCAGCTGGTTACCATACAGGCCTGCTAGCCCACCCACCCACTACTCCTCCCTGGCTCTCCTCACTGAGCCTGTTCAATATCAGGATTGTCCAAGCTCACATCACCTTTGGTGGCCCTCATAATACACTCCAGCAGCAAACTATCCAGACAATTGTGGCTTTAGTAGAGACCTCCATTCTCCAGGTTGAAAAGTGTCAGTACTCTTAGACATGTGAGATCTGTTCCCCACAACAAAATGAGACGGTGTCACGTGGGTGTAGAACAGGTGAAATATTCTTTGGCTCTCAGGCAGCACACCTGCTGAGTGGACTGTCTGTCTGGCAAGGTAACTCCAGATCTGTTTACATAAGAAATGCCACTTTAATTAAGGGCTACAGAGGGCCTCTGGAGAGGGGCTTTCTCTATGCCCAATGAAAACAGTTAATAGAGCGAAGAGGGGAGAGTGCTTGTACAACGTGAGCCAGTAAAAAAGAAAGGAAAGAGATAACCTCCAATATATAGAGGTTTCTCACGTTTCATCATGTGTACATTGCTCAAGAATTGTATCTTGTATTGGATGTGATACAACCAGTGGTTGGGAGGGAAAACCGTGTGATTGTAAATTGCTGTGGTTGTTACCTGGTTGCTGCAGGTGCCCATAATTTGCATGAAAGATGGGGATTTGTTTGCAGACATTTGCTAACTACTAGCTGTGCTGTAGTGAAACTTGGAAAAGTGCAATGCAGACTGGAAAATGGAGAACGTTCTCCTCCCAAGTAAAAGTGCCTCAGCTGACCTGTCAAAATGTGCAGCTTTTACTTTGAAGGTGAAAAGTCTCAGTTTCTGGTTTATGTCACAGTTTGCACAGATTTACTACACCTTACTGGACAGTGTTTGCAGACAAGTTTGCATCTCCCATACAGACTATGGCCGACTAAGACAGGCTGCTAAGGGAGCAGTCTCTAGGCTTGTGTGACTGGGGCTTTAGCAACAACCTTAGGCAACCACCTGCCAACTGGTTGGAGAATACAAATGTTTCCTTTGTGGACTGATGTCTTGACCATACATTGTCACCAAGATTGTTATCCATCTAAAATGACAGACAAGTTACTGCCATGTGGTTAGTCATGTGTCTGACAAACCTCAACACTGTAAGGTTCAGTGATCAGTGGTCTTATATTTCTGTATGCACTGTAACTACCTCAGATTCTACTTCCCTGAATAGGCAAGGATGTGGCCACCAGTGTGGAGGTGTTCTGGCCAGATGGTCGTTCAGTAGCCCGGGCCCTCGAGCCGTCAGAGATCAACTCAGTGCAGGAGATCCACTATCCAAGAGATGAGGAGGAAGTTACTCCTACTGTGGAAATAGAGGTACACAAGTGCTTCATAGTGGGTTTCAGCATGTTTTTTATTCTCAATAAACTAAATACTCATTTTGTCCGAATAACAAAGCTGCTACAAACACAACACCAACTTCAAGAAACAATCGACATCAAGTTGTTTATTGTAAATTGTTGGGATAGTGCAACAGTTTTACGGATCTTTCACAGGAGAGTTCATTAAAAATAATATTTCTTACTAATTGTCTCTTACAGTGTGGTCACGGGTTTGCTTTGAATGAGAATGGCCGCTGCACGGGTAAGCTGAGGCACTTTATCCACCTTCAAACTCTGTGCTTGTCTCTTTGTTTAAAAATCCTCACACACGTCAAGTGTCTTTGCCTTCCTCACTTCTCCCTGCCCTCAGATCAAGATGAGTGTACCCAGTTCCCCTCTGTGTGTCCCTCTGACCGCCCTGTCTGCACCAATACCTATGGTAGCTATAAGTGCCGCGCCAAGAGAAGATGCAACCAGGGCTTTGAGCCCAACGACGATGGGTCAGCCTGTGTGGGTGAGTGGTCCTGGCAGAGTCAGGGTATCCGGATTACCAAGATCGTTAGAACAAAAGAAGCACTACCAGAGAACGAGATGCATTAAGTCTTAATTACAGTGGTTTGGAATAAAAGGCTTAGAGGTGCTTACATTCCTCCAACCGTGTCCTCTCCCTGCACCCCACTGTCTTGCATGACTGACCCTCATGTGAATGAGCTGTCTTCCAACTACAAAGACACACATGTTGGCTAACATTTCCCTGCCCTTTGTTTCTCTCTCTTCTCGGCAGCCCAGGTGGCTTACTTTGGGGGAACGCGGTCTTCTGGGGAGCGCAAGTGCTCGGGCCTTACTTTCCGGCTGCTCCCCGTCTCTCTGCTACCACTCATCTCTACCCATCTCTATTCTGGACTGCTGTAGCTGTGACTGTTTTCTCCCCTTCCTAACTCTTTCCACTACTAAAAGTGGGTGTACAGAAACTCTTAGAACAAACTTTTAACAAAAAAAGAGAAATTCCTCTTCACCTTCTCCTCTATGGATCTATGCTATCTTTACCCATCAGCTATTTACAGTCTCGCCTCCTGGTCATCTGCTGCTTTGTGTCACCTCTTGGCTCCCGGCCCCCTCTGGACTATAAAGAAACATACAGGGAGCATGCTCGCTGGGAGCTACAGGGTTCAGAACTAACTGTGCCACACCCGCAGAGTCCTCACGTCATCACCTGGCACTTATCTTAGTGGGACCTGAAACAAGGCCAAGTCAATAAGAGGAGCTTCGGCATAGAAACCGCTGCGCATACAGCAAACAGATCTACTGGCTCCACAGACCACATTCATTACAGACACGCTGAGCCCCATCTGTATATCCAAAATGCCTCTATGGTAATCCTTACAATGTCACTCTCATTCTTATTATGCGCTTACTGGGATGCCGAGGAACACCAGGCCTCCAAACTGTATGTTTTGAGTGTGTATTAATGTGTTTGCGTGGCTGTGTGAGCCTCAGTGTACTGGGTCCAAAGAGGCAGTCGCGTTGGGGAACATATGCCAGACCATCTGTCTCCGATGGTTGGTTACATTTTGTTACACATGAATTATACAACAGCACAGAGAAGAAGGCAAACACATGTGTGTGTGTGTGTGTGTGTGTGTGTGTGTGTGTGTGTGTGTGTGTGTGTGTGTGTGTGTGTGCGCGTGCGTGCGTGCGTGCGAGCACAGGATGAGGCAGATTTTACATTTTTTGGAAAGTGTACTAAAACATATCACCGTAGGCATGTGCAAAGAACATGATGACAAAAGGAAAACACCTAAAACTGAACTGAACAGTGCACTTAATTTATGTTGGTGTTTCTCCTTCTGTTACACTGTGATTACAATCATGAACTCAACATGCAGTAAAAGCTGCTGTTCTTACATTTTAAAGTGTTCAAAATAAAGCAGCAGTCTTCAAGATTTCAGTCCTGACTGATTTGGGGACTCCTACAGGTCTTCTTTTGCAACCGGATATTTGTACGACATCACCGCCACAAGGAATCCATCATGCCAGTGCTCACAGCCACCGTCAGTTTGGAGCAGTTGGTATCGAGAAACTACTGAGACAAGCTTTGCGTGTTTTAGTTCTGAGAGTAGATAGATGATTAATCCAAACAACTGCCGAGTATTTTTCGTAGCAACCACCTTCGAATGCATTTTAAGAGCAAAAATATTCAGTCACTGAATATTTTTATTCCTTTTACATTGGTTTTAGTGGTAGATAAAATCCTAGTTTGGGTTAAATTACACCCTGTCAAAAACAAGAACCGTGCCCTGCAGAGGCTTTGTGACAGAAAGCATTAAAGCAAACCTTCTACCTTTGATGTGGCAGCAGAAAATTCTCAGTTTGCTTTAAAGGTAGCTTTTTTTCTCCGCTAATGATGCCACAGGCACCTAGTTGGTAATAATAATAATCTTTGAGACTGCTGCTTTAAGTTTTAAGTGCACTAATGCATTCCTAATAGTTTTCCACATAATATAAAGCTTGACAAGTTGCAGTGGCATTCAGTAGTTTTGTTGCTCTTACAAGACCAAAATCCCCAATGTCTCTTATTACGTTCCAAGTCCCCTACTATGTTTGTGACATTGTGGCTCAAGCTCAAATATACAGTTTAGCTTTAAAAATTAATTTCTTAATATATCATTTCCTAAAACGGTGGTATGCTGGCATTTATACTGACTGTACAATGCAGATTTGGTTTGCAGTGGGAAGTGGCATTGACTTGTTTAAAAAAAAGTTCCCGTGTACATAAAATGAAGGCACATTGGTAAATGTGTAGCTCAGTTACAAAGGCATACGATCGAATTCTTTATTTTGGTGTTTTTAAAGGATTTGTTGACAATGACATTAAAAACAAATATCTGGAAAAAAGGAAGAAAGTGGCTATTTGATGAGTCGTGATTTGCACACAGTGAGGTTTCACATAGCCCCGCGTGAAACCTTCGCTACAGCGGACTAAAATACATAAAACATATGGAGCTCTTCATTTTTATTAAAAGCTACAGATCTTTTTGCCTTATTGCCATGTTTCTTGAAGCGTTTGGGAAACGAATAAATACTTTGGCCAAAAACAAAAAAGACGACCAAAAAGTGAAAGCATTTTCCTCCACTCCACGATGACAGCGCGTTGACTGACAGGTTTTTGCTTCCATATAATTCTGCAGGGGCACATCACTTGTTGCAACACAACCCTCAACTTATCCAGTGTTCGACCACAATCAGTGTCACAGCAGGGGATAATGTTCCTTATTAAATGTTGGCCAGTGCAATTCTCCAGAGAAGCGGATGTCTTTGTATGAGTCATGGATTCATCCCTACTCGCTTGCTGAGGCAAGTGTTATATATATTTTGGAAATTCTTAACCACAAACCTCACACATTCCACTGAAGCTCCAGCGCTACTCTCTGCCGCGTGACATCTGTCCTTGAGCCTCTTAATGGGCTGGACCCAAACTCCAGATGCCACCTGTGAATATCACACATTTCAGAGGTTTTGGGAGCTGAACTCAGTTCTCTCTTTTTTAATAAAAATAAGGAGGCATCGGAGCATGAAAAACTAATAAGCAAATGATGATGGATGTGTTAAAGCAATTAAAATGAATCACCACAGATCCCTGTTGGATCTATGCTGACATTGTCGTGACACCCTCCACGAAAGCCAAAGAACCTTCAGATTGAGTGCTCAGTGAGACAAAGTCCACTTAAACATTTTTATGTTTTCTCAAAAATTATGTCAGAGGTTCAATTGAAGTTCCTCTTGAGCTGTTATTGGACTGTAAGGAGAGAACGCAAAACTTTTTCTACTTTCTTGCACGCTGCTGGGTCTGACTTGAACAGAACAAGGACTTGTGTAAGCTCACAGTTTGCATAAATAATTGGATCTGAAAGTGTTCATTATATTTGCACACTTTCAAAGGACAGTGTGCAAATATATTTTTGTTAGTTTTTTAACCCTGTTTATCATATTTAAAGTACACAGTGCTCAAAACAATCTACTGTCAAAGACATCTAGTATATATATTTTCCTATAGCTGTGTTGAAGTTGGTTGCAAACTTTCAGCTGATTGGAAAGTTTGTAGAGAAAAGTTAGGATTCTGGTAAATAGAAATGGCAACTGCCGTTGACATGTACATGCTAAAATATGCTGTGTGCCGTATTTACTGTGTCTACTCGATCTACTCTAACATGCAGGGTGTCTTTGCATTCACAGCTCATTCTATGTATGGAAGGACTGGAAATAAATAAAAGCACACTATTCACTGTGATGAATTAGTTGCTCAACCACTGCAAATGTACCTGGAAGCAAAAACATTTTTTGGATAGAGTGGATGAACATGCACACGTGATATCATCAGATACACTTAGAGCATAGTGTTTAGTGGGAAACTATGTAATTAGAAAAAAAATCACTTTGTGACTCTTAAAATTGCAAAATGTGTCTAAAGATTGTCTGTGAATAACATCCAAGAACCTGAGGGAGGAAGCTGTGTGTGATTGTGTGTGTGTGGTATCTGGCATGGTCAGTGCCATTGCGTTATTTACATCCCAGAGGCTCCAGCTGTTTTTCTCTCTGCAGGAATGAACTTGAGAGTAGAGATGTCCCTGTGCAAAATAAAACCGGGAACAAAATGCTCGCTTATGTGTGTTTCAGGGGAGTCCAGTGTGTGTGTGTTCATGTTCTCAGTCGGTTTGTGTGCAGGGATTTTGTCCATGTGGAAACATATTGCAAAATGCCTTATTTTGCCGCAGTCTTGCCAATGCCGAAACGCCCTGCAAACGGTACATGCACAATGTTCACACACTAGGAAGCTTTCCCAGAAAATGACAGAAGATCAGATATGGAGTGATATGTTAAGAAAACATTTGTACTGCACCGAAATGAATAGAAAAAGAAAAAAAGAACGGAAGGTTGCAAACGGAAAAAGCTGCATAAATGTGGATTTTTCACTGTAGCGGTCATTTGTTTTTAGCTGCAGCCAGAGAATATGTATGCTTATTTTTTCGTATCCCTAGTGGAAACAACAGGCCGGCCTTCTCAGAGCTTCATGAGTATAATAATGCTGTGTGCAAACTCCTCAGGCCAGCACAAGCTTCATTCCATTAAGGGTGCACTCCAGTTCATTGCAGCCTGAGATCAAAATTAAAACTTTATCAACCCTGCTTGTAATTGCCCGAGCACATCTCAGGTCATTTCATTTAAACTTATCCGACTAATTTAACCAAGCCTGCACACTAAAATAAGTCAGTGACATTACAGATTAAGGCACTCGAACAGCCACTTGAGCATGAACGGCATCAGCAGCTGACTGTTAAGAGGTTGTAGGTTATTATAAAAGCCCGTTTGTGAACAAAATAGGTAATTTGCAAAGAAAGGGTTAGAAAAGGTTTTCTTACATAGTACAATAGTCATAAGTAATGGCTAAAAATCTGTTTTTCTAATCTTGTCTCTGCATTTTAATGATAATACACTCACAGGAGTTACTGCTGAAACCTTGGGGCCACATCACTATAGCAACATTAGATCAAAGCAAAACCTCTCTTCGGATAAATTGTGATAACCTTAAATCTCAGTGGGGCTGGAATAAAATATTTTTTCCCTCTTTCAGCGATCATTTGCAAGTAGTTGCAACAATCAATGAGCGTCCATCACCCTCCACCATTTAGTTCACAAGGCGGATCCACGGGTCATCTGTTGGGAGGCAACTTGTCTCCAAACAAACGTGGTCCAACTCCAACTAACTGCGGTCACTCTCAAACAGATTGGCAAAGGTTTTCAAATAATTACAATCTAGTTTATAAATGGAGAGAAGCTATAAATAGACACATCGCTATCAGTCTGAGTAACTTGTATGTCATGCATGTCTTGCAAACTTGTTGAGCGTCTATGTCAATTTTTGGAAGAATTTCAGAACTTCTTTTCAAATTTATGACATTCTAGCTGGATTCTCAATGCAAGTAATTAATATAAATTTCTGCTTTATGTGAATTTCTGTGTAAATGTAGAGCAACAGATTTGCAGATATATCACAGTTAACACTGTGTTGTTACAAATTGCGTGTAAAAGCATAAGTAATTTAAGCAGGCTGACTCTGGCTGTGCTGCTGTCCTGATGCACCAAAGTCACTTTGAGGACAGCAACTGGTCCCCATCTTCGAAGTAACTATTTCAAAGGTAACAAGAAGGCAAGTTTTTTTTTCACACGGTCATAGTAATTTTGTTCTTGTTCTTGCATTTTCTGCAATCACTGTTTTCCCTAGTGTGACTGTAGCATAAGGTGATTGTTTTTTTTTTTTTTACCTCAAACTTCTCATACTGCTGAACATTAGAGTGTTTCTCCAGATCAGTTAAATGGCAATTCTTAGTAATTAATACTCATCAAAGGTCCAAACTAACAAAAATAATCGTCAGCACAGGCTAGAGATGGAGCACATCGGTCAGTCCTGGTGTACTGTAAGGAAACAAAACTTCTTCAGGCATTGCACCGTTTACTTACCTGTTTGTTTCTCCTAGCCTAATCATTTGTCTACTAAATGACCCCTGGAGGGCTTTGAACTCACAACACCGATCATGCGATTTCTCTGTGTATTTTCTCATCATTGCTTTTGGCCTTGAGTTTGCTGAAAACAGATGCAGTGTTTCACAGCTCTCCTTCTTTCAGCGATTATCTGTGTTTCAACTCTGCGCTCGGCGGGATCTCATCCCTGACTCATTTAAAAGCTATTAGGAGGGCAGGGACTGACACGGGAACATTTATTTTCCTTTAGCGGTAGATCTAAGGAGGAGTGCTCGTAATAAGCGCTGTCTCACAATTAAACAATGTGATCCTAAGTGACATTTTTAACTGGAACCACACATTTCCACTCTCACATTGTGTTTTTATGTAGCATTCTGGGCTGTGCTTGGGGGAGGCCCAGCAGCAAACACAACACAAGAGCTGTCAGTCACACTGAGGTTAAATAAACCGAGCGGATATTGGTGCCAAAGCCAACAGGCGGGGCAGCAGTATGGTGAGGGAAAAAAAACAGAAAAATCGACTTTAAAGAGTACACAGCAAATCAAGTGTGGCCAAACACACAGAGACAAATCCTGCCATTTCCACTGTGTTTTACCTCTTTCCACTCTTCAAAGAGCTCCTGAAGGGCTGCGGTTTTCATACCGGAATCTCAAAACAAATGTTAAAAATCAGTTACAACATCCGGCGTTCAAACAATAAGCTGAGAGAGTCCTCGTGGATGGGACTGTGTGTACAAAATGTCTGAGTTTTGAAAGGAAGACTGGGCACTGGGTCTTTCTGTGCATTGCATCACAGAGTTTTCATTCAGAATAGCAAGTCACCGTGATCCTGAAATTTGGACAGATGCGGATAAATGTTTGGAAGGCCCCAGGGCGCCAGCCAACAGTTGGATGTTTGGGATGGACTGCCAGGGTTAATTTACCTAACTGAGTTCCTGTTGTTATGCCAGTTTTTGTGATTGAACTGAAATGAACGTGTATTTGTTTGTAATCCGGTCCCAAACCAATGTCAAGAGCAGAAAATAGGCGTGAATATCCTTTAATGTCACTACAGGCAGGACTTTTCTCTGAGGCCAAGACTCTCTCTCTCGAGGGGTTCCACATATAACGCATTACATGCATTACATGCAAGCACACAATTGTAAACTTCACTGTAACCGGTGCACTCCGTTTGCCAGGCACTGGTGCCAGTCAAAATATGCCTGAAACACAGGATATAGATTTTCTGTCATTTGCGGGAATAAACATTTTAACCAATCAATACCGGAAAGCGACTTTCCATTCTCCCCATCTGTGACTAAGACAGAAAAGAAATAGTGGAAAAGATTAAGCAGACCCCCTCCCCCCCTTTTTAAAAAAAGGAGAACAAGGAATGAGCAGGAGGGGGGTAGAAGGAATAAAACAGAAAGACAGCGTTGTGCAGCCGAAGAATAAAAAATGTTTAAACTTGGAAAGAGAAAAGAAACTTAGCTAAAACCTTCCAGCAAAAGTTTGATGAAAAAGGGGGATCTGTGCTGAAGGAAAGAGTTGCTTGCGCTTCGGTAGTGTGAGGCTGACCTTTGCCCGCAGGTGTTGAGATGTTTCTTCACTCCTCTGCTGTCTTTGAGAAAATATCAGTCCACTCTCGCCGCTCCTCCTTCTGTCTACACTCCTGAGATTTTAACTAAGCCTCAGTGTCAATCAGGATGTTATCGCTCATTTATGGCCTTATGAGCAGGCTATGATGGATCTACTGTACACCTCTTATACACACACACATACACACAGAATCATGCTTACAAATAGACACTAATACAAAAAGCTGTGCGCACCAAAAAAAAAAAGATGAAAGAAAATAATATTCATTAGATCGTTGAAAACTTTGAAAACTGGATGTGCACAGGAATCATTTTACTTATTTATGATGAAGCACCGCACATTTTCCTGAAAATATAAATGGGTAACTCTTTGCACTTTGAAAGCTTACAAGGAACAACCCTTTGATGGTTTCTGTCTTACTGAACAAAATGACTGGGTGTGCATCTGAACTGTGCAGCTACCCTTGGAAAAACCCATAAAACTATTTAAATGGTCATCAAACCACATATTTATTGATACATACTGCGGTGTCAAAGCTCATGATTAATGGTGCTGGGAAGGTTGTCAAATGCCGTCTTTATAGGGGAGAGAGTTAGGAAGAAAATTTGAAATCAAGCTGTTTAGTTGATAACTGATGTTACAATTCTTCATAAATTAATACCAATTTTAAGAAAACCATGACATTTTTGGTAAGCAACAAACTTTTAATGTTTCATTGTTAGATGGTTGCAGATGTTTCAATGTTTCATTGTTCTGTTACTGAACTGTTGTAATGAAGAAGGGTCGATTAGTTACGGACAATTTTGCATTAGTCACGCATCCATCAAACAATTCTTTGGCTAAATAAAGACTAATGTTTATAGAAATTGTCAACTTTATGCAAACAATGGTTCGGTTATGGTTTGGGTGGTATGTGAACAAAACAGCCTACCAGCTGAATATTCAGTGTCAGATTAACCTTCATGGTTCAGTTTTGAACTTTATGCTGCCTACAGCTTTCTGTTCACTGCCCACTCTGCACTGCATGGGAGACAGAAAAAGTCAATATACATATACACTCACTGGACACTTTATTAGGCACACCTTGCTTGCACTGGGCCTTCTATGTTCATGGCATGGATTCAACAAGGTTCTGTTAACATGTTGGTCAGGATAGCATCGCACAGTTTGTTGCTCACATCCCAAAGGTCAGATTGAGATTTGGTAACTACTTTTTGTATTAAAACTTACTTTCCATTCTGTTATTCAGTCAAAACAAATGCACGGACATTTAGAGAAACACATAAAACAAATTTCAAGACCACTGCTCCAAACTCAAAGAGCATCCTATACCAACTCAAGTTCTTCCTGTTGCTATTCTCAGCAATGCTTACAAGAGAGACAGCGAGAGATCATATATCACGAACAAGCAAAGACACAGCACAGACTGAGCTTATAAACAACATGAACTGTAGCTACAAACAGCAGCCTGGAGTCAAAGGCAACGTTCTTTTTATCAGCTTCATCAGATATTTTATTCATCTCTTGGAGACAGTTAAAACTTCACTCAGCAGGCTTTGAATAATAATCAGCTTTGGAAAAAAAATATACATGTAAAAAGTACATAAATCCATTTTAATTAGTATGTA
This sequence comes from Maylandia zebra, assembly GCF_041146795.1. Taxonomy (NCBI): domain Eukaryota; kingdom Metazoa; phylum Chordata; class Actinopteri; order Cichliformes; family Cichlidae; genus Maylandia; species Maylandia zebra. The sequence continues at coordinate 18,411,212 of NC_135179.1, read as the reverse complement.
AATAAGCTAATGTAAACACACAATTAGCATCAAGATAAGATATAAATTCCTCTTTCGCAGCAGCACCGCTGGAGACTTTGTGGATCAGGGACTTCACTTCTTGTCGTCTCGCTTTGTTTACACACACATCATGCAGTATTAAACATCAATGCGGTTTTATTCGCCCTGAAGCAAAACAACTCAACTCAAAGCAAGTCAAAGATGCTGGTGCCAGACTCTACACATCATTATTGTCTTTTATATTTTTAGGAAGACATCATATTGCACTATTGAGTAATCTCTCACTTGTAACAGCATAATACACATATGTTACTTCTTGCCGATGAGCCCGTGTATCTAAATGAACTAGCTGCAGTCCCACATACAGTACAAGATAAATACATATCATGGTAGAATTTACATACTGAAATGAACTGTACATCATTAGATGGCTGTTTTTCTGAGGTTATCTTGATAAGTAGCTTGACTGAGGCTCAAGTATCCAAAGTGAAGGCTACTCTCGCCTGTGATCATTTATTTGTATCTCAATGGACATCTTTTTACAATAATATATTTAATGCTTTATCATAATCTTTACTCCCCTGCCAGTCTTCATGAATCAGTCATTCCTGAAAGGACAAGCTACATTAAGTATAAAATAGCACACAGTGCTTCTTCTTGAAAATAAATGCAATACTTTTGATCAGTCTACACCAACACACATACCCACATGCTGACACACTTAAAACAAAACCAAAAGCCTACATCCATGCTAGCTGCTTTGTGGGGCTGTGCTTAGCAGCACTTAATTGGTTAAACTAATTGTTAGCATGGTAACATTCCCACAATGGCAGCGCTTAATTTTTAGTAGGTAAAATTCTTACCATAGTAACATCTAGTAATTTACACTAATCTCAAAGAAGAGATGATGTTGATGGGATTTCTGTTAGTGTTTTCTCATGAACAAATTGAAACCCGATGATGGTGCTAAATAAAAAGTTCATTTATCAAAAAGTTATTACGATTCATCTTGCGGGGAACATGTTACTTGATGGAAATCTGACATTTCTTGAAGCTGTTCATTCAAAGTCATATTGTGACAGTGGACCAACTGCTGGAGGATCAGTAAAGCTATAAACCAGCATCTCCAAGCTATTTGTGCTGATTCCTATGTTTTACATATTATGATAAAATTAAAAAAAAAACATCTGTTCCTTACCAGGTTTTAAAATTATATAAATACAACCTTACAACAACACATGACATATTACACTGTGACTTTTTTTTATTTAAACACATTGCTTTCACATTGCTTCATTTGACTGAGATGAGCTCTCTTAATAATGTCAATTGGGTTAAAGTCTAGACTTGGACCGAATCATTGCAACACCTGCATTCTTTTCTTTTTCAGCCATTCTGTTGCAACGAGCTGTAGTGGGAATCAGATTTGAACAAGCTTTAGATGTCCACCAGACAGCCTGTCCAACATTTGAATCTAAAATATTTTTGATATACAGAAGAGTTCATTGTCAAGCTCATGCAAGGAGCTACAAGCTCCTCCACTGTATTAGCATGAAGTGTTCCTCTTTGGTGTCATGTATCCAAAGGACATTGTTCCGGAAGTCTTTGTTCAGATCCAGCTTTGCAAGCCTAAGCCATGCAAATTAATTTTAGAGAGAAGAGTGTTTCTCCTGGAAACCTTTCTAAATAAGTCATATTTGTTCAGCCTTTGTCTAATTTTGCTCTCCTGAACTTTAACATATAACCTGCTAACTGATGGCTGTAGTGTCCACGGTGTAACTCTTTGGTTTTCTGTAGTTTCTCTGAGTTTGGAGTAGATTTGCTGGGATCTCCAATCCTGAAAAGACTGGACGCAGTCTTTAATGCTTTCTGCTTGTGAAAAATCTAGTAGTGTGGTGGACTTGAAATAGTTTGATAATGGCCTTATAATGCTTCCCACATTGATTGGCAGCAGCAATTACTTCTTTAAGATCATTGCTGATGTCTTTCCTTCTTGGCATTGCATTAACACATACCTGAATGCTTCAGACCATCAAATTACCAAAGCATCTGCTGCTCACACTCACTGATGATCCATTAATCATGTACATTTGATTAGCAGCGCCTGGATCTGAATTCTCTAAATTCTATGCAAGCAGTGTGTTTTTTACACAGTCTGCATTAAGGATTCGTTTCTGTTAATAAACGATAACACTGCAAAGTATCTCATGTATTTCTGTTGATCTGAGGTTGTATTTTGTTTATTTTAAGACCTGCTAAAGATAAAACTTTCCATTATATCCTGACATGTGAAAGAGTGTGTACTTTCTTTTTCACATGAATGCACTGCCAAAGACTAAATGAGAGCATATGGCACTGAAGTTCTACTGGGAGTTGAGAAACAGCAAACAGAATGACAGAACTGGGAATCAGAGGGTGAATGGACACTTTGTCAGGCTACCTTTCTGTGAACTGACAAATTGTATTCCCCTAAAAAAGAGTCATTACGCCCATCACTAGTCTGTAATCCCACACATCAACAATATTTCTCCAAGAACCTTAGCCTATGTATTTTGCACATTTCCCCTGAGGATCTTTAACACCACCCTTTTCTATACCTCCTACACAAAGTGACAATATTGTTATAATTACCAACAATATCATAAGCTACATTGTTAAGACTTGTTACATATGATACTATACAGCAGCTCATGCTGTACAGACAATATGATCGTCCACTTCATACCCAGATGTAGACAGATTGTGAAAACATGTATTGATACTGGACATCAGTGATTTTGGGGGGGAAGAAAACGGCTTCATGGCAATCCCCATCCACTTGTTTGTGTGGGTAAACATTGACAAGCATGTACACTACAATTCATCTCCTGTACAGTTCATTTACACTCTGTTGCACGCTCTTTTTTTTCTTTATACATTGTCTAATGAGCTCCTTTATCTGCTTATTGGCAGTGCTGAGTCATTTTAAAGTCGGTCAGTCCATCAGCCCCAGGCTGGATATCCATTCCACCGGGATGAAACATGAAGGCATCAAAAAGCACAGGAGGCTTAACACAAGCACAACTGAACTCAACTGCTGTGGTAAAAATCTCAATCAACTAGTTAATAAAATGTTATGTTGAAATTAAACTACTTACTGGAATGAAGCCAACATGTAATCGTTTCTGCAATGACTGTCCAGTGAGTAGTTTAACTCGACATGGCTCTGGTAAAAGTGCACAAGGCTATTTTCATGCAAGGGCTCTCTGCAGAGCAGTTTGCTTCTAGCCCACTGTGTTAAAGAATAATCAAAACCTACACTCTCATGGTTTATTAGGAGACATGTATGTGTTTATAAAGAAAAAGACTGAAGACGGTAAAAGATGAAGACCAACACTATGGTAACAAGAAATAAAAAATGAAAATGAACCATGGTCAAGACAAACTTTTCTGAAAGGCCTTGTCTTTTGTTGGAAGATGTGTGGGCATTGTTGCTGTCTGTTGGTAATCAGCACGCTCGCTGCATCATATAATCTTAACAGCCTCCACATATACACACACATACATATTAGTCATACAGTGTTTCATTTCCCAAAGGAGAAATAGTTTTTATGTACTGTACTGTATTGTATTGTACTGTAGTGTGATATTGTGAATAAGTAGTTAGATATATGTGATAGATGATAGATGGATATTTTGTGATCAAACATAATGTTTTTTTTTTTCATCTAAAAGGATCTACAACTTATTCTTTATCTTACAAAATGAAAGATTCTTTATTCTGCATCAACATATTGCGGTATATATCAGTTAAAGTCAATAGACAGTTAAATCCTTGCTTTTGTGTGGGTTTAGGTATTGAACTTTGTGTGGCTGGCCCTCTTGCACACATCTATACTCACATATAAATATGCATTTGCCAATAACATCCACGCTGTTTCATGCGTGGAATAGGTGTAGAGATAAAAGACCGATGTCTTTCGATTTCTTCTTCTTCTGAACCAAACATGTCAGACTGACTCTGTGGCTTCTTGAAGGTACTGACTGCTCCTTGATGTTTGATATTTTCTTAATGATCTCTGCTAAGCTGGAATAGATGGCACAGCCTTCAAGGGCCTGAGGTTTGCTTGTTTTCTAAATGAGCTGAGGCGTAGGTCGACTCCAACTCCAAGTCTACCAGAATCTGCTTGCATGCAGGGATGCCTGGCCACAATCTACAGGTGTGTATTTGTGTATATGCACGTGTGCACTCCCCCTCGCTGATATGTGTTTTTTCGAGTGCAGTAAATGACATGGCTGTGTGCATTTCTATGTGCAAGTATGTGAATATGCAGGAAGCGAGAGAAAGAAAGTGAGAAACAGAGTGTGTTTGAGCGTGACCTACAGCTGTGATGTGGATCACTTGTATCCACTGTCGTGAATGAGAAGAATAAATAATTTAAGGTGCTCTCTGTTAGCCTTTTGATATTGAAGACAAGTGTATGTGAACGGAGCAGAGAACCAAGCAGTCCCACAGCTGGCCTAATTTGCCAGGATTCAAAGCAGCTTGACCTAAACCACCTGAGATGAATGCAGTCATTTAGCAAGAACAGACAGCTACGAGTCTCCCAGTAAGGTGGCCGTTTCCTTCCTTTCAGATTTCAGAGATGTTGCATAAAACCTAAGATTGCAATGTCAGTGCGTAAACAGACAGGCAAAGTGACCTCTCCTTGAAAAAGTCCCGCACTGAAATTTAGTCTAAGGAAGTGAAAGTCTGGAGAATCAGCTACAATGCAGAGATGGTGTGACTCATAGTAGCAGATGTGATGGAATGAGAGAAAATGTGAATGGAAAAAAATTAGAGCAAAAACAATCAATGAGTATTTTAGTTTGATAGCTCTTGGAGAGTGTAGGATATTTCTTCACAGAAACACTGGTTGCTGTGTCTAACGATTAGAGTATGTGTGGGTTCTGTTGCACTTGTGTTTATTCTGTTTTGTATCCAGGGTGTGTTTTTAAGCCAGCTCTTCTTCTGGAGGTGATACATTGTCGGCCCCAGCAGAGAGAGCATGAATGTTGTGAATCACCTCCTCGCCTTTTTCTTTCCACTCGTCCTAGAACCTGGTGCTCTCATGTTTCAGCATGCGGATGTTGGTAAGTGTGCCGCTGCCCCTGTGGTGGTATCCGTAAGCCTGGTGCTGCCCCTCCAGTCACCGAGCGCTGCTGCCCGACGACATGGTGCTGCTGGGACTGGAGCCGCCCGAGCCCCGGTCTTCAAACACGCTGATCTCAAGCTGAAAATTTGATGAATGTCAAGGATCACTGTGCGTTGTCGACAAATTCCATGAGAATTTAAAGCAATACAGTTTTAGAAACCTCAGTAAGGTATTTCAACTATTTGGGCAAGCCTAATCTGACCTTACTGTTCTTCAGTGTAACCAGTGGTTTGTTCTAAATCCTCTGTATTTCCATTCATGAAGGGTTCTCTTGTTTGCAGACTCCTCCAGGGTCTCCTTGACTTGATTATATGCAAAGAAATTGTTTTTCTTAATTGTGGAAAGAACTCTGCAATCTTATAATTTAGTAGCCTTCTGTGGCCTTCTCCTGTTACTGTGCTGGCCAGTGGATTCCTACTTTTAAAGAAGAAATTTTGCTTTCTCTCTTTTTCATCTAAATAAGAGCTTCCTTCTCTTGCATAAACTTGCAGCTCTTTGCACATCAGCGAGTTCCAGCGAATGGCTACCAAACGCAAGTTCAACACCAGATTTTTTATCTGCTTAGATTGTCATAAAATAACAAGGGAACATCTGGCTGTCGAACTGCTTGTCAGGAAATAGTGAAATTCCTTTTGAGCCACGGAGAATGGGAGACAATGTTTAAAAATTGCTTTTAATTCCTCAATGATTAAAAAATAATTTTGGATTAATGCTTTTTAGTTAAAGCAGAAACTCTGTTCCCTGATCACATCTCGTTGGTTTACTTAAAATCCACTGTGGTGGCGTAGCGACAAAAAGCGTGTCACTGTCCAGAAATGTATGAATCAAAGTTATCTGAACTCTCTGCTTACATTCATAAACCTTGGCAATGGTCTTACTGGACAGCGCTACTCTACTATCATCATATGTTGATTTTACTGTTAATAAAATGTTCACGAGGCTAAACTTAATTACTTGTGAAGGCTTCTACTATTCTATTGAAAAGGTCTGAGAGAGTCGAGCCTATGGGCTCTGCTCTTTAACGTAGTCAGTGGATTTTAATGGTGGCCTGTCTCTGGCACATGTCTATATTATGTTTACTTGTGTTTGTAGCTACATGAAGGTGAGGAAGCTGAGCCCCCAATAGGAGGACAGCTTCTGAACCATATGAACTCACATCAGAGTCTCTTGAAAAATTCCTTCTGCATCAAGGAAACCTGAGCTTATTAAAAAAACAACATAACAATAGTCTGCCATGAATTTCTTCCTTCTGGGTTTCTCCTTCCAGAATTCCTCTTGTCTGCGTCTCCCCCTTTGTTTGTTTATGTATTACTTTCTTTGTAGGCCTCTTCTTTTTTTATTGATAATAACTTTCTCTGTATGTCTCTGGTTTCTTTGCTTCCATTGTTTTCTCTCCTTTGAGACTGTCTGCTTCATTTATTAATATCACCTTTTAATTTCAACCATTCGTTCTCTGCATAACCACTCAGTTTTTTAAGAGTTGGTAATGGGTTGACCTGCAGCCCATTTTTTTTCTTTTGGCCAGTGTGAGCCAGGACTGTGTGATGGTCTATTGGACACATTCACTCTCTCCATGTGTCTGTGCTGGTATCAGTCCAGCTGTCAATAGGAGATATAGTGCTGTCCACTCCTGAAAATGTAGCAATTCATCTATAAAAGAACAGCCACATGAAAACTTGGAAATCATTAAAAAGGCCTTGATATAAAACCTTACTTCCGATTGACCACATTAATATTATTTATTTTTTATTTTTTGCATATTTCCATATCAAAGCACAGAACTTTCTGTTTTTTTCAGAGCTTTTTTAAGATTTACTCACGATAAAAAATAGTTGGCCAGTGAACAGCTACTCTGCAGCAGCTGGACTTTAAGTGTCTTGTTCATGGGCATCCTGATGGTAATTTATGAAGAAGTTTTTTTCATCCATTTGCTGTATCAAATCCAGATGTTTCCACCAGTTTCAATAATTCTAACCAATGTCTTTCCACGCCATCTTTAAACTGTCTTATAAATGTTGAGCTGTCCTGTCTGGGCCTTTATCCACTATCTATTTGTTGCACAGAGATTACAGTAACATATGGGAGGAGGATACAACCCTCATTCCTCTCTCTATGGGGTCTGTGAGCAGCAGACCTCGAGGAGCGTAGATCTTCTCATTCTGCTCCTGGATGAAACCTGATATCTTCCTCAGCACCTGGAATAAAACAAGGGGGGCAGAGAGGTATTAGAACAAGTACCTCTGGAGGTAATCCAGATTTGATTAGAAATGTTGGAGGTAAAATGAAAACCCAAGCAGGACAATCAGGCTCCCATAAAAAAATAATAAGAGCGAACTGAGATTCAGTACCTGCCGACTACTTTTTCAGGATGCGTTCTGTGTTACACACAGTATCTAAAAGAGGTTAAATTGGCCCAAGTTACTTTAACCTCTGGAAAATATGTAAATGAAAGAAACTAATTTGCAGTCCTTCTGCGCATACTTAGCATGCGGCATATGATACCAGCTCTGTCAAATCATTGCCCGGCTTTATTTTTCCTGCGCATTAAAATCCAAACTTAAAGTAATTCCATTATGCTCCAAGTATATGGAACGCCAGGACTGCCATAATGAATTAATTAAATAATTAATTAAATGTGGCAATAATTAATTAAAATTGGAATTAATTAATTAAATAAATAGTTATGATATATGTAATTAATTAATTATTGACACATTTAATTAATTATTTATGTATTTCACGTTTTAATTAATTATTGACACATTTAATTAATTAATTATTGACATATTTAATTAATTATTTATGTATTTCACATTTTAATTAATTATTGACACATTTAATTAATTATTGACACATTTAATTAATTATTTAATGATATATTTATTTATTTCATTTTGGCAGTCCTGACGCCTGGCTCTCATCATGAAATAATTTTATCTGTCAGCCTCACCCATCAAACTCAGGGGGCGGGGTTAACGCTGATCGAGTCAAAACCATTGCTTTGGCCTGGTGGCCATTGTTTCTAGCACACAACAACCGGCATGTGGAAGCTAACAGAACTGAGCTTTGAAAAACCCTGTTTGTGTGTTACCAAATACCGTTTTAATATTTTTTTAGCCGAGAATGTAGTGGTTTAATCTTCATGTGTCTGGTCGGTTTGTCAAGATACAGCCTCTTTGCAAAAGTGTTTCGATGATTTCGGAGATGTCGTCCCAGTCTCACGGCAAAGCGTGGGATAGACCCGCTCGCCTCGCAAGCAATCCCACCGACAAAGCGCAGGCCCCGGTACACAGCTGTAGTAACCCCCGCTGACTTCTTTTACTGAGGTTATATTTATCGGTGTTTTATTTCCTGATGTTCTTATGTGTCCTACGTGTTTCAGTCGCCAATTCTGAATTATAACTAACATTAAAAACATGTTTAAGGAGGAGAGAGAGCAAATAAATCTGTTTAACATCTGATCTTTGGGTTTTTGTTCAGTAATCAGCGTGACCTGTATAAACACATAAAAGAGATAACGTTGGTGTTTCCGTCATGTAGTAACTGCTGGCTTTAACTGTACAAAGGTTGTTCGACACTATGAAACACACACAGACTTCATGATGTTCGGCTAATATTTTTATTGTGAATATTAATCATGCTGACCTCGCTCTGTACACCACGCAGCGAGGTCAGCATATCCACGATATCCTCAGCTCCATGAGTTAACACAAAGTTTCCCAGCTGACTATCTAACTGCCAACTATTCCAGAGACGTGAAAATATACAGCATAAAGAAAAGTGTAAGAGACTCAGCAGCAGATTAGAATAACAGTTATACATTTAATAAATCACCAAATGAATCCAAGAAACGAGCAAACCTGTTCCGACAATTTGAATTTGTATTCCCTCAGCTGCAGACTCGCTGCTGTTTAAATGTTTGAAAAGGAAGATTAGATATAAACAAACGTCAAACATAGACTCAGTCTGCCTTCACATTTGATATGAGGCCAGCACGTATAGTGGCCTCAGCAGGCTATTACTGAAATACACGTGCTATATCATAAACTATGATATAAACAGGGAGGTCCTATTAACATGTTTAGTTTTAAAGGACACCTTCCTGCCTTTAGTCTCATTCATGAGCAGTATTAGTTTTCTTCTAACATCCAGAAGTCTGCACAATGTGTTTCATAGTTTGTAACAAGCCTTTGACAGGTAAACATAACATGACCGAAAAAGCAAAAAAAAAAAAAAAAAAGAGAGAGAGAGAGAGAGAGAGTTGACATAAGAAGAGAAAATGCTCTCAATTATGAAGACAGGCAAATGGTTCATTTATGTTTGATGTGTGTTTATTCCTCCCTAAATATCGTCGGTGAAGTTCGCCATGCACGTCAGATTTTCCTGCGCATTTTTATACCTCTGCCAACAGAGAGAGAGAAAAAATCACATTCTAACAGACAGCTGGTGCTTAGAATACAGTTGAATAACTATTAAAAAACAGATGATATTTAGATGATAGTTCAGTCTAACACATGTGCCAGTGAACCATTAAACGTCTGTGAAACTATGCAGTTATGAAACGTAACTTTAACCTCAGCCAAACCGATTTGCTCAGTTGTAAATAAAACAGCGAAGTAAACGTGACCCGACAGACAGAACCTGAGTGAATGAAGTCCAGCGTTTAACCACTGAGAGCTAAAACTCAGCTGAGGTTTCAAAGCTGTGTGCCGGTGATTGGACATCAGCCGCTGATAAAGCTGGTTCGCCTATAAAGTGCTCTGTAAGGAAACAAGCTCCAGCAGCTCTGCGCTCGGGGAAAATACTATATTTACTTATCTTGTGCAGAAAAATGCGCTGACATTGCGTTATATCGAGCACCGGCTGCCCAGTTAAACTGTGACTATCACCAGGTAACTAGGCGTGTTTCTTGAATTAGCAGCAGGTGTTAAACAGCTGACAGATGAGGAGGAGGATGCATGCAGGTAAACTGAGGGTCTGCTGAGCTGATCGCTGGTTTCGTGAGAAAAATGTCAGCTCGTTCTTTATGTTACAGAAGCACAGAGACACAAGACCAGGCGGAAAGAGACGATCGTTCGGTGAAAATGAGAATCTGCGAATGCAACATGTGGAACACGGAGAGTGGAATATGTAAACAAACCGGTTAATGTACCCCCTCGGTGCGCTCTGCATGCTAACTGTTAGCAGAGCTAGTGAAATCTCTGAAAACATCTGAGCACTTTTGCAAGCATGTTCTATGTTGACAACCTGACCAGACATATGGCGCGACATTCGCGGCTAAAACACTGTTAAAAGTGTAGCTGGTGACAGAAAAACGGGGTATTTTAAAACTACACCACCACCATTGCTGCTTGTGATTTGATCTGCATTCTGGGATAACTGGCTGCCCCAAGTCTACACGAGCAATCGATTATCTAGGATCGACCTGTTTTGACTTACTTTGCACGGCAACCAATCAAATGTTAGAGAAGCTGCATGGGCAGCGTTAACCCCGCCCCCTGAGTTTGATGGGTGAGGCTGACAGATAAAATTATTTCATGACGAGAGCCAGGCGTCAGGACTGCCAAAATGAAATAAATAAATATATCATTAAATAATTAATTAAATGTGTCAATAATTAATTAAATGTGTCAATAATTAATTAAAATGTGAAATACATAAATAATTAATTAAATGTGTCAATAATTAATTAAAATGTGAAATACATAAATAATTAATTAAATGTGTCAATAATTAATTAATTACATGTGTCATAACTATTTATTTAATTAATTAATTCCAATTTTAATTAATTATTGACACATTTTATTAATTATTTAATGGTGTATTTAATTAATTCATTATGGCAGTCCTGGCGTTCCATACAGGTATAGCAGCTATTTTTTCTGCATACTTCCAAGCCACTCTTGTCAAGCAGGGCTGCATGAATTGAATTACTAAAAATGATGAGTATGAGCTTTTCTCCTTTTGAACTTTTCCATTTGGAAGCTTGAGTTCCTAATTCAAAAGATGGCTCTCTTTAAGGCTAAATGTCATGCCTTGGTTAACTGTCAAGGCTCTAAAATATGAAGTGGACAGTTTATTTAGATTGCACTGGCAGTGGACGTTTTTCTCGGTTTTGCAAGTGAGCATTGCAGCAACTGTGCGAAAACCACAGAGCAGCAGTGGAGTGAATCTGTGCGGTTCAGGCCATGCTTTGGCACACAGATTCAAACAAGCATGTCTGTATACATTCTCTCATTCATTGCAACTGCACACAAACCGTTTTATCTGGAGATTTAAATAGTGTCTACGAAACCTAAGAACTGAATGTTGTTCCAGCGATGCTGCTGATAGCAACCAAATGTCTGCAGACTGATGGCCAGTAATGCCAAACAGGCAGCTATTAGCTAAAGTGGGTTTATTAAAACAGCTTATTCAGCCTTAGCTATGCCTCCATGGGAACAAATCATGCTGATGTACCACGGCTCGCCTAAACTCTGCCAGTGTCATGTCGGCCAGCGCCGTGTTCCTCTGTGCCTCATTTGCACCCACAGAGCTGCTGCCGCTACACATGTTAACCAATATGTACAACTCTATTAAAGAGAGCTTATTTAAATTCTTTATGATTTTCTAGAGATGCTGTACATTTCCTCAGGTCTGAGGAGGAGACAGGAGAAGCATTTGCTTGCTGTGACTTCTTCCAACTACTACCTGCCCTGTTTTAACAAGGGCATTGCACAGATTTTATAATATTTGGCAGGGTGCAGACTCTCTCATGTCCAGCGCCGCTGATTCATACATTTGCATTCCTAAGTACAGCTCTGCTGCGTAATGACTTCAAAGTTTCCGAGCTGCAGTAAGTGTGAAAATGGTTCTATTGAACATGACAAATTCACATCCTTTTTTGTGAGTTAGCTAAAGGTCATTGCAGCACACAGCCTAGAGTGATTAAAACAACACTAAGCAGTTCACTGAGCACTGTGCTCCTCTAGTATGTCAAAGGCCTCGTACAGCTGCAGGCCCAGCTGCTTATACAGTGACCCTTGTTAGTGGAGACTAAACAACAGAAGAAATATTTTTTGTCTCCCATTGGAAAAAGATACTTTTGCAATAAAATGTCTGGAAAACATTAGGACATTGCGTTTCTCAGTGAAAAGACATTGAACTGAAGCCATCGAAATTCAGCGGTTTTGCCCCGCTGTTCTTTAAATCAGTGAGATCCATGTGAAATAGCGCTGAGCACAAAGCAATCAATATTTGACTTATAAGATATCCACACATTTCTTAACGCAACACAAACCATTTCCTTTGCTACAAACTCCAAGAGAATCAAGCATCGCGGTAAAGTGGCAGAGAGACACACAGAGGAGCCCTGACTAATCAGTTTACTGTGGTTCAGGGAAAAGGCCAATCCTTTCACTTGCTAGCGAGCTCTCGGGGCAGCTCAATCCTCTTCGGTGTAACAATATGACAGTCAAGTATCCAAGCTGTGCCTGTGTTGTACTGGCATGTGTGTGTGACAGCCCTTCTGGGAAAAGCTTTGTGTTTGTGACAGCATACGCACAATCCCCTGCTTATGCTACCAAATGCAATATAAAGGATTTTATGCGTGTGTACACGTGTCCTTTAGAAACCCATACTGTATGTTCAGCTACATTCTTGTCAATAATACGAGAAGAAAAGTAGAAGATGGAGGGCACAAAGTGTGCGTGAGGGAAGTCTTGTGAATGTTTTTAAGCACATGTATCTGTTCTGACATGCTGGGAGCAATCAGTGTCCTTTGATGGTGTGAGATGTAAGCATCAAGGGACTCCAGTGAATCTGCACCCTGATCTGCGAGCGCTGTGTTGTGGGACTCGGACGCACATGAACATGCAGCATCAACTTGGGTGGGTTCACTTTATCATCATCAGTCATAATGTTGTTCAGCCAAGATGGCTGAGTTAAGCAAGCAAATAAACAACTCTCCTGAGAAACTGATAGAATCTCAGGATCTTAATGGGGCAGCACCCAGCTGACAGGGAGATGAAAAGAGCCTCAGACTAGGCAATTTCTGCATGGCTTCAACTCAGCAATAAGTCCTTTTGTACTTCTTGGTCAAGCTCCTAGTACCTCTGTAGTCCTTTGATGAAGAAATGTTTACAAAATGCAACAAGACAAGGGAGATGACAGAGATCAGAACAGAGAGGAATGCTGAAAACTTCATGCAGCTCCAGTTCTATCTAAAACGGCGGCAGGTACACACAAAATCACAAGAGGATTAATCACGCTCGCTGTGTCTGCCTATGCGATTGTGTTATGTGTGCGTGTGTTCCTGTTCCATTTCAGTGACTAACAAGCAGCTACACAGCCATGCGGAGCTTTAACCACCTGCCCTTTGTCAAGATGGGCATCTTGGTTGCACTTTAGGTAAGCGTCAGCTGGCGTGCCATGCCTTATCCAGCGGCACACTTGTGTGGCCTTTAGAGTGAGTTTTAAACTCTGGTGGACAGACAGAGAGAGAGATTGCATCTCCTAGAACTGTGTGTTCTCTTCTTAAAGAGCCGGATGAGGCTTAATGTTTTTTTGAGTGGGAAAGAGTTGAATTCAATAGAAATTGACACATAGGGGAGAAAATAACACTTCTGTAAGTGGAGTTCATCACTGCGCATTAAAAGGTTCACCTTCATCTCACATTCTGAGATTCTGGGCTCTGTCCACTGAGGCATTTGTGTGCATCTTTTGCTGTTTTTTTTTCCAGGTTCCTCAGTCTCCTACCAAGGCATGTGGGATACGTGCAGCATGAATAATGTGCTATCACTTGTGAACTGTGTTTGGGTTTGCATGGCGTTTTCGCTATGCCTGTGCAATACCCAGAGAAGAGAGTGCAATACAGGTTGTCTTGTGCTGCAATTTAAAGACACATTCTAGTTCAAGATGTGGTTTCAGGTTTGAAAAGGGAGACAGTATAGAAGATGCTCACTGAACTCCATACAAAACATAAAAAAAGCTCATAAAGTGAGCCTGAGGAATAGATGGTGGCTGAATCGAAGTGTGCAGTAAACTGAAAGAATAGTTGTATTTACAGCAAAAGTCTGTTGTTTTACCTACAGCAGATCTTAAAGACGGTTAATGGAATAATAATTGTATTTTTATATTTAAAAGGCTAATTTTAACTCATTTTAAAGCTACAACCTCTATAAAAAGCAGCAAACTGAAACAAAAACATGACAAGTTAAAAAAAGTTGTAATTATACAGTATTTCCACCCAAAATGTAATATTTTGTGTACACAGACTTCTTACCTTTTCATATCGCGTTTCCATGCAGAGGAAGATGATATAAGCTGTTGCACAAGCCAGACATCCTTCCAGGTACGACTGACCTCCAATTTTTTCAGCCTCAGCATAATAAGAGTTAAGGGTCTTCACTGTCTCCTCAAGTAAAGTTCGTTCAATCTACTTATAAACAAAAACAAACAAGACCAACAGCGGTTGTAAGAATGGCACAAGTGAAATATGTTCTGTTAGCCTGCCAAATATGCTGCCTGTATTCTACTCAACCCAAAATACAATTTTTTCAAGGAATTAAAACAACAACAACTTTGATTACAGAATATGGAAAACCTGATGAACAATTACTTACAACTACGACAGCAATCTATTTTTTCCATCTGACAGAGAACATTTGCAGTAAATCGATGACAACTGATGTTTTCTTGCTCTGCTCTTTGTGTGGATTGTCTGCTTCATATGCAAATTGCTAGACAAATATGCAATAATACTCCTACATAACACCATTCACTAATTAAAGCAAGGTAAAGAAAGTAAAATTGCTCTTTAAATAAATAGCACATTCTCTCACACAGTCTTTAACTAAAGGCATCTACTTTTGCTTTAACTGTTCACACATGCATACATTCAGGAGATGTTAGATGGGGAGAAACATATATATTACTTATACAACAGACATTTGCATCCATTTGTGGATGATGCCCTTGTAATTATTATGCATAATGTGTGCATTTCAAATATTAGCTTTTTGCTTTTGAGGACCAGCATTACAGGAATTAGACGTTTCCTGGTTTAAGAAGCATCCCATATGCACAAGTGTTGTTTTAAGTGTATCTGCATCTATCTGTGAGTTTAGCTTAATAGACAAGGCTACTGTACGGGCCATCAATCTTTCTGTATCAGTCAAATTAGAGTTATATGAAGTGGGGGGTTATATTGCCTTTGTCTAGGTATTTGAGTTTGTTTGGACTCACCCTGTTGTCAAGCTCTGAGGGAAACTTGGCCTGGAATCGGCACACAGTTCCTTCACTGTAGTCTCTCTGTATAAACACCTTGGTGACCAGCGATGGACTGTGCCGGAGCTCCTGAAGGTTGTGGAACTAAGAAGATACAAAACAGAAGAAAAAAACAGAAAAATTAATTTTGTGGTCAAGAATACATTTCAATTCATGCAGCACTCCATGGCTATAATGATATATATAAATATATATATATATATATATATATATATATATATATATATATATATATATATATATATATATGTAGAGAGAGAGAGAGAGAGAGAGAGAGAGAGAGAGAGAGAGAGAGAGAAGAGAGAGAGAGAGCTATAACCCAGACTGGTTTGTTTGGAAAGGTTGCCAAGAAGAGGACTCCTCCCTCTAAAACGAACATGGCTGTGCAGCTTAGGTTTGCCAAATTGCATCTGAACGAACCACAAGACATCTGGAACAATGTCCTTTGGAGGTTAGATGACAGCAAAAGCACAAACAGCGTATCTGCACAAACATCTCATACCAACTGTAAAGCACGGTGGTGTAGGGTTGATGATTTGAGCTTGATTTGTAGCAACAGGATCTCCTCCTCTGTCCTCTGATCTCCTTGTTTACCAAAGCATTAGTTAAATGTGAGGCCATCTGTCTGATAGCTAAAGCTTGGCCCAAATTGGGTCGTGCAACAGAAAAGTAATCCCAAGCACAGCAGCAATGGCTGAAACAGAAACGAATCAAGATGTTGCAATGGTCCAGATGAAGTCCAGACCACAATCTGAATTAAATGCTGTAGTGGGACCTTATGAGAGCTGTGTATAAGTGAATACATGCAAACCTCAGTGAAATGAAGCAACACTGTGAGCCAGAATGCCTCTCCTATGATGTGAGAAACTGATAAAGTCACACAAAAGAAAAAGACAAAATACTTCAAGTTCTTGCTGCTAAAGGTGGCGTTACAAGCTGTTGAATCATGGAATGTTCTTAGTTTTTCACAGGACTGCAGAAATGAAAGTGTAAAAAGGCTTTTGCTGCACAATAAAATTTAAGTTTAAGTTTGAAACTCAAGAACTGATGCGATGTTAATGCACCAACATCTTTGACTTAAAGTAGCTGGCACTCTCATTGCTGTCTTCCAACATCAAAATTGATGTTGGAACATTAAAAGACTGGTCTTTACAGCACTTTGTTGGTGAACAGTGTGTTTTACACCCAGTCATTTACATTAAAAGCATACAGCAACAAGCAAGTGGGGCACTGTAAACTTATCCCCTGCTGATCTAAATTACTGTCCTCAAGAGGACGGTAATAAGGGATACGGTAAAAGTATGCAGGAAGAGGAGAAGGCAGGGAGAAGGAGAGAAAATAAGGTGGGAAATATGAGGTTGTGTTCACTTCAGACAGAACCTGAAATCATTTTATAAAAACACTATGGTTCACATGATAAGCTAAACATTTGTGCAGCTGTTAAGTTTTTTCTTTTTTTAAAGGCTTGGCCAGTTACAGCAGGGTCACTGTGACCTATTTAATATTATCCAAGTACATGCTTGTACATGCAAGAGGCAGAGAAAGACTTTCCAAAAATTTGGGATACAGAATTCAATTTGCAGATCATTTCAACCTTGCAGTTATTTGTAAATAGTAGAAAGAGAACATATTTAATGAAACAGGGTTTTAAAAAGTCTAAAAAATTAACAAAAGTTTAAATGGAGGCCACAAAAGACTGAAAAGATATGTCATGCTAAAAATCTTTGCCAGAAATGAAAGGCAGCAGATGGAAATAGTTAGATTAGTTACAATTTAACAATAGCACTTTTTAGCATGAAACTGCAAGAAAGAATTCATGGATTTCATTATCTGTGGTCAGTAATGTGGTGAATTATAAATCAAGCAAAATGTCACAGACAATACTGAGTAGCTGGAACTACACCTAATTAAAACAGTCATTTTTAATTACATGCTGGTGTTGTAATTACGTGGCTCATGAACACGTCTTAGAACCATGTCAGTGCATCCACAAAGTCAAGTAAAAACACATGTAACCAAGAACAGGAAATATATGAACAATATCCAGGAAACACTACTGTCTTGCCTAAGCCTCTGATAATTTAAAATAAATGAAGGTGAATCCTCAGAGTTAAGAAGGAAAGGGCCCTCCAGCCTGTTATAGGGGCAGACTTCAAAAAGCCTCCCTTAATGATGGCATAGTGCATTAGTTCACATGGCCAGGATAACTTGCACATCTGTACACACTATGAATGCTAAATAATATATTGAGATTTTGGAGCAACAGATGCTGCCTTGTGGACATGTTCAGTCAGCAGGGAAAAAGCACATTCTACTGATATTATATCAGGATGTTTCCACGTCTGCAGTTTGGATCATTGGATCATAAAAAAATGACGAAGACAAACTGTTGAGGAGCTGAAATACATCAAGCAAGAGAGCTTATCTTATAGACCTTAGTATTTAAGTATAGTATTTACTGATAAATAATCAAGTTTAAATTATTTTAAAAACACTGCATCTTTTTGGCAGTAGCCAGACTTAGTACAGTGCCAGCCTTTCATCTCTATATATGGTGTATCACTCACGAGCAGGAATAGCATCCAAGCTGCTATTTTTGTCTGCTAACAGCCACAGTCATCCATCTCACAGCCAGAGCTTTTAATACACCCCCCTCCCCAAAACACACACACAGTTTTGGGGGTTTTTTTTGCTTTCCCTGTCTCTCGCCACCACGGAGCCCTCACTCTTTCTAGTGTTATCTTCAGGCTATCATGATGAACAACAAGTCCTTCTATTAATAGAAGCAATTTACAGTTTCAGCACAGAGCTGAGCATCATTTATCCAAGTCAGAATCAGCTGGCCACAAGAGAGACTCATTAACATCACGCAGGTCCGTCTTTTATGAACGTGTGCATGTGAATGTGATGCTATACATACATGCACTGCATGCATGTACATACGTTAGATGTCTTTTTAGAATTGAGGACAGTTGGCCCCGTCCTGACCAACAGACCTCTGCCTTACATGTCTGTACTACACATAACTTACACTAAAAGAAGAAAGGCGGGTGTCTCCCTCCCTGTGATTTGCCTAAACACGAGGCTTCACAGTATCCCAATCTTGCACTCCATGCAACTAAAGCCAATGAGATTAAAGCTGGAGAAACACTCTCAAATTCAGTCTCATAAGAGGCTACATATTTAACCTTTTAACCTGTCTTCTTGCCAAAGCTCCTTTAGACTGAGTGACATCAATAATCATAATTATGCCATCAAACTGGGAAATCAGACTAATAAAACATCTTTGTCAAACTCATTGCCATATTTCATGATATTTCATGACCTGCATTTACTAGACCAAGTCTGCTGGTGGAGATGAGTATCAGGGGTGATTTTTAATAAAAGGACAGAAGGGAGAGTGAGAGGGGAAATTTAAAAGATGGTAGTGAGATCTGCTTTTATGAATGGTTTCAATTGAGTATCAGTAACGAAATAACAAGAGGCAAAGCTGGAGGTGTCAGAGTTGAAAATGCTAAGATTTTCAGGGTGACCGTTAAGACAGGATTAGAAATGAGTATATCAGAAGAATGGTTCAGGCTGAGCAGTTTGGAGACAAGGTTAGAGAGGCAAGGACGAGATGGTAAATGGTAAATGGCCTGTATTTATATGGTAAATGGTAAATGGCCTGTATTTGTATAGCGCTTTTCTAGTCCATAGGACCCCAAAGCGCTTCACACTACATTCAGTCATTCACCCATTCACACACACATTCACACACTGGCGATGGCAAGCTACATTGTAGCCACAGCTGCCCTGGGGTGCACTGACAGAGGCGAGGCTGCCGGACACAGGCGCCACCAGGCCCTCTGACCACCACCAGTAGGCAACGGGTGAAGTGTCTTGCCCAAGGACACAACGACCGAGACTGTCCAAGCCGGGGCTCGAACCGGCAATCTTCCGATTACAAGGCGAACTCCCAACTCTTGAGCCACGATCGCCCACAAAAATATATATATATATATACAGAGGAAAGACCACAGAGAAGATTCATGGATGCAGGGAAGGAGGGTTAGTGTGACAGAAGAGGATGCTAGGGGTAGGGTGAGATGAGGGCTGATGACTTACTCACATAAGTTACTGTGTTGACCCCTAAAGACAGCAGCCAAAAAAAAGTAAGAGTACCTGGACCAGTAGGACCCGGGTGGATGGGTCTGACTCGTTATCTATGACAGTTTTATACTCACTCGAGAGTTACTTCCAGTTGATGAAACAGCTATTTTTCATGTATGCTATCGAACACAAAAAAACTTTCTTAGTCTTCTGGTGGTGATATGAAATGCTGAAGTATCTCTGTATATTTATACCTTGAAGACAAACAGGTTTATCTTGGTAGACTGCTTGTGTTTCCTCTATGGGAGCCAAGGGTTCAAATCTGGTCTATTCCTGCATTTAAATATAGTGCAGAAGCAGACACCAATGTTAAAGTGTGATACTGATCACACAGGCCTCTGTTAAGAAGTTCTGCATGGTGCTACGCTGTCTGACTTCTAGTTCCACCCACCCATCTTTAACGTTATGTTTAATATTTTTTTGCCTGCACACTGTTTAGATTTCAGAAAAACGTGCCTCACCAGGTAACAAGCGCATAGAAAGGTACTGCATCAAGTAAACAAGGATGAATAAAAACCACATAGATAATCTTTACTGCATGGCAATGACAGACATATCCTAAATTACTAAATAATAAACTGCTGTCCCCTTATACGCAGTTCATTACAATTTTATTGTGAATAATTTTCTTGAAGGACTTTCATACGATGAACAAAAAAAGAGCATTTTCATACCCTATGAGCATACTCTGCCAATTTGAGTAGACAAAAAAAAATGTAATCAAATGCAAAATGCATCAGTGAAATCTGTTGACTGAGAAAAATATAATTTTTTCTCTGTCATATTCTTTCAGTCCTACATGCTGAATCAAACCCACACTTTAATTCCTGCAGTTTGCATCTGTAGATCTGTGAGCCTCATTGCTCTGACGTGTTTCCTAGTTAAGTCACTCCGACTCAGGGAGCACATACAGACGGCACGGGTGAGTGCTGCCAGTGGGCAGGCATTGCAAACGGTACACAGACGATTACAGCACAGTAAATGCACCCAGATTTAGAAACTTCATTCTTGTTTTCTGCAGCCTTTCAGCATGTTT
Source organism: Maylandia zebra (assembly GCF_041146795.1). Classification (NCBI taxonomy): domain Eukaryota; kingdom Metazoa; phylum Chordata; class Actinopteri; order Cichliformes; family Cichlidae; genus Maylandia; species Maylandia zebra. The sequence goes on along the minus strand of NC_135179.1, from coordinate 18,390,581 downwards.
TGTTACACTCAGCTCCCTTTTGAGCCCTTCATAATATAAGTGATTCTCTGCCATTGAGAGCAGAGTTTTTAATGCTTGCTGCCAAGCTGGGTTATCCAGAGGTCTATAAATCAATAATGTTTTGACAGTGTTGACAAAACTGTGAGACTGTCATGACATCTAGGTCGAAGAACAGTAACTGTTGGACCAAAGCTTATAGAAGAAATTATTTTCATGAAAAAGGACGACTTTTTTCTTTTCCTTTTCTCAGTGGGGAGCTAAGTCTGTGCAGGTCTCTGTGGGGATTTCAGTGCTTTTGCACATTATTTCTTAACAGTGTCATACTCAAGCTGGAGCAAACCTACAGTCTGCGAGGAAACTCTGGCAGTAGTGGACTTAATGGATCCAGAGAGTGTCCATCCATGCAGCATAAACAGTCTGCAGAATGAGCTGAGTGTACTCAACACTTAATGCAGTCGTTTGCTGACTTGGCAAACAATAAATGTCATAGAATGAGTTCTAATATAATATGTGACAGGGAAGTAGAGACAGGCTGAGAGGCAGATGGATAGGAAGCAAACTGTGGTGCTCATCTCAGACTCAAATCACCGATGGTTACAAACTGCAGCAGCCTGTTCGCATTAAATATGGCATGGATAATTGATGGGCTTTGGACATTAAATCTGTCCTAGGTGCATACACTGCATGTGTTTGGGTGCGTGTGCATGTTGTGTTCCTGTGTAGGCATGTGTGTGCCTGTGTGTGTCTGTGTGTAATTGATGGGGCTTGGACAGGGATACTGGCAGACCACCAAAGGAAGTCAGGGACACTCTGCCAGGGTCTTGCAGGCTCCGAAAAAAATATATGCATCGATCTTGCCAAGCTTCTTATCCCCTGCACCTTTACCTGCAGAATCACTATTTAAGAATTATACCTTCACTCAGAAATAAGTTAGATGGTCATGTATGTACAGCCACACGCATGCAAACACACTGTTGTATGAATATAACCAAATGTGCTGTCTCCTGAGATCATGATTATGATAATGTCTTCACCAATATGGTGATGCAAACTGACGGAGAGGAAGACGTGCTGCTCAGCCTGATGGCTTTTAGGGTATTTTGGCAGGTACCTCTGTGACTGATTTTCTGAGTGTTATAGCATCACAACTGTGCTACATATAGTCACAAAACTGCAAGTATGTAGTTGGGTTGTGGATATGTTTAGTCTGATCCATGAGTACTGAGAAAATGACACTTTAATTTGTCCCACAGCACAGTGTGTCTGTTTAATGTATTTTTGACTTCCATGTATCTTTACATGATGTACAAACATATAATCATTGACACACAAGGCTGGGGTTTGATAATTCATCGCAGCTGGCTGGTTATCCAGCAGTTGTGCTCTGTGATACTAACCAATAACACTAACAGTTATGGGATCTCTGCATTTTCTTGAATAAATAATTTCCATGTTTTTTTGTGGGCGTGAAGGAAATCGGACAGTGGAGAGTTAAGTGTGTGGCAGGGATAAAGATTTATCGAGCTGATTTAAAAGTATGACCAAGGCAAAGACATGGTTAGGCTGTCCCTGTCCATGGTGCTGACTGCTCCATCATCATTACCACTGTCATCAGCCTCCTCCGCTTTGAGCCTACTGGAGCTGTCTGAGTGATACTGGTTTCTGTTTTTTATCAGGCAATGCCTGAGAAAGCAGTATCTGTGTTGGAAGGGGAAAGGAAAACAAACACTTGTTTATCAGACGATATTAGTCACAGCTTCTAAACACTGATTAAAGTAGAAGAAATTGAAGCCGGGGAAGGAAAAAAAATGTCCTGACGTAAGGATACTGTTACACGACTTCAAATTCACACAGCTCTCAAGATCCAGTCGGCTGATTTGATTGAAATAAAACAGCGTTCACCCGAACCACGATAAGACACAGAAATCGGAGGCACAATAGGTAAGACATTCAGTTACAAGACGGCAATTCTCAAGCTGGATTTCTTAGAAAAACAGCAAAGGGAGGTGCACAATACATCTTGGAGCTTTTTTCATAAAGCACTCACAGAAAATGTAAAGAATTTCCTTACCTCTGTCGCCATATTGCAGTGAGTGGGTTGCGGGATCTGTCCCGTGCTGAAAACGGCAACCGTTTGCGCGTGCTGTTTGGGACAACGCAACTACAGCCCGCCGGTAAGCGGTCGCCCGCGTGCACGTGTGTGTGCGTGACTGCGCGCGCTCCTGCTGGAGACTCCTGCGGGATGCGGTCACTGGTGGTTATGCTAATCTGAATTTCTGTTTATCCAGAATAATCTGCTTTCAGATTCAGTCACAGTTCAGAAAGCAAACGGAGGTTACTTTGAAGCATCAGCAGTTTATTTGGGTTAGTTTTTCCTTTTTTGCCCCCCTTTTATTTTAGGGCTATATTAATAATTACATTGGTTATCAATAATTCAAACAAAGTGCCCTGGCTGCTGCTTCTGTTTGTGACCAGTCAGGATGCCCAACAATCGCTTTATCTTAGTCCTGTTTCTACAGCGTGGAGTATTAATAATAATGATGATAAAAATGGTCATTGGGTATTAGATCATTACATTGAATGATAAAGTGATTCCACTGGGAATATTACAGGAAAGTTTGTTTTTTTTAAACAGATGACTCACTCTTAACTGCTAGCATGCAGAAATACTTCTGTTCAGTCATACTGTACCCTGTTTTCATATCTAGGCACTTGCTGCATTTTTCCCTTCAAGAAACAGAAAATTCTTCCACGTCATGGACACACCAAGGTCTTACCTGAGGTGAATTATTTAGAAGGTTGGCTTAAAATTCAAAAACGCGACTAAAATGTGGTAGCATGATAAAGACTTATATGTTTGTGCTACTGAAAATGTTTTTCTTTAGATAAAAATGAGAGAATGAAGAACTACAGGGAGTAAAAAGACTTTGTTTGACACCATGAATGCAGTGTGCTGAAATGAACGACTTCCCTGGCAAACTCCCTCAAATCAAACACAGGCAATGCAAACACACATTATATTTAGAAAGACACAACAGCAAGCAACTCTTGTGAATGGAAACAGAATCCAAAAATAAGACAGGAGTGCTCTAGCAAAAAGAAAATTATGCAAAACTAATATTATCTGCCAAGATCACTGCTTGCTCCAGATTGCTTGAAAAGATGTGTATCTAATCACACACTGGCACAGATTCCTTTGGGCTGTGTTTATTTATATCCACATTCACATGTTTTGTTTGCATGTGAATCTGTGTGTGTGTTCTCCATATGACAGTCTCTGATATATCTTAAGCTCAGTCACATGTACACGTTATTAGGCACGCTGACCGCACCATTTGCCTGAGCTGAAACACCCTATTATTCAGCTGATGCGGTTTTTAGTGTAAATATTTAATTTATGTGCATATTGAAGTGGAATACATTGCAGTGAAACTCCTACACTGCAACACGAAGAAATGCCCATCACACACCCGAATACAGGTGACTTTAAAAAATCTTGAAGAAACATAAAAAAAGAATATCTAATGCATATCTAATGCATTATCTGATTTGTCAACATCACAAAGCTAAATTTTGACACAGTTTTAAACCTAAATAATCCCAAATAGGAGCAGATTTATTTATTTATTGTATCCTTTGTGATTGCAATCCTAGAAGATGAGGGGACTCCCCAAACACTTGTCTGTGGTAGACATTGGATCATTGCATATAACACAAGTATTCAACAACAACAAGAAAACCCTCAAAAAGGGAAAGGTTTTGCAGGTGGTCCTCATAGACTGTTTCTCTCTCCTATCTCTTCTGACTTATTTTTATGGGTTTTGGTTTGTGTTCGTGTTCACTGTCACTACTGCTAGCATGATGGTACATGCACCCCCATGTAGTACAGCCCCTCCAGGATGGCAGATCCAAATGTGCCGTTGCAAGAAGGTCTCCCAGCACAGTCTAAAGAACGTGGAAGAGATGGACCACACCAGCAGGACCGGTATCTACGCCTCAGTACAAGGAAGTAAAGGAGGAGCGCTGGCAGAGTCCTCTACGATGACCTCTGATGGGCTACTTTAGCATTTTTCTGACAAACAGACTCCATGGGGCACGTGAGAGCTCAACATCCCATGTTTTGTGAGACCTGTGCTCACAGACCAGTACTGTGCAGGTCAAGTTGAATTCACTCGCAGACACATATGTACTCTGAGCACATTTGACAGACATCAAAGAATCTGTGGCAAACATTATGCTGCTTGCAACATCATCTCTAATGATCTGTAATGACCTGTATTGAATTAATGGTCTAACATAACCAAACTATGCTGTGCCATGGCTAAGAAGGAAGGTGTGGCTGGGATGATGTGATGTTGTTGCGGACAGCTGTGGTGGCTATTTTGTGCTTGTGTGAGCATTTATATTTGATCATAGGATTGACACATATGTACTGATATGCTAAGATGACTGAGATAGGAAAGCTATTGGGATTTGAGCTGTCTTTTGGGTTTTCAGCGGATATAAGCGAGCTGTAGAAAATTACAGGGTTGTTGCGTTAAACCTTCCATCATGGCTGAACATATGCATTCCTATTCATATTGAGAAAGTAATGAAAGAAGACGTCTTCATATAATATCTCACTCTGCTATTTCAGTGTGAGTCTAAATCAACACTTCAGCAGAAAATAATAAGGTTGCCACAGCCCTAAATTATCATAATGACCCATAGTGCTGTACATAGACACACACTGACCGCACACAAATATTGTCTTTTTCACTTTTCATATTTCATGAAATATTTATTTCAGCAAGACATTCTTGGTTTCTGCCTCGCTCCAGAACTGCCAGTTTCTATTTGGACCCTGTGCTGTGAAATGTTGAAGATGGTGATACTGACCCTGCAATGAAAAGGAAAATAAGAGCTTAAGAAAACATCAGCTATTTTTTTTCTCTTCCCATGTCCTTAAACTTGCAGTGTTAAGGTAGAATTAAACACTTTGTCAGGGTTTCTTGGTTAAAGTGGTTTTGACTTGTCAGGTTAATCAAATCATCACCTGCAATGTGGAAGAGTGACCAGTACATTGCATATGACATGACATGTGAATGGACAAAAAAAATAAGCACTAAGGATTTTTAGTCCCCATGCACTTATTAAAATCCCAGTTTGAATAACACTGTGCTTGAGCATTATGTTTGGCTCACTGCTACACAAATCAGTTTGTTGGTGTGCTTGGTTGCTGTCATGAAAGTCTTGTCTTTATTTGTGCCTTTTAATGCATGTGTGTGTCACTGGATTTGTGACTGTGTTGTCCTGAAATGCCAGTACATAAAAGTGTTAGTACAGACTTTCACTTTACTCTTGTGCGTCTCTCATGCTACCTCTACAAGGGTGTAATGCATGCAACTTGCGCTCATGCATGCCGTATTTTGTATCTCCAGCACATCTGGGCTCAGTGCCATTGCAAACACCCTTCTCTATTGACTTAACCACAAGTTGAGAATCTCTCTCACACACACTTATGCACAGAATTGGGCTGTAAGACAGTCAAAGAGATCCTGTTCTCTTCCAACATGACAGGAAATGAGAACACTCAACCCAAAAAAATATATTAACTTGGAATCTATAAAAGCAAATAAACATCTTCTCAAATGCCTCCCAACATTTTGGATAGTCAAATGAAATAAAGCTCGACAAGTTGTCTTTTTCAGTCTGCCACACATCCTCAATCTTTTGTAAGAACCTATTGGCTTATGTAGTGTCTTTTTGGCCTCTCAGCAATTGGTCTGGTTCTGCTAGCAATCGGATCTGAGTCAAAGACTTTTCCATTTTAAAGCCAGAGGATGTTCTCATATCTGATGTCAATGCTGGCTAGGTAACTCCCGCATATTAAGCTAGTATATGGGAGATTCACATGTCATTGTCGTAACACAACTCTAAGCAGACATTCAGGAGGAAAATGCTTATTCTGAGTGAAGTTAAAAGAAAGGAGCTGATGAATAGAATTATAAGAAAGGAAGAGGCTTATTATTGCAGACAGAGGGGAGGAAGCTGTGATTCAGAGTATCCAGGCCTTTGTTTCTTCTTGCTGAGAAATAACAAGAACTGGGTGGCAGACAGATAAACGAAAGAGGCTGACAACTGTGCATGTTCCCAATTATGTCGTGCTTGAGCCAAAGTACAAACAGAAGAAATAAGAAACATCCTTGTTATAAAATGCAGAATCTTCAATAACATAAAATGTCGTACTCAAGGGCTTGAATGGGGCAATACAAAGAAATAATCCATCTGTATAGAGATATGCATACATTCCCAGACAGGCTAAAAATATTTCAATAAGGAAAGATTATAAGAAGGAGCTGAACATGATTTATTGATGTATAGAATTCAATATGAGGTATTTGGCGCTTAGACTCTGATGGCCCATCACAGCAGAACAGAATCCCAGCGGTGATAGAGATTAGGACAGGAGTGTAGATGCTTTTGATGGAGATGAAGATGGCGGATTGAATGATGAGGAAGAGGCAGTGATGGGGAGGAAGTGGGTTGCATCTGCAAGGAAGAAAAACAGATGCGCAGATGCAGATTTAACATAGTTGAAGTGTTGAAGGCAAATTGGCCTAAAGAAGGCCGGCAGTGTGTGAAAGTGGAAGTGATGTAAAGTTAAAATTAGCCGCCAACACCTGAGAAACAGACAGGTGTATGACTACAGATCTTCCTTATTGAACTTACGCGTAAGCTTTATTAGAATAGAACTGAATAGGACATTTGGGATGAGAGAATGACATGCCAGAAGCATACAAAAGATTTTCATGTAATATATTTCAGATCAAGGGAAACACATCAGCATTACTGAGGTGCTCTGAGCTATCCGACACGGAGGTTGCAAAGGAAAAAAGAAGGGTGAGTGATGGGAAGGGAGCGAAGTCAAACAGAATACAGAAAGGTAGAGAGGATGCATTTTTGTGCATGTAATCCCGCATGAGCAACAATACAGTTAATTTAGCGGTAAGGAAGATAATAACATGCAACAAATGAAATTCCCTTGCCACTTTGAGGTAGTCAGAGGCTTCACAAAGGAGTGCTATGTAAATTCTTGTAAGAATAAATAGAATGGAATAAGACAAGAGACGATGGAGATTTAAATGAGTTTGTCATGAACTGGGCTCCATTGTAAAGCGCAGAAACATTGCTGTAACGCTTGTTACTCAAGGCACTTTGAAGGCATAAGGATGGCATGCTCACATTAATGACAAATGACAAGCAATGGTTGTGATAGACTCTCTATATCTATATTTCGATAGAGACTGACACAAACACTTCATCTTTTTCCCACTTAGATGCCACAAATTGTATTTTGCATTCCCTTGCTTTCCGCCGTCCTGCCAGATATTACTATTCTCACTGTATGCTGTGGTGACAACTGTGGCTCCTCAGTCTACCCACTGCCAGAGGGAAGGAGGAAAGATGAGTCAACAGATTCCTGCCTAGGTCTTCATATGCACACTGCTGCACTGCCATATAAAGACATATTCAGCTTTGTTTAAATAGAACACACATACACAGAGAATAGCTGTCCCTTCCTGTTGAAGCACAGAGTCAGAGTGTTAACATGTGAGCCTTACCGCATGGTTATTGAGTGCTTATGTTGTCTAGCTTTAATCCAAAGATTTGTTTGACATGAAGCTGGATTTGTAAACAGATTACTGGTTGCAAAATCCTAAATTTACAAAACTTATTTTCTCATAGTGGATTGGTGTTCAGAGTGCACAACGTGGCACTTTTGTTTTTTGCAAATGTGCCAAAAGATTATAGAGATGTCCCCTGACTCACTCTATTTGGAGACTGATATCCATGGGAAGGTCTAAGGCCAAGGCTGCTACAAAGGAGGTGAAGCAAGCTATAGTTAGCCAGTTGCTACAGCTGCTAATTTTTAGCTTGGCAGGCAAGCTAATTTTAGCAAGAATGAAATACAATGAAAGGACTGACACCCATCTGGACAAATGCAGTTATTAGCATGGCTTTAGATTTATGCATCCTGCCCTATGATAGCAGGGATAGGCTCCAGGCCCTCCTCGACCCTGAAAGAGAATGGATGATGCTAGGGATCAAATCATTCTTACGCAGGCTTCAAGCTGGTGTTAGCTAATGATAGCTCGTCTGCATAAATGTCATAAGCATCACCAGAGCAATCTACCACAGATAAAATATAGCTAGCTGGCTAAAGTTACGTTCGTGCTAGAGAAAACAGTAATTGGAGACTGGTGCGCAACCAAAATGATCAGTGTAAACTGTGTGTAATTAACTTGTAGTCTCGTTGCCTTTGAAATGCTTGATTTGAAGATGGGAACGAGGTCTGCAACCACTCAAAGTCAGCTGCTGTCCTCAAAGCAAGTTTGATAGCGATAAAATGACAAAAAGCCAGACCCTGCTGCTATAGGTTTGCAACTTAATGAGGAAAAGTTGGCAATTATATGATAATGTGTTGATGATCCAAGATAAATCAGAAAATTCTACCAACACCATAAACAGAAATTCTCATTCACTGTTTAGATTCAGAGTCTAACTAGAACCTCACAGATTTTAAATAGAAATTCATAATTCAGGAAAGTGATTTAACTGCAAAATGACACAATGATTTATAAAGCCTCACTTTTATGGGTATATACCGTAATCGGAATACAGTTAGCTGGCCACCAGTTGAGTCAAATCCCCTTTTGCAAAGAAATATGTCGCTGACAAGTTATGATCATTGATACAGGGTGGCTCAGATTACTTGCAACTTTTGGCAATCTGTGTTCATATATTAAATGGCAGTTATTTGCAAACATTTACTCTCTGCCTGAGATTGCAATCAGTGATTGCAGTCATTCTAAATGGGATTGTTTGGAGGCAGGTTGCTTCTTGCCAGGCAACCACTCCACGTATTTTAAACCTCACAGTTCATCTGTCATTTTCCCTTGCAATGCCTTCGTGCAACCCACCTCCTCTTCATTTCTTCCTCTTCCACATTACTCAGGCTCCATCAAAGTCTCCATCTTAGTCCCCACCACCAGCGTTTAGAGTCCAGGGAGTCTGCTATGTCTCTTCCTATGACTGCTGTGATGGGCTTTACGAGTCTAATTGCCAAATAGCTTAATTGAATTTTGTATATTAATAAATCACATTCAATTCCTAGCAAAGGAATGGTTGGTTAACCACCTAATAGTAAGTCAGACATGTAGCATGTATATCTAGATCAGCATATTGAACTACAATATGCATGATATGCAGCACAATAGTTCAACATAAAAGTGTAGGACAGTTTAACCTAAGCCATTTTGGCTAATGCTAGCAACAGGATGCAAACTACAGTTCCAGCCATAATTGTTGTTTTCTAGATGCTAATTAGAGACATCCTAAAGGATTGTCACTTCCCTGAGCAAACACCAAAACATCCACATATTACCAGCTGACAAACGGAGGTGCAATGTTGTTTTAAACACATCTGATTATCACACAAAAATTACCACACTCCTCAGTGACAACAACACCTGTGAAGCCTTAAGACAAGACTCCACAAGCAACTACAAAAAGAAAGTCATCAGTTGCCTACAAGAACTGGGAAAGGAAAACTGACTGCCCTACATTCCACCAACTGTACCCAGGTGATGCTTTACCCCCTGTATATATGAACCTCTGAAGTTACACAAAGGAGTCCCACTCAGACCTAACAGGATCAACTCAGCCACCTACAACATTTCCAAGCACCTTGCCACCATCCTAGATCTCCTTGTGGGGTCCAGAAACTTACACTGGATCCAGATGAAACCAGAGTGTCCTTTGATGTGGTCTCACTCTTCACTTGCATACCTACAACTGAGGCAGCAGAAAAGGTCAGAAAACAGCTCCTTAGAGAACAGAACCAGCTTTACCCCCGATCAGATTTGCGCACTTTTAGACCTCTGCCTTAGCACCACATGTTTTAAATACAATGAGGGTTTCTACACACAAAAACATGGAAATGCCATGGGCTCCCCTGTATCATCTACTGTAGCCAACCTTTACATGGAAGAAGTGAAAAGTAAAGCTCTTGGCTTCAGCATTTATAGAATTTATAGATATGTGGATGACACCTGAGTCAATATCAAAATCCAAGAAGTAGAAACCTTCACTGTCTACTCAGTGGATAGAAACCTAAAGTTTACCAGGGAAGACACAAAGGATAACAGCTTGCCATTTCTGGACTGTGCCGTGCACATTGAGGAGAATGGAAACATCAACATCGAAGTTTACTGGAAGCCCACACACACAGACCAGTACCTACTCTTTGACTCCCACCACCCTCTGGAACACAAACTTGGAGTAATCAGGACCCTGCAACACCAGGCAGAAAACATTCCCTGTAAGCCAGAAGGGAAAACGAAGGAAAACACACATTTAAAGATAGCTCTTAAATTTGCTTATCCTAATTGGGCTCTCATCAAATTAGCAGAGATGCACGGTAAAGAAGGTCAGACACCAACTAGGGAGAAACAGATCATCCCTTATGTAGCAGGTTTATCAGAGAAACTCAGGAGAGTCTTCTCCAAGCACGACATTCCAGTGTACTTCATACGCAGCCACACACTGGTTCAGACCAGGGACAAAACTCCCAAACACAAACTAAACAACACAATGTATGCTGTTTAGTGCAGTGAGGAGTGCTGAGCCCTCTTCACGGGAGAAACCAAATTTTCACAGCAGCTTTACCCAAAACCTCTGCTGATAATGACCCCCACTCTTTTTCACATCTCGGCTCATGTGATGAGGCATATGATCAATAGTGGGTCAACAACTCTTTTAAGGGACAACTCCCAATAGGGCATAAATACCTGGGACTCTCCACCATTTGGTCTTAGAAATGAGGAAGAAGAAGTTATCAAGAAAGTCGCTTTTCTTTCCAAGTTCCCTAGAATACGATGATCTGCATGACTGAGAACCTACACAGACATCCTAAAGGATGATTAACAGCCGTGGTGATGTTGATGCTATATTCAACCCTGAAACCTTGTTTAAAAGAAATGATCAACATGTCTTTCAGCTCTAGCTGCTTTGAGATGGACACATATTTGAAACAGTCTGCTGGGACACAGAGACACACACTCAGAGCTTCCCACTGAGCTAGTGGAACTCAAATATGCCTGGTTTGTTGCTATGGTTTCTCCCACCTTAGAGCCTGCTACTGTGTCTTGTAAAAGTCCCCCGAAATAAAACTTATTGCTAAGGCATGAGGGGATTTATTTCATATTCCTGTGGAAATGTAAAGTGTATTTATGAATAATCAATGAGGTAGCTTTCACTAAACAGTCACTCTGCTGTTGCTCTCCAACGTGATAGTGTTTCTGTCTCTTTGTCTGTGATGTTTATCTATTTTCAGCACTGTTTGATTTAAACCATTTGGACCAAAATAACTGTCTTTTGTTTCGTTTTTTCTCCTGCCTTTGTTTGTGTAGTACTGTTTGATCAAATTCAGTATCATCTTCCCTTAGGGCAAAGCACCAGAGCTGCCATGCATGATTATTAAACAACAGCCATGGACTCACAAAAGGGCACATTCATGGCTAAAATTCAATGATGTCATTTCATTTTGTGCTTGAAGAAATCCAAAACTTAGAATTGTTAATGGAGGCAACAGCTAAACTTTTTCCCCCTCCATTTCTACAGAGATGATGTCAGCTGAACACAGTTCTTGTATACAGAGCTGTGTAATCTAGATCAGAAGCTGATCTATTTAAAACAGCCAGGTTAGATTGCTTTGAAGTTCTTGATGTTTGTTCTGGATTAGAGAGCTAAGATTATACATTGCTGATTTGAATAAACAAAAGATATAGGAGTGTGTGTCTGGAATGACTTGTGTAACTCAGCCCAACAAAATGCATCTTGTTCAATTTTTACTGTATTAAATGAATTGTTTTCCTTCTAACTATTGTTTGCAACAACTTAAAAGATTCAAACCAGATATAAATCATTTCAATAAAGCAAAACAGAGTTTCCATGAAAGCTGCATCTGTGATTGTTCTCCTGCTGGTATTAACCCAGATTATGCTCTGCAGTATTGATTATGATGAGAGGAAGTAAGTGCATCATGCACACACTCATACACACACACGTACACACACACACAAACACACACACACACACATCTGTATTCAGCTCCACAGTTCACAGTGAAGTGAAAACATGACAGGAAAAAGGGCCTTATTCCAATAATGAAGAGAGAGGGTCGTGCCAGGAGGTAGATGACGCGGCATTAGTCTTCTCTGCCTGGAAAGAGAGATGGGGGAGAGGGAGAGAAAGAGAGAAGACTCTGTTCTTCTTACATAATAGGTGATTTTAAGAGCACTGGGATTCCAGTGTCCACCCTGAATGAATGCTTGGTTGAGCAGAGGACTCTGAAACTGAAATTGTTTGAAAGCAGTCATGGGTCTTTGGCGTTTCTGTACACATAGAGCTCCTGTCCTGGTGTGGTGTTCTGACAATATTTGCACACCATAGGACACCAGACACAAAAGGCTGACTTGTTAAACACAAAGAATTTATGAGCTTTCAGGACTTTGCACTGCAAAGCCCCGTCAGTGATATTGACAGTAACAAGCATGAAAGCTGTTGGACAGAGCCCCATGATAGAGTGCTCTGTAATGGAGTAGAGTGTAATGATAGCGCTACCTGCAGCCATCCTACTGAGAGAAGAAAAATGAGCCTGTCAGGAGAAAGAAAAGAAAAAGACAGAATTTTTTAAAAAAAAAAGCCCTCTCAAAGTTTGAAGTTTGGCTCTGTATCTGCTTTTCGCAGCCAAGTTTCTGTACAGATTAAAACGCACTTATTCCATCAACATCCCGCAAAGCAACCTGCCACTTATCCAGCTGCTGTTTGTTTACAGGGTGGAAGAATCTGACTTTCAGAATGAGGACTGAGAGCAGGTCTATGCTGATCTGGGGACTTGTGGCATGCGTGCAACAAGGACGCATGCTTCAGGTGTACACCAGAAGGAATTTTAACTGTCACAATAATGTGCCCTTCATAAGCCTGATAGCTGCAAGTAATCATTTTTCAGATAAACAAACTAATGCATGTTTCCTAAATTAAATCAGACAGCAACACCCCTCTCACTCTTAGCATATGAAAGTGGCTGCCATCATAAATGAAAGTGAGGGTTCAGGCTGAACGCCAAGTGTGCCTTGTTATAGCTCACAGTGAATTCCAGGCTGTTGGGAAGCTTAGTTCTTGCTCTGGCTGAAGTACAGAACAGACTACTGGGGTCTGTAGTGGAAGGTAAGCTAGAGCCAGCTCGGTTTCCTGCCTTCAGATGGTTAAGCAGATGGCCTGAGAGTCCTGAGAGCCAGTACAGTAATCTAACTCTCCATCGGCAGCGCTTGTTTCCCCATCACTGAGTGTAATTTAACGTTTCTTATAAACACTGCAAGGTTGTTTTTTTTTTTGTTTTAAATGCAAAACTGAACCCAGAGTACCTGTCTGCTTTTTAAAGCAAATCTCATTATTTGCTGCAGCTGTATTATAAAAGTGACTTTCCTCCACAGTTATAGAGGTATGTGGTGATTTTGGATTGAAAACAAAAACATCAGACCTTCTAGCACAACAGGTTAACCAAAGGCCAAAGGTCACCTGTGTTCACTGCCCCCTCTAGTGGACAAGCATTAAGGAAAAAAGAGGCCAAAATGACAAAAATTTCCAATGTTAACTCAATTCACCAGGAGAAATGCTAATATTTAGGGCTGTGGTTTGGGTGTTTATTAAAAAGAGAAACTCCAAAGAGAAACTTAATCAGTGACTGATTATCTGATACATAATGCATGCAATTCTTTTCCAAATAACAAATTTGGCAAATAAACAGCATAAAATGGAAAGAATGAAAGGTTCATGTTGTTGCTGAAGGAACTTAATCCATCCCAAGGGATTGTTTTTGCCTGTATTTAATAAACCTCCATCGCCTGCTTTAGTGCCACAGATAATGTTTTAATTACTTAATCAAAACATACATTTAGAATGATTAAATACAAACAGTTCTGTGGTACTGAGGGAAAGGGAGTAGTAAGTCAGCCAAGGACACTGAATACTTTGTTTGACAAGTCAGCACATTTTTTTTCAATCAAACTTATTCTGAAAGAAACCCAGGATGGGTGTAGGAATCTGCTATCCTATTTTTCATTCTGCTGCACAGTCAGCCACTTCTCTGACCATACAGGAAGCTCATATTAACTCAGCTTTAAACAGGGATGGAGAATACAACAACAGATGCTCATCAACATCTTGTCCTTAAAGACATTATAGCGCAACAACAACAACAACTGCTGAACACATAATGAACACTAGCTGAGCTGCACTGTCTTTTGAAAGATAGACATCAGCAAATGAATGAAGAAGTGCAGACACGTAATAACGCACACACAAAGGCACACAGGGTTCGTATTATCACAGATACTGGGAAGCAGCCACAAAGAGCAGAAGCCTGCCCACGTCTTCCCAGAACTGTTGGCTACTTTATTTGAGCTTAATCAGAGGAGCTGAAGAGTGTGAGCGCGTGAGAACAACAAAGACAGAGGCATGCAGATACTTAGACATGCACAATAGCATTTATGATCATTTCAATTGCTTTTAATGATAAAAAAATGTATGCTTCCCCTAATTAGAAGCATTATTTTTCACACAAATATAAAAATGGGATACAAAGAAAAGTAGAGAGAAGTGGATTAGCGTATTAGCTTCGACGTGCTGTGTGTTCAGTTTCCCCTCCTTCTTCCATTTCCTCTCGTGTCTGTCGTTCTGTCTCTCACCGAGAACAATTTAGAGACACGTTCTTCTTCCCGTGTTTCTCTTCGGGTGCTGCCTCTCCCTCTCTATCTCCTCAGACATCTTGCTGTCTTTGCCAGTCGTCTGTTGCTTTGAAGTGCTTTGCGCTTTCCACACTCAGACAGCCTTCCTCTCCTGTTCTGAGCTCTGGCCCGGTCCTGACGGGGAAGGGCCAGATATGCCGCTAATTAAGGCGGAGTGTGTTAGTGTGTCTGTGTGTGAGGCTGCACATAAACCCCCAAGCATTTCTCCATCTAATTACACCAAGTGATGTCTTCGTTCGTCACTCTCCACTCATTATGATTCTTGAATTATCCAAGAAGTGCACTTAATATTCAAAATATTCTATATTTTTGTTTTCTTTGGAGTACTTCTGTTATTATGATCCATAAACCTGGCTCTCTTAGCGCCACGCTGCACAGGGTGGCCCTGATCTGGGAACTTCTTGGCTCAGATATCTTTAATCAAGCAGCCATTTTTCCAAAGTGTAAGAGTGAGTCTGGATTATTTTTTAGAGCTTTTTAGACTCAGGAAATTACACCTTCTCCTGTTTTCTGACTCAAAGGAACATGAGCTCCTAACTGTCCTCCAAATCGCACATCATCTCCAAAATTTGACAGAGACAAACTAGCAGACATGTCATCCATCAGCAGAAATGTATTTGACATTTACAGGGAATAAAGGAAGAGAATGAGGTGTGAGACCACAGCAGGGGTGAGAGCAGAGAGGAAGAGAAGTACAATACAGTGAGAAGGAGACGGATTTGTGTTGAAATACTTTGGCTGCACAACATCAGTGTCCACATGCTTGCATTTTATGGACAAGAGTAGCAGGATAATGCTCTGAAAATGTTGGATGGTTTGATTATTGGAGCCAGGACTGAAACCATTTGATCTGGGAGTGCAGACGAGAACTTGGGACCTTAATAAATATGTCTGGGATCTTGGAGAATATGAAAAGAGTTTTTTTTTTCTTTTTGTGCGCGGTTATGTAGCTGTGCGGCAGTTTGATTTCTGCCAGGATTCCACTTTAAACATCTGAAGTCAAAGAATGAGCTTTTATTGAGGTCAGTGCTGGGCTCACAGCACCAATGATCAAGCGAATCAATGAAAATTTCCACAGTTAAACAAGCAAGAAAGGGGCCCTGATTTCATATTTATTTTTCATGTTTATTTCCACTAAATTATTTATTGGCTATTTCTGGTTTTCGGCATATGAACTATATAGTTAGTCCATGCTCATAATTCAGGGTAATGTTTAAATTACTGCATCAAATGGAAACAATTACAGCAATAAAAAAGGGGCATATGTACAAGATGACAGCAGACTTTTAGAGGAAGTAAGGAGAAATTCCAGCTGTCATGTGGCACAAAGTGTATCCAGACTGCAACGATAATCAGAGCACTCTCACAGGAAACAAACACAGAGACAATCACAGAAGGATATGATCAGGGATGAGGGTGAAGACAACGACCAAAGAAGCTTTTAATCACCCAATAAAAGAAAATTATGCATACAGCGACAGAAAAAGTACCTGTCAACAACTAGAAAGGAATTGAATAATTACAGGGTGGAGGACAGTTGTCTTGCGACTCTGGAACGACACTTGTCCCGTCACTTGTCCCGTCACCACAAAGGGCAAATGAAGGAACAGATCCAAGGAACATATCAGCTAATCATTGCAGCGGATGAAACTTAAACCGTACGCCATCTGGATGGATTTAGATGAATTGCAACAAGGACCATGTTCAGCTTGCTAATCTAAAATGATGTTACACAGAGAAAGAATAAGAGAATCACAGAGGTTTGTCTGCAAAACGGCAGTAGTGCCAGAATCAGGCTGTATTGTAATTCAATTTAAAACAGCTTATGATATGATTTTGACAGGGAACAGCTATGTTTATAATCAGGACCTCTGCATCTTGAAGCTCTTTCTCTACATCTAATCATCCAGTAGGAACACAGTATGGCCTTTTCATGACCGTAGGCTCAAGTATAGAACATTGTACATGTACAGCGGTCTCATTTGGCTCAAGTTAAGCATAACCACATACAGGGCATGCACACAAGAACACTTTCATGAATTCAAATATGCAAGCTGATTTTTTTTCAGCGTTTTCAGGTGGTAATTCTTTTTAGTCACAACTTATTCAGGTCACCCACGTTGGGGGAAAAGGAAAATGTTAATGGGCCTGTCGGTATAAATATCAACTGCATGTGTGACCACAAAACAATCAGTCATACCTTGACATAGGGGCAATATGAGTCACGGGAGACAGGTATAAAATCAGTCCAATCACAATAATAATGGCAACAATTCATAAGCTGAAAACAGAAAGACCATTGATCAAGAAATCTTCTTAAAATATAGTTTTTTAAAGTCTTGATTTCTTACAAATTCTTACAGTTTTTTCTGAATGCTTAAACCCTAACTGTGATTCCTGTAGCACAATCTCTGAAACTATTCAGACTTATAGCAAAACCACTCACTGAGTTTGCAAAACTAAAAGCACAAAAACTGCTTTGCACTCAGTTTGCAATTTTGTAACACACACTTTGCAAAACTGTAGGCACAATTCACTGCACAACACTCAATTACCAAATTTCCAACACACTCCTAGCAAAAGTATACACATGTATGGCTATCATTAACACTAATTTGCCAACTGTCTGGCACACTTTCACATGTGAAAACTTTTTTAGATAATTAGTTCACTTTGCAATCAGCCTAAGCACTATAATACAGGTAAGCTGTGTGTGCGGAGTACAATGGAGGGAGCAGAAAGAGTGAGAAGTAGAGGAGGCCGAGGAAGAGGACGTGGAGGTGAAGAAGTAGGATGAAGAGGACGACAAGGACAAGGAGGAGCAAGAGGAAGATGAGTAGGGGGGAGAGGAAAATGAGGAGGGGGGAGAGGAAAATGAGGAGGGGGGAGAGGAAGGGTAGGAAGAGTAAGAAATAGAATTACTGATGACATCAGAGCTACAATAGTGGACCATGTAATCAACCGTGGAATGACCCTGAGGGTAGCTGGCCAACGGGTCCAGCCTAACTCGAGCTGCTACACTGTAGCAAGCACCATAAGGACATCTTGAAATGAGAATCGGTTAGTTGTGTGCTTAGTAGATGATGGCTTGTGTGTACTGTTTGATACGGAAACACCACTTTTACGAAGGTGTGAAGAGTTAGTCTAGCTGTGTTTGCTTTTGCAAGAGAACTACAATGTTTTGATGATTGGGTGACAGGTTTTCTTATTTGTGTGAAGAGTTTTGCAAAATTAGCCAATAGTTACAAAAAATGTGCTTAAGCAATCAGAAAAAACTGTAATCGGCTATCAGCAGTCCCACATGGGCACCATAGTGTGGGTATTAGAATTGTGGCCTTCAGAGTTGTTACACCCCTGTTAGGCTGATAAGATGAACCTCCGAGGACCAGTAGCTTATGCATCCAGCACATATGGGCCAATATCTTTCATTCAACTTGGCAAAATCTATGCTAGATACTAATATTTGCTTTGCTTTTTATCTTTTGGAGTTGGGCAGTAAATGTACACAACATAGAGTAACTGGTTACTGTGGTGTGGTGGTGTATTGTGACTGTGACAAAGAATGCTTTAAATTAACAATGTTTTCAATCACTGTAGCATAAGAACAACTACAGCTATGAATTAAACTTGTTGGATTTTTTTTTACAAAATTATACATGATCATTTATACTAAATAAGCATATTTTTCACAAAATACTGAGGACTAGAATGATATAAGAATAAAATGTAATATATGAAATGGTTTTTAAATTATTTATATATGCACTGCTTAAAATGATGTTTCATGCCAGCACACTCATTACAAAAGTATCTGAATGATGCTGCCTGCAAAGTCATTGAATGGGAAAGTTTTGGAGCCTCTTAATTATTATTAATCTTTTTTTTCATAGGCCAAATTTTAGCTTGTAAAACAAACTGTCCGGGTGGTTGAATCCACCCAAGGATCATCTGAACAGTCCAATAATGTTTCAAGTTCTTCTTGTTACACATTTTTGCACCTGCAAAATTGGTTAGGTTGGTGTAGATTACCCTGAATGAGACTACAGTGAGTCGAACAGCAGGCTGTGCCCTGGACCCGGCCCAACACATGCCTGTCTAATGGCTGTGATATGTGAGTGGGACAGAACATGCGCCTCATTGATGAAGACGGGGAAGATTTTCCTCTGAGCAGGCATGGAATAGCCAGGTGGTCTGCCCTTGACATTTTTCATCTGTGAAAATTGGTTTGTGTGGGGTAAAAACCATGAGACAGAAAGAGAGAGAGACACACACACACACACACACACACACACACACACACACTTAGTGATCAAGTGGGAGAGAGAGACGAGAGAATTATGCTTTTCTTACTCCAAAGTTTGTGTTGTCCAAAACTAGCATAGGTGTATGGTAACCAGACTGGAAGAGGACAGATGAAGTGGTTTGGAATAAGGGCCTTGCTGCCAATGTTAGACTGCTGTTCTTCCATTAACACAGTACAGTAGCATGTCTGCCCACTGGATTAGTGAAAAGCACCATTGTATTTAACAATTAACTGGTTTATTCTTACCTTCATTTATCTGGGCAGGGTTTGTTCAGAACACATGGTCTTATGTAATATGTCACATTCTTGCAGCTATGCACAATCTGTCTTGTACTTCCCAGTCGTCTACTGCTGGCTTCTGACAGCTTCAATTATGTGCTTCACCCAAGGACTGCTAAAATATACAGGAGTTGCTATGGAAGAATATTAGTAATGGATTCATCTTGGTGTGTAGCCTATTGTGTTTAAATAATGCCCATTTATTAAAAAAAGCGATTGCACTTTTGATAATTCAAATGTACAAATGATTAGCATTTTTTAAATTCAGTGTTTAATTGTTTAATTTTTGGTTTACCTTTATACTTTGACATATTTAGCAAGATAGGTCTAAAAAAAAATGAAGCTTTACTATCAACTCCACTTAGTTTTATATAAAGAAAAAGTCTACTTGCTTTTTATCTGCATGAGAGAAAACTAGATGACTTAAATTAGCTGGAATTGTGGTTTATTTTTTGCCATCTGATTGAAGTTCATTTCATTTTGATCTTGGACTGAAATAACCCTGAGAGCTGTCACTGTGTCCATAACACTGATTACTGGAGAACAACCAGAATTTTTTATTGCAGTGACATCATTAAAGAGTCGTTATTCCCTTGCTTTTGACTTTGTGTCAGCGTTGTTCATTTTGATAAATGTGGATGGCCGTGAAAATAACCTTGTGAGGGCTGCTTAACATTTCAATAACAAAGCCCCCATAAAACACTACAGAAGGAAAACAGAAACATGCAGTCGCACACAGCACTGGGCAAGAAGCTATTGTATTGTTATTCCATTACACCAAAGCATCAGTCTAGGTTTGCTCACTTTATTAAATCACATTTCAAGCTTTGAGGTATCCGATGCATTCCAGTGGTGTTTATCACTTGTTCCAGCTCATTTATAAAAAGGACCCTCATGAACTATTTTTCTGTTGTACAGTAGGCTTGAGGCTCAAAGACAAGACTATAAATTAAAGGATTTTATACAACTTTGATGATTTTATGGAAATAATGACTGCTAAATGCTTACATAAATGCCAAGACCTGTTCCCGTGTAAGACTAAAATGTTATCATGCAATCATTGGAAAATCCTTTCCATTTGTTGAAACTCATATCTATTTCCCAACAGAGGTGAGGCCTGATCCCTAACTGATGACCCTGGCCATTACTGAGATAATCAGAGAGGGCATGTGGATACACATGCACATAAACAAAAAGATGAAGAGAAAGAGTTGAAGAGAAAAAATGGTTTCTGACTGTCTTTGCTTCACATACTTGGGAATGAATGTTGAAAGACAAGCAGATGTGTCGATAGATACAGAACACACACACACACACACACACACACACACACACACACACACACACACACACAGCAAATAGATCAAGTGACAGGAAAGTGTCTGACGTGACAACTACGGCTCATAAATCACAGCCGATGTTGCAGCAACAGCCTAAACACACAGCTCACATTTGGGTTCACATTACGAACAGCGACTCCTGGAACGACACCAATGAGTAAAAGCCTCGTTACAACGCACCAGCTCACCTGCAGGTTGTGAGTAAAACCGATGCATTTAAAGACAATACGAGTCAATTCCAAAACATTCAACACACATGACTAAGGCTCCACATACATTTATTCTGAATGCCCGAATAAAGCCGGAATTGTGGTTGCTTTAAGCATATCATTTTTCTTTATCTCTCCCACCAAAAGAAGTCTGCTAATAGTTGAGTCAGGTTTCATTGAATGGAACGTGCTGAGCCTCTGTTGACTCTTCAAAACTAATAAAATCTCTGCTTTGAAGTGTTCCCATCTGATTGCCTCAAAAATGCACAGATCGAGTGGTAAAATGTCATGGGGGTAACAATTAGTCTCAACTTGGTCCAGCTCATAATCAAGTTAGTCAAACCAGTCAAAAGGAGTTTCCGCTTTTTTGAGTTAAGACTAAATGTTCCATGAATGTGCTTTGTCTGTGAAACTGAATTTTCTCTGTGGGATATATACTCTTAAAGCCAGTGCTCTTTTCACCTTTTCACTGTCTCTGCTGTTCTCCTCTCCGATTCTGTTATTCTAGTAGCTGACTACAAAGTTCTGAAAATACTAAATAAACTAAATGGGACACTGAAGGTGTCACTTGCGAATCCCAGTTGGAGGAATCGCATTTTTCCAGGTAGAAATGCAAACTGGATATGCGAGCATGCTCACGCTTACACACATGTACCAAATGTGTGAAATGTATCACGGTGGTAGCAAGTTTACGCAAAATGCTGACAAGAGCCATCATTTATGACTCTTTTACAATAACATACTGTTGGAGATGTGCTGCTACTTGTGTTTATAGTACATGTGTATGTGTGTCAAAAGGTTCAGAGGAAATCTCCCGTCACTCATAAAAAGAAAGGGCCTCAGCTGACGTTTGGGTCTCCCTTTCTCCTCTCTGTCTCTTTACATTTGGTTCCATGACGGTGAGCTGGTCAACGCTCCTTTACAAAGAGTCCAACTTGGTAAGCTGGAGCGAGTTGTTAAGAGTTTGAGGTCTGTGCGTGTCAGTGTCTAAGTGTGTAGCAGGTGGGCAAAGGATGAGAAACTGAGTAATTGTCTGTCTGACTGAATGAGTGAATGTACCTTCTGACTCCCCCTATGTC
Organism: Maylandia zebra; assembly: GCF_041146795.1. Classification (NCBI taxonomy): domain Eukaryota; kingdom Metazoa; phylum Chordata; class Actinopteri; order Cichliformes; family Cichlidae; genus Maylandia; species Maylandia zebra. The sequence goes on along the minus strand of NC_135179.1, from coordinate 18,368,519 downwards.
AGCCCTGACATCTAAAGAAGCCTCCAGTGCCATAACGGTACAACAGTTGGAGGAGTTTTGATGGAAACAGACAAAGTAAAAAACAAAAATGAAAAGAAATATTTGAAATAATAATTAAGTTGTGTAAGAAAGTTCATAAGACGATGGCAATCACCTATATACAGCATGTCTTTTTACCACTGCCCGGTGCGATGGCTGTTTGCGGTTATAGCACTTTGCTCTGTGGTGCTAAAATCTTCTAACATAATTTCATCACATTTCAGCAGCTATGTGCAACAGTACCCTCTGACAAAGTTGTTCCTCAACTCAGGCTCAGTGGAGTGACTGTGTATACTGACTGAGGTCTGAACTGAAGCAGAACTCGATCAGATCTCATAAGCCTGATATTTCCTGGTGGCACTGACACTTATTGTGCAAACCCATACTAACACTCTCCGATTATTTCTCTTGTTTGGGTTTGTGTCTGCTTGTCTGGGGTTCGCTTTTCTTTTTCCATTGTGGTCTGTAGATGACTAACCTCTAAATATAGTGTGTTACCTACAGATTTTCCATATCAATAAGTAGAATTGTAGCCAAGGAACAAGTGAAAATTTTGTTCTTTTGTTGTGCAGGTAAATAGTCTGTTTTATGAAGATAAATTACAAGTTATTTTATTTTGTAAGCACTGGCAGCACAAAGAAGAGCGAGTCCCAAATCTGTCAGTTGTACCTCAAGCCAGTGTGCCCCCAGGGTGTCTTTTGCCCTGCTTTTGTCACCTCCAATGGTTGTGGCAGAAGGCTGGAGGTTTCTTCCTGTTAAAAGCAAGTTTTTCCTTCCCACTGTTGCCAAGTGCTTACCCAAAGGGGTTTGTTTGATTGATGATTTTTCTTTACTATTGTAGAGTATTTCCTTACAATATAAAGCACCTTAAGGTGACTGCTGTTGTGATTTGGCATGATATGAAAAAACTGTATTGAAAAAATTGGTCATTGTCAACAGAAGCTGAGTCAACAGGCCAAAGTTAAGTCTATTATTACTTAAAATGATGCATGCAACCAAGCTGATAATTTTTTAATACGTGACATTAAAACTTGAAGCTACAGTCAGTCATCCTTTGAGGTTATTTAATAGGGAAAAAAAGGTATTTATAAATGTACATTATCACTGTGTAATTGTGCCTTCTCTAGGTTTCAGAATCCAACAAAGTTAGAGCCAATTCAAAGAAAGATTTATCAATGCTGGCTAGCAGCAACGAAAACAGGCTAACAGCAGTTAACAGTGGCAAAAACAGCAGCCCTTGCTGATAAAAAGTTCAGGATATCCTCAACAATTTAACTCAGTATCGCTGTTATCAGACAGACGCGAGCTCCACTGTCTCATCTGCCTGCAGGGGACACTTTTCAAAAACGCTTCTCACCCGACATGTCGACAGCTGAGGGGACTGACAGCCTCCACCAATTTGGTGAGTTTTTGAGGTGACTCAGATGTAAAAACATAAAATACCTCAAAAATACTTCATTGACACATATTCATGTTTTATTCTTGATTTAATCTTGAATGTTGACATTGTTTAAATATGTTCAAATATAGTGTGTACAAAAATGGCTCTATACGAAAACAGTAGAAGAACTGGGAGTGGTAAAAACATAATAATTCAGAATTCAGTTGACTGCAGTGTTCATTGTACTGACATCTAATGGCAAGATTTCACACACTGCATCTTTAAGTGTGAACTCAGAAAGCAAATAAAAAGTCTCACAAGTTGCCATTTCTTTTGCAGTTTAAAGAAATAATCAGGCTAAATGAAGGCATTTGTGTGTGTGCATCTGTGTGAATGTGTATGTGTGAAAGAGAGAGAGAGAAAATTTATGTTGGACACTAATTTGTGTGTTTCACGCGTGTTTTGACAGTTCTGCAAACTAATCTTTGTTGTCGCTTTACAAGAGTAGGTTGAGTGTGTATGTGTGTGAGCAGGGTGAGGAGAAGCGGGTTCATTCAAAACCTGTTACTGCACAGATAAAGTCTCCTCCGCTGATATTAGATTTACTTCTTGTTCACTGAAGTAACATATTTTGCAGAGGAGCATCTGCTGAGAGGTTTGAATTTGTCTACTTTCTGCTCATTTCAGTGCATGAATACATTTTTGAAAGGTTACGGAAAATCTGATGAATTACCCATGCTCTACAGCACTGAAAAACATTCTGGTAGACTTTTGAGCTTTTCTTTACTCAGCTGACTTGAGTATAAGTGACGTAACGCAGTACTGAACTTGGTTTGTTAAAGACACTCCCTGCACTTTCTGTTGCTTGTGTGCAGAGAAAGACATGCAAAATGCTGGCATGTCTGTTGTCTTTTACATCATCTCCTCCATCTTCTTGTGTGGTTTGGTATTCAAACTCTGCTTGGAGGGAATATCTGGGCGGCTAGCCACCTCACTCACTCTCAAGCCTTTCCTCTTTAGAATCACTGTGACACACACACACACACACACACACACACACACACACACACACACACACACACACACACACACACACACACAACTATCTATACCCACTACCACCATCTCCAAACAGACAGGCATACTCACACAATTGCCGAGACACTCTTTTCAAACCATGCTAAATCTTTCGGCCTAACAATGAAAGCTGGACCTAATCTTATAACCTCCATCCAATCAGAAGGCTGGAAACTGAAGAGTGGAATTGATTGGCCGGTGGCCACAGGGGCCAGTTAGGGGAAAGAGAACAAGAGGAGACAAGCATTGTTGATTGATTACCATGAAAGACACTTTTGTTACTGACTTGAAGGTAGGACACTGTGCTTGCATCGAGAGGAAACACTAGCAGGCCTAAAATAGGTCACCAGTGCGCTAACGTGCATACAAAATCCTTTACCAAGATAGTGAGGTATGCACAAGACAGTCCCACCACCCCTTGTTAAAAAAGTAAGGTCCAGAGATCATTAGCTGTGAGCTACGTTGATTAGTTGTAGTGCAAAGGTTAGCAGTCAGTACAGCATGTTGACGGATGAAAGTGTTACTGCTGGGAAAGACACAGTGAGTCAAATAAGTCTTGGCTGTGAGGTTCTGAAAACAAAATAAGTGCTTTATGCTCACTCAACAATGCTTTTATTTATAATTTTCCTTCAAAAATGGCTACATCAGCTAACAACCATCTTATCTTTCTTCATTTGAAGGTTATGCAAACTGCAGATTTTGTTCGCTCTGTTGGCAGCTTTTCCAATCCACCGAAAAAAGTATCCGCACACACTAAGGGCGTACTAACAGGGATTTGAATCGCAGCCCAGCATGATAAAGTTGAAACACATTCAACTCCATTGTCGAGTAAAAAACGATTTGATGGTGCAGTAATCTTCTTCAGTGCCCCGGGTTTGGAAATAAGTGAATGTTTGGTCATGATACTATAAAACTCTACGGGCTCTTGGACTTATTTTATTGATGTGCTTGGTTAACTGTTATTAAAACATGATTTCATATCATCTTATTGAATTAGATTCTACGGACTCACTGCTGTTTCTGGAATTTTATCTTCCACCCTACAGGCGCAGAACAATACTGTTCCTGATTCCCATCCAAGTACACCACCAGCTGTTTGCAAAACACACATGCACGCACTTTCCCGGTCCCCTTGTTTGTACTGCCACATACAGTTTGTTTACTTCGTCTTAGTCTCTCCACAATCCAGCTGCAGGATGATCTATATGGTGTCTTCACAATCCACATATGTCTTGATATAGTACAGAAAACAGTCACTTTAAAATCATTTGTATTGGCCTGCATTTACAGTCTATTCACGTGAGGAAAAGCATTAATGCGTGACGCAGATCAAATAGCAAATGCAGGAACACCCTCCAAGTGAGCCACTGATCCCACATCCTGTTCACAATGCTACAGGCTTTTGAATCTGAATGTGACCCTTCTAGGGAGTTTGCTCCAAAGATGAAGGCCCTCACTGTGTCAGTGGCACTGATAGAAAGAGACAGATATGCAGCGTGCCTCTTTTCACAGCCAACATACACATTAGCATAACTCCCTTGGCGCGGATAAACCACCTAGCCACCTGTAGTTGCACAACTCAGTAACCTCACTTCTCCCATGCTGATGCCCTTTCCCCCCTCAACTTCATTCATATTCTCCTCCTGCATCTCTCACGTTTACAGTTATGCATGTGAATGTGCGCACTTGTAAGTTTTCTCACTGCTGATGCCAGCCAAAGCTGCTGCCAGACTGTTTTGAGCTAATGAAGTGAGCGTGCTTGAATTGCAAGCATGCATCCTTTGTTACACGTGGAGCAATCTGCAGGGAGCCCGTAGAGTCTGTCTCTCACAAGTAAATGGAAGTGGGCTAAAGAGTTTAGAAATCCATCACAAAAGCAACATGAGTAAGAGGATGGCAGTGTCTTCTGGGTGTGTTTCCAACTAAAGAATCGTGTGCATATTCGAGAGATCAATATAAAAATGCAGCTGTAGAAACTTGCCACAGGCTGCTCTCTCTTTCTTTCCCGTTAAGCTCTTCTGGAGGAGGGCTTTTGGTGAAAATAAGGGGCAGAAGGAGTGTCCTGAGGGCCAGTGGGAGCCTCCCCCTGGGGTTGTGATTGGCTGGAGCTGTTCTGAGTGAGTCCAGGGGAGGCCAGTAGGAAGGTGAATGGTCTGGACGCCTGCTAGGGGGCAGGCAGCAGACGAGAGCAGCTACCACTGCCTCTTAAAACCTAGGTACTCCTCATTACAGACTGATAGACAGAGAGCAGGAGAGAGCTGGAGGCAGTTCTAGGAGAGCACCAGGGAAAGAAAGTGAGAAACTGTGAACAGGGAAAGTTAGGAAAAGTAAGAAGTCCTACTTGTAAGCTCACTCTTCCCTGACTGCTGCCTCCCCACTCCACTACCTGAGGCACATACACACACACACACAGGGAGGTGTTTCAGGGAGGCTTAGAGGGTCGACTCTCCAGGGAAGAAGGGAATTAAACACTTTTGTTTTCAATCCGCTGCGTTCATACTCAGGAGAAAAAAAGGGATTACAGCTTTCACGCCTGCCCCCCCTTGTTTCTCTCTTCTCCTTGCATTTTGTCTTCACTGAGTTACTTTGGAGACTTTGGATATAACCTTCTTGAATTGTTGGTCTGAACTCGTAGAGGCATGGCAAACGGACAAAAGAGCCCCAGGTGGGCATTGACCCAGGGCTCCTTCAGCTTGGCACTGGGCCTGTCGCCCTTCTCCCTCCTCCTCCTCCTTACCGTCTCGGCCGCAGATGAGTATGACTACTACAGCTGGCAGTCGGACAACTTCCACAATGGCCGCTTCTACACCAAGCAGCCCCAGTGTCTGGACATACCAGCTGACCTGCGCCTGTGCCACAATGTGGGCTACAAGAAGATGAGGCTGCCCAACCTCCTGGACCATGAGACCATGCCCGAAGTTAAGCAGCAGGCAGGCAGTTGGGTGCCCCTCCTGGCCAAACGGTGCCATGCTGATACGCAGGTCTTCCTGTGCTCACTGTTTGCACCAGTGTGCCTAGACAGGCCCATCTACCCTTGCCGCTCACTGTGCGAGGCTGTTAGGGACAGCTGTGCTCCGGTGATGGAGACCTACGGCTTTCCCTGGCCGGAGATGCTGACCTGCGACAAGTTCCCCATTGATAACGACCTGTGCATCCCCATGCAGTTCACCGGGAACCATGCGACCCAGCCACCAGGTAGGCCACCTTCATTCATGCATGCTTATGCAAAATACAGTGAAGAGAAATGTCAATGAAATCATAACCAATTTTAATTTGCATAACTACTGAAGAGGCTACTGGTTAAAATTACAGCTTTTCCAGCAGCAAAAAGATAATCTGGTGATTTCCACAAAATGTAAATATCTCTTTAGAAAGATTTAATAATTCAATAAATACTCATTTAATAAATCTTTGAGATTTTTTAAAATAAAAAGCAGTGTTTAAATATTCTGTCCTGGTATATTTGATAAGATCTAGTTGAAAACAAGAGATATATGAATGCGCATATGTTTTAAATTCGACAGAAGGAAAAGTTGCCCCGAAAAATATGTTGTGTTTTGCAGACGCAGGCGCTGAGATGAAAAACTCAGCAGAAAGTAAACGAAGAGATAAAGTTCTGAATTTTTCATTATTTTCATAATATCACTTTAGCAAATGATCGTTCAAGTCCTTGCAATCGGATACACTGAGAGTCTGTAAACTGTGAGGATGAGAGAATCAGATGGCTTCCATACATTTCCACAATGACAGACAAGAGATTAAGTGGAAAACTAGCCAAAGGAGGTCAGCGAAAGAGACGGGAGCAGGAAGATGCTGCAGGGGAAAGTCCTAAGTGGACAGTTGAGGATGGCTCTGGCCATCTACATATGCCTCAGGGAGGCACGGAGACAGACCAAGAGAGCCAGGAGACTTGGAGACTCCAGCAGCCAGATCGCGCATTGAGTTAAGATAGATGGACTGTGGGGGTATTAACTGAAAGTTACACAGAGGCACATGCATGGACACACACCCTTATCAGTAGTCATCCATCTACAGCGAAACAGTCAAAGAGTGAATTATGTTTTATTTCATGGTTTGCACAGAGTCAAATTACTAAATTAACCTTAGCTGGATGAAACAAAGGACAAATCTTTATCAAGGGTTTCTGAGAGTAATTTGATTCACAAAAATAGGAGAATATATTATTCTTCACAAGCAATGAGTAAGAGTATCAATTGTGAATAGTGGGACTGAGTGGGAACTAAATCCAAAGAGGTGTGCAAATGCCTGTGTGTATGTGTGTGTGTGCATGTGTGTGAGAAGCACAACTACTTAAGCAGCCTCTTCACAAAAGCAGTCAGCGCTGAGAGGGAGAGAGAGGGAGTTGATGAGAGTCTTTAGACAGTGGAGGGGGACAGTCCCCACTGTGTCCCAGTCTGCTCAGCCATTGTTGGGTCTGGCAGCCAGCAGGCCAATTAGCTAGAAGGCCAATTACTGAGTTCCCACTAATTAGTCGACATGACAGGACAAGAGACGCAGGCAGAGAATGGGAATCGCTAAAGTCTGATTGTCCCTGAGAGAGCAGAATGAAGAGGAGTGAAAGGAGAGGGAAGCAGGAGAGTAAAGACAGGCACACAGCGAATAAAAGAGGAGAAAAGCTGCTTCCTGCAGCATAAGAAGTGTTTGCCTCTGCTTTCAATGAGAACCTGAAGAAAACGGTTTAGATCCGGTTTAGAAAACGGTGCAGATCTCTTAACTATTCCTAGAATTAGATCTAAGTGTGCTGAAGGTGCTTTCAGTTACTGTGGTTGTGTGTGGGTTGGTGGTGGGGGCAGGTGCCTGTTGAGCCAAAGTCAATTAAAACTGTGTCCAAAATCAAAAACCCTCTTTAAATTTTTTTTTTTATTTTATTTTTACAAACTAAGCCTTAATTTATCTTTTATGTTAAGGACACTGAGTTTGTACGTGCTGAAAAATGCTATATAAATAAAATGGTCATTGCCATATTGCTCACATTACTTTACGATTTGCTTTCAACCGTTTAATCTCATTTTTCATCTTCTTTCGTTTATGGTGTAAAGGTCTTTTTTTCACTTGAAATGTCCTTTCTGTTACTTGAGACGTTCTTTGACAGATAAACACATTTCCTAAAGCGCTGAAAACCAATCATTACAAAAACAATGTCAGTCAGTTGTGTGACATATCTTTCCTTTTTATCAATAATGGTCACAGCATACTGACATCTAAGTATCTAATCTGATTTGCAAAATGCAGTGGGAAAAAGACCAGTGGAAGATTCTTGGGTGAATTAATGCAGTTCTGACTTTTTCCATTATGGAAAATGGCCGTTCTGTTTTTGTAGGACTCGTATCAAGTATGTGACATTTTGGTTTGCGGAGTTATAATTCATTCTTCTACATGCACTTTGAGAAGGAGGCGGCTTGACGTTCATCTGCCACCTCCCCAAACAGCCAACTGTTTGTTGATCCCATCTATTCAAATAATGATCAGAGGAGGATAGATTACAGAGGGTCCTTAAGAATCAGTGGAAATAAGGATTTTTAGTGTTAGGAAATTTTACATACAAAGAACATAAGAAAAAATATGCTGATTTTAATTTTTAAAGAATAAAATGACACTCAAAAACAAAAATGAAATAACGGTAAAGTTAAATTTGGGTGTGTGCTTTTTTAGGCGTGTGCATGTGCGTGTATTCTTGTGAGTGTTTCACACTGAGAGTGAACCCATATCACTTCTAGCCCGGAGGCTCAGCCACTGACATTTCGCTAAGAACCAGAGATTCTCAGATGTGCCGATGAGGCCATCCCGAGGACAAGCTTTTGGCTTCTAATTCCGCACCGATGCACACCCGCACACACACACACACACACACACACACACACACACACACACACACACACACACACACACACACACACACACACACACACACACACACACACACATGAAAACACAGCCAGCAATAATAAAAAGGAATTTCAGCTAAGAGCTCTTAGAAGTGAGTTTCCCGGGAAGCTTCTATGTCACTGGAGGACACTGACGATTTTCTTTACACGGGATCGCATGAAGAATCTTGTGGTAATCAAGGTGAATCTTTGGGAGTTGGATCAATCACAAGAATTAGTATAGCTTTACTCGCTGATCTCCCAGTCCGGGAGGCCCCGATGCTATCTGAGCTATTCTGCAATTACATGATATAGCACGGTTCGAGGACTCTTGTGGAAACTAACAGTACAGAGCAAGATTCACTTTCCACCTCTGTGTCACAGCCAAAACTGGCAGAAACTCACCACCACCTGAGCTCAGGTTTTGTGCTGGCACTTGTGCCTTTACGTGTGTGTGTGTGTGTGTGTGTGTGTGTGTGTGTGTGTGTGTGTGTGTGTGTGTGTGTGTGTGTGTGTGTGTGTGTGTGTGTGAGAAGAGCCCAAGGGGTGTGATTATGTGAAATACAAGTCTGTATATTATACCACAGAAGACAAGCTGACTGCTGACAAAAGAGGGCCCAGGCATCCCGGGAGCGGAAAAGGCCAGCCGAGCTCAGTCTGTCAGACAGGGAACAATTAATGCCACACCATCAACTACACCTCATTGTTTTAATGATGCCACTTTTAGCTGCTGTCAGCATCTGTAAATCAGTAGGCATGATTATCACAGACTGGATTCTGGTTTTGTTTCTTAGTTTTGTTTCTTAACTTAGTTTGCATGTTTGCACCAGAAATGAACACTCAAGATATGTACATATGTTCAGTGAAATTGCATGGGAGGAAAGGTCTGTCCTTGCTGAAATCTGTGATGAAATGTGACTAGTGTGATTTACAACCACATTAAAGGAGACAGGCAGCACTGTCAGGACCCCAGCAGCACAACAGTCACTGCTCATATGAACTTGGTTACTATATGAAAAGGAAAATATGATCCAATGCTCTGGGTATGGAGCGCTGCCGAGGCGTTATGAGGATGTATTTTCTCTTCTGTGTAGGCTTCCTACAGATGCAAGGAGCATGCTGTGTTTTAGGGGCCCCGTGGGTTCCTCGAGTCATGCTTTAGTCCTCCTTCGCCCCGCATTTCAACAGATGTTTGGCTCTCCGATGTAAATCACGCTGAATTTCATCTCCGGGATTGTACCATTTTATGTCATAAGTGCTGCTGCTCATGACTTAAAAGACCCAAATGAGGCATGAGATAGTGACCGGCGCACATTCTTCTTATAAAAGTCGCTGTGAAGCTCGGGCAACGAGCAATAAGGTACAAGAAATGTCAGAGAACCAGATGACGGTGCTGTTAGATGTGGTCGTCAGATGTGTGAAGACACGTGTTTGTGTTTATTCAAAAGTGCGCATAAGAGAAAGAGGCAGCGGCGGCATGTAACCTCTTGCATTTTTACCCAACTATAAAAATGATTCCAAGCGAATCAGTCAAATGAAACAAACATAAAATATGATTTGTAGTGTTTGTGATTTCAGCTGCATGTTTAAAGTAAGTTAATTAGATTGTTAAATATCATGTGATGACAAGCGGTGTCTATTAGGAATTCACTGTGAACAGACACGATGATTTGTGTTGTTGCCCAATAAATTTCATGCCAGAAAGCAATTTCCTAAGCTAAGTAAAACAAAATAAGAATGACTATGTCATTAAAGAGAACAGATATTCCTTTGCAGTGGTACACGGTGCCACTGCTTTGTATTCCAAATTTATTTTGCAAATGAGTTTTCACGTTCATAAGTTTAATAGGTTTTTCTTGGAGATTTCTTTATAGACAAAAGACACTGCAGAAAGACTGAAATGTTATTAACCTCGGAGCTATGAGTAAGTGAAGTTTTGGAGAAGTTTCCCCCTCTTGCTGTGCACCATTTCCACCCTGGCTTGCTGTTTAAAGATTAACAGCAGGGCCTTCCACAAGACCTCCTCCCTACTCACCCCATTCCCATTATCCCTTTCCTCTTATCCTCAATCATCAACTCCCAACCTCCTCATCCTCCACAGGTTCTGTAAGCTCTGTAAGACAGTAACATTTGTCATAATAAATTGGAACATTAAAATTTCTGTAATTAAGTTTGTAACCCAGTAGGTAAATGCCAAAAGTAGCACACAAGAGGTGGTCAAGTCCAAAGTCAACCAGAGTGAGAGCAAGATTTTCACAATTTAATCGCATGGTAAAAAATTCTTCAGCTGCTTTGAGATGATGGCAAAAAATATATTAATGAGCTCAAAGTCAAAATATTTACTGAGCAGAAATGTGTCCAGGAAAAAAAGTACCAAGCCACGCAGCAGTGATTCCCATCAGAACATGACGGTGATTCCCTCGACAGAGACCGACGATGAGGGCAGTCGTCCCTTAAGTGATTTCTAAGCGCCATCCAAACGCTGGTTTTCGGTCCAAGCTCAACTAAGTTTCATGGAGGGACTGCTTTCTCCTGACACATGCTCTGGCATCAGCGCAACCGGGCCTTCTGCCAAAATACCACCCCTGTGAAACCAGAATGAATTACCACCGAGTCTGAATAAGACCGAACGGCTTCAAGGGAACCATTCAAGACGGACAAATCCAGAGAAGTTTTGTTGTCTCTTGTTCTGTGTGTGTGTGTTTCTGTGTGTGTGTTTTTCCATGCTTCTGTCCCAGTCTGCATGTCAGCACCAAACAATTAGAAGCCTGACCTTGCAGGCCTCACAGGTCTCCTGCCTATGAAAGCATGGGAACCCTCAGAGGAGAAAAAACTGGCAGTTGCTCTACAAGAACATGGCTCAGCTACCTCCAACACACACATAGGCAGACACACACATGCATACACTCACTGGTGGTTAGGGGGTTCACCTCCCCATGACCCAAGCAGCGAAGCATGTTAAACTTTGACCCATCTCATTATCTGGCCAGACGCTGAGGTTTGGGCTGAGGTGATAACCTCTGAACCCTGACTTTTAACCCAGGGCCTGCACAGTGCAAGGAGAGGCGTGTCGTTTTGCATAGGTGTGTTTCTGGAAAGTGGGAGACACAGAAGGAAAGAGAAAGCACAGGGAACTCAGGGAGTGGGGGAATAACATATTTTGGATCTTGCAATGAGGGAATGTCAGAAAAACTAAACTCTCCTATAAGCAGTTATCTCGAGAAAAAAAAGGCTGCCAACTCAGCAAAAGTTCTGCACTGTTTTCCCTTCATGTTGTCAAATTTATCCCCTAGGTGTATAGGTATGTTGTCAGGGCAATGCTTCTATACCACATCCTTCTCTCTGTGGCCCTTTCTAATATTATACTTTTTTTTTTTTTTTTGCTCTCTTGGCTTGCGGCTCTGTTTGGTGGATGAGTGGCCTGATATTAGATGTGTAGAGCTGGAAATACTCTGAAAATACATGGAATCGAAGCAGTAATTGTTTTGATGATGTTTCATATCGAGGGGAAAATTACAAGGTGGTGCGTTTTCGTGTATGCGTGTGTCAGAGAAGTCTCTGACGTTTTATAAATCCTATTAATTGAATGGCAAGGCCTTATTTGTCCATTTCAGCTATATAAATATAAAAGTATGGGAACATGCAAAAAATACATAAAAAGGATTTTATGCAGGGCTTGTATTTCTTCCCTCATGTGCTCTGTCTCAACTGTGTGGGCAGACAACAACAACAACAATCACAAAGTCCCATATCAAAGTTAGACAGGCCAAACACGCTCTTGAGTAAAGCATGCATGACCGTAAATTTTGAGTTAAAAATAAACTGAACTTGTTGCTTTGGTTTCCCCCTCGCTCTTTCACAATGTGCGGTTGCTGTGTGGCCTAAGTGATGGCTGCGTCTGTGTACTGAATCACTTTTCACCATGTTCAGCAGCTCCCGCCGCACCGTTTACCTTTCTGAACAGCCGAGACCACGCCTGCGCCACCAAAATATACAACGGGCCAGAATAAAAACATTTTCTCCAGTGTAATTGCAGGGCAAACATCAGTCAGCCTACTGGACTCTGCGTTCACTCAGCAGCAAATAGTCTCTGACAAGGGGGGGGGGCAAATAAGTGCCTCAGAAGTGCTCAGGGCTTAACGATTTCATACTGACACAACTTTGGTTTTGCTCACTGCACTTGACCTCAACGCTGCCGTTAGATATGAGCTAATCTGGTTTTAAAAGCACCAAATGAAACGAGATTGAATACAGGTGACGACAAATTCTTCTTCCTTCTTTTTTTCCCCTCAGTGTCAAAGGTGTGCCCACCGTGTGACAATGAGCTGAAGAAAGACAACATCATGGAGCATTACTGTGCAAGTGACTTTGGTAAGTAGTAAAAAACTGAAAAACATAGTACCTGACTATGGATACAAACGGTCACTAGCATACAGCACTGTTATGGAAACTTTCTTACCTATCTGCAGTCTGGTAAACTGGAGTTTGCGAGAGACTGACAACACAGCAGAAAAGTGCAATTGCTTTGTGTACAACAGTCAGCCAAGTACAAGAGTGCAAGCAAAACATTTCACCACGGTGTTGATTTGGATTTACAAGTTTCATGACGTAATAATAAAATCTGTGTTTTAATATTGTGTTGAAAAGTTGTAATAACAAACTAAAAAGTCAAAGCACTGTGTCCTTAAAAACTCCCATCAACATAAATGCCATGGGCATAAAGTTATAGCAAAATAGCAAAATCACCTAAAACGAAAGCTTAACTTTGAGCTGTCAGTGGTTACATAATATGAAGATTAACTGGTATTTACGCTATTTTCCTTTGATTATGAATTAAAAAGCATGTGCAACCACACAGAGAATCTCACCTGCACATCCCTGTTTCTCACTTCTGATCCTCCCTTCGATTAAATCTTTATTGCAGCCGTTTCGCGTTAATTTCGCTGCTAGAATCGGCTTTTTCTTCACATGAGCTGATAAATGACTTCTTTTCTTAGCCCCAATTTCAAACTTTCCACTTTCCAACCTTCGTGTTTCACAATAGTAATGACCTTAAGATGATGCCAGAGTATAATTATATAAATATTCTGTTATTTGAGTTCATCACAGCAGCTGAATTGTTTACAGTGTTTACAGTTAATGATAAACTGCTGTCTATTTGCTCTGTTCCAAACACGTTAAGCACCAAATGAGGAAGGGTGACAAAAAGTTGTGAAATTACAAAAGCATGTGTGGCCAGGATCATTTTTTTCTCTGCATATTTCATGTTTCCCGCAGAGGAGATGCCTGCAGTATAAAACAGTTTTACAAAATAACCACATGTACAAAAGAGCCAGAATATACAGAGCATGACCCATAATAAATGATAAAACCACATCCAACAACAACAAAACGCGTCCGTGCGCACCTTCCTGACTCTCTGAGCCGCAACCAAAACGCAGACACGTCTCCTGTAATTCATCGTGACGTTACCAAATCAGGGATATTTATTTGTCTGATTAATTGCAGGATTATATATCTCAATCTTTTAACATGAGGTTGCTTCAGGGATCATAAAGGAAAACACAGATTCTTTCTGTTCATTAATATGAAACATGATTGCAGATAGCCGCAGAAAGACGTTTTATTGGCTCAGCCTTTATGTGGCTGGAGGACACAAGGGAATGCGTCGAAAAGATAAGTGTGACATATGGATTTGGAGATCAAGGAAGGAACAACTCTACAATGTTATTCTGTAGTGCGAGAGCTTGAGCTCATACCCCATGAATGCTGCTACCTATTCATCTTTGGACACTGTTTTTGCTACGGTCTGCTTTTCATGGACGATCTCATGACGTTTCTTACTGCACTATCCAGCTGCTGTACAAATGACAAGAGTCTTGTTTAGCCGACACCTTGTTGTTAAAGTAGATTGCTTGCTTCAGTTTGAAGAAAACCTGTTTCTCCTCAAAACGATGGCACACTCCTCACTCCCTCTCTTTCCAGCTGCTTCTACCTCTACGCCCTCCTCTGCTCACTTTAAAGAGAGCGACTTTGTATAAAGACGTGGGCACAGCTTGTCACAAAGATGCTGGCCAGGCCGCACAGAGGGCCCCACTGCATCACTTATGACTAAATATGACTGATTACAGGTGGGCATTTAAAGTGAAGCAGAGGGAGATGAATTATCCTCCGTACCTTTACTGAACACACGCCGTACATACACATGAATGCAGTCTTTCACAAAAACACACGCGGCTCAGGCATGTAGGCAGGCAAATACAGCGCATAAACATACTCGCGGCGAAGGAGCTGGATGTGAAACAGGATGTGAACAAGGGGCAACTCAATGCACGCATTCCTTTTTGAACACGCTATCACTTCACATGTACTGTATACCTATCTGAGCGTACCGAGGGATGTTTATGCAACCATAGACAAGCAGGCGAGAAGTGAAATGGCGATCTTCCAGCAGGCCGGGGTACATAGCGATGCTTCATACCGACCCCACACCTTTGCCCGACCCGTGATTAATTTCACCTGTCAAAATTCTCACCCAGAGAATTCCTCTTTTGAATGTTTGGCAGTTCAATTTTAATCTCTCGCATATAAAAATATGAACTTATAAACAGAAGGTGCAATGGGAGATTCAAGTCAGTACTTCATTAGGCTGATAAACTTTGAGTTTGCTGTAACCAGATCCTACATGTAATAAAACTGTGCACAGAGGTTCTCTGTTCTACATATGTTTTGCCTAAAAATACACAGCTGGTCGCAAAACACTGCACTGCAAGTGTGTAAACAATGACACAGGCAGGGCAGAATGACAACAGATGATAATGATTCCATGTAGCAATATTAATCTTATGCTGCAAGCAGTTTTTTAGACTTATGGATGTTGCCCTGAACCTCACTATAAATCTGACTTTGTCTGAGACTTGAAAGCAAAATCATTTAAGATGATTTTTGCTCAGGAATAGCCCGACAACAACAAAGAGAAGACTTGTGATTTATATTGCCAAAATATGTACACCAAATTCCAAAAAGATGTTGGACTGTGGAGTTTTTCCCGAGTCAGACATTCACAAGGATGCAGTTTTTGCACACTGCTCAGGAAAGTCTAAATGATGATACTCGGGGGAGGTGTAAAATAGCTACTGCTTTAGAACAGTACAGAGCTCAGTACTAGACTTCCAGAAGTTAAAAAAAAATACCACAGCTGCTTACAGTTTTTTCTGATTGCTTAAGCACATTTTTTGTAACTATTGGCTAATTTTGCAAAACTCTTCACACAAATAAGAAAACCTGTCACCCAATAATCAAAACATTGTAGTTCTCTTGCAAAAGCAAACACAGCTAGACTAACTCTTCACACCTTTGTAAAAATGGTGTTTCCGTATCAAACAGTACACACAAGCCATCATCTACTAAGCACACAATGCGCCAACTGCACACTGATGGTATGAATACAAAACACATCTGGCCTTTGCTTTCTCTGTGCACAAGGTAGGCTATGTCAGTTTGAGCTCATACTTCTGTCATAGATCCATAAGCATAGAGGGATCCAAACTTCAAGTACTGGTGTTTATTCAAACACATCAAAACAAACACAAGTGTTTATTTCCAAGTATAGGATTATTTGCAATCGCCATACAGTTTTTTCTGAATGCTTAAACCCTAACTGTGATTCCTGTAGCACAATCTCTAAAACTATTCAGACTTATAGCAAAACCACTCACTGAGTCTGCAAAACTAAAAGCACAAAAACTGCTTTGCACTCAGTTTGCAATTTTGTAACACACACTTTGCAAAACTGTAGGCACAATTCACTGCACAACACTCAATTACCAAATTTCCAACACACTCCTAGCAAAAGTATACACATGTATGGCTATCATTAACACTAATTTGCCAACTGTCTGGCACACTTTCACATGTGAAAACTTTTTTAGATAATTAGTTCACTTTGCAATCAGCCTAAGCACTATAATACAGGTAAGCTCTGTGTGCGGAGTACAATGGAGGGAGCAGGAAGAGTGAGAAGTAGAGGAGGCCGAGGAAGAGGACGTGGAGGTGAAGAAGTAGGATGAAGAGGACGACAAGGACAAGGAGGAGCAAGAGGAAGCATGTTCACTGCAGACCAAGTAACCCATATAGTCATTATGGCGATTGCAAATAATCCTATACTTGGAAATGAACACTTGTGTTTGTTTTGATGTGTTTGAATAAACAGCAGTACTTGAAGTTTGGATCCCTCTATGCTTATGGATCTATGACAGAAGTATGAGCTCAAACTGACATAGCCTACCTTGTGCACAGAGAAAGCAAAAGCCAGATGTGTTTTGTATTCATACCATCAGTGTGCAGTTGGCGCATTGTGTGCTTAGTAGATGATGGCTTGTGTGTACTGTTTGATACGGAAACACCATTTTTATGAAGGTGTGAAGAGTTAATCTAGCTGTGTTTGCTTTTGCAAGAGAACTACAATGTTTTGATGATTGGGTGACAGGTTTTCTTATTTGTGTGTAGAGTTTTGCAAAATTAGCCAATAGTTACAAAAAATGTGCTTAAGCAATCAGAAAAAACTGTAATGACTATATGGGTTACTTGGTCTGCAGTGAACATGCTTCCTCTGCCCCCAGCATCTGGTCATCTAGCAATTCTCTAAAGTAACAATTTCAGTATTTTCACATCAATGGTATTGGTGTGTTTCTCATTGGCATATGGCAGTGCTACAAATCTTTGTGCGAAGTGACTGTACTAACCGATTCTCATTTCAAGATGTCCTTATGGTACTTGCTACAGTGTAGCGGCTCGAGTTAGGCTGGACCCGTTGGCCAGCTACCCTCAGGGTCATTCCACGGTTGATTACATGGTTCACTATTGTAGCTCTGATGTCATCAGCAATTCTATTTCTTACTCTTCCTACCCTTCCTCTCCCCCCTCCTCATCTTCCTCTCCCCCCTCCTCGTCTTCCTCTTGCTCCTCCTTGTCCTTGTCGTCCTCTTCATCCTACTTCTTCACCTCCACGTCCTCTTCCTCGGCCTCCTCTACTTCTCACTCTTCCTGCTCCCTCCATTGTACTCCGCACACAGAGCTTACCTGTATTATAGTGCTTAGGCTGATTGCAAAGTGAACTAATTATCTAAAAAAGTTTTCACATGTGAAAGTGTGCCAGACAGTTGGCAAATTAGTGTTAATGATAGCCATACATGTGTATACTTTTGCTAGGAGTGTGTTGGAAATTTGGTAATTGAGTGTTGTGCAGTGAATTGTGCCTACAGTTTTGCAAAGTGTGTGTTACAAAATTGCAAACTGAGTGCAAAGCAGTTTTTGTGCTTTTAGTTTTGCAAACTCAGTGAGTGGTTTTGCTATAAGTCTGAATAGTTTTAGAGATTGTGCTACAGGAATCACAGTTAGGGTTTAAGCATTCAGAAAAAACTGTAAGACCTTTAGGGTTTTACTGAATAAAAATAAATTTAAATATCTTCTTCTCTTCTCCTTTAGTCCTAAAGATGAAAATCAAGGAGGTGAAAAAGGAAAAGGGTGACCGGAAGCTGATTGCAGCACAAAAGAAGAAGAAAGTTCTGAAGCAGGGCGTGCTGAGGAAGAAGGACCTGAAGAAGCTGACCTTGTACATTAAGAATGGTGCCAATTGTCCGTGCTCCCAGCTGGACAGCCTGGGCTCCAACTTCCTCATCATGGGCCGCAAAGTGGACCAACAACTGCTTCTCACATCCATTCACAAGTGGGACAAGAAGAGCAAGGAGCTCAAGGTCGCCATCAAATACATGAAGTCCCATCAGTGCCCCACCTACCACACCGTCTTCCAGTGACCTGCTTCACTGCAGTGTTCGCTGAACTTTCCACAACTTTGCTTTTCAGATTCAACCTTTGTTTCACTTAGATTATAGCAGTTATTTCACTAATGCATCCCTGAGTCATGGATCCTATAAAATCTTTTACCAGCCCCGAAGCTAAACACGAATCAGGTAGTTGTCCTTTTCTCCTTTGATGTTAGAGATCATTATTATTATTATTGGAGAGAGGAAAACTGCTTTTTAAATAAGTCAAGTCCCTCCCTTCCATAAAAAAAAGACAATAAGAATGATTTCATATTGATTCACATCCTGGAATCTAATGTACTCTTCATTAATATGCTTGCCTATTCTGATATTATAGAATCACTTAAATCATATCCTAAAGCAATCTTCTTAGACATCAGCATTAAGAAATGGAAATTTAACTACTGGAAAGAAAAGACGCTCGACGCTGTAGTGAAATGAAAATTATGGGAAGGTTTGTTTCTGTGCAAAAAGTGCTGAGAGCAATGAGAGAGTGAACGTATGTGGGTTGTGTGATGTACCAGTGCACACGCTGGCACAGTGCTCCAAGGAACAACATCAAAGCACAGAAATATTGATGATCCACTTAACTGCATGTTGTAAAAAGTAGGTAATTCAGACCAATACTAAATGCTTAGAAAACTGGGATTTGTGTTTTTTTCTTATCCATGCTGGGAACGAAGACTGATGGAATGAGACAGACTGACTGATGCTTCCACTGACTTTGTACAGAACCATTTCTGTGGCCTGAAAGAGGGAAACTTGAATATTTTTTACTTTTTAATTTTGAAAGAGAATAAAGTTAGGGCAGTGAAGGCATCGTCTGGAAAACAAGTGGAGAATAAAAGAGAAAGAAAGAGAGAGAGACTCTGGACACAACCAACAATGTTGGATTCATAAGTCTCTTGTACTCGCTATTTTTCACTATCAGTCTTCAAATGTTTCTTTTCTTGTACTTTTTTTTTTTTAAACGCTTCAGTTAAACATCTATGGTATGAAAACAAAAAATCATACACACAGAGCACCTGAATACACTGTTGCTGTAACAATGAGAGATTTTTTTTCTAACCTATTAACCTGTAAGTAGTTCTGTTACTGAAATAGATCTTTGTTTTACAGAAAAAGTTAATGAATAAAATATATTTTAAATTTTTATAAAGAACACCTGCTTGAAATGTCATGTTTCACATTTATTACCAATAAACCACAAAGTGTATATTCATGCCTAAAAAAATTATTTTCAGACTATCATCTGCATAAAATGTTCGACTGGTTTAAAAAAAAAAAAAGCGCGTAAGTAACTAACACACTTGAATGAGGATGCTCAGTATTTTACGACTTCATTTATTTTTTAACATTTTTCATATTAAACAGATACTTTTCTCACTGGCCAATTAGATGCAATAAAATGGGGCGAATAGAAAAGGAAACTACTCTGATTTACACTTTTTAAATTTTTGAATCTACCACAACAACTGTCAAAGCATAAAATAAAGTTGACAAGTTGAAAATGTCTTGGTCTGATGTTTCTCAATGTTCACTGTAGGCTGTAAATCAAAAACAGGGATTTTTGTTTGTTGGTTTGGCCATCCTATTCTCTTATGATGTGTTTGACATAAAGCACACTGTCTATTTATCATTTAAATTCACATTCCAGCCAGAACCTCCTAGATTTAAAACAGAAGAAGATTTCTCCACAAACAGGGACGTAGCTACTGCAGGATTGTGATTTAACTGCAACATAGCTGTAAAAACACTGCAAATATTCAACAATGTGCCTGAGATTGATTGCAGTCAGTCCCAGATCCAACCACAATTATTTGGAGACAGGTTTCCTTCCACCAGGGACTCGTAATTACTGTGTGACTGAAAGTGGTCATCCAGAGTTTGTGTTAGGTTTTGAAATTGGTCTCTGAAAGTGAAAACAAAAAACAAAACAGGGCAACCACCAATAGGTTCTCATCCTATTTTTACTATAGTGTGACTGAGCTATTAGTATAGCTCTTAGTACAAGTGATTCACAATCTCAGTTTTACATCATTTAAAGCAAGTGAGTCAAAAATAAGCAAATCTGTTTCGTTTTTGTGAATGGGGGTATTAGCCACTGAGACCCAAACAGTTTCGGTAACAAACTGACAGTTTGTTTGATTGTTTGTTTCCGCTGGTAAGGTGGACATTTAAACATGGAAGCTGATGTGTACTGGCTTGCTTGTGGGGCGAGTGGTCATTTGAGGAACAGGTTGGAGATTATTTTAGGTTACCAAAGGCAGTGTTACACACACCCAATATAAGCTGCAGCTTTTCCAAAAACATCAGGGGATAAGGATCGTGAAAGTGCGCATGGGCTGCCACACACCTTCATTTCTATTTGCAAAAGGAAACAAAGAAGTAAAATCTCATTTTTGCGCTGCTCTATTCCAAAACCTTTCAGATCCACACTGGGCCCTCAACTCTAAGCAAAGCCTGGGCAACAAAGCCACCAGTATTTACTGACAGAGTGAAGGGGTGATACAGATAGACAGCAGGCTGCGATGAAACTGACCAACTTTATCAAAACCATACATAGCTTGAACACTCCAGACACATACACTACTAATTTACTACAAAAAAAAAGATTTGGAATCTTTGTTCTCCAAAATGCAAAACGGATCAACTGTGACACTTTACAGTGTTTATTGTCTTCCACCCATATTTCCCGGAATGTGGAGAGTTTTGGAGGCTGTTTCAAGCGTAAATGCCAGTGGAGTGGTGACCTATTTCCAAGTGATTGTTGAAATAGAGCACAGTCTCTAGGCTGTGGAATGACAGAAACAGGAGGGGACAGGCATATTGGGTAGAAATATGCTGGACAAGAGTTCCTTTACTGGAAACTTAATCAAAACCGATTAAAGACTGAGATAAAAGTTTAAATGCCATGAAGCTGAAGTGAGGAAGCCTTTGTTGGAAAGTGTTGACCTCTCCTTTAGAAGTGAATCAGCACACGTGCAGTAGATAAAATGTACCTTCAAAGAAAATGATGAGCAGCTTTCATTAATCAAGACGTAAGTTAAAGCAGGGGAAGGCGCAGAGGGAAGGTGGAAAAAGAGACAAGGGATAGCTTGGCTGAGTCCCAAAGACATCCATCAGCAGCTCCTCAAAGGTCACTTGTGTAGTTAATGAGGGCCTGATGAGGGAGTGACCAGTGACACACGTGGAAAATGCGCACATCCATTCAAAAGACACATATGTTGGGAATATGCAATAAGATGACAAACTTACATTGACATCCCTTATTCTAATGAGGCCTCCATTCAAATACACTTGATTGGGTCCAGAAAAAAAATTGTGGAAAAAAATGGATTACCACACACGTGCGTGCCCACACATATACACACCATAGAAGAATTTTTATTGCAGAGTCCTGATAAGCACGACCATTTTTTTCAGTTAAATAGTGGTAGTCTGTTAGGCTGTCAATTGTAGGCACACACGTGCAAGCATATCTTAGATCACGGCCCCTCACACCCTGTCATACAGTGTGCATTGCAAACTGATTTTCCTTTAAAAAAAAAAAAAACATGTATATTTTTTAACATTTTCCAGCATCCACCCACTTGTTTTCTTTAGGCTGTTGATTTCCCAAGTTTTCACTAATTTCTTTTGACAAAACCCAGAGACCTGGATGTGATCGACTTACAACCACTTTTTCTTTCAACATTTGAAAAAATATTTTGCATATGTGATAACGTTCATTTGGGAAATGAGCTTACGAAGCATGAATGTATGTGAAGTCGGTGGCTGTTCAGTACTGACTCTTTTTTTTTTTTTAAGTAATCCTAAAACTGTTTATTACTTAAACTTCATCTGATTTCCTTTTGAGTTATGGGCAATGAAAGAAAAAACCTCCATTGATCCAATACTCAGGGTGGGAGAGAGCTACAGGAAAGTTCGGATGGAAATCATCACTCTTCAATTTAACTGACAACAAAAAGACTCACATTAAATGCTCCTGGAGAACTGGGAACTGGCAACAGGAAACATTTTTTCTTAATAAAACAAAAATACCATCCATTTTCTTAACCATTTATTCAATTTAGGGTTACAGGGGGGCTGGAGCCTGTCCCAGTTGTCATTGGGCAAAAGGTGGGTTACACCCACCCTCACATTCATACCTATGGCCAATTTAGAATCACAAATTACCCTAATATAATGTCTTTGGACTGTGAGAAAGCCAGACAGAGAGAACATGCAAGTTCAAACCAGGACCCTTCTTGCTGTAAAGCGAAAGTACTGAAAAATATCATTCACACCTGAAATTGTGTATTTACAAGAATAAGTCTCATACGCTCATATTTATCAGGACAATTATGAATAATCTCAATATTTGTTCAGGTTTTTAAAATTCTTTAAACACAAACATGACGCAGACTCAAATATCCACTCTCAGACCAGTCAGCATATGAATGAACACGCACACGCTCACAGGTTAATCAAATTTGACTAGTCTGCCTGCAAAGAATGAGACCATTATATAACATCCTGGAGAGTCAGAATAATTTCTATTAGGTGCTGCATGCCTCCCTCTAACCACCACACAAGGTACCATTAAAACAGCATTAGACAGTAAGCCAACATCCTTCTGGTCTGAAGCACTAGACCACCTTTCTGCAGGAAGGGTGGACACACAGACTTGTTCTTTCATTTAGAAGAAGAGAGTGAGAGAGGGAGAGAATGGAAACAGCAGCGCTCTGACAGAAGCACTGCACTGTCTCAGAGCTCCGGCCTGCCTTGTTCAGTAAAATGCAATAAAGACGTAGTATGTTTTTGTTGTGTGCTTGTGCATGTGCATAAATTTACTAAGAACACTTGTTTAAAAAGGCCTAGAGCAAGCCAATGAATCATTTTCTCCCTTTAATAAAGTCAAAGAAACTTTTTACATGTGGTCCTCCCAGTGAGAAGTCTGTTTTCCACAGCATTGTTCTTATTTACATGCATACTCGCTCATGCTAACACACCAGTTCCGTTTGCTGCACGCTTCATCATTTATGCGTCATTATTTAAAGGTGTTCACGTGTGTTTACATGTACCGGGTCCCATTTTTCATAAAAAGATAAAACGTGTATTATAACTTTAGATAACTCATCTGACTGCATCTGTTTTGTTTTCCCTGTACGTGTTGCAACTCTTGAAGGTGTGACTGCTAAAAACAATCTGTCAGAAACTTTCTGATCATTTAGTAGTTTCTTTCTTCTTTCGTCCTCCTTAATAGAAATGCCATCTGATGACAATGTATAGGGCTAATGCACATAGAAAATCCATAAAATAAAAGCACATTCA
The DNA here is from genome assembly GCF_041146795.1 of Maylandia zebra. Taxonomy (NCBI): domain Eukaryota; kingdom Metazoa; phylum Chordata; class Actinopteri; order Cichliformes; family Cichlidae; genus Maylandia; species Maylandia zebra. The sequence goes on along the minus strand of NC_135179.1, from coordinate 18,344,997 downwards.
CATATTTTAAACTGGTTAGAATACAAGAAGCCGACTACTTCTGAGCCATTCAACAGCAGTTCCTCTAAAGTGCTGACTGAATTTGCACTTTAAAAAAAAACCTAACCAAAAATGTAGAATGTGAACAAGTGTGAGATGCTTCTCCCACACTGACTCACCAACACAAAAATACTAATAAAATCACATTCACAACCTATCAGCTAGCCTGCAGCACAGGGATTACATCCACAGATCACACACATACACAACACTGACGTAGGAAAAAGAAAACAGGGGACAGGGACTTGGGAAAAGAATGAGGGGGAAGACATGACTGGATAAGAAAACAACCAAGGTGCTCTCAAGGGACTTTGGCAATCGGAAACAATCACATTGGCCTCAATGCCTCCTCTGCAGTGGAAAATGAATAAATTAATAGGTGGAGTAGAAGGCCTCCCATGGGCAGGGCCTTGACGCCATCTGTGAAGGCCATCAGTGTGTCCCAAACCTGCTGTTTCACTACTGAACCAACATGTCAGTCTGGAGATTTACTGCCACATGGAAAGCGCGCACATAAACACACGCCCACACACCGACACCCTCACACATACAAACATCAAAGAGGATCCACCCACAGGTGCAGCCAAACACGCATCCATGCGTATTTATACAAACTCTTGCCAGGATGCAATGGCTCAGACAAAACAAATATTGGCATAAACACATCAGCAGAAACTAATGCTCATGCTCTTCGCACGCCCACATGCGTGCACAAACACTTGGCTGGAGTGGAGATTTACACCCGTTTGGAAAGACAAGCATCGGCTAATAAATAAATCTGTTTCCCTGGCGACCTGTTGACCCTCTGTGGCACTCTTTTTTTTTCACACGCACAACAGCAGAGGTCAAGGTCAGTCAGAAGGTCGGAGGGAGGTGAAAGTGTGTTGTTGAGTGTGTTTGTGTGTGGGGGGGTTGGAGGCTGACAAAACTGTGTGCAGAGTCAAAGCCCTCATTTGCAGCTGGGGGTTAGGAGCCCCCATGTTTTGGCAGCGAGGTCATGAACTCTGACCCCATCAGACCCTGAGAGACAAGGCAGTTTGGTCAGGTGGGACTGTGGCCACTAAATGACATAATCTCCCATCTCCCACTCGCCAGTCTCTTTTCAAACAGACCAGTGTGTCTCGGGGAGAGTGTCTTTGGGTGGCATACCACTATTGTGCAGTGAAAATAGTCCCTGGGTTATTGTTCACTCTGCTGTCAGGAGCTTTCCTTCTCTTCCTTAACGGACCTGAATCTGAGCAGACTTTTTACTGAATCGCTTGGTTAGAAAAAATCAATATAATCAGAACCAATCGTGAAAATAAATTGCCTAGTAAGATTTGGTTTCCTTAATAACTCTGGAAATGTTGCCGACATGTGTTGTCAGGCCAACTATGGGGAGGCTTGTGCGGTGTGTTGTGGTCCAAGATTTAAAAACTAATTAAAGGGTTTCAAATTGGAAGGCAGAAAATGAGCCATAACAGATGTCACTTTTAAAATGCAAAGAAATGAAAAGAGAAAGAACATGTACAGTGTAGTTTCCTTATGATTTATAGGCAGACAAAGAACTTGGCAAATGGATTCCTTCACGTTTGTCTTTCTGTAATCTTATTGAAACAATTGTGCAGTATGCACCATTCTAACAGAAAAGCTGGATTTACTTGCACAAGTGTTCTCATGGTAATCAGCTTTGTTGAGCATTGTTTCAGCTGTTTTAAACCCTACCTAACCCTGTTTTTGCATCTTGTTAGGCTTTCAGTCCTTTTCTTTATTTTCACTTCTTCTTATTTTTCTTTTGCTTCTCTTTGCCCCGATGACAAGCCATATAATTAATGTTTTACTCACAGTCTTTTTTGTATCACTTTTCTTTCAGTACTCTGAACTTCATAATATATCACAAAGACCTGGAAATCTTTGCCAGAAAATTTACAATAAAGTGTAAAGCGGTAAATATTCACACAAATCTGTTTTAACTGAGGTTCTTAAATGTTTCCCACTGCTATTTGTCCTTGGTGTGAATACAGACTGCAAAGCTGTAATCATCAAAATCTTTAAACTTCTGAATCCTTTCCATGAGCAGATCACTTGCCCAAAGAAAAAAATAGAAATCTGTACTTTCCCCTGCTGCCTAAAACAATAACCCCAGCAAATGTAGCTCGGTTTCAGAGAAATTGCTCTTCAGTGTTTGAAGTGTTTATGGACATTAACGGTCCAACATTTCAAAAGACCAGCACATGTTTGGCATAGTGGAGCACTTGGGTAAGCAGACAGAGCGTGCATCAATGGGAAAATGTTTCATCAGAAGAGCTGTGTTGTTTTATGGTGTGGGATATGAGGGTTGTGTGGTCTAGGTTGTGTGAGTACCCCAAGGATGTCAAAACATCAAGTGTCCAACCACAGCGACATCTAAGACGACCAATGAAAAACAGGTGTTTAAGTAGACGTCAGAGCTTCTTGGACACAAGTACAGGTTTCAGATTTACAGATATCATGCTCCCCTCTTGTCAGATCTGCTCCTTCATTTGATATATGCTGCTGGGATACAACTATTCTCTCCTCTGTCATTATCAATCAGTCTGTTAAGCATTTTCTTGACTGATCAGTGGCCTCATAAGTATTTCCCAAAAGCCAAACATGACATCTTCAAACTGCTTTTTTTTTTGGTCCATTTTATGTTTTGTCGATTGAAATTATGACATAAAAAACCAACTAATTTTAAATTTATAGCAAAACATTGAGCACAACTGCAAGACAGAATTATCTTGTTTTAATTAGTTAGTTACATGCGTGTCGATTTGACACTTTGGAGAGGCAAAGCGTGAATTTTGCTATTACAAGTTTTTAATGGGATACTGTGTTGGTAAAGTAGCATTTAGCTACTGACTCAAAACAATCATGATTTTTATTCTGTTGATAGAAAGACTATCAAAAGGAACTTTTTATATTATATTTTATTTTTGCTTCCTTTTCTGTGTCGTCGTGAATTTATCAGGGAAAGAAGCCATTATAAGGTCTCACATTAAGTTAGTAGGTTTAGTATCAGCAGCACCTAGCTACTATTTACCCTACTAACTTGTTTGAAGAGGTAAGACTTTATTTTCTAGTGGACTGTATGCATAGATAATGAAATAGTTAACCCGAAACCTTTTTATATGTTAAAAAACACACATACAGAAAGTATGCAGCCATGAGATTCAAACAGTACAGGCACGCCATTCGGCTCTACCATGGAGGTTTTGTGGTCGTCTAGAGCAGTGGTTCCCAGATGGGGTGTGGCAAGTCCATTTGTACCATGGGAGTTCATTACAATTATTGTATTACTATTGCAATATACAACTGCACAAAAACCCATAACTTGTTAATTTATTTCATAACTTAAAGTATTTATCAGTACTTTGTACACACACCTTTCCCCTGTAAGACCCATTTTTGGAAATGGAAACAAAATATCCTTTATGAGATGCTTGGGATACTTCAAACAGCACTGGATCTGTAACCAAAGCTGACAAGTCAGTAGAGGTAATGTAGTTGTGGCATGCTCGCAAAAAAAAAATAAAAAGTAGGTGTCAAGGTGCTAGGACCTTATACCTAGCATGACAAATGGGCTGTCAAAAATGCATTAGTCTGAAAAGAAAAAGGGATACGATGTCAGATAACACAGGCTATTTTGCATAGATATGAATAGAGGTGTGCCATGAAATCTTGGCCCATCACCTTGTGCAACTTGGTAACACAAAGTTTAAAATCCCTGGTCTAAAAGGACAGATCAAGTGCCACATTCTTTACAAAAACGTTTTACATATAATCATTCATAAATCGCGTAAAACCTGCTTTCTCTGCATGACCTACTGGCGACCCCGCTCACATGTGGTAAAAATATGAAACAGCGGAACAGACTCTAAAAACGTCCACACGTTTTATGTGTAGGTACAGTAAAGGCAAGTGCAGCTGAAAGCATTTATGTCAATCATATATAGCCATGAATTCATTCCTCATGGGATTTTTTCAGTAACTTAAATGAGTTGCAAAAACACTGAACTCAACACATGGCATGTTACAATGTTCTTTATAGCAAGTTTAAAAAAAAGAGCCATCAATCTCCTACAAGAAGCAGTGGAACACTTGAATCACCTTGAAGCACTTTAAATAAAGCCATCATATATAGACTGTATATGAAAGATGACTCTGAAAAGTTAGGCTAATGTTGAGCCCGCATTGTTCCTAATGGCTAGCAGGGGGCAACTCCTCTGATTGTCTTTTTACTATAAACACAGGGTAATAATTGCACTGCTGCTGGCATGATCTATGACCTCAGTAACACTTTCCCATATTTATGGTCTCAATCACTAGTTTCAAGTCTTATTTATTAAATGATGAAGTAAATTGCAGGCCTGTAAAATAAGTAGTGTAAAATAGATCATAAAGCACTTTGTGGTTTTCCTGTGATTGTTACTCATTACCAGTGTTACTCAGACCCATGTTTGTCATACATGGGTCCAAGAAACCAAGATGATTGTGTTTGAGGCTTCAGAATGAGACTACACAAACCAATGGGGTATCCTCATTGGTGTTATGTCCATCTTTTAAATACAGTCTAAAGATTTCTCCTGTCGCATTCGCTGAGAGGGAACTACATTAAGGCACGCTGCACCACAAAATGTACAAGATGCTCCTGTTACCTTGGTTACATGTGCTGCAACTGCAGGCGTTGGGCAGAACAAGAATATGTTTATTATTCCTGTTAGTTCCTAGATCCTACATGTACAGTGGCTCATCTGCATGATCTACATGCTTATGGCTGCCTCACAGTGAAAACAGTTCAACCGCTACGAGTTTAAAGAAGCAGATACAAGGTTATAATCTTGAGCTTGGTTGAAATCCTAGTTTATGACTTTCTAAATATTTTAACTTGTCTTGTTCTTGTCTTGTCTAAGTCTTGTTCTTTTTTTCTCCATGTTAAAAGCAACATGTCCTTTTAGAAAGCATTAATAAAAAGCATAGAGATGATTTTGTAGTTGTATTTTCTTATAAGTACTGTAAGGAAAAGCACATTGGTGTGTGTAGTTGATGTGAAACCCTAGAAGGTGGTTTTGACCTTCAGCTATCTGAAAGAGCTTCCCTGGTTCTTTAATCATACTCTAAACAACCTCTGTCTCTGTCTGTCAACACCAGCTTATAAAGATGAAAAGTCATCACAGGACGACAGCACACACAAACATACACTCATTTTTGATTGTCTGCCCCCCCCCCATCATTGGTTTCACTAGCATCTTGTTTTGCAATTAGTATATTTATAGTCTTGTCTCGTCCTGCTTTAGTTGTCAGCTTGTTTGTGTTCCCTGGCTGCCTTTGGTGGTTGCCTGTGTTTTTTGAGTGACTCAAGTTGGTGCCTTTTTTTAGATGTTGTACATTTCGTTATGTTTAGTACCCTGCCTCTGTTCATTCTCTGTGCTTCTCGTTGGCTTTTATTTATTTTTTATTATTGGATTCTGCACCGGCTTGTTTTTATTTCAGTAAAATTCATCTTCTGAAGCCTGTTTGTGTCCTGCATTGGGATGCTGCCTTTTCTCTCTCAGATATAACAGACTGGCACAATCAAAAGGGAGATTCCTAGCCTATGAATGTGTGCTGCCAGTAAAAGAGGGTTATCTGCTTTGGGTGCAGAACAAACACCCCACTGCCTTACCCCTTCTTGTTCTGTATTATCCCTTAGACCCCTTTCCTGGAAACACAGCCCTCCACTAATATACATTCACCAAATATTTCCATCCATCCTTACATTCTGACTCTGACCAGCTCTGACAAGCAACTTTCCTTTTGTTCACCACTCAAAGGCTCGGATGAGCTGTACTTGCTGGATGTGTCACTGGTGCTACCCAGGGGACCGACCCTTTGCCTGGAAGGCACGGCGTCAGGTTTTATTCCAAGCCAAGACTCACCACTCAAAAATTCATGTGTAGTGACCCTATTCGTGTAAGTTTCACTCACATGAGCAGCTTCTGTCATATGCTTTGTTCTCTGCGTGCTAAGAGTTTGAATAGAATTATAAGGATCAGTTAAATCAACATATGCCCCATATACCCAAATGCAATTAACATGTGTTTAATCTCTGTCAAAGTTGTTTAAAATAGATGCAGCGTATGACACATGGATAATGTTATTGCAGTGTACTGTTAGCGGTGAAAGCTCTTGTGATAAAAGTGGTGAAAGCATTGTTATACACATACAAGTGTGATCTAAACCACATGAGCTGTTACAATGCCAAAACGTTTGGTTAAGTGACGGAAAATGAATTAATTAGAGTCGGATGACTGATGAACTACACGGTGGGTGACATTTGCTGGCACCAGACTGCAATGCGAGGATGTTCATATTGAAACGGGTTTGCACTCTTAGAAACTGCAGCCCTAAATGAATGATTAATGCATACGTTGACTGCTGTCTGGTGTGTGCGTGTATCCTCAGGACACAGTTTACAGGAGACTATGATCCGTGTGATGCCAGTCCCGCACTGTGGTCCAGCCCAGTCTCTGCGTCCCTCAACTTCTCTTCCTCTCTTTCTGCCATTTCACTAGCTGTAGATCAACTGCTGGCAGCTCTGTTGGTGTAGAGGGACAAGTCAACAAACGAGCAGCTTCCTGTGCTGAACTCATCATACAACACTCAAACTGTGCTCCACTGGCTCATCCACACATGGACAGGAGTTTGCACACATACGTATACATACTAGCAGCACAAATAAATACAAATGCCTGTAATTAGTCTCACGGTTACACTTGAAACACACAGAATTGTCATTGATATGTTTTTATCTATATTTACCCTGCACAAACATGACACAGTACCTCACTTCACAGCCAGCAGCTTGGCAGCTGCCTGATTTAATTTTTCAATGGCTTAGAATAGACCTTTACAAGTTTGCCCTATGCCAAAGCAAACACCAACACATTTTCACAACAACAACAAGAGCTCTGAGAGTCATTCACATCAGCCAGAGATTCCAGTAAAAGCCAGAGCTACTGTAACTAAGTCAGCTCCTAGCATGGGGATTCTCAAACACAAAAAACACAGCCATAGCTATGCTTATCATCTGTTCCTCTACTTTCTTTGGTTTCTAAAATGTAGTACAGCCAAAGGAACAGCATATAATATGGCATGTAAATATCTGGTGGATTTAACCACTGTTCATATTTTATTAGCTAAGCCAAATGTTTGAGAGTTTCAAAGACTTTTTTTCAAGGATTAAAAACACTCACATAAGAAAAGGAACAGCATGCTTGAAGGGATGTGGATGTACCAATAAAAAGCAAGTAATGATAAAGGCTGGTTGCAGGCTTCAAGAATGCAAAGTGGGTCACGTCTTTGTCAAAGGAACTACAGGGGAAGAAGAATGTGTGTATTTAGAAAGAGACGGGGACAGAATGGTTACAATAATTCATCCTGTCGCCCCAGAAAATGATGGCTTTACTGGCCACCTGTCAACAAGAAATGCCTTTGGAGAAGATACCGTATCAGAGCAGGGCAGTTATGCGTCTGTGTGTTGGTGTGTTATGACCGGTCATGGTCAATGGCAAATAGCAATCAATTAGGGTGTGTGCTGAGGTTTCTAGGTAAAGGTTCTTCCTCCTAGACAAGGTCAAAAACATCAGATGAAAATTGTCACAAAGTTTCATTTAATAATGTCATTTCCAACAAATAAATGGCTAAATGATGAAAATGTCTTTTATTCACTGAGACATGTGACTCAACTATTATTAAAGACTCCCATGTGGTGAGGCATTAAGACCTAACCTTGAAGAACAGCTCGCAGTGTGTCACCTGTGCATGTGTGTGTGAATGTGTGTGTGTGAGTAACAGCATGGGCCTCTCAGAGCACTAATGGCAGCTGATGATAGGCTGAGAAGAACAGCTCTTTGACTGATGAAAGCTGCTGCGACGCAGAAGCAGAGGAAGGGGTCAGATTGTGGTAGGGTGCACCGCAGCATACGCAAGATAACACTAATGACAGAGCTATTTCACTATTTACTGCTTGGCCAACACACTGACAAAGAAAAATAAAAGCCGCACCAATGACCAAATTAGATTATGGACTTGGAAACCTATTTTCCAAATGTGATAGATAGTGTCCTAAAATTAGAAAAGTTTTGACTAAACAAAAAGTGGCTATGCTAGTATGTTTGTGTTTTTGTCTAAATTATTTTGTGTGCGTTAAATAATTATGTAACATATATATAAACGGAAATGCATTAAGAGTCAGTAATAGACAGGTCTTAACCATAACATTTCAAATTTAAGACGCAAATACCCCCTGGAATCCTTTGGTCACCAAAGAAATGTACTTGGTTGCTGGAGCTTGCTAGTTATCAAATATTCTTGTATGAATGTGTGTGTGAATGGGTGAAGTTGTATGAAGCACTTTGAGTGCAAGCACAAAAGCACTATGCAGAGACAAGTCCAATAACCAAAAAGCAAAACATTTGCTTTAAAGTCAAATGGTCTCTGTTTATGGTTTCTGTCACATATTTCACAGTTCGACCACACTTGATAAATTGTTTACAAGTGTTTGCAGACAAGTCAACATCTTTAATGCAACCAGTCGATCTGCAAGAAGATTTTCAGTGCAAGTCCACATACCTCTTTGCAACCTGCATCACTTACTGACCGGTTTTTGCCAAGAGTTGGGTCACTCACTGGTCTCTAGGCCTGAGTGACTGACTCTTAACACACTGTTTATGTCTGTGTTTTATCACAATGTGTGACCAGCAGTTTTGTGGTTGTTTTGTTAGTTTTTTAATAGACGAGTTTATTTAGAATCTGGTCTTTTCGGGTGTCAGTAGTCTTGAGGAAGATGCATGCCACTCTCTCATCATGTGTTTTAGATCCATGCCACCAGGGAGTGATGGCAAGCAGGATGGAACTGGTCAGACCATCAGGTCTTGCTGATCTCAAAAATATGTTAGGAGAATGGAAATAACATGAGGTATGCCATGGTGCAGAGGCAAATTTAACCAACTCTTAACAGCAATGAATAAAAAACATTCTTAACTCTTATGGAAAAAATATTGTCATATCCAGATCTAGCATGACAAGAAGATTTGAATCATTTACCTTTGTAACCAGTATTACATGATAACCATTGTATCGTGATGGTGTGATTCTTCGATAATTGATAAATTGCAAGAAAAGATTATCTATGATACAACAGGATATAATTGAGAAGAAAAAAGAGCCACAATTTTTATTTGCTTGTTGCATTGTCTTTTTGCTGTATTGTATTGTATTGAATTATTTCAATACAGTATTTTTCATTCTTTCAATTAAGTTAATTAGCTCTTTGATGTGGTTTCTCGAATCTTCTATCATTTTTCCCAATGATTTTTTTTAAATTTCTTATTTTAAATGCCAGTTATTCCTGTTCACTTTATCTACATTTGTGATATTTAATGAATGAGAATATGGGGGGAGCTCATTCATGTTTACTAAAAATATCAATATAAGATAGTAGTGTATTGCTAAATATATCACGAGTGTAAATGATAAGATCCATCCATCCATCCATCCATTCGCTTCCGCTTATCCTTTTCAGGGTCGCGGGGGGCGCTGGAGTCTATCCCAGCTGTCATAGGGCGAGAGGCGGGGTACACTCTGGACAGGTCGCCAGTGATGATAAGATATCCGTGAAATTATTATGTCTCACCCAAATTGTTTTCATTTTAGTGTAGCTTTTAAAAATTCTTTTTTGAGAACCTGATTCCAGAAAATACTTAACTTCTTGAAGCATGATGAGGGCGGCTGGAACAACGCTGTGACAAATGATGACTGACCTCATCAGCATCAAAGGCCAGCCAAGTCTCTACTGTATAGCCTAAGGCAGACTACTCAACAGTCTGGAGACAGCACTGAGGTGGTGCTATACATTCAGTCGATAGCATCATACATCAAACAAACCCTGGAAATACAACCCTGCTCTTTGGCTGCAGTAGAAAGTGATCTGGTTTAAGCCCACACAAGGCTTTCCATGGAAAGCATGCATGTGGAATGTTTCAATATACTTCAACAGTTTCTATAACTGTGAACATCCAGCTTCAGCATGCGCTTCACAATCTCGCGGCACAATCAGTACCCTGAGCCTACGTATTGATTTTAAACTCATGCTACAAGGGTACACAGTAAAACAGGATCTGACAGCTGTTTCTTCTTTAAAATCAAAGGTCTAATGTACAACTGCTGCATGCCTGCTAGGAGTATTTTGAACATTCAATACTCCTTCACTCATTCCTTTGGTAAATAGTTGGAGGGTGTGTCAAAAGGGAGTAGGAGTTACACCCAAAATGAGGGAGAACGGGATGGTGGTCATCCCCTTGCTCAATCACACTTGATAAGGGCAAATTTGGATTTTGTCTGATGTAAGAAAAATCAGCAACATAAACCTTGATGGTGTGTGGTACTGAAGACATGTACCACACACCACAGACAAACGTGCACACGATAAGTTGTAGATGCAAGAGGCACGGAGATGTTTAGAAATATAGAGCTGTGCACTCTAACCTCACTAATCTCACTTCAAACTCATTAAAAGTGATATACCGACCATCTATTATTGTCCACACAGAGAGAACTGTATACACTAGATGACAGCATACAGACGCTCACTTGAGTACAGTCTACATAGACAGCAGACAAAACTTGTAAGTATTATACAGGACATGGCACCGGGGAGCCCACACAGAGTCTTCTGCCCTCAGGCTGAGAGCAAAAGTAGCTTCCATGGTGAAAAGCTGTAATTGCAGCCTAAGTATGCAGCACAAACACAAACAATTTGGTCATATCCTGCACAGATAAAAACAAAGACAGGGGGAGGAAAGACACAAGAACATCTGATGCTGACAAGTCCACATGCTTTTACAGACATTAACGGAAGTGTTAACATTTTCAGACTGAAGACAAATAGATATCTGATTGGTGACAAGACTGTTAGCAGAGTTATAAAAAGGGCAAGACAGAAGTAACAAGCAGAATGAAAGCAGGCATAAAGTTTGGAGAAGTGAGGGAGAAAGGGGTGCTTGGGGGTGAAAGAGAAATGGGAGGGAGAAGGGCAATGTCTGAGTTTAGGAGACCTAGGAATGTTAATCCTCTTTGTATGTCTCCCAGCAATGATTAAACTTTTCTAATATCAAGCATGACAAGAAAAAACGGGTCAGAAATGGGTCAGCTGTGGGAGAAGAGGAAAAAACAATGGCAAAGCTGGTGGTTATGCTTCGCAGCATTAGAGCTTTTAAAAAAAATCACACAATACAAAGCCGCAAGCAAGCTGGACTTATTGCCTCTAGGCGTTTGTGCAGAGCATCAGAACCAAAGCCTGTTGGTAGCATGTTTCAGTTCCACTCGACTGGCTGTAGATCTGTCGTAGAGTGGGCATGCATATTTGCACCATAAGTGAAACCAAGCTACCTTAATTAGTAAGCCATACCAGTTTATCACAATACCTGGGACAACATGACTTTAGAAATAGATCATGCTTGCTGCTACTGTGTGGAAAATGCTTTAGATCTGGCAGGCTTAGCAGAGGAGTCACAGAGAACCACTTAGCAGCTACGCAAGGCTAATCAGAGGTGGGAGGTCACTAAAAAACTGTGTGTGGATAACCCCTGCGCTTCCTGGAAACTGTGCTCTCTGGAGAAGGATGAAGAGACGACGAGCACACATTTTCCACAGTTTGAGAATTCCCTGAGGCTCTGGGGACTGGACGTATTCCTCTCTTTCTTTTCACTTTTTTTTCCACTCACAGTCTTTCTTCCCCTCCTCTCACCACTTTCAATGAGCTGCATCATTACCAGCAGATTTAAAGGCAGGGCAGATGAAGAGCAGCACAGGAAAGTGAAAGGCAAGGGGTGGGTTAAGGGGGCATGTATGCGTCTGTTACGCACCGGTGTCAGCAGGGAGACAGATTGAAGAAGTATTTCCTTGCCTTTCAGAGGAAAGGCCCTCTCACAGCAGGGCTCAGACACCGTAAATCCTCCCTGATTTTTTTCCATGCCCTTCTCTCTCTATCTCTCTCCTTCTCTCTGAGCCCAAATTCTAGTTGTAGTGTCAAAAGGAACTGAATCATAATCCCCCCCCCCCCCCTGTGCAGCACAGCATAGCAGGCCTCACACGGGCTATTCATCAGTGTCTGTGGTCACACACTTAACCGGCTTTAACTTACAGTACAAGCCTGCCCAGTACCCAGAGCAGCCACACTGGACTCTTTCCTCTGATACGTCATTAAACTCTAACAGTGCTGTTTATCTCTGTGATTCTGCTGTGCATCATGTTAAGTATTACAAGCACTTTATTGCCTTTATTGTGAAATACCATAGACACCCACTTAGTCCCGTTCACACGCTTTCACTTGACTCTATATATATATTCTTCCATCAAAAGCAGAGCAGCCCTGATCATTAACATTCTTACATTCAAGGGGAGTTTTATCACTCCAACCACACAAAGCAGCCCCTTCTTTGAAGTTGAGTTATGGACAGCGTCAGATGAGCAAAAACAGTTGAATCTGGCTATTTGAGAAGGAAAAGGGCCACTGTGTATCTGCTGAGTATGTGACAGAAGGATTTACACCCTCACCACTGGACCGGTTCACTCATCAGGTCATACACGTTCCTCAGATTCTTTGCTCTGCAGGGGAAACCCACTGCATGAACCCCTCCACCCCCACAACAGATAAAATCACACATACGGACACAGAAGACATTTTAGCACGCAAAAAAAAAGCTTTATCTGTAAACATAGCCGGTATTTATTTATCCTGCACATGACTGCCCTCTTCTGGCCTTTTAACCTTGAATTGAATGGCTTAAAGTGTTTTCCTTTATTAAATTAAGGGAAGTTTGGAATTACTGATGTCGTTTTTTGCAATAAATTACTATTCATTTCTGTGATTTTTGCACTAAAAATCAAAAGATTTTTAAAATTGTGACAGGTAACTCCATATTTTGTCAGTTTAGTTCATTTCAGTTTTATTCACATGACACCAATTCACAGCTGTTGCCATCCTTTACATTGTACGCTATAGACCCTAAAATATTAAACGAAAAAAAAAAAATCAAAGTTAAGAAACAATAGTGATTTATCACATACTGGGCCTTGGTGCAGCCCCTCAGTTCCTCTTCCTTCCTTCTCATTAGCTCTTCCTTGCAAACAAAAGACTTGAACATCATGTGAGTTGGGACTGTTATGTTAAGAGCCAAAGTGGTGTGCCTGAGATATTTAAGAATAGCTTCTGTCTTTGACTTCTATCCCTAGCATCCTCTGTAGCGCCAACATTCTGCATGTCCTCCTTCACCACATCCATGAATCTTCTCAGTGGACTTCCTCTTTTCCCTTCCACCTGGCAGCTCGGTCTTCAACATCCGTCTGTACTCTATTCCCTATACTCCTCCATAATTTCAGCCTTGCCTCTCTAACACTGGCTCCAAATCATTCAACCTAGGCTCTCCCTCTGATGTACTCATTTCTAATCCAGTCCATCCTGGTTACTCCAAATGAAAATCTGAGTATCTTTGCCACCTCGAGCTCAACCTCCAAGTTTGTTTGTTTTTTGCGAGGGCCACCATCTTCGAACCACACATCATAGCAAGTTTCAGTACTGTCTTGTAAACTCTCTCACTCTTTGACAGGAGTTGAAAAACTGAGCAATTAAAGCAGTCTACAGCCTGAGTTTTTGGCTCCCATGGATTTCTTGCACCTACTCTGACCTCATTATTCGAATCTCTGGCAATATTTAATATGGCCATCCATCACTGTAACAGTATATATATGACAGAATGTAGGAAGTGTATAATAGGTCCACTTAAAGCTCAAGTGGACCTATTATTAAAGCTCAGATAATGTAATAGAAATGTGTGCATCGCAGAAAACTTATTTTTCCCTGTTGCTTGCGAGAGACCCCGTGTGCTCTGCCAAACAGGGCCTTTTCTCCATTTCTAACAAGAAAGGTTTGATTTTAAAAATTTTACTCTCCTGTCTGCCATCAAGAGGCACAAAATATGTATTATTTCAATAACGCAACTGTGCTCCAGGCTAGGGTGCTTTTGAAAACTCACCTAATATAATTTTCTTCCAGAACCAGTTGTCTTAGTGTGCTTTTTGTCTCGTACTATGATTTACTCACGAAAATGGCACCTTTTCATACAACATGTCTACTTGATGTTCCTTTTCTTTCTTTAAATGTGTATCACTTGGGACTACGCAGAGCATGTATGCTTTTGAATGACATGTTCAGTAATATGTAAAATACCATTCAAGGTGTACATAAAAGGTCATTTACTAAGTCTTCTGTTTGCCTTTTTGTCTTTCTTTTAACTTCCCTCCCCCTCTCAGGAACCCGAAGAAGCAGAGAGGGTCCCATGTATTCTTTCATCCATCCCCAGACTCACATTCCCTGAATAAGCACTCTCCAAAACACTGCTAGTTGCCATGGCAGTGCTAACAGCATAAGTAAATAACAGAGAGGGGAATAATATCCTTAGAGCCCGAGAGTGTTAAATGTGGTGGTGGACATTAAAGTATGTGCATGTGTCTGTTTTTGCCACTGTAGTGCCCCTTGGGAGAGCTGCCTGTTAGCATCACTGTAGTCTGTGCAAACACACACTGACATCCCAACTTGCCACACACAAACCCATGCATGTCTCATCCTTGACTCCACCACAAATGGTCATTTACTTGGTGTCAATGTTAAGCAGATGTGCACCACTGAACCACATGCGCTCATTACTGCAATTGCGTGTTTCCGGATGTCTGTTTACAGAATGGCTACTTGTTATTCTGATATAAACCACATCTACTGTCTCTGACTCTTAATCCTGTTTAGTCTCACACACGCACATGCAAACAGGCAGGTAAAGCCTGTTTAGTCTGGTTATGGTATTTCCCCTCTAATTTCCTCTAAATGCGACGTCACGTTAAATGAAAGCAGCTCAGATGGTCCAGTTGCACAAAGCACGTTAAGAGTATGAGTCAGGTAGATACTAATTACAAATCACATAAATAACTGCACACACAAGCACGCTTGAAGATTGACGATGATTGTTATCTGACTCACCCCTATTGAAATTTCATCAGATGACACGTTTGTAATAAAATGGTGAAGAAGTGACGTGGTGGATGTTCAGATATGTATTCATACACACAAACACATGCATTTGTTGCTTGTCGGGTCCCTCATTAAAAACGCTGTACTGTAATTCTGGCTGGGATTGGTCTAAAACATCAACACCAACAGACATCAAAAAAAAAAAATCCCACACCCATGTTCTCTGTCTCTCTCTCGCCTTCTTTCTCTTTACCTCTCTATCTGACCCAGCTCCACTGAAGCAGCTAAATGCCAATTAGACACTGATGAAAGACATGAACAGAGGAATTTGCTTACTGAAAGTTTAATCCTTACTTGTCCAATGTTCACTGTGGGTTCCCTGTTGAATGGTCAGTTTCTGATCATGTACACATAGTGCATGCATGCACTTATATCAGTGTATGGTATTTGTGCATGGTACAGTGTTTGCCTCATCACAGGTGCAGACTGTATGTGCACTGGCTTTCTTATATAAAGTGACTGACTAACTGCAGCACTGCAGAGGAAAACAAAAATCGCTCTGGTCTTTTAGGGATTTAACTCATTTGTGATGCAGCGGTGTCAAATACCAGGTTTCATCTGAAATAGTCTCTGATTCAGTTTGGCCTACTTACCATACTTTTTATTTTAGATCCCTTAATCTCGTCAGTTTCTGAAGTCTCAGTTCTTATGCCAGCCACTCTTAAGTGTACATTAATATAATATATTGTGAGAATGCCAGCTTCATCAAAGCACTGAAAAGACGATACAGAGCACCTTCAAAAGATTTGGGGCTTTTGCTGTGAGACAAATTCCTGAAGAAAAGCTTATGGATCAAAAAGTTTTCTTTATATACAAGAAGTGAATTATCAACTGAAGCTAAATACTGTGCAAACCTTTTCATATTGGGTGTTTTGGACGGCACCTATTTTTTTTTTTCTTCTGAGCTGCCATGCATGTTTTTCTTTCCATGTTGGATATGAAATGCAACAGAGAGAAAAGGCTTGAAATGAAGTTAACTAGCTCCTTGGTTACTACTTGGTAGCTTAAACACAACCCATAAAACACACCTCAGTGCACTTTACAGACACATAAAGCATGTTTTGTATACAAACTGGACCACTTCAATGACAAAACTACCCACTTCCTCCTTAAAAAGAAGTGGCACCGTGGTCTACCTTGATTATACACATACTGTATGTATGATATATAACCCTGCGCAGCACTCACTTCTGACCCTGTAAGAACCCTCGGGCAGGTAAAACTGGCCCTCCATTATGTGCCTAATTATCCGGAATCCACATCTGGAGCTAACTGAGCCCTCCGGGCCTGAGGTGAGCCAAAGTGTAGCTCGTCATGGTCAACACATGCTGCAGGAGAACAGCTAAAGCACCTGGGTTCAGGATACCCGGGCTCAAAGCCTCCAGACAAATGATACAGCACAGAGTGAAGCTTCAGTCTGCACCTTAAATGCTCTTCTCGGATTGGTAACATTTTAATGATCCATCTGCACCTTATAAATCACGTGTAAAATCCATGTCAAACCCTCCCTCTCCCTGTCTGTTCATTTAGAATGTGTTACTGTTTGACAGACAGAAGAATGGCAAGGACATTTTCTCCAAGCGTTTCTGTGTGTGTGGTCGTATGTGACTGTATGCACTCGCCTGCCCTACATATTGAATATGTATGTGTACCTTGGGAACTTCTTGGCTATAAGTGTTTATGATTATTTGTTATCTAAAAAACTGACTGAGCATTACCAACGTGAGTAAGGCTTGTGTCCGCCTCAGCACCTCATAAATCTCCTTCCCCACCCTGTCCCTGCCTGATGACATATTTCTGTGTCTCACTAAGTATCTTGCTCCAAAAGGATACTTGTTCCAAATGCCACGTCATTAAGGGACACATTTATATATACAGCATCCCCACACAGAGACACACACACAGGACATGCCAAGTCATTAGTGCAGAGAGGTGCACAATACAAAAAAAAGTTGTCCCACAGTTACAGGAAAGAGTGAACAGACAAATGGGTCTTTCTGCTACGCTAGTGAGGAAACAAGGAGAACAGCTTCAGAGGAGCAGATGTGAAGCAACAGGATGCAGAGGAGCAACCACAGAGACACGGTGCTGTGATGTGATGGCGTGGCCAGCAGTCTTCTGCGTGATGGATCTCCAGGTGTGATTAAACAAACAGCCTGTTATCAGAAGCTGTAACGGCTGTAAAGTGCAGTCCCAAAGTCTTTTCCCCTGTTTACTTTACATTCACACTCTCCTAAGAGACATCACTGGGGCATTAAAACAGAGAAAAACAACACTACCGATGTCTGCACCATCTGATATTTCCCCCAGAAACTGTGTGTCCATCTGAGAGACATAAATCACTGCCACTAGACCTAGTGAGTGAGCGCCAAACACAAGAGAGCCACCTTGGCACAGCAGTCAATCATGTTTTGGCAAAACACACCAGAAGTGGAGAAGAAAAATGTAGGAAATGATGGATATCGAATTAGTGGAATAACAGTCTTCACACTCACAGACACATACACCACAAAATACACAAATGGTATAGGCCTCACAGGTAATTCTCCTTGATGACTTCGACAAGTCACCACTTCCATTTTTCTTGGACTGTCTGTTTAAACACTTGCAGTGTAATATTAAATTTTATGTTTGTTCAGGCCAAACTGGAACAAGGTAAGAAGTGTGCACAGCAGATTCCAGTGGGCGCACCAGACTGGAGTACCCTCGCAGAGTGATATTGTCACATTTATTAATGCGCGAGGAGTGATGGGAGGAAAAAAGACTGAGTATTTTGACTTAAAATCATTTTTAAATACACCTGCCCAGAACAGATTTGGGTTTGCACTCACATCGGTCCAGGGTTCACTTCACAAATTGTTCTGCATGTCTAAGACATTTCTCCATATCAGATTTTCTTCATTTCCCCCCACTTCCTTGGGACAAAAATACTTGACAAGCAAGTTGATCCTGTCATTAACATAGAATAACTGCTTCTGCTTAAAGCTTTAAGCAAATTTTAACCTAAGGTCAATTTGTCTGAGACTGCATTTTCTGTAGAGACAGATGCAAGATTGGCCTGATAATAATATCAGTAAATAGAAGTCTATTATAGACATCTATCATAACTGGCGATGTATGAAATTTTACAGATCATACAAAAAAACAAGTGTGTAATAATTTAGAACTGGTGCCGTCAGACTTCCACTGACTCTCAACACTGTCTGCAGCACATGAAGCCGACGAGGCATGAGATGGTGGTGCACGGCTGCACGGTGAATTATCAAGTTTGTGCCATATATTGCTCATAAATAAATGCACTTAAAGTTAATCCATTTCCTCTGCTTTCTTTGTCTTTTGTCCTTTTGAAGTCTGATATAACTCTAAAAAGTATTTGTTCCAGCTGTGCATTGCTTCAAGACACACAAAGAACCATATTTCACTGAAATAAACATTGCATACTATCCCACATAAACCAGTGTCCAAGCCTTGGAACATTGCCATGTGAAGGTTTAAATCTCTTCTGACTCAGTTAATCTTGAAGCTTTTCAGAAAATACCACATTTGTCCCGAGTTCTTTTGGTCGAAACGTGTCTAACATTTTGAGGTTTGTGAAAAACATGTTTGTTTTGTTTCTTCTTTTTTTCCCTCTCTCTTATATAATTAATCAAATCAAGTCCAGATGCGAAAGGAAGCATCATGTGCGTTCAGCTTATTGACACAGTTTTGAGACTTTAAACTGTTTGGCTGTAATGTCCAAATGAATTTGGCAGCAAACACAAAAACAGGAAACAAGCCCTTATTCTGCAGGGATGAGTGTCCAACAGCTATAATCCGCCTGTGAATAAACTGTATTTGTTGGTATGTTCTTATTGTTGGTTTTAAGTGCAACTGAGGAGAAGGGTCACAGTGTAAAGTTTCACTTTCACCCAGGCTGCTCTGCTCTAAGTCTCCAGTAGACTGTAATCCTATCATCTGCTAGAACGACAAACTGCCTGAGACGAATTGTCAAGGTACAGTTCAAAACCCCAACAAATATGCAGTAACACCGCACACACATGCACACAGTCACCAGCACAAATACATGGATGCGACTACACAGAGACCCCGCGGCATACGGTCTCTGTTAATGTTTTTGTTCAGTTACAACCACGAAACCATGAGTTCAGTCTTGTTAGCTGGAAAGCTGAGTCCCTTTTGTTCAGAAGAAAGAGAATAATGGCTTGTTGGAAAGGGTTACCATGCTTTACTGTCATGCCAGTGGTTGTTACAGATTTCTGGGGATTTAGAATAAAGCCATTTGAGGATCATGTCATTGTTCAGAGTGGCATGGATACACGGGGAATGGAAATTCACAGAGATTAGGTACAACTTGTGGTTAGGCATGTTTGGAAAAGATGATGGTAAGATTAATCTACAAATACATCTGTAGGTGTGTCTATTTACATTCTGAGCCATGCAAACACATGGATTTCAGTGCATGTGAATAAATTGTGCATTGTACAACCTCAGTACAGCTTAAATATCCCAGAGAGATCTAGATAAGACCTGGATGTGCAAAGGGAAACGTTTGGATTGGGAAGTCCAAAGGTAGAAAGTGGGGGCAAAAGGGATTAAAATGTCCCCACTTCCTCAGCAAGAGGGGAACCAGATCATGAGTCACACAGATTGTTGGCAAGGAGCAAAGTACTTTACATGGCTGGGAACGTCAGTGATGCATTGCAAAAACATGCTCTTCAACCGGTATGGCAAAGAAGACACACCACAGTGCACACAGAATGTAAATACCTACATGTACTGTAAGATAATTAAAAATGATCTGGGTATAGACACACAGACGAGCACACACACACACAAACCCAGGCAGAGGGAGATGCACAGCGACTGAACGCAACCGTCTAAATTCCAAGGAGACATGTGTAATGAGGGCTGAGTCATTTGGATGTAATTATAGGCAACCAAGTGGAAAAGATGAAGTAAATCAACTCAAAGTGATTTCAGTATAGAAAAACTCAATTCCGCTGTGTAAACTCAGTTCGCCATAAATTTAATTAATGTTGGTTTAAATGGAAGCGCTCGGCCTATTGTGTGTCATAAAACATTGCTGAGGTTTTGACTTCACTCCCTCTGTCTCTCTTACTCGTGTACTCTAATTTGTCTTTCCTCTAATCTCAGCTCAGCCAGCATGGAGTGAAACTGCAGCTCTCTAGCGCCACCTTGTGTTCTCTAATTACCCCTACAACAGTTGAGACGTTTCCTCTGCACTTGTTTTGAATGATTACATTTTTGGGGTTGGGGCACAAGTATAAAAAACTGAATGCAGTCCAATACAACATCTGTGCTACGAATGATAAACTTTCATTTTCTTTTGGTAATCTTAAAATGTGACAATGCTGGTTTATGTAATTTTTCTGTATGTAATTCAAAAATAAGCTATATATATATATATATATATATATATATATATATATATATATATATATATATATATATATATATATATATACATATATATATATATATATATATATATATATACATACATACATATATATATATATATACATACATACATACATACATACATATATATATATATATACATACATACATACATACATACATATATATATATATATACATACATACATATATATATATATATACATACATACATACATACATACATATATATATATATATACATACATACATACATACATACATATATATATATATCGTCTCTTGTGCACCGATGCCTTCTTGTTTCAGTGGCCCACTTCTTGTCAGGGTGTCCTGGTTCCTCAACACCTGCAGCGGACCTTGTTGATGCGGGCGACGTCCGAGCCGGCATGTCTTCATCTGTCTCACTCATGTCTCCGGTAGGCTCACTTAGCATGGGGGGTCTAGCCTTAGGACCCTTTCTGGATACAGACACCCCAGGCGGGAATCGAACTTGCGCTCCAAAGGCGTGTAGTCTTACCTTACCAGGGAATTTTAAAATTTTTTATATATATATATATATATAGAAATGAACTTGATGTTTTAATTTCTGTCACAAAAGCATCTACAGACGCTTTCACACTTGTCACATGTACTTAGCATGAACGTGCTCCTGGACAAATGCCAATCAAGATCCGTGTTTGCTGGGCTGTGAGCACAGATCCCACTAAAGGATGGTGGGCCCTCGTGGAATCTGATTAGGACAGTTTGAGCAGAAGCATGCACATGAGTAGCCTGCTGGAGGTCATTTTGCAGGACTTTGGGAATGTTCCTCCCAACACGGAGAAGCAGATACCTCTCCTTCTGAGATTAGTGGGACACAAAGCAAGCCTTCTTGCAACAGCATTTATGCATCTGCAGTTTTGGGCAACCTGAATGAGCTGAATAAGTATGACCTCATGGTACCAGCTGTGACAAACACACGCACAAAGTAAAACTAGAGAAAAATGAGTCTGGAACGATAAGGAGACAGCAATGATCTCTCCTGTTGCTTCTCCAGTGCACTTGTTGTCACCTTCATTTGCACCAAAGTGGGTCGAATTGATTCACGATGGTTTATGCTTCCTAAATCGACAGATTGAGGTCACTGAAGTTTGACTTTGTGTTATACTGTGATGACTGAGTTTTCCCTTAATGTTTTTGAGCATTGCAATTTATATGTATATGTATTTGTATAAGCATTTCCCCCCACAGACACTGGTATAAAAAATAAATCTTACACGCATTTCATACATTTTTACAACAAGTTGAGCCCGAGAGAGTGAAACAAAGAAAGGCAAATGATAAAAAGAACAAATAACAAAACAATCTGTTTGTCCTTTGTTTTTAAGCAACTCTACCCACATTATTATGAAGAATTTTCCTCTTGTAAATCATGTGTAATTTGGGATTATGTGTGTACTAAATCTTTACAGAATGTTCCTGTTATTGTTGTTATCGATAACTGTGGTTCTATAAATACTAACCATCTGCTTTACTTGCACGAACTGATATTTGTTTGTTTTATTTTGTCTCTTATTTATAGTCCAGCTCTTTTCTTTATGATTGAACAAGGAAGTGAATCAAAGACATGTTTCTTTTTCACTTTTCTCTTCTTAGTGTGCGTTTTTGATATTTGGTAAATTTTGGCTTCTTTACAATTGTCCTACTTGCAATTTGTAGTAACTTGTGAAACAAACAGTGATTTTACATGCAATTGAAGATTGAAGATTACATGCAATTCAATTCATAAAAGAGGGTCGCGAATTACCTAAAAATCTTGCAAAAACATTGCACATGTACATTTAGATTTCGGAGTGAATCTACACAGAGTTTTATGGCACATGGAGATTAACCCCTTCGAGGGGACAAGTCATACGATAAATGTCAGAAAATTAACAGGATTGTAGGAAAAAAATACACTAAAAATGAAATATATCACATATATGTTCACATATTCATCATAACATTGGGAAGTGAGTGATTATTTTCAGGTGAAAACCACTAATGCAGTGTGAGAGCTTTTAGTGTAAGGCATGTGAACCCTCACTGTACTCATTTCTCCTCTAGATGGAGACAGCTACCAACTACACACTAGACTGATATTTGCAGCACCACAGGACTTATTAAAAATGTGTGAAGGTCAACAAAAGCCATTGTTCTCTAACTGCAGCACACCAGTCATTATATACTAATCAGCATTCCAGAAGCTGTAACTCCAGATTTGTGCTTGTTATTTCATCAAAGAGCACAAAAACAAGGAAGAAAATGAGGAAATTCACTTAAAGAGCTGTGGGAGGCTATAAAATGAGCAGCGTTGATATTTTATAAAAACAAATATGACAGAAATTGATTCGCAAGAGTCCAGCTAATTTGTTTTTCACACATCAGGTTCATGACATAATCTCATGCATATTCTAGACCATTAAAAATACAGCTCTTGGCATCTGATGACAAGTATCGGGTCTGTACACTGGGGCTGACATAGATCTGTCTGTCACCTCACAGTAAATCATTTTCACACACTCGGAGGTCACACGTGTTCGGTGATGGGTTTCGAGGAGAAAAGCCGAATATTAAGTGGAGTAAATAAACGGGTAGAGCTGACAGTGAAAACACTTGTAATATTTGCCTTAGAGGCAAAAATGGGGCTTCATCTTTGAATCGCTTTTAACAGGTTTGTTGGTAAAAGAAATAAGACACCAATCACAAAGATAAATCTGTAGTGGAGCCGACTTTGTAGAAATCAATTACTTTTCTGTTCTCACTCCATCTTCCCATCCCAGTGTTCAGGGTGGTGACAAGATCATGTTAATTTTGATTTAGCTTCCTCTGTACGCCCTCAGTGTCAGCTGTCCTCTATATATGGCTTTTTGTAAGCGATCCAAGCTGTAAGTGTACGAGCTGCTGATGCTCCTGAAATTAAATATCTCTCTCTCCCTGGATTTGCTCTCACCTGTTGCCAATAAACACCTTATTGGAGAGAACATCGGACCTTTATTTGCCGGTATCTTCTTAGTTTTACATTCACTTAACTCCTTACACACACAGGCACGCTGCACATTCAAGCTTCTATTGATGCATTTCTGCATCTCTGACCTGTGGTGTACAAACAGCCATATCACTTTTTCAAATTCTTTGGGGACCACAATTCTTGGAGCTGGCCTCACTCCTTTTTTCTTTTTCCAGATATAATGGGCAATCCACCCTGCTCGGCTTGCCACCAACTGGCAGCGCCAGCAGGCTGCCCCCAGACCTTGGAACGGTATCAAGCAGACCGGGCCAGTATCCTAGCAGCCAAAACCCAACAGATGCACCACACTGAAGACAACATCACAAAATCAGGGGACTTACATTTATAATGTTCTCCCTCACACATAAACACACTCATATTCTGAGCTAAATATAAACACTGCCTCAGCAAGGGAGTTAGCAGATGAGTGGAAATAAAATCTGGTGTCTCAGAGTTTAATCTCTGCTGTTTTCTGTTTGTCCTTGCAGGTGCTTCGCTGTTTTATAAAGAAAAAAGAAAAAAAAGCTTCATTTGTTTAGATGAGGGTCTTACTGTACGGTTGAAAAGGTCAGAGTTAATAATGATAGTATCACAACTTCGTCTCAGATATTTAATGAAAAAGAAGATACTTGCTTTAAAAGGGCATTGCAGTACACCTGTATTAATCCATGGTACCCTCAGGAACTTCCTCAGGACTGATTTACATGTGTGTGTTATATTTAATTCTCCTCAAGTCACAATGATCCACATCCACCACACCTGTTCTATATGATCAACGATCTGCACAAAATCATTGAAATAAGTGAATTAAGAGTGCAGTTACATCATGATTGATTTGTGATTGAATTACTTTGTATTTATGTCTCTCTTGTTTCACCTAAAAAGCAAAAACAGAAAGACATTTTCAGAATTCACTTCATCTCAGAGCTGACCAGTGCCACTTAGCAAGCACATCCTTGCACGGCAAAATGCCGTGAAATTCCCTTTTGCTTGTCACTTCAACACAAACTCTTCCCAAGCACTGCTTACTGTGTCTGCTTTGCGGCAGTCTAATAGTGGATTCATTTGGGCTTATAAATGCTGTAAAACTCTGACAACAAACATCGATCTTGCAGTTTAATGAGAAATAACATGGGACAGACCCCTCTATCATCGCTCCCTCCCTCTCTTTAGCACCCCGGCTCTTTCTAACAAATTCATGTGCACACTTTCTTTTCTTGGCATTAAAGCACCTGGCAATCAAAAGAACGACAAATTCCCCGCTTCGTGCAGCCGTGTCAGCAGGCATCAGCCGCTGATGCATTTTACCTGAGAAAATTAGCCCAAGGCAAAAATGCACATTATGTTAGGAAAATGATTTTACTGTCAAGGAAAGTCACAGAAAGTTGCACACAAACACAGAAAGAGAGGCACATCCTGTCCTCTTTCTACAGACCAGTGCTGACACTATACGTCCTCGGGCCTGCCTTAGCTGGTGGTTTGATAAATTGGCCCTTTCATCTCGTCGATGTGCATTGTGTCAGTGGGTTTGTGTGCATTTGAAACTGTGAGTGCATGCATTCGTGTGTGTGTGTGTGTGTATGCACGTCTGCCTGGGTACATTGTCTGAGCTGTGAAGTGTTTGGCTTCCTCACTGAGGGCTGCTGTCACAGCCTCTGAAAGCGTGTAATAGGCGCCCATTCTGCCGGAATGAATACACATCCATACACTAGTGAGAAAATGTGGCATTTCAAAAAGACTCGGGATAATCGAACAGAAAAATTATAAAAAAGAAAGGATAGGGGGGGCATGGCAATGTCATTCTTTTCAGCTAAGCTCTAAATTTGGTGCATGATTGCTTTGGGAACTGTTTGCAGGCCACAGTGAATTAATGCCATTTCTAATAGATCAAGAGCCGGGGGAGTTTTCTGTTGTTGGCTGTGGTAAACATTCTGGCTTCAGATACTGGGTTCCTGTGAGTTTCACTGGGATTCACGACTGTGTTAAATTGCCTCGGTTTGATTGGGATTCAAAGGCCACGGTTTGTTTATTCAGATTACACTTCAAAATAATTCCTCTTGAAACATTGAGTTCATTTGCAGCAATTTGTTTTTCTTTTTCTTATTTTTTCTGAGATAATCATTTTATGGACTCTGTGGCTGAGGGAAAAAAAAACAAAACAAAAACCTGTTCACAGAAGAAAAGTCACACTGGTTCTATGTTTTGCAGGTCTGCAGGATGTCAACCCACCTAAACAGTTGCATCAGTGGACGGTGAGCAATATAACAAAAGACTGACATCCCTGTTATTTATTTTATTTTATTTTTTTTTACCTCACGGCATTTAGATTCAGAGGACCATTCTGGGTTGAAGAGAACAAACTTTTTAACATAGAGAGTGCTGCTTCATCTCAAACTCTATTGGTAGATGAGTAGACGCACGTCTCAAAATCTCACCATTGTCGCTGCAAATGTGGCAAACATGCATATAGAAGCCCGGCTGCACAGGTGGTCAGAAGAAAAGTAAAGGTGGAGGAAAGAGATTATTATGCTATGAGTTGTGTGTTTTCTGATTCTTCGCAGGTGTAAGTGTTTGCAGCACACAGTTGCCCTAACAAACCTTTAAAAGTTATCATTCCGATGCATTTCTTGGTAAGTAGTACATTTTGTATACTTTTTTCCTCTTGAAAATGAAAAAAAATCTGGATAACTTTTCTCTCAAACGAGCACAGTGGACATATTCATGACTAGTCTTGTAAGTGTTACATCAACGCATTGATTTAGCCTACAAATGGAATTTGCAGTCTGGTGGTTTGTTTGACAGAGAGGCCTGGGATGAAGTCAAATTCCCAGCCTTGATTACGGTTTCGGGGCACCTCTGCACATGAACCCTGTGGTTCTTCTGAGTGCTTGATGAAGACCACACAGCTGGAAACTACACTACATCTTCTCAACAAGACAGTAACAGTGCATGATATGCCTTATAATGAAATGATGGGGATTAAAAAGTGAGTGTGAGCAAAGGCGCCTTACTTTGTAAAGGGGGGTCATGGAAACAGAGCATCGATATTACAGTGACTGGAATGACAGGGAATCTGGGTGCTCTCTCGGGTTATGCTCGTGTAATATGACATGCGTGTGGGTGCGAAGACCTACTCACTCGACCAGTGCTCCCACTCACTCACTCTACAAATCGAGCGTTCCGTGTATCACTCACACGCTGCGTGAGCCGAGAGCGCTTTCTGTCTCTCATTCATCCCAGTGAAGGCTGCTCACACTTTTTTCTTCTTCTCTGTCCCCCCTCTCGCTTACTTCAAGCTGGGATAGCTCGCTTTGTGTGTGTGTGTGTTTTCTCTCCCTCTATTTGTTTCCTCTCCGCGGTGCCTTTCGCGCGGAGTAGTGGTGGATGATATCAACAGAGCTTCGTTCCTTCTTACCTCCGCGATACCGAGGATTGGAGAGGAGTCGCTAGGGGACAAGCGCATCACGACAGACGGCGGCGCGAGGGAGTTTTTCTTGGAGGGGGACATCGCAGCTTAAGACGAGGAACAAATCAAACAGCTACACTGGGAGGACTGGCGCTAAGTTTTGACGGATTTCGCGGTGCAGGTGCGCAGGTGCATCGGGTTCGCGGAGAGGAGTCAGTGCCTCTGCGGAAGGTGAGCGATGGACTCTAAACTCCACCGTCGCTATGTCCCCCCATCAGTTTGTTCATTGGATGACTTGTTGTATTGATTGGCCTTGTTTGATTTTTTGTTGTAGAATACCTAAGTTCTTACACCACTCAGAGCATCACGTGGAATTGCTGGGATACTCATCGTCGGTTTGGGGAAAACCTTTGCAAACTTTGTTTTTGTTCTCTAACTGTAGGCAAACCAGAAACGTGGTATCAGTGTATGTTGACGTACAGCCATGCTGCTGCATGGTGTCACAGGTTTTCATCTAATGCTCATAACATCTTTCTTAGCTGCTTTATTATTTAAAAAAGCAGCACTTTGAGTTATTTATTATTCATTCATCCACTGGGGCCATCTCTGAGTGTGTTGAACATGATAAGTTAAACTGATGTGGAGAAATCTGATTTGGGTCTGCAGCTAAAAATTGTTTTCATTGCCGGTTAATCTAGGTTGTTAATTTATTTGTCTGATCTACAAAATATCAGAAAAGCCGTCAATCACAGCATGCCAGAGTCTAAACATTTGCAATCTAAAGAGTGGAGTGACACAAAGAGAGCATGCAACACTAGAAAACATGAAACCAGAGAACAGATGGACTGCTGGTTAAATGACTTTAATGAACAGTGCATTGCTGAAATAGTATTAGATTAATTTTCTTATTGGAATGATTTAAACATCCCTGGTTGAGTTCACTTTTCAGTTAAGTTACAGAAAGTTGAGCTTGAGTTTAAATTGTGTGCAGGAAATTTTCTCATTCTGAAACTGTTCAAAGCATCTGGTCCACATTCAGTGACTTCCTGTGAAACATGAAAATGAGACGCGTCGGATGTAATATGGATTAGTTTTGATGCTGCTTCACTGCTCCATATCCATTCTCATTTAGAGCACTCTTGTTGCTAGCATCTGTCACTTTGGGAGGAATGTCCAGTCAGCTTGATACCGGGTGTCTGTAGCAGAGTGATAAGAGCTTATGGTCTTTTCAGGCATTCACCTACCCGTCAACAGGACAGACACACACATACAGACACACATAAACAGCACAGGCTTTCCTTAAAAATCCCTCACTTAAGCACGATGTGATGAAATATGAATTTGGACAATTACACTTACTAATATAACATGCGGCCATCATCTCAGTGTCCTTTTCAGTCTTTTGTTTTGTCCCTAAAATGAGCATATATGACTTCCACTGAGTGGCACTGATTCAGTTTTTCCCACATTTGCCTCAACTGTCCGAACAGCACTGAACCTTCATGCTCTGTTTACATGGAGTTACACTATCGATCACAAGTCATCGCAAGTGATCTTCAGTCCTACACTGTGATCGATTCAGCCAGCACTGACTTTTACTGTACTTTAGGTCAGTGCAGCAGGAAGGCAGGCAGGTGGGCTGGGTCTCTGAGCACTGGAACGGAAAAGAAAAACACCCTCTGAAGGCAACAACTAACTAATCATTCATATCACTGTGAAATTTGTTAAATAATTACAGTAAAAGGTTCCCAGTTCAAAAATATGAGAGCTAAAGCAAATGAATTATTGCAAAGTGCCAGTTTATGGACATAGATTTTAAAAAAAAGTGTCTGAGAGTATTTAAAGTACATAGAGTGCTAAATCATCTACCACTGCTTTACAACATATTCATTTATTTACAATGGTAAATATGTTTTATGCTTTACATTCTATTGTATTCTTCTCTTTCGGGTTCATGAAGAGTATAATGGCTCATTTAACGTATTGTTATTGACGTGAATAGAATTGTTCCAGCTATTTGTGCCAGTTCCCTCTATGATGAACAACAGAGTTCATAGTCTAATTAAAGTTTTTAAATCACCCTTCAAAAAATAAAGCAAATTAACAGGCATGCTCATTATGCCACACATTATGCCGTGCCCTTGTTCTTCCCAATTCTGAGGCGTCTAGAAGTATGGTTGCCTATTTCATTCTCCCCCTTGCTGTGCCTCTGTCTGAGCCTCTCTGGTGAAGAATCTGATTAACCAACTGGCATAATTCACCCTGTCCTAAAGGAACAAATGGAAGAGCAATGTTGTTCTTGAAGAATGGCCCCTTTTTCCTTTCTAAATATAAATAAAACATATGAAGGAAAAGACACAAACGCTGACACACACACACACACACACACACACAGAGTCCGAGGGCAATAACTGAAGCTGTGATGCTCTTGAAAGACGCTGCAGCTTCATTACTTTCTGTAATAGGACAATGATTGATTGAGCGTGTGCGTATATACATGCATGTATATGTGTGTTTATCTTCCCGGGTGTGCGATTGGTCCATTTTCTTTAGGATTGATAGAGCATCATGTGTAGGTGTGCGTCTTTGTGTGTATGTTTTCCTCTCAGAGTGCTCCATAGCAACAGGCAGCATATCTTCTTCAAATATCTTTTTCTCAGTCACTGTGAGCCCTGACCTTACTGCTCACTGTGTGCTGTCTTTGCACGGGTGCATCTGCTTCTGTGTTAATAAGTGTACGTGCAAGAGAGACCATGTACAGTACATCAGTGTGTGGGCCATTTGGCCTCTCATTAATAGCAGCATAGTAAGTAATATGGACCCGCTCGCTCTGACTGTCTACACAATCAAGATACTGAGTCCGTCTCATAGCAGCATCAATGCATTGCCAACTAGAGCTTTTTGTTCTCCTTTTTCTCTCAAACAAAGTAGATATCATCAAAACTATGCAATACTGACATTGATTTGTAATGCTTTGAACAAGTGGCAGTTTATCATTTTTAGCCTTTTTTATGTATCTCTCAAAGGAAACAAGAGCGACATCTCAAATATACATCTTGACACGGTTGTCGTGTTGTGTTAATATCGGGGTTAGACTAATAACTGGTTACGTATTTCATATCCGGGCATAGCAGCTCTTTAGAAATAAATTTTCTTTTGCTCCATCACCGTGTTAGGAAACTGGCCTGCTGCCAGATAGGGAGGGAACATGGGGAGGAGAGGGGAATATTGTGGGTGCATTAGTGAATGAGCAAAGAAAAAAAAATGCTTATCAGATGTAGAATTCATGCTTTTGCTTTTTATTTCTTTTTCAGACTCAGTTCTCAAAAACACACTCACACCAAAAGGAACAGATGCAAGTCGAAGAAGCAAAGACACTTTATACAGGCTATTTATATAGGCTAGGTGCTGCAAGGTCATACCCTATTTACTTCATGCCAGTGTGTGTCTCTGTGTGTATACATCTGTTTGTGTGATGCACAGCATGTTTTTTACATTCAGTCATATCAGTATCACGTTGCTTTGTGAGGACGTGTGTGTGGCCATCCATGCACACACAGCGTGAACACAGTGCTGCGAGTGTGCTAACTTTGTCGATAGCAGTACAATGTTCATGTGGAGGCTGTACAAACTCATATACCTATAACCTTGCTGCTCTATAAAAGAATCGGTGCTGTACTGTATTGAAAATATTTCTCAAACGCGAAATAAAAACCAGCTTTTCATTTTTAATTGGATTCCCAAACTCACACGAGGTGCAACTGCAAAGTTCCATAACTCTGCTTGATTTAAAGTTATGACCATTCAAGGTCATCTCTTATTGCAGGGCTGCACCGCTCCCAGCTGTTATTCTTTGATCACTGCCTGCAGCCCTGTTCTGATCTGATCACATCTATAAATTTACCATCAAAGTGACACAGAGAGAAAACGTCTTCTCTGGTCAAACTTACCTAGCTTTTATATGAAGGATCACCACTGATGTTTAAGCTAGGTCTTTGGCTTTGACCCAAAACCAAAACACTCACTCCAAAAATGCCATGGAAGTGAGTGTTTATTAACGTTTAATGCTTTACCTCCTGAAAGCTTGCTTGACCACTGAAGCTCTTTTTGCAACTGAGCAGATTCTGTCATATTTCAGGCCTATTTAGTTAACAAGAGTGATCTCTGCCTGTGGAGTTTGACTTGGAAAAAAACCAGGAAACAATTCTATTGCTCATATATCCACATCTTTATTGGCACATACTGAAGTGTCAAAACGTGGATATCTAGATTGAATGAATACCTGCCATAGGGGGAGAGGCGGGTTACACTCTGGGCAGGTTGCAACTCTGTTGCAGGGCTAACACAGAGATATACATATGGGCAATTTAGAATCACCAACTCAGCCTAACCTAACCCCACTAACTGCATGCAAGCCAGAATACCTAGATGAAACACATGCAGACACAGGGAGAACAGAAAGCAAGAAAGACCTTGTTGTGAGGCAACAGTCCTAACCACTGTGTCATCATGCAGACTTGTGGAGGAAAGCATTATTTTAAAAGTTACCGAATGTTTAAGTTTTAGCTCAACTTAAAATGGCTTAAAGTTTTAGTTGCTTTCTTGTCTGGTTAATTTCAACATGGAGTTTATTCCCTTTGTTTCAGGAGTTGAGCTAGTTGCAGTAATCAATCTCATTAATTGCTTCCCTGATCTTGGAGCCGCAGCTGATGGAAGTACAATTCTCAAACAAACACCCAAGGGCCAAGCAAGCTCTAAAAGTCAAGCCTCTATTTGTACTGAAATTTTAAAAAAAAAAAAAAAAAAAAAGCACACTGAAAAAAAATCTCTACAGTGCAAAATTTATACAAAATTAATTGTCAAATTTGAAGTTGCAGGCAGCATCCTTTATCACAACTGCAGTTACCAGGCTTGGCTCTGTGCAACTGAACAGCTCTCTGCGCATACACCAGCAATTAGTGGTGTACAGTATTTGTACGCTTTAATGTTGCATCAGATAATATTGCCTGCTGACATGCAAGAGTAAAATTGTCACGCAAAAGTAACATCAATGGGTTTGTCACTTCAGCTTGCATTCACACACTTTACACAGGCACACATTACACACATATGTAAAACAGAAGCCCTGTGACTGACAGATGATCGTACCATGATGTCTTTGTAACGTCCTCTGAGGATGTAAATAGAAAATCAACTCTCAGCTGTATTGTACTGTATCTACTCACACACCTGCTTCATAGTCAGACATGCGATAAGAAGACATGCAGTTATTTAACTGAATGATGCTGTGGGATAATCTGTATGTATTGATGCTTCTGTGAATTTTGAAGCTAAACAAGCTTGTTTTGGTAATTAGGAAGAGCGATTGGCAATTAGCTTTATGAAATCATGTCAGAGTTATGTGGCTTGTGTCGTTTTAGTTGTTCCACTAAATTTTATGCCCGATTAATTTTTTACTTCTGTGTCTTTCCAGTATGTTCTCATATTGTGTGCATCTCCCTCCTGCTTGGTCTCAAATGTATATCTTTCGCATTGAGGTGCTCTTGGGAAATCTGTCTGCTTGCTCACTTCTGCTCTAATCTGCTTGTATAATATGGTTTCTAGGTGGAAAAAAAGGAACAATATTATTCCTGAATGACTTTTTGTTTGGACTTGGGAAAATATATTCATGAAAATACTGACTTATCTTTAGTGCCTTGATCCCACTTCCATTCACTGCCTGTCAGAACAGGTCTCTGTGTGTATAGCTGCTGCCATAATGTACACTGAGACAACCATTAAAAGCCAAAATCCTTGCAGCATGTTCTTTTGTACAAAGTTCCTCTCCACTTTCGTGCTTATATTGGATCTTCAGACTGTTCTTTGATGTCACATAGTTTTTTTGGGGGGGTGCCATCCAAATACCAAGTCTGCATTTTGTCAAAAGTTGTTTTACCTTTTTCAAATAGAGATTTTAAAATGAAAACATGTCCAGAAAGTCCCATAACATAGAAAAAGAACATCTGGCCAAAAGGGGGCAAACTATATAAGCATATAAAAGGAAAATCCAATCAGTTGCTAATGAAACTGATAAACCCCAACAGTTTTGTTGCTTTCTAACATGGCATTTCCCATATGTTAAAGTAACTTAACAGCCCCCATTCAAATTTCAGGCTGCCTTCGGTCTCCCACCATTAACTCAGTTTGCCTAGAAGTCTGTTACTGAATACACACACACAGGCAGAGAGACACTACGCGGAAATGTGAGCTGTTAAACTGCAAACCTAACTTTGCCCAGGATAATGGTCTTCTTTCTCCCTCTAATGAGCCCATATTATGGCCTAAAGGGTTAGATCTGTTATTAATACCATTAACAACTAATGGTCCACTGAGAGAGATTTTCAGAGATAAAACTAACAGAGTACCCTCATGAATACAAGGGTCTCATCAAGCCAGAGAGGTTATAAAATATAAATGCATTGATAAATAGAGATGACTAATAGACACTTTCACTTATGGAAAATCAGACACACACAAAACACAAAAGCACCACTGAAGCTTTTGATCTATTCAATCCACACCAGTACCGATCTGCCTTCAGTATCACTGCCTTCAGAACCAGTCTGTCTCTCAGAAGTACAGAGGAGCTGAAAGGAGAGCGTTCAGATAAACTGTCTTCACCAAGCTGACTGACAGCATAAATATTCTTAATGGAAACACTAAAATGAAGCAATAAACAGTGTTGATAGATTTAGTCGTTTCATTGATCGCTTTGTATTGACAGCAAAGCCAGAAAACAGGTGCATAATCAGAGTCTAAACTCTAGTAGTCTGTGTGGATTGGTGCATTTAATAGAAGTAAATATCTATGTACCAGTGTACCTTAAAAAACTGAATATCGTCAGATGCATCTTACCTGTGCTAACTGTGCTTTCGTCTGAAAATGCCTCTTTTCAGATTTAAAAGAATTTTGTATTTCATTTGGAAATCGGGGTCCCAGAAACTGGAGGAAGGATTGAGAGGCACAGAATCCAAAGTGTTTGATGTCCAATGTGAAGTTTCCACAGTCTATGATGATTTGGGCTGCCATGGCATCTGCTGGTGTTGGTGGTGGTTGGCTCACTGTGTTTTTGTCATAGACAGCAGCCCATATTGTGTATTCTGCTAAAAAGACATAATACCAAAACCATAAACATTGTTAAAAGGCTCAGTGATTCTAATGAGCTCAAATCAGCTACAGCTACCTGAGCTGCCAGCCATCTGTCAAAGCTGCCAAACCCCTAATAAGTTACACTGAAAAATTCTTGTGCGTTGCACAATAGACGTAATTGAGTCTGTATGCTAAAGGCTGACTAATCAGGAAAATGTGTTTTTACAATTTTGTTTTGTTTCTGTTAAGCTTATTTTGTTAAGTCACTATTACTGTTATTATTACTATTATAATGATCATCTCCTTGGCTGGGATAAGCTCAGAATTCACATATACATCCATCTCAAATATTACATAAAATACCAGTATATACCTCTTGGACTTTAAGTTTCACTAAAATTCATTCCAGTAGTAAGGTGCATAATACTGCAGCTTATCTCCTCTTCTCTCCCAAGAGTGGATAAGTCGAGCCTACACCATCTTTCATGAATAATCCCTGCCCTAAAGGGCATATTTCCACCACTGGGAGAGAAAAGAGGCAAATGAGATGAAGATAAGAGACAGTGAGATAAAAAGCATACTGTGACTGTCTTTGACTAACAGTATCAGAATTAGGGATTAGATTGGTTGTACCATGTGAGTGATTACACACTCGTTGTTTTCCAAAATAAGTGGCCAAAAATGGTGCTGCGATCCGTATTTATGTCATTTAAACTTTTTTAAACAGTTGATGTTATGAAATTTCTTACTTTAACATTGCAGTGGCAGTTGTCAAGCAGTCACGATTGTTGTGCATTTATATTGTGTGCTCTTTGGTCATGGCTGACAGAGAAGATTGTTTTAAAAGTCTGGTATTTTCTTTAATTAATGAACAAACAATTTAAATGAATTAAAAAAAAGGAAAGAAAAAAATTCAAAGATTATGTGCATGCAAACAGTGTAATACCTACAGGGTCAACATTCAATTCAATTCAAATCAATTTATATATTGCTCATTTACAACAACAGTTGCTTCAGGTAAGATAAAGATAAAGACTTTATATAACACAGAGAAAAACAGAGAAAACCCCAACAATTAGATGACACTTTACGAGCAAGCGAAAACTCCCCTTTATCAGGAAGAAACCTCCAGCAGAACCAGGCTCAGAGGAAGCAGCCGTCTGCCATGACTGGCTGGGGTTGAGGGTAGGAGGATAGGACCTGGAAGACAGCCAGAGATTAATAATAAGTAATGATTAAAATCCTGACATTTTATAAATCTAGAGCAGTCCAGCTTTTTTGACTTATACAGAAAACTGGCTGAAGTACTGACCTCGGTTCAAGGTAACATTCACTCCTCAGTCATTATAGAAGGAAACTCGGACAAGAAGTATAGCATCTCAGAGCTGTCACCAAGGTTATTGCGAGAAGATTTCAGGAGTTGACGGTGCAATTGTCACTCAGATTCGCAACGCAAATTGATGTGTGAGAACTGTAAAATGTATTAAAAAGCACAAATGCACAGAAAAAATGCAGACATAAATTTAGAAGATCACACAGCCAATTTTGGAATAAAGCATTGTTGATTTTCTTTCTGCATCGCAATCACACACTCTCTTCTTTTACTTCTTGATTGAACTTGTTGAATTTAACTCTGGGGGAACAGACGGGACCTCTGTTTCCATATCTTAAGCTTTTGGCTTTATTTTTTTTTATTTGACAGCAAATCCATTTGCTTGTACCCACGCTGTATTTGAGGTTGTGTACGTATGCAGTTTGCAGTATTTAACAAGAATAGTACAAAGTAAGCTCCTGCAGTGCAAACAGAATGAATGTGTATTTGGATTCAGACTCTGGCTTCAGCTCCTTTGAAGACTTTGTTCCCTCAGTCTATTACCTTTGATTGCTACTGTACAAAGGGGAGGGTTATGAATCTTGGAGCGTGTGTGCATGTGTTTGTGTGTGTTTGTGTGTGTGTAGGGGTTTGACAAAGGGGAGACAGTGTTGGGAAAGATTACATTACCAGGCGTGAAACAAGAAAAAAAACTGTAATGTGGAACATCAAAGTGACGCCACAGTGCCTTTGCGATATAGGGTTCCATATTATTAACCTCCAACCCTTGCTCTTGTCATTACGGCTTGTGACTCATTCGACAGGCCATTGGCTCACAGGCTGATGTCAATATTTCAACGTCCGTATGCATAATTTGACAGTTAAATGAGGGGAGCACTTTATTTTGAATGAGATAGAAGCTGTATGAAAATGTGAGCACAGAAAATGGAAGAGGAGGAGAGACAGTCCAGCTCACAGCAGCTACCCCCTGATGGAGCATAAATGAATAAACTGAGAAATGGGGGAAGGGAAGATAGGATCTTGTAAAAAATGTCTCAGTTTTTTTCTTTTTCACCCTCTAAGTTCATCTTAAGGACACATTTTATGTATCTGTGATAGGAGTAGTGTCTCTAAAGTTCCCCACTGGGCAAATACTTGATGCTATATGTTTGTCTACAGTAGGGTAGGGCTTTATTACACTATCTAGTTGCAAGTACTATTACAACCTAATTAATATTCTAAGCTTATGTGACAAAAACAGCCCCACTAGCTGCATTTATTAGAAAGAACAAAAAGTTCCTTCTATTCCAAGGCCAGCTATTTAATGAAGAGTGGGCCAGAGGCTGAGATTCTAAGGAAGTTTCAAAGTTCACATCGATGTTAAATACTTGATGTGGTCTTAAAAGAGCGTTCCCTTTTGTCTTTATATTCCTTCCGATGAAGACAGAAGGTTTGTGCATGTGCCGGCTAAGACTCATTTACTTTTTATAGTTCTGTCCAATGGAGTTTGGAGGTTTTTTCATGTTTAATTGGAGATGCTGTTTTTGTTTTCTGTCTTCACTTTAACTCTTAAAGACTTTTAACTTTCTTTCACATTTTAATTCTAAGCCTTGTTTTTGCTTTCATACACTATATTGCCAAAAGTATTGCCTAGTCTGCCTTCACACACATATGAACTTGAGTGACATCCAATTCTCAACCTATAGTGTTTAATGTGACGGCAGACCATGCTTTGCACTATAACAGCTTCAACTCTTCCAAGAAGGCTTTCCACAAGGTTTAGGAGTGTGTTTATGGGATATTTTCTTTACCATTCTTAAGAAGCTTATTATTGGGGTCAGGCAATGATGTTGGATGAAAAGGCCTGGCTCACAGTCTCCACTCTAATTCTTCTCAAGGGTGTTCTATATGGTTGAGGTCAGGACCCTGTGCAGGCCAGTCAAGTTCTTCCACTCCAAACTTGCTCATCCATGTCTTTATGGACCTTGCAACAACCCCACACCATAATCCCTATTCACCAAACTTTACACTTGGCACAATGCAGTCAGACAAATACTGTTCTGGCAACCGTCAAACCCAGACTCGTCGATCTGAAGGCCACACTAAGTCTGGGGGTTTGTACTGATTGTTTATATGAGATATTCATAGAAGCAGTCTACCTAGGTGCTTGATTTTATACATCTGTGGCCATGGAAGTGATTATAACACCTGAATTCAATGATTTGGATGGAGGAGTGAATACTTTTGGCAATATAGTGTACTTTTCTCAAACCTTGTGTGCTACCCTATCAGGTTCCAAGCTCTTCACATCTATTGCTCTAGCAGACCCTTCAAACCCCTGTCCACATCTGCATGGGTATTCTGAAACACATCTTTTCTATGTGTTTTGGCCTTTGGTCCACACATTCATTGCATTTTAGGTGACTAAGAGTTTTTGAAAGGTTCCATCTTGGACAAAGAAAATGAAGATTTTCTCTTGAAATATCGAAACCAAATTAACTGATCTTCTTCATAGTATAATACAAAGCCAACAACACAAAGCAAAGGTGAAAATCAGCACGAAGACAGTGATTCTACTTCAGAAACATGAAGAGGTAGAAAACAGCGGCTGCAGCCTGACTGCTCATCAGTTTTTTAATTGTTGAAATTCAGGGCCTGGCTGCTGGGCTGAGGTAGGCATTTACTTAGTTTTAACATCACTCTGGGTTCCTGGCCAGCATCCTGTCTGTGCAGATGCTGTGTCAATCAGCAATATTCTTCACTCTCATTGGTAGTTGATACAGTGGCTCGCTTGTTGAGAATGTCACAGAATGTCATTCCCTTTCATGGTTACAGCAAATCAATTCCAGTGTGTATCCAGCTTCATTAGATCATCTGACAACTTCACATCAGAACCTTTTCTCTAGAATGTCACAATGAGATTTCCATTGTGTAGGAGGACCAGGCCTCAAGGGCTGGTGTCCTGCAGTATTTAGATGTGTCCTTGATCCAACAGCTGATTTAAATGGCTAAATCGCCTCCTCAACATGTCTTGACGTTTTCCAGACTGGTAATGAACTAATCATTTGATTCAGGTGTGTTGACCCCGGGTGATATCTAAAACCTGCAGGACACCGGCCCTTGAGGCCTGGAGTTCCCCACCCCTGTCCTACACCAAAGCAATAAAAGAGAAATAATATATTTCAAATACATTTCCTGTGTAGTAGCATGACTTTATACTTGGAGGACAGAACAGGTAGATTGTGAATAGGTAGACTTCTAAAAGGACAGTTATTGGTGTCATCAAATGTACAGCCTTTTGTTGCTCCCATCCCAATTTTTTTTTAAATGTGTTGCAACCATTGAATTAAAATTACTTTATCTTTTTCTTATTTCTTTATTTTTCAGGGTTCTATTGTAAATACAAACTAGAGTAACCATTGTCATTCTGAAATCATTTTATTTTGTTTTTATTTATATTTTGCAGTCTCCAAACTTTTTTGGAATTAGGGTTATATATTGAATTTTGGTTTAATAAGTAAAATGACTGTGAAACAGTACTGTTGCAGAATTTTCAACACTTTATTTATTTATTTATTGGACAAAGTCACTGCAAGTCTACGAAAAGCCACTAAATGAGTTAAGTTTGCAACAATGAGGTGAACTGAAGCATAATGATTAGTACAATGAGTCCTTTATGAGCCCTAATATACCATTTTTGCTGATATGGTGGCATTTAGCTGATGAGATTCTGTCACTAATAACACTTTTTCAGGATCAAGTCTAAAAAATGACATGTTTCATTTAAGTTATCACTGAAACTGTATGCACTATCAACAACCTTTTGATGCAAGTGTAAGACAAATAATTACTTTCTAAATTGCATTTCTGTCTGTTCATGTCAATTCAGGGAGCGAAAACTCTAAAATGCAAACTCTATATGGAAAGTTTTGGCAGTACAACAGTTGCTGTCCTTCAGCTACAGCATGCTGGGAATTGTGAGCTGGGCAGACTGTGTGTGCCATTTTTATTAAACATGCACAATTTGTTAACTCTCACCAGAAGTTAAGTCTAGTTCTTAATCAGTCTTCCTATGTCAACAGAACACATTACCTCTCTGCTGACTCTGTACAGTGCAGTGCGTCAGCCACTTCTCTTTTTACAAATTCTGTCAGAAGAAAATCACAGTGGATGAAATCTTTGAGCTGCCTCTTCTAATCCTTGTCCAGTTTCTTGTGGTAGCCCTTCTGATAGCTACCGATCAGTAGTTCAAGCTTTGGCCCAGGAATTTTGTTTTGCTGTGCTGGTGCTGCCAGAAATTACCACCGCACTTTCCCCTTTTCCTGCTGATGCAGAGTTAGTGGCCAATGTAGAATCATCTCCACCCATTCTAGATTGGGCACCAGCACCGTATTAGTGTTTGATGGAGCTCTTTTAAACAATATTGATTAAAAATGACAAAATTATAATGTTACTGTGCATTTTTAAGTCAAAATTGAAATAGTTAAAAGTGAATTACGAATTATATTGCAATTGTTATTGCTTTTGTAAGTGTTATTGGCTCATGCACATACAAGTTGAGAACAGTTAAGTCCTTAATGACTGTATGAA
This sequence comes from Maylandia zebra, assembly GCF_041146795.1. Lineage (NCBI taxonomy): Eukaryota > Metazoa > Chordata > Actinopteri > Cichliformes > Cichlidae > Maylandia > Maylandia zebra. The sequence goes on along the minus strand of NC_135179.1, from coordinate 18,304,925 downwards.
TTAATTGGGTTGCAGCAATAATTCATACCATTCGTCACACACCAAACTATATGTCATGGATCAGTTCTTTGACGTAAGAGTCTATTAATGAACTTCCCCAAGTTTGCAAGTTTGGCAGGAAATCCATGTGTTCACACTATTTTAGTTACCAAACGGTTTTATTACTAAGAAGTAGCTCATTAAGAAAATAGCTTTTCTGGGCTTGACTATACAACAGCTTCACTCCCACTCCCCTTCTATTTAAAAACTCTCTTTATTTTGTCACAAGTGATCACGTCGTCTGCAATGACTTCTGCATGCATCCAAGTGAAAAAAAAGGTTCTAAATTAAACTAACAAGACAAAATCAAAAGATGAGCTGAAGGTAAACTTTCCACTGATACTAAATATAACACATATATAATACATGCCCTGTGGTTCAAATTGATACTAAAGCAGGAAGAGCGCATCTATTTAACCCTCCTGCTGCCTCCCCAACCTTTTTTTCCCTCTTTCCTTCCATCTTCAATTAGGTATCCCACTATCTGTCTCTCCATCTTTTCGCTTCATTGGGTCTGCCATTCTATTAATCTTGCTAACAGATTGCCTCTATTAATTAGTCTACATCCCCCATCTTGCATGTAATATTCAGAGGTAATTGAGATATTAGGAAGATAAGGATATTTCTGCAGTCACAATCATTTTTAATTAGCCTAAAGATTAAAAGATAGACTCGTTTCCGCCTGGCTGACGTCCAGGCTGGCGGTGCAAGGTCTTTTCCTGTAAATTCTGCTGCAAATTTAATGTGTCAGTTTCCAAGATATATCTGTTCCATCATGCCTCATACTTCACGTTGTGGAGGTAATAATGCATCTAGGCCTCCAGACAAAACAAGTTTACAGCTTGTCATCTGTGGCATATGAGATTGAATATTGTGCCTCTCAAGCATGTATAACTTACTGAACACAAGTAAAGACGATAGTAAATTCTGTTACTGTAAATCAAATGCAGTGCCTTTTCATTTTAACGTGCATTATGTGGGTCTCACTGCAGCTTCAATTAGATAATGAAAGAAATGTCCATACAGCGTGTCTGCGGTTAATTGGAAGGTCCAGGGTGCACTAAACAGACAAGATTAACAGACAGGAGTAATTACTCTGTGTGTGTGTGTGTGTGTGTGTGTGTGTGTGTGTGTGTGTGTGTGTGTGTGTGTGTGTGTGTGTGTGTGTGTGTGTGGAGCGTTGTGCAAACATATTGGCTAAATGGAATTAAACACTAGGTGTGAAACAAAGAAAATTCATTTTCCCTGCTGACACGTGGAGTACATTTTGTCTGATCTCATCACAAATGTTGTAATTCTCAAGATACACAAAGGGCCCTATTCTTTCAAAATTACCAGAGCTGACCTCGACAGGATCCTTGTACTTCGTAGCTGTGAATAACTTTGCCTCTACAAACCCCCGACCTGCCACTTCCTTTGCGAAAAGACCTCAGACGGTTTTAATGGCTTTGGTTTGTTCACTATTCCCTACAGACCAGTTACTCACTCTTAACATGTCAGAGCAGTGCCTATAGGGCGCACATAATGAAGAGAATAGAAAATTGAACATAAGACCCCAGAGCAGATCATTAAGCTGTTTCTATTATTGTACTCTGTATATAAGCAAAGCACTGTACTAGGCTTCGAGCCATCACTCCCAGTAGGATGCTCACGTTTCTATGGTTTAAGTGGTTCCCAGCGCTCACCAAGTATAAACACACCTTTTCTCACAGGGAAATGTTACTGGAAACAGGTTCACAGAGATGTTAAACCCTCTCTCTGCCTTACAACATTATTACTTTCCTTCCAATGTTCAAAACTTCCTGGGAGTTTCAGTTGCTTACAGCATTTCCATTACATACACTACTGCTTATTATGGTTGGCACAGCTGAAATTTTTTACCTGGTTCATTTGTACAAGAACACCTCCACAAGTTGCACTTTCTAAATGGCACAAAGCAGACTAAGATGAATATAGTAAAATCTAAGTTTAGCAGTCTAAGATAGCGCGTTAATTTAGCTCATGTCTGTGGCAAAGGCAGTAAAAACACAAGCACGAGAATAAAAAGAAAGCATGGTTCCAAATATCTATCGTAAACCAGTCATTAGAAGCCAAGCTTAATGATTATTACCCTATTATTAAGTACCATAAGTGTTATGTACTTAATTTGGGTGTGTAATTAAAAGGTAGAAAAACTGTGTACTGTAAGGAATTTTACTGAACCATGCAAACTCTCATTGAGGTTGGTTCACAATATGATCGGGATATTAATAAAAAAAAAAAAACTTCACCCAGAGTAAAAATTCTGCCCAAATGATTTGGGGTAAATTAATGCGCACATTTTAAGAATACATCTATGATGTCACAAGCTCATTAATGTCTAAAATAAAGTCGTGACTCATTTGTACTTTCCCTGTTCACATTTGTGCAAAGAAGCAGACATTTGTGCTTCATTATTTCTGAAGTCATCACATTCTCATTTGTCTGGCCTGTAATGCTAATAAAAATAAAAGCAGAAGGTAGTCAAAAAGGTTTTTTCTTGTTTTTTTTGGTGGTTTTTTTTTTTTTTGCATAAATGTCCACTAACTATATGCAAACAAATCCATACTATGGTGTTTAATTTCTAAAGAAAACAGTGCAGAGTTATAGTAATTGTAATAAAACTAATAACAACACATATGATATCAGAAAATGAACAACAACACTGTATTTTTATGGTCTGTTATATATGGTTATATTTTGTCTCTAAAATACTGTAAGTAATTTTAAGAGTCCTTTAAAATGCTCACAGTAAATTCTGACATTACATGGAAAACATGTATGAGATTATCGACCTTAAACACTGAGATAACTGTGATAGCTGAGCCAGCATGGTGAGGCTTGGATTTAAAAATTTAAATCTTCTGCTCCAGATTTGAAAGAAAAACTTACATTACTGGTTTTATTACCAGGTTTGATTTAGTCAATTAAAATAAAAATATACCTCAAATTAGGAATTTGTTAAGATTAGGGCGAAAATAAATCACTTTAGTAAATCAGATTCTTGTTTTTGAGTATTTGCACTTTTGATATTTAAAAAAGTCAGGAACCAATTCTGTTTTTTCTGCTGTGTCTGTCATCAATAAAACCATATCTAAGTAAGCTTTTGCTCTCAACATCATGTTAGAGCTTACTGAATATTTTTTAAAAAGTTTATTACTAAGTAAAATGCAGAAAACTCGCGCAAGAGCCTCAGGCCATTGTTTCCAAGTCTAGAGCCAAAATCCATGAGAAGATGTTCTGACAGAGAGGATCAACATATTTTAGGCTGCACTGTCATAATGAATCTGTCATTCTGAAGGAAAAACGATTTCTAAATTGAGATATTTGCATGCTCATGCATCTCAAACACACACAGTAAGGTTCACTGACATTTTATTCCGTCCTGCATTTTAATCATATTCATATTTGCATATGTTTGGGTGTGTATGTGTGTGTGTGTTTTTGTAGTCTCAGATGAAGATGAAGTCTGCGGGCGTTGTGGATGGAGGCTTGTTCACAGAGAGCTATTGTAACATCTGCAATGCCCAGCTCATCTCCGAGTCCCAGCGCACCGCTCACTATGAGGTGAGTCCATCTCCTCTGCTCAGTTTCTGAGGTATTTTCTCATATTATTCCAGAATAAACATGTGTTCAACAACTGAAGAAGACACAAAGGTTCTTATGCATAAAGCAAGCCAAAATGTTGCAACGTTTACTTCATTTTCAGGCAGATTCCTGCGTGGTACATTTTGCAAATGCCTTATTTGTACCAATTTCTGCTTGTGGCGTTCAAAATAGTGCTCATCCATTAAACATAGTATTAATGCAGCACTGTAATGCTAGTTACTTGCACAACAACAAATGTGCACACACAGTTTTTATTTTAATGTAGTATAGCTTTCAGCAGACTCTCTCAGAGTAATTTATTGGATGGCCATTCAGCCCTTGCATTATTTAACTAGAATCTAAATGTGTGTGTTTGTGCATGTGAATGTGTGCTTGCGTGAGTGTACTGCATTAAAGTTGTACTTAATTACAAGATACAATTGGGATTAACAAGCAGACTAATGAGGGTGAGGCCCTTATCTAGGCAGACTAAAGCAAAAGCAATGATGGTGTGTACGGTAGGTTTCTGCATAGATGTGCACCTACAGTACGTCATTCACTTGTCAGTAATCTATTTCTGTCCCTCCCGAGCCTGACAAAAACACACAGCCTTGAGTAGAGCAGATGAATAGGCAAGCTGAGTCATTGCATTTCATCAGTTCCAAAAGGTCTCTGTAGAGGTTAGCAGATCAAGGAGACAAGGAAACAAATCATTTGCAAGCAGGAATATTTTGAATGTTATATTCTAATCAGATTGAGGGCAAAGATGGGCAAATTTACTAGGAGCACATTTCAAAAACAAAAATAATTTCTCATTTCCGACCAAAGGAAAAAAAAATGTCAGAAGTCCCACAGTTGTTCTTCAAACATCCCTAAATGTCTCACTTAAATAATTCATGCATCCTCTTTTGAGTTGAGATAATTTATATGTATTAAATTGTTGAACTTCAGGTAGTTGCTTCAGCTTTGACTAATGAAAATGGACTTAACTAATAAACAAAATCCAGGTCAATATCAGGCTGTCTTTAGCCAATTAGGGGTGTTGCTGTTGGTCAATAGGACCATCAAATGCATTATGTTCCAGTGCTTTATCGAAGGTTAAAACCAAAGGCTGAACAAACCCAGGTGTGTGACCTGTCTGTCAACTATAAGCCCAGCATGTGCCCCTTTGTTTCAGTCACAGTCAGTGGTTCTGTCTGCTGCATCAATAAGTGAATTCCTCACCTTCTTGAGCGTCTATCCTGAGATGCTCATTTCCTTCAGCCCTTCCTTTAATTTATAGCAACTCTATCGTGACACACGTAACACGTCTGTTCTCAGTCTTCACCCTCTGCTGCAATGCCAAAATATCAAAGTGCCCTCCACTCTTGTACAGGTACTTCTACTTTATCTTCCCAGGGCCTGTCAGTTCAACAACATAAACATAGCGATTAACACATGACCAGATGACCAGGTCTGGTCTCAGACTAGTAATGTCAGTTTCACTTGGTAAGAATCTGGCACATCAATCAGTATTGACCTTCCTTTACTTAAGTTGCCAGTGTTTGAGTGCTTTAGGTTTTAGCACCTTATATGAAAGGTTTTAACTTTTAGCTTTGTGTGTTAGGGCATTGAGGGCCATTGCACTAGCTCTTCTTTTATCTTCAGTTTCATTTGTCACACACTTAAGCATTTGATTGTAAAGGTTATAAGAAAGATATATTTAAGCACTTCATTAAGTCCCTTTAAGTAAGCCTCTTTTTTAGGGGTGGGTTTTTATAATCGATTCATCGATTAAAATCGATTCCGGCTTGGATAACGTAAAATCGATTCATTAAAATCCTGAATCGATTTTTTTAATATAAATTTATTTTGCCCGAAATGCCAGAATCTCTGGTGACATCTCACAAAATTTCAAGAACCACCAAACAGTTAAGACAGTAAATGAGAGCAGGTACACGGATTCTGCACATAGACTTAAATACACAGCGCGACCCGCGGATCAGAATCAGTGAGATGTCGCCTTTCTCACCCGACGGCAAGGACACAGTCGGGGCTGAAAGCCGACAGCTTGCTGATTCTGATGTGTCGGCGGGTCCAAGCTTTGTGTTCACGCCCTTTATGCGCCGATTCTAAAGCTGTTAGTTTGATCTCTCTCCAAACAATATTGACCGAACCAGCAGCAGAAGAAGATCCAAACGCTTCACATAAACATCGTCATGTATTCACTCTGACTTTTACTGTTTTGCTTCCACCGCGATGCACAGCTCTCTCTCTCTCTCTCTCTCTCTCCCTCCCTCTCTCTCTCTCTCTCTCTCACTCTATCTCTGTACTTCAAGAACAGTTTCCCTTTCTTCATTATTCGCTTGCTTGTTACGCACAAGTCTACTGTTGTTTACAGCGCTGTCAGCCGCTGTTTTTTTTCCCTTTTACATTCTTCCGAAAAGAAAACCTCATTTCTGCTGTTCAATACTGAACAAATTTAAACTTTTTAAAATTATTCAAAATGCAAAACGCTTAACTGTGTCTCTAATAAAACCGCTGTAACTTCAGAGGTAATGTTCATATGTTGATTAATGGTTTTCTTTCGTTTTTGATGTACTGCAGAATATTTTTATAAAATCCCAGGCCAGGAAAATCACCTTCATGTTTTTCTGTGTTTTTATCTTCAGCTACTTTGACACAAAGGTATCTGCTGTGACGCTCACACCTTTGATAAAGTCTTGCGTGTGTCAGCTTCCTTTTTATTGATACAAAAATATGTAAATGTACTGATCTGAATTATAATATTTCTGACTGTCAAAATATCCCAGATTTAAATTGAATCGAATCGAATTAAATCGAATTAAATCGAATCGTGGATCGAATCGATTCGGGACCTTGTGAATCGGAATTGAATTGATTCTAGAAATCAGTGACGATACCCAGCCCTACTCTTTTTCTCAGTTCCCCTTCCACTTTTTTTCACATTGCAGTGTCTTTTGCATGTCTGACTACTTTTTTTTGACCACATGCTCCTCCATCACCAGCACCAGCCATCATGGTCTTTTTCTTGGTTTCATTCTTTTTCATAGCCTTTTCCCCTCCGCTTTGTGTGTGGCAGAGGGGAAATTTCCATCAGCTGCCACTGACACTGACAAGTATGTCCTTTTTATTGGATTTGAATAGAGACAACTCTAGCATTATCTTGGCACATTTTTATTCTTCCGTAGCATAAGACAGTGTATGTGTGATGGCTTTATTCACTGTTTGATGAGCCAATCAATACTGCTTTCCATTTTGAGATGTCCTACATGTGATTCAAAACACTTTTCAAAGATTCACAGATTCAAGATTCTTTTGCTTACACATATACAGTGTTGGGCAATTTACTTTGAAAAAGTAATTAATTGGCTTCCAAATTTCATCAAAATATATTAACTTATTTTTCAGAAAGTACGTAATCCTTTCCATTTCCATACACTGTGTCAAGGAGTTTATCCAAGCGCCAATAGCAGGAGGAACTGATGTTTTCCAATTTATTGCAATCATACGTTTTGCCTGTAATGTACAATAATCCATAAACTTAATTTGATAGGTTGTTAATTTAATATTTTTAGGATACACTTGTAGTAGCATCATTTCTACATCCAAAGTGATCTTTTTATTTAAAATTTGGTTTATTTTGTTCATCACCTCCTGCCAAAAGGCACAAACAATTCTACATTCCCATATACAATGAAAAAATGTTCCACGGGCTTCTCCACATTTAAAACATGTATCTGGTATTCTATTATTATATTTATTCAGTTTCACCGGTGTTACATATGTTTGCATGATCCAATTGTATTGTAGTAATTTTAAGTTACTGTTAATCGATTGTTTTTGTGCTTTTAAGCAAATTAACTTCCATGTCTCCTCAGAAATTGTCACAGGCTGGGTCTCCGACCCAGCATTCTGAGTTTTCTTTGTATTTGTCTCATTTTGTTATGTGATCAGTTTTGTGTTATTTCCTATTTTTCTTTAGTTTAGGCAGTTATTGTTCTTGGTTTTCTATGTTTTGGGGTTTTGTAATTATTCATCACGTATTAGGTCTGTTAAGTTGTGTTGTCATGTTTTAGTATTTCCTGTTTTATTTTGACAATGTCATGTGTTCTTTGTTCATTGTATTTAGCTTTCTCTCCTGGTCCTGTCATTAGGTTTGTCTGTCAGCTGTTCCCCCATGTGTCCCCACTTCCCCTGATCACCTCATGTCTGTATTTAGCCTTTTGTTTTCTTCATGCCATTGTCGGTTCGTCTGTTTATCGCACCAGGGTCACAGTCTTAGTCATGGTCTTTGTTTATTATTTTTCCACCACAGTCATAGTTTAGGTTTTGGTCTCAGTATCATTTAGTATTTTGTTTCTTAGTGTTTTGCCTGTTTTGTTTTTGGTCTCTTGGTTCATTTCCCTGCCGTCATCGCATTAAAGGTTCACCTTTCTGTTAATCATTACAATTCCTCGTCATCATCTGCTTCTGGGTCCTGTTTCCACACACATCGGCGCACCCCGCCGTGACAGAACGAACCGACCAGTATGGACCCAGCGGATGCTGCTCTCACCGAGTGTCTGGAGGAGACTGCTCGGATCCAAGTGATCCTCGACCGCATCCTTACAGCGCCCGATTTAAAGAGCAAGCAGGTAATGATTAGCGTTGCTGAAGCTATTATGGAGAGGGATCCCCGCCTTCTCCAGCTCCCGGACTCACCTGCCATAGTTGCTGCCTTTACCAGGATAAAGGAGATGCTGCAGGCCCAGGCACTGTCGAGTCAGGAAATGGCTTCCAGCACCCACCAGTCACAACAACCCCACAATCAGTCATCTCCATTGCTGCCTCCGGAACCTGAGTGTGTTCGTGTCGGTTCGCTGAGATTCGCCACAGCGTCACCACCTCTCAGCTCACCAGTTTCCACGCCCTCATCACAGTCTCGCCATACTCCCGCCACGGTCCAGCGCGAGGAAGCGCTGGACACCGTTGATTTAGATCACGACGAGCGTCAGTCGATATACTGCGCTCTATTGGAGGAGGAGCTCCGGTGGAAGCCGTGGCTCATTCCGGAGCACGAGCACTCTTTCCGGGGAACTCGACTGGCTCTCGGGGGACCTCGGAGTTACCAGGGACTTCCACCTATTTCACCGCCGTCTTCCACTCCTAAGAAAAAGCGGCGTGCGCGCCGCCGACGCTCCATTACACAAACACAAGTGAGTGACTATATCTTGGCACCTCATGTTTTTTCTCCGGAGGTTATGGAAACTGACACTACTTTTCCGGTTAATGAGCCCGGCTATACAGAGACTGTTTGCCCTGGAAAAGCTAGCCATCAGGCTCAGCTAAGCTGCTGTGGGACTGCTATCCAGGCCGGTTTGGAGACGGAGGTACAGCTGGTGCAGCCAATTTCAGTGTCAGTCGGAGGGCCCGGGGAGCCCGTCCGGCCTCATGTTTCGTCTGCTGGAGGTTCAGGAGAACCCAGCCAGCTTCATGTTTCGTCTGCTGGAGGTTCAGGAGAACCCAGCCAGCCTCATGTTTCGTCTGCTGGAGGTTCAGGAGAACCCAGCCAGCCTCATGTTTCGTCTGCTGGAGGTTCAGGAGAACCCAGCCAGCCTCATGTTTCGTCTGCTGGAGGTTCAGGAGAACCCAGCCAGCCTCATGTTTCGTCTGCTGGAGGCTCAGGAGAACCCAGCCAGCCTCATGTTTCGTCAGCTGGCGGGCCCAAGGAGCCCGTCCAGCCTCACGCCCCGTCAGCTGGCGGGCCCGAGGAGCCCGTCCAGCCTTACGCCCCGTCAGCTGGCGGGCCCGAGGAGCCCGTCCAGCCTTACGCCCCGTCAGCTGGCGGGCCCGAGGGGCCCGTCCAGCCTTACGCCACGTCTGCTGGCGGGCCCGAGGAGCCCGTCCAGCCTCATGCTTCGTCAGCTGGAGGGCCTGAGGAGCCCGTCTGGCCACCTTCTGCTTCACCACCTGTGGCTGCCTCACTGTCACCTGGTTCTGCCTCTGCTACGCCAGGACCAGCTCCAGCCTGTGCTTCGTCAGCCGCAGGTCCAGCCTGTGCTTCGTCCGCTGCAGCCTCAGAGCCTTCGTCCGCTGCAGCCTCAGAGCCTTCGTCCGCTGCAGCCTCAGAGCCTTCGTCCGCTGCAGCCTCCGAGCCTTCGTCAGCTGCAGCCTCCGAGCCTTCGCCAGCTGCAGCCTCCGAGCCTTCGCCAGGTCCAGCCTCCGAGCCTTCGCCTGGTCCAGCCTCCGAGCCTTCGCCTGGTCCAGCCTCCGAGCCTTCGCCTGGTCCAGCCTCCGAGCCTTCGCCTGGTCCAGCCTCCGAGCCTTCGCCTGGTCCAGCCTCCGAGCCTTCGTCCTCGCCTGGTCCGGCTTCAGCCTCAGAGTCTTCGTCCTCGCCTGGTCCGGCTCCGGCATCAGCTGCTCCTGCTCCACCTGGTCCGGCTCCGGCTTCAGCCTCAGAGTCTTCATCGTCGTCTGGTCCAGCTTCGTCTTCAGCCTCAGAGTCTTCGTCGTCGTCTGGTCCAGCTTCGTCAGAGTCTTCGTCCTCGTCTGGTCCAGCTTCGTCAGAGTCTTCATCGTCGTCGGGTCCGGCCTCAGCCTCTGCAGCTCCGCCTGGTCCGGCCTCAGCCTCTGCAGCTCCGCCTGGTCCGGCCTCAGCCTCTGCAGCTCCGCCTGGTCCGGCCTCAGCCTCTGCAGCTCCGCCTGGTCCGGCCTCCGAGTGTTCAGCTTCGTCTGCTCCTGCACTTCCCGTCCGGCCTGCACTTCCCGTCCGGCCTGCACTTCCCGTCCGGCCTGCACGTCCCGTCCGGCCTGCTCGTCCCGCACGTCCCGCACGTCCTGCTCGTCCTGCACGTCCGGTCCGGTCTGCACATCCTGCACGTTCTGTCCGGCCGATGACTGGACGTCGTTGCCGTCGTGGACAGCCCTCTGAACTACGCCGCCGTCATGGACGGCCCCCTGGACTGCTACGCCACCAGTGCCTCCCGCCCGGCCGGCCTCCTGACCTGCTCGGTCGCCGTCGCTGCCTCCCGCCCGGTCGGCCTCCTGATCTGCTCCGTCGCCACCGGTGCCTTCTACCTGGCCGGCCTCCTGAACTGTTTTCTGGGCTCTTGGACCGTTGGCCTCCGGGTCGGCCCCCTGAGCTCATGGATTTTGGGCTGCTGGACCGTTGGCCTCCTGGTCGGCCTCCTGAACTTTTGACCTGTCTTTTGTTTTGTTGTCGGCCTCCGGGGCGGCCACCTGAACCGCTTCGCCATTCGCTCCTGTTCTGCCGGGTTCATGGTCGCCCTCCTGAAGTCGGGTCTCGGACTTTTTGTGCCATTGTTGTGTTTGCTCTGTGTGTTTTCGTTTCTTTGTTTTTTGTGGCCTTGTTTCTGGCCCTCCGTCCTGGGCCCCCGCCGCCCGCCCTTGGTGGGTTGTTGTGGTTTTGTTTTCTGGGTGTTTTCGGGCGTCTGGAATCCGCCCTTGAGGGGGGGGCTCTGTCACAGGCTGGGTCTCCGACCCAGCATTCTGAGTTTTCTTTGTATTTGTCTCATTTTGTTATGTGATCAGTTTTGTGTTATTTCCTATTTTTCTTTAGTTTAGGCAGTTATTGTTCTTGGTTTTCTATGTTTTGGGGTTTTGTAATTATTCATCACGTATTAGGTCTGTTAAGTTGTGTTGTCATGTTTTAGTATTTCCTGTTTTATTTTGACAATGTCATGTGTTCTTTGTTCATTGTATTTAGCTTTCTCTCCTGGTCCTGTCATTAGGTTTGTCTGTCAGCTGTTCCCCCATGTGTCCCCACTTCCCCTGATCACCTCATGTCTGTATTTAGCCTTTTGTTTTCTTCATGCCATTGTCGGTTCGTCTGTTTATCGCACCAGGGTCACAGTCTTAGTCATGGTCTTTGTTTATTATTTTTCCACCACAGTCATAGTTTAGGTTTTGGTCTCAGTATCATTTAGTATTTTGTTTCTTAGTGTTTTGCCTGTTTTGTTTTTGGTCTCTTGGTTCATTTCCCTGCCGTCATCGCATTAAAGGTTCACCTTTCTGTTAATCATTACAATTCCTCGTCATCATCTGCTTCTGGGTCCTGTTTCCACACACATCGGCGCACCCCGCCGTGACAGAAATATTAATATTTAGGTCCTTTCTCCAAGCTTCCAACTTAGAAACTGATGTTTCTGAAGAGGCAGAAACAATCCAATTATAAAATGTTGAAATTAAGCCTTTATTACCACCTTTTTTCACCATAAACTCCTCTAGCTTACTTAACTGGGGAAAATTAAGGGATTTATTTTGCATAGATGAAATAAAGCTTCTAATTTGTAAATACTTAAAAAAGTGTTTTTGGGGGATTTGAAATTTTGAGACTAAATCCTCAAATGAGACCATTACTCCATCACAAAACAGATCACCCACTTTCTTAACACCTTTTACTGCCCAATCCTGAAACCCTGCATCCAACTTTCCTGGTACAAATAAGGCATTTCCCCAGATGGGGCTAAACTGAGAGAGATTGTTCTTAATATTCATCATTTCTTTTATTGTAAACCAGACTTCAATCATGTTTTGAACTATAGGATTATTTGTTTCTTTCTTTAACTGTTTGGATTTCGCAGAATATAAGTACAAATTTAATGGCATTTTAAGAGCATTTGCTTCCATCCCCACCCATGACGGGGTATTTTGGGATGAAAAATAAAATCTTATTGTCCTTAATTGAATAGCCAAATAGTACCAGTAAAAGTTGGGGCATTCCAACCCCCCTGTATCAAAGGGAAGGTACAACAAAGACAAACGAATACGAGGCTGCTTCTTGTTCCAGATAAACTCTCTGATTAGTGATGTTAATTTAGTAAATAATCCAGCAGGAGGAGCCAGTGGGACATTTTGAAACATATACAACAGTCTAGGTAATACATTCATTTTAAGAACACTTATCCTTCCAATAATAGATAGTGGTAGACTTATCCAACGCTCCAAATCTTTGGAAATTTTCTGTAGTATTATATTATAGTTAAGTACCACCACATCTTTTAATGAAGGAACTATTTTAATACCTAGATAGATGAATTCAGAGTTAACAGTAAAGCCAGATACATTCTGATTTACGTTTTGATTGTACCCTTGATTAAGTAACATTAATGATGATTTTGTTACATTAACTTTATACCCTGAGAAAACCCCAAACTGATCTAATAAATCCTTTACAGCGGGCACAGAATTTTTTAATTGCTTTAAAAATATTATGATATCATCAGCAAATAAAGCAATTCTATGTTCCTTTCTACCAATCCTAACACCTTGTATCTGTCCACTGTTTCTAACAGCTATTGCCAGAGGTTCAATAGTTAAAAGGAATAAAAGTGGAGATAAGGGTGAACCCTGCGGGCACCCTCTTTTAATATCAAATTGTTCAGAGATTATCTCATTTGTCTTAACCTGAGCCACAGAGTGACAATGTAATAGCTTGATTCAATGCAGAAATACCTTTCCAAACCCAAATCTAACAATGACATCAAAAAGATATGACCGCTCAATTCTATCAAAAGCCTTCTCCGCGTCAAGCGAAAGAATGGCTGTATCGTCCTGCTCACTTTGATTATGAAGAATGTTTAAAACTCGTCTTACATTATGAAAACCCTGTCTATGTTTAACAAATCCATTTTGATCATCCCCTATAATAACTGGAAGAATACTTTCTAATCTTTTAGCAAAAATTTTACAAATAATTTTAGTGTCTGTATTGATTAAGCTTATAGGACGCATATTTTCACACTTATTATTTAGTTTTCCAGGTTTAGGAAGCAGTATTATCAGGGACTTCCTTAATGAGTCAGTAAGATTGCCATTATTAAAACATTCTATATACATATCTAAGAGGGGCTGTGCTAATTTATCTTTAAAATATTTGTAAAGGTCAATTGGCAATCCATCTGGACCAGCTGTTTTGCCAGCATTTAAGGAGTTTATTGCATCTATAATTTCATGTATACTAATTTGCCTATCAACATTTACTTTGTCTTTTTCTGAAATTTTTGGTATTTCAAGTTTATCTAGAAATAAAGATTGCATTCTAGTTACATTATTGAGTTCAGAGTTATATAGCGTTTCATAAAATCTTTTAAATGCATTATTTATCTCTAATGGGTCTACTATAGTATTACCATTTGAATTTTCTAATTTTGTAATTGCCTTTTCAGATTCCATCAAATTTGGAAGCCATTTAAAAAAAATTTAAAAGTAGTAAATATAGAACAACTTATGTAGGAGAGTGGAGTAGGAGGAAATTGTTTAGCATGTGCATGCTATTTTTTATTGTTTATTCCTATTGATTATATTTTCTTATTTCTTTTTTTTTTTTGTTTTTTTTTCTTGAATTATGTATAAATGCCACATATGGTACAATTGTATATATATTTCATGTGAGCTTGTTCTTTTTTTTCTTTGTTCGGAAGAGAGCAGAGTGGGAGGTGAGGGTGGGGGAAAAGGGTTTCTATTACAACAGCATATTATTGGAAACTACCTTTGTATGTTGTTGGAAAAGAAAAAGTAATTAATTATAGTTACTAGTTACTTCTTCAAAAAAGTAACTGAGTTAGTAACTGAGTTACAAGATTCTAAAAGTAATTAATTACTTGAAAAGTAACTATTACTTTACTTTTAAAAAAAAAATGTTTAACCCTCCTGGCTCCAGGGTATAATTGGCCATTTTTAACCATTTTTGATTTTCCCTCCACATTTTACCTCTAAAAACTATTTACTTTGCCTTGTTTGGTATCATTCTTTTCAGCACAACCTCACGTTTCTGAATTTACAGTTATGTTTTCATTTTGACATACTGCCTTAACACAATTGATCTGAAATCAGACAAAAAACATAAAATCCGAGTAGTAAAAGTTATAGTTTTTTAACAATCACAAACATGTTTATTGAATCATAACTTTAAATGCAAATATAAATTTTACAATTTTAAAATCATATGCACAAGTTTTGCAAACAACAAAGTTATTTGCAGCTATTTACCTTTTACCCTCTTTTTTTATAACCATTTCAAACTATTTATTTAACAATCAGGTGTTCTGCATTCAATGTGTACATACTCACTCTCTCTCTCTTTCTCTCTCCCTCTCTCTCACCATCACTCATAAAACTTCCCCCTCTTCCTAAACAACCAAATGTCATGTTGCCATATCATTTTTGATTGGTCGACATGGTGCATTTTTCCACCAACATGAGAAACTAAGTTTTTTTGTTTTGTTTTTTTATTTTTTGCTCATAAGGAGAGAGCGCTTGCTAGCGCTGTCCTTAGATGTTAGACGAGACGAAACTGTTGAGGAAAAAACGCCGCATTTATATTGTTTATCATCTACACCACGTGGCCTATCAACACAATTTAAAAAACTGGTATATATCACCTTGTTGCCTTGTCATCTTGAAGTGGTCATGTGATTGGCTTACCGCGACTACTTTAATCTTCCTCAGTCAAACAGCAGCACTCATGCGATTGTTTTGCCCCCTGAGCTCCAGGTGTTGTGCCAAAAAGTGATCGTGATTATCTACCGCAGGAGCACGCACAGCTGCTTAAAGCTGTAGCGCCCAGATTACTTACGTAGACAGCTACTTCCGTGCAACTGATATAAGATGCGGTAAGCTGAAGACAGCTTCAACCTTCTGTTTGTTGAAAAAAAGTAACGCGACCGCATTTTCTTGTTAGTAACGGTAACGGCGTTGTAACGCTAGGAATCATAATTAGTTAGATTACTCGTTACTGAAAAAAGTAACGCCGCTAGTAACACCGCTACTTGTAACGCCGTAATTCCCATCACTACACATATATAACTGTACCATGCCTAACATTGCAAATTCTACCATGGAATGGCCAAAGCATCTCTGACATATCAGGACATGAATATAAGACCTGGGAATGTCCTTTGCTGTCTGGCACTGGCACAGTTAGTTGCAGAATGGGCCTCCATCGATTAGGCTTGTTCAGGCACATCACAAGTGTTCTCAGCCCAGATTAGGATCTGTGGAGTTTGGAAGCTGGATCAACATCTGGGGCTTATCATCTTCCATAAACCATTCCAATTAGTTTTTCCAGAGTGGTAGGAAGGTTTTTAAGTGTTCTGGTGGCACAGTGCTTCTCTGCAACTATGTTTACTTTAGTGGTTTCAACCTTGGGGCTGATTTCTGCCCATGTCACTCCTGGCCATAACACAGCTCTAAATGCCTTTGTGGGAGACATTTTTATGTAGCTGTCTCCAGCCCTGTCTATCTCCTCCAACTTGATTTTACACTCAGAGAAACAGGGGAAGACAACACAGAGAGACATGGATAGTCCATTAGAGAAGGGCGAGCACGGAGGGTCAGTGCAGGGTAACCATGGTGACATGAGGTCCTGCTTTTAGCCCATATCCCAAAGCCATCAACTACATGACCATTTATACACCTATGAACACAAGACACACACACAGGCACTGACAAAATTCATCAACAGTAGTCTGACAAGTGAAGAGACGTGAGTTCGTGGTCGGGTTCTTTTCCTCAGGGCCAAGAATCCAATCAAAGCACTGGAGCATCAACTACAATGCCTTGTCATTTACTTTCATATCATATGGATATGATGTCATATAGAAAGGTTTGGCAGATAAAAGCATTTGACAAATATTTTTTGCTTTGATCTAATCACATTAATCTCTCATTAATCCAAAAATTCCCCATTTTTTGTTCTTGACGCATTTCATTATCACCGTCTTTACTTGTGTGCCTGCACTTGGTTGAACAATCTGTGTTTGCTGCATATGGAGTAGGAAAGGTGTAATCTTTCTGATCGTGCCAACACTGAAAAAATAATGGCAGCCCTAGAATTTATAGATAATGATATATGTTATATAGTAGGAAGGAATGAAAGCCAGAGTATGGCAGTAAAATTATGTGTATGGAGGAAGATAGCAGTGTCAACCAAGATAGCATTGTCAAAACACATACACACTCTGTAATCTTTACCCTGCAGTGTTTCGGGGGATTTTCATTGTCCCGCATTAAAGTGACAGTTAGCAGCTTCAAGGACGGCTCGCTGTCCTTTCATGTAAACACCACTCTGGCTTATTATAGCTTATATTGGTTATACCCTTAAGTACAGTAATAAATGCAGACAAAGAAACACAAGCTTAGGTGTAGCGAGAATAACATATTAGTAACCAGAACAAAATAGTCAAGCGCAGCAGTAAAATCTACAGTCAATTAAGAGGTGAGTCTCAGATAATGATGGGGAGCGTGTGTGCTGCATATTCCTGCAAATTTCCACAGCAAAAGCCTTGAAATGAAAGGTTTCTTTCAACTGAAATGGCTTTTACTGTCATTTGAAATGGTTACATGACAAGCATATTTTGAATTATAACCTCCTCGTGGCTGAACATTGGCTAAAATGTCGTACGTATCATGTAATAAATTGTTTTTCTAGGGTTGTTAAATACCTGTTTACAGTTTCTTTGCTCTTGTTGTGTTTATTCGTGTTTATGCTAGTGAAGCTTTGACAGCAGGAGTGCAGTACGTAGCTTGATTGATTACTGTCCTTGTGTTAGCACAGTTGGATTTGTGTAAACTAATTCATTGCTTATTGAAAAAAATACAAGTAAATGAAATAAAAAAGTAAAAGAACCTTCGATGAATAGTGTTTTAGGAGAGAATGATTGCCTCCTACAGTATTTTATATTCAGGTTAACACAATAAAGTAAGAAGAGCAAATTGAATTGTTTTGGAGTGCGCCTTGTTTAGAGCAGAACAGAAGGAAATACAAGAAAAATGAACGCTGCAAGCAGCAGTGATCATGTCCTTGCACCATGGTGCATGTTGGGTTTATAGACAATACAGATGGACATAGGCATTTCAAGATGGTATGTTTGAAGCAGGGATTTCGGAGTGCCCCTTGTGTAGCGCTGGAACCCAGTCACGATGTGTTTCATCCATTTCATAGGCTGGTTTGCCTGCAATAATGCCAAATAATTAACAACTCTATAAATAGAACGTAGTTCTGCAAAATCACTCATTAGGATGCTTGTTCTAATTTGCTATGACCTCAGAGTGCATCGAAAATAAAACTAATAGGCTACAAAGAGTGATATAAACTTGTTTAGAACTTACCTGAATGAAAACGTCTGGAGCACCAACAGATATTTGGAGATGGAAGAGAACTGGATATCAGCTCGTCTCACAGCTGCTATCCAGACTAGACGCCTTCTTTTGGTAACATCTGATACAAGAGCTGCCTCATGTTGCTTCCAGGTGGGGAAAGAATGAAAAGATAAAGCATTTTCAAGCTTATTCCCTTACCAGTCGTGCGATCTAACATTGCAACCGACCGCACAGCAAGTGCGAACATGGGATGTCAAAAAACGTCTAGAAACTAACTCCTCACAGCGCTTCGTTACTACGTTATTACCCTGACACTGCTCGCTACACTACATAGATAAATGGAAAATGTTTTGCCGTTTTGTGGCGTTAGCTTCAGCCTCTTCACTCCTTTTTGTGCATCCCGCGCTTAGCTGCTGCTTCTTCAACAAATTTTGGGGGGTGGCCAGTACCCACCACCCACTTAGTAATGCCCCTGGTTGGTCTGTTGGTCAACATGGCCACAACCCTAACTCCATAGGTCAGGTGGATGACATATAAATAAAATTTGCACCACTTAGAGTTTTTAGGATGTTGAATCATGTAGGATCATGTTGCTGTATATCATGTGTTGAATAAACAATGCAAATCCTTACTACATGGTGTCTGTTGCACAAGATTGATTTACCTTTGCCCTGAGAGACTATGACAGTGACTCAGTATCAACATTTAGATATCTCCAGACCAGGTCTCTAGACACGGTTAATTTCCTTGTGCTTATGCTTGACATTAACCATGTCCACAAAACAGAAAAGCTTAGTATCGCCAAGAAGTTTTTAATTACATCTGAGGTTACCAGGTTTCATGAATTTTCCCACCCACTGTGACCCACTTTTCTTTTCTTTTTTTATATCCATCATTAGGGTCTGAAAGTTCTTCTGAACACATTTGTCATGCAAATCGTGTAATGGACATGTCGGCCTACAGTGTCCATTTCATGCTTTGCCTCTCCAAAACATGAAATGTACACACATGCAGAAGTTGCAGTAAGATGTGGTAACAGCAGAGAGAGAGATTTTATTTCAAGCCAAGATGAAAATAATCACGGAAAAGCATTTAAACAGACATTATTAACACATTTACATGTAAATATATATTAGCTGTCTAGCTTAACCGTGTCTGGTGATTAAGGACCCTGGAATGTACTTCATACGTATTTTCCCTCACTATCGCCCTCTGCTGGTCATGCAACTTCTGCATGTGTCAATTTTATGTTTTCAAGAGGCAAAGCATGAAATGGCCACAGTGGACTGGCTTGTCTAGTACACACGATACTGGGTTGCAATTGAGGTGGCTATGGATAGCCTGTCAAAAGGAGTATATCAAAGTATAAAGCTTGTCATTTCATGTTGCCACACGGTGGAGTTGTACCTATCGCTAAATATTAGCATATGATTTCTCCTCTCCGATATAAAAGTCTTTCCTCACTTCCAACATTTAGCACTTTACAGCGTTCAATGTGTGCAGATCAAGCAAAGAGTCTTCAGTCCTCTACCACTAACACACTTCTCCACATCTTAGTCAGGGATCCACAAAGCTAAGGCAGGCACAGTCCATTAGTCACCTGGCCAGGAGCAAAATGTTTACTAGCATCATCAGCTGCAAGAAAGCTAAAAGCTTGCAGGGAGTTGCTAAGATAGAGTGACAGTCATTGTATTTTTTCCACTTGGCACAGTTGATTAAAAAAAAAAACTCACTTCCTAGTTGACCCCCTGTTTCTCTCTTTCTCTCTCTGCCAGAGCAAGAAACATGCCAACAAGGTACGTCTGTTCTACATGCTTCATCCTGAAGATGGAGGACCACCTTCCAAAAGACTGAGGCCAGATAATCCAGTATGCTTCCACTCACTGTTTGCATGTGTGTGTGTGTGTGTGTGTGTGTGTGTGTGTGTGTGTGTGTGTGTGTGTGTGTTCTCGTATTTACTACCTGGTGGGATCCACAACCTGAGATTTCACTCACCTCGTGGGGTCCCCACAGGCACAAGCATTGCAATGGATAGAAAACAGCCTCCTGATATGCCTAGTGCGATTTTTTTTGAAAAGTAAAATTGGTCCCCTGGAAGTGACTTTTCCTGACAACGTGTGTAAATGTGTGTGTCGACTTGACGCCCTACTGTTGAAATGTGGTATTGCAAGTGTGTAAAATTGGACCGGTGGGGCCATTTTCCTGACAAAGTGTAAACTTTTAAACTAAGTATAACTTTATATTTTATGAATGCATTTACATCAAAAGCATTTCTTAATGATCTGGGTGCAGTTTTGAAGGGTTGAGCATTCTGATATGTCACTCCTACGCGATTAGGCCCCCCAAAATGTACTTTCAAAATCCCCTATACATTTGTTTTGCCTTTTCCACTAACTTTGCGGTCATGCTGTGAGTCACAGGAGGGGCGTAGAGGGTCAGAAATCGGGTCACTTCATCGCCAAATCACCCTCTTCAAGACATAAGTGTTTGCATTCTGATACGTCACTCGTACACGATTAGGCCCCCCAAAATGTACTTTCAAAATCCCCTATACATTTGTATTGCCTTTTCCACTAACTTTGCGGTCATGCTGTGAGTCACAGGAGGGGCGTAGAGGGTCAGAAATCGGGTCACTTCATCGCCAAATCACCCTCTTCAAGACATAAGTGTTTGCATTCTGATACGTCACTCGTACACGATTAGGCCCCCCAAAATGTACTTTCAAAATCCCCTATACATTTGTATTGCCTTTTCCACTAACTTTGCGGTCATGCTGTGAGTCACAGGAGGGGCGTAGAGGGTCAGAAATCGGGTCACTTCATCGCCAAATCACCCTCTTCAAGACATAAGTGTTTGCATTCTGATACGCCACTCCTACGTGATTAGGCCCCCCAAAATGTACTTTCAAACTTCCCTATGCAATTGCATTGCCTTTTCTCCTAACTTTGCGGTCATGCTGTGAGTCACAGGAGGGGCGTAGAGGGTCAGAAATCGGGTCACTTCATCGCCAAATCACCCTCTTCAAGACTTAAGTGTTTGCATTCTGATACGTCACTCCTACGCATATTAGGCCCCCCAAAATGTACTTTCAAAATCCCCTATACATTTGTATTGCCTTTTCCACAAACTTTGCGGTCATGCTGTGAGTCACAGGAGGGGCGTAGAGGGTCAGAAATCGGGTCACTTCATCGCCAAATCACCCTCTTCAAGACATAAGTGTTTGCATTCTGATACGCCACTCCTACACGATTAGGCCCCCCAAAATGTACTTTCAAACTTCCCTATGCAATTGCATTGCCTTTTCTCCTAACTTTGCGGTCATGCTGTGAGTCACAGGAGAGGCGTAGAGGGTCAGAAATCGGGTCACTTCTTCGCCAAATTACCCTCTTCAAGACTTAAGTGTTTGCATTCTGATACGCCACTCCTACGCGATTAGGCCCCCCAAAATGTACTTTCAAAATCCCCTATACATTTGTATTGCCTTTTCTACTAACTTTGCGGTCATGCTGTGAGTCACAGGAAAGGCGTACAGGGTCAGAAATCGGGTCACTTCATCGCCAAATCACCCTCTTCAAGACATAAGTGTTATTAAAAAAAATTTGACAGATTTTTGAGCACTATGTACCAAATAAAATCGTTTCGAGGTCAGTAAGCACAACCAGAATTCATACATAAGGCACACTGTTGATTTTTGAGAAAATTAAAGGATTTTAAGTGTGCTTTATAGTGTGAAAAATACATTATACAGAAGAAAAGAATATATCTATATATATGGTTACCGCTCATGCTTCGAATTATACCGCAATATGGATTTTCGGCCATATCGCCCAGCCCTACTTAGAAGTAATTTTCCTTTATATGTTTACTGTCTTTAGCTTGTTAATACTATAAAGATAAAGTTAAAGAGGTAATATCTTTAAAAGTAAGGGGGGAGAAACTCAAGCTTGCATTCAAAAGTGGACTGTGGGGTATTTCATTTAAAAAAAATTTTATATCAATCAATCAATACTTTATTTATATAGCACAATTAAAGACCAGAGGTACACCATAGTGCTTCTAAATAGTAAAATATGAAATAAAATTAATTGGGTATGATAGCAGAGTATATATACACTTCCCGAAAAAAAACAAAGCAGTAATTAACCTGGGAATACTATGTTAAAAGAAATATTTCACTCCTAGTGTAAAAAAAACTAGTAAGACAATAGGTTGAAATTTGATACAGATGCAATAAAAGTACAAAGTGTACATCCGATAAATCACTAACCGAAAATGCAAGATCAAATAAATACGTTTTCAACCGTGTTTTAAAAGACTGAATAGATTCCGACACGCGAATATCAGCTGGAAGACTGTTCCAGATATTAGGTGCAGCAATGTCAAAGGCACGATCACCTCTGTTTTTTTAGCCAGGACATAGGTTGCGCCAAGAGCATTTGACTCGATGATTGAAGTGCTCTCCTAGAAGTATACAGGCTGAGAAGTTCAGTTAAATAGCAAGGCGCAATATTATTTATGATTTTGAATATAAGCAATAAAATCTTAAAATCAATCCAATATTTAATGGGCAGCCATTAAAGTCAGCCATTTCTAGTACCAGTTAAAAGGCGTGCTGCTGCATTTTGGACAAGTTGTAGTTTAGGAAGAAGGGCAGATTGGAGGCCCAGGTAAAGGGAGTTGCGGTAGTCTAATCTTTAAGTAACAAAGGCATGGATACGTTTTTCAAGATCCATTTGCGGTATGCAATGCTTAGCCTTAGAGATTTGTCGTAGTTGGTAAAAGCTAGACTGTACTACAGAGGACACTTGTTTAACAAGTTTAAAGAAACTGTCCAAAAGAACACCTATGTTACATACTGTATCAGAGAGGGAGGTAGCAAAGGGCCCAAATATATCAGCTAATTGTCCCCGCGGCATGTGGCTAACAAAGACAATAATTTCCGTTATCTTTTTAGTTAGGGAGTTACTCGATAACCAGCCTTTGACCTCCCTCATACAATCAAGAAAGCAGTGTAGTGAAGTATTGTCAGTCAGACAAAAATAGATTTCAATATCACCAGCATAAAAATGAAAAGAAACGTTATATTTCTCAAATATAGAGACCAAGGGTAGCATGTACAATGAGAAAATTGTACAGAACAGATTACTGGGGCACACCACAACGAAAAGGGGTGACAGAAGAAGAGTAGCTCCTCATCGTAACAGAAAAGGTGTCACGGTTCGCGAGGTGAGCCGTATGAAAATATTAAGGACCCAAGATGTGGCACACCTGACGTGAGGAAGCTTTATTGGTGGAGCGTGCTCATACAACAAAAGGTGAGAGTGGCGAAAAACAGAACCGAGTAAACTGGGAAAACTAAGCATAGAAAACAAACCTGAAACCTAGAGACACAAAAGAAGATGCAGGGAGATGTGGCGAAAACCACTCTGAACGACGGAGGGGAAAAACGCAGACGAATCAGCAACGAGGACGAGGTAACACACAGTATAAATACACACACCAGGAATCAGGGGATGGGAAACAGGAGGGGAACACACCTGGGAGACATCACAGCTGATGAGGCAGGGGAAACGTAAATAGAACGCACTGACATCAGACAGGGACCTTCAAAGTAAAACAGGAAACACGTACTGTCATGGTTCTGGGTTGGTTCGACCCAGCATTTTGAGTTCTTATGTTTTGGTTTATTTTTGAATGATGGACTGTCTTCTTTCTCTGGTGCTTTATTGATTATTATTATAAGCTATGTTTCGGTTATTCTTTTTAAGGGATTAGTTCTTATGTTTTTGGTATTTCTCGGGATTAGGATTTATATGCTGTTTACTTTGTGATACTGTGTTTATCATTATATTAGTAGGTTTTGTTCAGTGTCAAGTCCGTCTCTCTGTCTAATCCGTGTCTTAGTAAAGTGTGGTTTCTTGTTTCCTGTTTTGTTGTGAAGGTCTGTGTCTTATGTTAGTGTGTCTAGCTTCGCTCCCTCTGTCTCGTTAGCCCTGATCTCTCCCAGCTGTGTCTCCCTCCTGTCTTCCATTCCCTGATTACTTCCTACTTCCTACCTGTGTATATTAGCCCTGTGTTTGCCCTTGCTCCGTGTCCGTATCATCAGATTATTCCTGTGTGTCTCTGTTCTCTGTCACCAGTATTCTTTGTTCAGTTCCCATTTTGTTTTCTCCAGCAATAAAGCTGACGTTCTGAGTTTAAATTTAGGGTCTGAGTCTCGCATTTGGACCCAGGACCATGACAAAAGGACCTATCCAAAAGGTACAATTTAAACCATTCAGGGGCGCTTCTTTTAATGCCTACTAAATATTCTAGTCTTGTTAGCAGAATGCTGTGGTCCACCACATCAAAGGCTGAAGACAAATTCAGTAAAACCAAGAACTCAGGGCTCCATAAATCTGCAATTAAGATAAGATAAGATAACCTTTATTAGTCCCACACGTGGGAAATTTGTTTTGTCACAGCAGGAAGTGGACAGTGCAAAAGTTATGACGCAAAAATTAGAATACAATAAGAATAAATACAGTACACAGCTGTACAGAATAGAATAAAATAATATACTATATACAGTAGAATAAAATAGAATAAAAATATACAATAAGATAAAAATAGAATACGAATGCTATATACAACTGAGTAAAAATACAACGATGCCAGAAAGGATTATTGCACTTAGTGTTATTGCACATGTGTGGATGTGTGTGTTTGTTCAGTTAAAGTCTTTGTTGTGGAGTCTGACAGCAGTGGGGAGGAAAGACCTGCGAAATCTCTCCGTCCCACACTGTGGGTGCCGCAGTCTCCCACTGAAGGAGCTGCTCAGTGCTGTCACAGTCTGCTGCATGGGGTGGGAGACGTTGTCCAACAGGGATGACAGCTTAGCCGCCGTTCTCCTGTCACTCACCACCTCCACTGGGTCCAGAGGGCATCCTAGAACAGAGCTGGCCCTTCGGATCACCCTGTTCAGTCTCTTCCTGTCCCCAGCAGAGATGCTGCCGCCCCAGCAGACCACACCATAAAAGATAGCAGAAGCCACCACAGAGTCATAGAAGGTCTTCAGGAGTGGGCCCTCCACCCCAAACGACCTGAGTCTCCGCAGCAGGTACAACCTGCTCTGCCCTTTCCTGTAGAGGGCGTCTGAGTTATGAGTCCAGTCCAGTCTGTTGTTCAGATGAACACCAAGGTACCTGTAGCTGTCCACAGCCTCAATGTCCATACCCTGGATGTTCAGTGGTTGCAGTGGAGAATGCTGTCCGACACACAGCCCTGAGTCCTCACATACTGTGGTCGGTCGGTGAGGTAGTCCAAAATCCAGGTAGTGAGGTGATGGTCCACTCCAGAGTTCTCCAACTTGTCCTTCAGAACCGAGGGAAGAATGGTGTTGAAGGCACTGGAGAAATCAAAGAACATGATTCTCACAGTGCTTCCAGCGGTCTCCAGGTGAGCGAGGGAACGATGTAGGAGGTGAATGACGGCATCATTAAAAGGTCATTAACAACTCTCAGCAGAGCCGTTTTAGTACTATGATGTGGTTTAAACCCAGACTGAAATCTGTCACTATTTAGATTAGCATCTAAAAAGCCCGGTGATTGCTGAAGAAGTACATATGCCTGTGCTTAAACTGCTGTTTTATAAATAAGTGATCCATTTTCCTTATTTGGATTTTTTTTAATAATATATTTTTGATCAACAAGAAATATGAAAAATACACAAAAACAATCAACAGTGTAACAAAAGCAAGCCTACATGAAACAAATGTGTGCAGATGAGAGTAAGCTGACATTTCCAGACTTTTCTGGTCCCCATGATGACCATGCCCATCCCCCCATAAAGTGTGTGCCTCAGCAGGAGGAAAGAATCTTGTTTGCAAAGGTTACACACTTCCTGAATTTTGCGGTCCCCACGTTACCTATCAGTTTATCCCCTCCCCCACAGACACTCAGCACGAGGAGCCATGTTGGATGGAGCAAAGCAATTTTAATTTCTGCAGAGACTGATTACATGATGGAAACCAGGTAAGTCCTCTCAAAACTTTAATATTGCTGCTCTCAATAGATGCAGAGACGTTTCAGAGATATATTTTAGCTTTTTATGAGTTTTTAACTGCAATATTTTTCATACATGGTGTGTGGTTAGCTAATATTGATTAGCTCTGTGGCCTGGAGGCTTACTGAGGGATGACACTGGTTTGGTTGTTTATTCATGGTAGCTTAATTTGACCTATATTACATTTGTACTAACTTTAAAAGCCTGAAGTCTTATTGAAATGCTCAAGTATGCAGTGGTGGAGGTGGTGAAGGGGGATTGAAGATCAGAATACGAACACGCATTAACCTTGTTAGCATGTTTCATATTCCATTGCAGTGATTCTGGGCAGTTTATCTTCTAAATTATTCTGATGAGTTCATGTTTGTTTTAAATCCATATAGCTTTTTAATGTTACACGGTGGACACGTGCCTGTAGACCACGGTCACGTGCATGAGGCCCAGTAAAATTATATTTGTGTAGAAACATGGAGTCTGGTCAACCTACTGTCATCTCAGCAATTTTATTGAAACAAAATAGCTGCTTCTGCTCTCCATGCCTGGCGTGTGACATGGACAGAACCATGGGTTTTTCATGCAGCTGCAGACCCTGTTTGCAGCTCTTCCTTCTGCAGAGCTGCATTGTCTTTATTAAACATTTGAACATAATACAACATAAACTCTCGTAGAGGAGATAAAGTCAGAGTGGTACATGTTTTGAAACGACAAGGATCAGGCGCATTTAGTACACCTAAAGCAGTCGCTAAAAAACAATATACAAGCAGAGCTCAGCAGCCAGCGCAACAAATTCTGGATCCTTCGCTCTTAGTTAGCGGTGAGCACAGCGCATGTTGCGTCCGATGTGAAACTGCATTTATGCTGCATAGTGTGACTCATAGCAGTGGTCCCGGGTCAACCCTGATTTTGTGTTAAAGTAATACTAAAGTAATAATGGTGTTTCTGAAGACTGGTATACCACAACTGTATGCTTTCAACAGCTACCAAAAGTTAAAGGACCTTATGAGTATTATGGGATATTTATATAAAGATCCTCCAGCTTCAACTGTATTACCCTTCAAGGACCTGCAGTTCAAAAAAGCTTCCCTCCGACAGCCAATCTGTTCTCTGATTGGATAGTTCCATTTGTGATTGACATGACATTGACCAATCAGCTGAAAGGAAGAAAAATAGGGTCAAAATTCGTACTTGTAAGTTGAAACTTGAGTGCAGAGATTTTTTGGCTATGTCCACACACAAATCTTTTTTACGTACACAGGGATTCTTTTTGCACAAACAAATCCTGGTACAAAAAATTTATGACCACAATTTGAGGCCATAGAGGTAAAACAGTAGGGCTGGGTATCGTCACTGATTTCTAGAATCGATTTGATTCCGATTCACAAGGTCCCGCGTCGATTATTTTCGATTCAATTTGATTTGAATTGGGGAAATTTTGCCTCAGATAGTCAGAAATATCATAATTCAGATCATGAAAGCTGACACTTGACTTTATCAAAGGTGTGAGCATCACATCAGATGCCTTTGTGTCAAAGTAAATGAGGATAAAACACAGAAAAACATGAAGGCGATTTTCCTGGCCTGGGATTTTATAAAAATATTCTGCAGTAGATCAAAAACGAAAGAAAACCATTAATCAACATATGAACTAGAGCAGGGCGATATGACCAAAAATATTTATCATGATATACATTTGAAAATTTGCGATAACGATATAACTGACGATATAATTGACACTAGACAAAATACTTTCCAAATCCACAACTTTATTAGTGCAAAAAAACCTCATCAATAAATTTTCACTTAAACAAGCAGCTGTTTTTTATGTGCATTAAAGTTATATAAAAATTTAACATTGCAAATGCAAATTCCTTGCTGACAGTTTAACAAAAGGCATTTCCAGTAGTGATGGGTCATTCGCGAACGAAATGGCTCTTAGAGGTGAACGATGTGAGCCGGCTCCTTATCGCGAGCCGTCACGTGGGTTTTTTTTTTTTCTTTCTCTCACCCTCTCTCTCTCTCTCTCGCGCTTTTTTTCCGCTTCACTTCGCACCTGAGCCTTGTGCTTTATGCTGGGCAGAGGGGGGAGGGGCGGTAGTTACACTCAGTAGCACAGGAACAGAGCCAGAGGGAGAGAGAGAGAAAGAGAGCCAGGGACAACAACGTCACATTAGAAAGGTATAGTAATCATCCACAACTATTTTCGGTTGCAGATGATAAAGGATTCATAAAGTTTATTCATGCAGGCCCATATGACAGAGAATATGCATCTTCTTTTTGTTTTCATATTATAATTTATATTTAATTGTGTTGTGGTTTGCAGTGTTTTGTGTTGTTTTCACTTTAAATTTGTAAAAGGAAAAAGCTGAAAATTTAAATAGTTAAAAGTTGAAATGTGAATAGTTGATTTTTGTATTATATGATTTATTTATTACATTTTATGTGGAGTGAAAAAATAAAAGTATATTTACAGTGGCCCCTACAGACAAAGCACATACAAACTTCAAATCACGTACGAACTCTGAAGCACGTACAAACTCCAAAACACGTAAAAACACGTACAAACTCCAAAACACGTAAAAACTCCAAAACACGTACAAAAAACTCAGAAGCACATAAAAACTCAAAACACATACAAAAGACAACAGAAGTGCTCCAGGATGCTGGGCGTAGTGTTGAGCTTTTGTTACCTAGTGGCTACACAAGCCAGCAAGTACCAACGACCGGATTTGGTGTGTGGTAGTAACAGGTAAATGAACTTTTTTTTTAAATTATTTGAATATATATGAGTGCCTGTGTATAAATACACAAACAATACACATATGCTTTCAATTGTGTAATTTTAGGCTACGTTCACACTGCAGGTCTTAATACTCAATTCCGATTTTTTGATCAAATCCGATTTTTTTGTCTGCTCGTTCACACTACAAATAAAATGCGACAGCAAACGCGCTCTAGTGTGAACGCTCAAAGCGGCCCGCATGCGCAAAAGAAGATGTCACACACAACGCGCTCTGTTTAGACCCAGAGCAACAGTATTGTTTGACTGATGGCCCTTAATATAAAGACTTCGGACTTCACGTTTCCCAATTTTTGCTTTAAGTTATTTTGTTATTTACATAATAATGTAAATAACCTAATAATGATCCTTATTGCTGTTTTAGAGGAGCGGTGCTTCAAAGGATAGCTGCAGATTTCTGTCAGAATCTGCAGATTATACAGTACAAATAAAATGTTTACGTTGTCTTCCCAACAGTTTCACTTACATCTACACTGGATGGCCAGGAAGCGTTCGCGATGTCTTCTCGGGCGCTTCTCTGGTGCTGATAATTGGCTTCAGTCTTGTGTCGGTGACGTAAAAGGCGGATTTAATGCGACTTGACCGTTCAAACAGCAGTCGCTTTCTAATACATCGGATATGTATCGGATTCAGTACCACATACGAAAGTGACCCAGATCGGATTTGAAAATATCGGATTTGCGCCGTTCACACTGTCATAGCATGATCGGATATGGGTCGCATAGGGTCAAAAAAATCGGATTTGATGCGCTTTCGCCTGCAGTGTGAACGTAGCCTAAGTGATCTAGTAGCTCTGCTTTGGAAGTTCCGTTCATGCTAGAAATGTGTTTTGGAGTTTGTACGTGTTTTGTCTCTAGGGGCCACCGCATATATTTATATATAAACATATACAAATAAAACCCCTTTTTTTTACGTTAGTAATTCCTTTTGTGCATAATTTTATATTATTGTTAATAATAAATTAATTAAAGCAACAAAACAACCTGAAGAGCCGGTTCGGAGCCGAAAGAGCCGGCTCTTTTTAGTGAGCCGAACCGAAAGAGCCGGATCTCTAAAAAGAGCCGGAAATCCCATCACTAATTTCCAGTGGAAATTGGCCGACATATACTCAGCACAACCATGTATAGTAACCACAAAACTTAAAAAGAGGTTATACACAAAATGTGGTAATATTATGTTGAAGCACAGTACGTGTTACGAGGCTCCTGACGACGGTAGCCGTAATGCTCTGACAATCCATCAAGCGGTGCGACTCTGTAGCTTAGCAAAGTCGTACTAAAACATTTTTGAC